>NC_080019.1:138874501-139489501 GCF_030020395.1 Manis pentadactyla | reverse complement strand
AAAGAGTGACCAGAAGATACAGTGCCCCAGCCAGGCTACATCTGAAAGAACCCAACATCTCATGGAAAAGGGTAAGGTACAAAGCTGTGACCTGGAAGGACCTGAGCACTACCCTGACCCCAGCTCCCTGGTGGAAGGAAAAGAGTCAGAGCAGGGAGGGAGTGGAAGAACAAGACAGCTAAATAACCAGCCCTAGTAATCTGCCCAGGAACCACAGACACACATTGCATGGTGCTCTGGATATTAGAGGAGTGGAAAAGCAAAATCCAAGACTAAGACTATGAACAGGTTCCCATAGCTGGCTGCCCTGGGACAAAAGAAAAGCAGATGCTTTAAAAGTATTAAAGGGGCAAGAGTTTAACAGGTGGACAAAATCGTCCTGGCACACTCAGCCCAGCAGGCTGGGAACTTTGAGAAACTTCAGGCGCCCTAACACCCTGGGTGGCAACGCAGCTCCAAGGACCCTCATGACAATAAGTAGCCTGCCATTCTTTCCCCGCCACCAGCACTGCAAGCAAACTGGCTGACCGGCCATTGCTGCAGAACAGCCTGGGAGCAGCCCTGCCTACAGCAACCACACAACTTAACACAGAGGCTTCTCCCTGAGTGCAGTTGACTGGCACAGACAGTGGAGACTAGTGTAGGGTCCAAAAGGCACAAAGGGGCTTTGTTCAAGCAACAAACATGCACTGCTTGCCTGCAACCCCCACCAGTGCCCTAGGCCATCCGAAGGGCCACCCCACCCATGGCAGCTGAGGGGATTAACTGAGAGGCTGCTCCTCTGTGCAGTTGACTGGCACAGGAAGCCGAGATGGGCAACATGGCCAGAAAACAAGAAGGGACTTTGGTCTCCCAGCTGACACATGTTCCACTAGCCAGCGATCACTCCCATCACCATGAAAAGGCAGGAGAACCTTGTTCAGAACCAAAATACTCCTATCACCAGAGAAAGGGCTTGGTGAGACTGAAATCACCAATCCTCCTGAAAAACAATTCAAAATAAAAGTCCTAAGCATGCTGATGGAGATACAGAGAACTATGCAAGAGTTAAGAGATGAATTTCAGGAGATAACAGAAAGGAAATGAACAATGGAAGTATTAAAGAGCACACTGGATGAGGCGGAAGACACTGATAATGGAATATAAATCAGAGAACAGGAATACAGAGAAGTTGAGGCAGAGATAGAAAAAAGGATCCCTAGGAATGAAAGAATATTAAAAAAAACTGTGTGACCAATCCAAAGGGAATACTATTCACATGATAGGGGTACCAGAAGAAGAAGAGAGAGAAAAAGGGACAGAAAGTGTCTTTGAAGAAATAATTGCTGAAAAATTTGCCAATCTGGGGAAGGAAATAGTCTCTCAGACCATGGAAGTCCACAGATATCCCTACATAAGGGACCCAAGGAGGACAACACTGAGACATAAAATGGCAAAGATCAAAGACAAAGACAGAGTATTAAAAGCAACCACAGATAGAAAAAAATTCACATGAAAAGGAAAACCCATCAGGCGATCATCAGACTTCTCAACAGAAACTTTACAGGCCAGAATGGAATGGCATGATACATTCAGTGCAATGAAACAGAAGGGCCTCAAACCAAGAACTGTGTTGAGCAATATTATAGTTAAATTTGAAAGAAGGACTAAACAATTCCAAAAGTTGAGGCACTTTGCCTCCCACAAACCATCTCTACAGTGTATTTTAAAGGGAATCCTCTAGATGGAAGTGCTCCTAAGGCTAAATAGCTGTCACCAGAGAAAATAAAAACAAAGCAAAGAAAGTAAACCAACCTATATGAACTAAATGCAAAATAAAATCACCTATCCACAAAAATCAGTCAAGAGAAATGAAAAATAGTAGAATAAAACACCTAACATATAAAGAGTGAAAGAGGAAGTAAAAGAAGGGACAGAAATAAAGAACTATCAGATTGTGTTTATAATAGCGTAATAAGTGAGTTAAGGTGATGGAGCCAAGATGGCAGCGTGAGTAGGACAGTGGGAATCTCCTCCCAAAAATATATATTTTTGAAAATACAACAAATACAACTAATCCTAAAAGAGAGAACAGAAGACACAGGACAACAGCCAGACTGCATCCACACCTGCGAGAACCCAGCACCTGGTGAAAGGGGTAAGATACAATTCAAAGAGCAGCGGGACCCGAGCGCCCCTAACCCCAGCTCCCAGAGGGAGGAGAGGAATTGGAGCGGGGAGGGAGAGGGAGCCTAGGACTGCTAATCACCCAGCCCTAGCCATGCGGACCAGAGCGCAGACACACAGTGCACGTGTGGGGTGCTGGAAACTAGGGAAACAGGGCAGCAAGATTTTTGAGTGGGTCCTGAAGCCGGCACCCCTGTGACAAAGAAAAGCAAGTGCTTTTTGAAAGTCTTAAAGGGTCAGGGATGACACAGCTGGAAGGAAGCATCCAGGGTCACAGTCGAGCAGCTGGAAATTCCAGGGAACTCCGGGCGCACTAACCCCTGGGCAACAGCTCTGAGACCCCTCATGGAGGTAAACAGCCAAATAGCCCGCCGTCCATTACCCCTCCAGGGCCCCGCCATAGCAGAGCAGCAGCCTGAGGCTGGCCATGCCCACAGCAAGGGAGCTTCCTCCATACCGGCCGGGCAAGATACAGAGACGCAGTCTACACGCAATTGCCCAACACGAGCCACGAGGGGTCACAGTTGTCCCAGTAAAGAAAGGCCAGAAGAAAGTGGAGAGCCAGCTGACAGAAAGTCAATAGCTCACCATTGCACCTATCAACATGAAAAGAAAAGGCAAAAAAATTTGATCCAGACAAGACTAACCCAGAAAGCTTCGACATCTTCTACATCTTCCCCTGAGAAGGAACCTGGGGAGATAGATTTAACCAGTCTTCCTGAAAAATAATTCAAAACAAAAGTCATAACCATGCTGATGGACTTCAGGAGAAATATGCAAGAACTAAGGAGGCAGAATACAGAAATAAAACAACATATGGAAGGACTTCAAAACAGAATGGATGAGATGCAAGAGACCATTAATGGACTAGAAAACAGAGAACAGGAATGCACAGAAGCTGATGCAGAGAGAGATAAAAGGATCTCCAGGAATGAAAGAATTTTAAGACAACTGTGTGACTAATGGAAATGGAACAATATCCGCATTATAGGGGTACCAGAAGAAGAAGAGAGAAAAAGGGATAGAAAGTGTCTTTGAGGAAATAATTGATGAAAACTTCCCCAAACTAGGGGAGGAAATGGCCTCTCAGATCACAGAGGTACACAGAACTCCCACGACAAGGGATCCAGAGAGGGCAACACAAAGACACATAATAATTAAAATGGCAAAGATCAAAGACAAGGACAAAGTATTAAAGGCAGCCAGAGAGAAAAAAAAGGTCACCTACAAAGGAAAACCCATCAGGCTATCTTCAGACTTCTCAACAGAAACCCTACAGGCCAGAAGAGAATGGCATGATATACCTAATGCAATGAAACAAGGTACACGACCCAATATTACTGTATCCAGCACGATTATCATTTAAATATGAAGGAGGGATCAAACAATTCCCAGACAAGCAAAAGTTGAGGGAAATTTCTCCCACAAACCACCTCTACAGGGCATCTTACAGGGACTGCTCTAGATGGGAGCACTCCTAAAAAGAGCACAGAACAAAACACCCAACATATGAAGAAGGGAGGAGGAGGAATAAGAAGGGAGAGAAATAAAGAATCATCAGACCATGTTTATAATAGCTCCATAAGCGAGTTAAGTTAGACAGTAAGATAGTAAAGAAGCTAACCTTAAACCTTTGGTAACCACAAACCTAAAGACTGCAATGGCAATAAATTCATACCCTTCAATAATCACCCTAAATGTAAATGGACTGAATGCACCAATCAAAAGACACAGAGTAATAGAATGGATAAAAAAGCAAGACCCATCCATATACTGCTTACAAGAGACTCACCTCAAACCTAAAGACATGCACAGACTTAAAGTCAAGGGATGGAAAAGATATTTCATGCAAACAACAGAGAGAAAAAAGCAGGTGTTGCAATACTAGTATCAGACAAAATAGACTTCAAAATAAAGAAAGTAACAAAAGATAAAGAAGGACATTACATAAAGATAAAGGGCTCAGTCCAACAACAGGATATAACCATTATAAATATATATGCACCCAATACAGGAGCACCAACATATGTGAAACAAATACTAACAGAATTAAAGGAGGAAATAGAATGCAATGAATTCATTCTGGGAGACTTCAACACACCACTCACTCCAAAGGACAGATACATCAGACAGAAAATAAGTAAGGACACAGAGGCACTGAACAACACACTAGGACAGATGGACCTAATAGACATCTACAGAACTCTACATCCAAAAGCAACAGGATACACATTCTTCTCAAGTGCACATGGAACATTCTCCAGAATAGACCACATACTAGGCCACAAAAAGAGCCTCAGAAAATTCCAAAAGATTGAAATCCTACCAACCAACTTTTCAGACCACAAAGGCATAAAACTTGAAATAAACTGTACAAAGAAAGCAAAAAGGCTCACAAACACATGGAGGCTTAACAACACACTCCTAAATAATCAATGGATCAATGACCAAATCAAAATGGAGATCCAGCAATATATGGAAACAAACGACAACAACAACACAAATCCCCAATTACTGGGGGATACAGCAAAAGCAGTCTTAAGAGGAAAGTATATAGCAATCCAGGCATATTTAAAGAAGGAAGAACAATCCCAAAGGAATGGTCTAATGTCACAATTATCGAAATTGGAAAAAGAAGAACAAATGAGGCCCAAGGTCAGCAGAAGGAGGGACATAATAAAGATCAGAGAAGAAATAAATAAAATTGAGAAGAATAAAACAATAGCAAAAATCAATGAAACCAAGAGCTGGTTCTCCGAGAAAATAAACAAAATAGATAAGCCTCTAGCCAGCCTTATTAAGAGGAAAAGAGTGTCAACACAAATCAACAGAATCAGAAACAAGAAAGGAAAAATCACGACGGACCCAACAGAAATACAAAGAATCATTAGAGAATACTATGAAAACCTATATGCTAAGAAGCTGGGAAACCTAGGAGAAATGGACAACTTCCTAGAAAAATACAACCTTTCAAGACTGACCCAGAAAGAAACAGAAAATCTAAACAGACCAATTACCAGCAACGAAACTGAAGTGGTAATCAAAAAACTACCAAAGAAAAAAACCCCCAGGCCGGATGGATTTACCTCGGAATTTTATCAGACATACAGAGAAGACGTAATACCCATTCTCCTTAAAGTTTTCCAAAAAATAGAAGAGGAGGGAATACACCAAAACTCATTCTATGAAGCCAACATAACATCACCCTAATACCAAAACCAGGCAAAGACCCCAACAAAAAAGAAAACTACAGACCAATATCCCTGATGAACGTAGATGCAAAAATACTCAACAAAATATTAGCAAACCGAATTCAAAAATACATCAGAAGGATCTTACACCAAGACCAAGTGGGATTCATCCCAGGGAAGCAAGGATGGTACAACATTCGAAAATCCATCAACATCACCACATCAACAAAAAGAAAGACAAAAACCACATGATCATCTCCATAGATGCTGAAAAAGCATTCGATAAAATTCAACATCCATTCATGATAAAAATTAAGAAAATGGATATAGAGGGCCAGTACCTCAACATAATAAATGCCATATATGATAAACCCACAGCCAACATCATACTGAAGAGCAAGAAGCTGAAAGCTTTTCCTCTGCGATCGGGAACAAGACAGGGATGCCCACTCTCCCCACTGCTATTCAACATAGTACTGGAGGTCCTAGCCACGGTAATTAGACAAAACAAAGAAATACAAGGAATCCAGATTGGTCAAGAAGTGGTCAAACTGTCACTATTTGCAGATGACATGATATTGTACATAAAAAACCCTAAAGACTCCACTCCAAAACTACTAGAGCTAATATTGGAATTCAGCAAAGTTGCAGGATACAAAATTAACACACAGAAATCTGTGGCTTTCGTATACACTAACAATAAACTAATAGAAAGAGAAATCAGGAAGACAATTCCATTCTCAATAGCATCAAAAAGAATAAAATACCTAGGAATAAACCTAACCATTGAAGTGAAAGACCTATACCCTGAAAACTATAAGACACTTTTAAGAGAAATCAAAGAGGTCACTAACAAATGGAACTCATCCCATGCTCATGGCTAGGAAGAATTAATATTGTCAAAATGGCCATCCTGTCCAAAGCAATATATAGAATCAATACAATCCCTATCAAACTACCAACAGCATTCTTCAATGAACTGGAAAATTAGTTCAAAAATTTATATGGAAACACCAAAGACCCCGAATAGGTAAAGCAATCCTGAGAAGGAAGAATAAAGTGGGGGGGGATCTCACTCCCCAACTTCAAGCTCTACTCCAAAGCCACAGTAATCAAGACAATTTGGTACTGGCACAAGAACAGAGCCACAGACCAATGGAACAGAATAGAGACTCCGAAACTTAACCCAAACATATATGATCAACTCATATTTGATAAAGGGGCCATGGACATACAATGGGGAAATGACAGATCTTCAACAGATGGTGCTGGCAAAACTGTACAGCTACATGTAAGAGAATGAAAGTGGATCACTGTCTAACCCCATACACAAAAGTAAATTCGAAATGGATCAAAGACTTGAATGTAAGTCATGAAACCATAAAACTCTTAGAAAAAAACATAAGCAAAAATCTCTTAGACAGAAACATGAGTGACCTCTTCTTGAACATATCTTCCCGGGCAAGGGAAACAAACGCAAAAGTGAACAAATGGATCTATATCAAGCTGAAAAGCTTCTGTACAGCAAAGGACACCATCAATAGAACAAAAAGGTATCCTACAGTATGGGAGAATATATTTGTAAATGACAGATCCGATAAAGGCTTGACATCCAAAATATATAAAGAGCTCACACACCTCAACAAACAAAAAACAAATAATCCAATTAAAAAATGGGCAGAGGAGCTGAATAGACAGTTCTCTAAAGAAGAAATTCAGATGGCCAACAGACAGAAGAAAGATGCTCCACATCGCTTGTCATAAGAGAAATGCAAATTAAAAACGCAATGAGATATCACCTCACACCAGTAAGGATGGCTACCATCCAAAAGACAAACAACAACAAATGTTGGCGAGGTTGTGGAGAAAGGGGAACCCTCCTACACTGCTGTTGGGAATGCAAATTAGTTCAACCATTGTGGAAAGCAGTATGGAGGTACATCAAAATGCTCAAAACAGACTTACCATTTGACCCAGGAATTCCACTCCTAGGAATTTACCCTAAGAATGCACCAATCAAGTTTGAGAAAGACAGATGCACCCCTATGTTTATTGCAGCACTATTTACAATAGCCAAGAATTGGAAGCAACCTAAATGTCCATCGATAGATGAATGGATAAAGAAGATGTGGTACATATACAAAATGGAATATTACTCAGCCATAAGAAAAGGGCAAATCCTACCATTTGCAGCAACATGGATGAAGCTGGAGGGTATTATGCTCAGTGAAACAAGCCAAGCGGAGAAAGAGAAATACCAAATGATTTCACTCATCTGTGGAGTATAAGAACAAAGGAAAAACTGGAGGAACAAAACAGCAGCAGAATCACAAAGCTCAAGAATGGACTAACAGGTACCAAAGGGAAAGGGACTGGGGAGGATGGGTGGGTAGGGAGGGATAAGGTGGGGGAAGAAGAAGGGGGGTATTAAGATTAGCATGCATGGGGGGGTGGGAGAAAAGGGAGGGCTGTACAACACAGAGAAGACAAGTAGTGATTCTACAACATTTTGCTATTCTGATGGACAGTGACTGTAAAGGGGTTTATAGGGGGGACCTGGTATAGGGGAGAGCCTAGTAAACATAATATTCGTCATGTAAATGTAGATTAATGATAACAAACAAACAAACAAAAAGCAGTTCCTGTGTGGTGACCTCCAATGAGTTCTACCCAGTGGTATAAAGGGCATATAAAAGTGTAGGCAAAGGGTCTGTTTGTGTTTATACAGAGGATCAAAGCCTAATTTGGCTACCCAGAAAATGAACTAAGATACGATATGAAAAAGAACTTCCAACATCAGCACTCTCTGGAAGACTCATACCAGAAGATGATCATCAAAAAACCCCAACAAAGATCCACACGCTGCTACAGCTGTAGATGCACTCATCCCACCAGTTCCTGGATATGCCATGGGAATGAATAAGGAGATATCTAAGCTGGCCTGTGCAGACAGTAAAACAACAAATTTGACTGGATCTATACTGTTGGAACTCAACCAAGAATTAGGAGAAGTGCCAATTGTAGCACTCCAAAATCTTACAACTACAGACTATCTACTGTTAAAAGAACATATGGGATGTGAACAATCCCCAGGAATGGGTTGTTTTAATTTGTCTGATTTCTCTCAGACTGTTGAAGTTCAGTTGGACAATATCCACCATATCATAGATAAGTTTTCACAAATGCTTAAGGTGCCTAACTGGTTTTCTTGGTTTCACTGGAGATGGCTGGTAATTACAGGTATGCTTTGGTGATGTAACTGTACTCCTATTATGTTAATGTGTGTGAGCAATTTAATTAGTAGTTTAAAACCTATACATGCTGAAGTTACTCTACAAGAAGATATGTCAAAGAAATAATCAATCTACCCATGTTTTCTTCCACCTGCTACTTCTATAGCTTTTCTTCTTCCTTCCTAATTACAACCCTTAAGTAGAATTCGTGCCCCGTATCGAATTTACCGAGTTTCATAATTCTTCCAAGTGGTAAAGATACCTCAAGACAAATGCTGGGCATAGAAGCCACAGGGCATAAATATGCAAAGAAGTAAAAAGCTAACCTTTTCAAACAATAAGGCTTCTCTCTCACTTACCAACTTTACATTTCCCTGTATGGCCCCGGAAGATGACTGGTTAGCCAGAGACGGTAAGATTCCTCAAGGGAGGAACAACCTAAGACAGGCACAGTCACAGGGGGGCCATCAGGTGAGAAATTGGGGATCAACAGAGGTGAGGCTTAGAACCTCACCCCCCCTGTTTTGAGAGAAATCTTCTGCATCTGTGGATGTTTTATTACCCTTGTCTAGCTTGGATTAACACATAGTCTACAGGCACACACCTGATCATCTACATTTGCTCTCTTACAACACTAAAATATGTTTTCTACCTTTATCTTGCATCTACCTACCACTTCAGCATTTTATTAAAAATAATAATAATAGAGAAATGTGGTATCCACATATAAATCAAGTATAAAAATCAAATGAATATTCATATTTGAACTGACTGTTTAGAGTTCATAATGCATGAGAAAACTGAAAGTTTCTGTGATGACTGCCCTTGTACTGTTCACCATGTAACTTATTCACTATTTAAGAATTTGTTCTCCATGTAAGAACTTGTTCGTTATGCTTCAGAAGATTGGAGACTGATGAAAATTAGGCTTGGGGTGGATTAATGATTGTGCATTGAGCATTGACTCCCCTATACAGAATTTTATGGTTGTTAACAACCATTTGACCAATAAATATGAGAGATGCCCTCTCAAAAAAAAAAAAAAGTACAGACTTCCAATTGTAAAGTAAATCAGTAACCAGGATGTAATGTATAGCATAAGGAATATAGTCAAAATATTTTAACAACTGTGTATGGTGATAGCTGGTAGCTAGAATTATCATGTCTATAAATGTTGAATCACTGTGTTGTACACCTGAAACTAATGTAATACTGTGTGTCAACTACCCTTCAATAAAAAAAAAAATATGGATGCAACCTAAATGTCCATCAGTAGATGAATGGATAAAGAAGATGTGGTACATATACACAATGGAATACTATTCAGCCATAAGAAGAAAACAAATCCTATCATTTGCAACAACATGGATGGAGCTAGAGGGTATTATGCTCAGTGAAATAAGCCAGGCGGAGAAAGACAAGTACCAAATGATTTCACTCATATGTGGAGTATAAGAACAAAAGAAAACTGAAGAAACAAAACAGCAGCAGAAGCACAGAACCCAAGAATGGACTAACAGTTACCAAAGGGAAAGGGACTGGGGAGGATGGGTGGGAAGGGAGGAATAAGGGAGGGAAGAAAAGAAAGGGGGCATTACGATTAGCATGTACAGTGTAGGGGGGCACTGGGAGGGCTGTGCAACATAGAGAAGACAAGTAGTGATTTTACAGCATCTTACTATGTTGATGGACAGTGACGGTCAACGGGGATGTAGGGGGGGACTTGGTGAAGGGGGAGCCTAGTAAACATAATGTCCTTCATGTAATTGTAGATTAATGATACCAAAATAAAAATTAAAAAATAAATAAATAAGTGAGTTAAGTTAGACAGTTAGATAGTAAAGAAGTTACCCTTGAGCTTTTGGTAACCATGAACCCAAACTGTGCAATAGCAATAAGTACATATCTATCAATAACCACTCTAAATGTAAATGGACTGAATGAACCAATGAAAGGACACAGAGTAAAAGAATGGATAAAAAAGTAAGACCCATCTATATGCTGCCTACAAGAGACTCACTTCAAAAACCCAAAGACATACACAGAGTAAAAGTGAAGGGATGGAAAAAGATATTTCATGTGAACAATAGGGAGAAAAAAGCAGCTGTTGCAATACTTGTATCACTCAAAATAGACTTTAGATCAAACAAAGTAACAAGAGACAAAGAAGGACATTACATAATGATAAAGGGGTCAGTCCAACAAGAGGATATAACCATTATAAATATCTATGCACATAACACAGGAGCACTTACATATGTGAAACAAATACTAACAGAATTAAAGGAGGAAATAGAATGTAATGCATTCATTTTAGAAGACTTCAATACACCACTCACTCCAAAGGACAGATCCACAAGTAAGAAAACAGAAGCACTGAAAAACACATTAGAACAGATGGACCTAACAGACATCCATAGGACAATCTACCCAAAAGAAGCAGGATACACATTCTTCTCAAGTGCACATAGAACATTTTCCAGAATAGATCATATCTTTTGTATATAAAAGAAACTCAGTAAATTCAAAAAGATTGAAATTGTACTAACCAACTTCTCTGATCACAAAGGTATAAAACTAGAAATAAATTGTACAAAATAACCAAAAAGGCTAACAAGCACATGTAGGCTTAACAACATGCTCCTAAGTAATCAGTGGATCAAGGACCAAATTAAAACAGAGATCAAGCAATATATGGAGACAAATGACAACAATAGCCCAAAGCCCCAACCTCTGCAGGATGCAGTGAAGGTGGTTGTAAGAGGAAAGTATATAGCCATCCAGGCCTATTGAAAGAAGGAAGAACAATCCCAAATGAATAGTCTAAATTCATGATTATTGAAACTGGAAAAAGAAGAACAAATGAGGCCCAAAATCAGCAGAAGCAGGGACATAACAAAGAACAAAGAAGAAATAAATAAAATTGAGAAAAATAAAACAATAGAAAAATTTAATGAAACCAAGAGCTGGCTCTTTGAGAAAATAAAAAAATAAATATAACCCTAGCCAGACTTATTAAGAGAAAAAGAGAATGTACACGCATAAACAGAATCAGAAATGAGAAAGGTAAAATGACAGACACCACAGAAATACAAAGAATTATTAGAGAATATTATGAAAATCTATATTCTAACAAATTGGATAACCTAGAAGAAATGGACAACTTTCTAGAAAAATACAACCTTCCAAGACTGACCAAGGAAGAAACAGAAAATCTAAACAGACCAATTACCGGCAATGACATTGAATTGGTAATCAAAATACTACCCAAGAACAAAACTCCAAGAGCAGATCGACTCACCACTTAATTTTATCAGACATTTCAAGAAGACTTAATACCCATCCTCCTTAAAGTTTTCCAAAAAATAGAAGAGAAGGGAATACTTCCAAACTCATTCTATGAAACCAGTATCACTCTAATACCAAAATAAGGCAACAACACCACAAAAAAAGAAAACTACAGACCAATATCCCTGATGAACATAGATGCAAAAATACTCAACAAAGTATTAGGAAAACCAAATTCAAAATACATTAAGAGGATCATACATCATGATCAAGTGGCATTCACCTCACGGATGCAAGAATGATACAACATTTGAAAATCCATCAACATCATCCACCACATCAACAAAAAGAAGGATGAAACCACATAATCATCTCCATAGATGCTGAAAAAGCATTTGAAAAAATTTAACAACCATTCATAAAAAAAACTCTCAACAGAATGGGTATAGAGGGCAAGTACTTCAACATAATAAAGTCCATATATGACAAACTCCAGGCAACATCATATTTAACAGCAAGAAGCTGAAAGCTTTTTACCTAAGATTGGGAATAAGACAAGGATGCCCACTCTCCCCACTTTTATTCACGTAGTACTGGAGGTCCTAGCCATGGAAATCAGACAACTCAGAGAAATAAAAGGCATCCAGATTGGCAAGGAAGAAGCTAAACTATCACTGTTTGTAGATGACATTATATTGTACATAAAAAACCCTTAAAAAATCCACTCCAAAACTATTAGAACTAATATCTGAATTCAGCAAAGTTGCAGGATACAAAATTAATACACAGAAATATGTTGCTTTCCTATACACTAACAAGACTAACATAACTAGCAGAGACAGAAATCAAAAAATAATTCCATTCACAATTGCATCAAAAAGAATAAAATACCTAAGAATAAACCTAACCAAAGAAGTGAAAGACCTATACCCTGAAAACTACAAGATGGTTTTAAGAGAAATTAAAGAGGGCACTAATAAATGTAAATCCATCCCATGCTCTTGGGTAGAAAGAATTAATATTCTTAAAATAACCATCCTGCCTAAAGCAATCTACAGATTCAATGCAATTGCTATCAAAATACCAACAGCATTCTTCAACAAACTGGAACAAATAGTTCTAAAATTCATGTGGAACCACAAAGGACCCTGAATAGCCAAAAAATCCTGAGAAGCAGGGGGGATCTCGCTTCCCAACTTCGAGCTCTAGTACAAAGCCACAGTAATCAAGACAATTTGCTACTGGCACAAGAACAGACCCATAAACCAGCGGAACAGAATAGAGAATCTAGATATTAACCCAAGCATATATGGTCAATTCATATATGATAAAGGAGCCATGGACATACAATGGGGAAATGACAGTCTCTTCAACAGCTGGTGTTAGCAAAACTGGACACCTACATGTAAGAAAATGAAACTGGATCACTGCCTAAATCCATACACAAAAGTAACTCGAAATGAATCAAAGACCTGAATGTAAGTCAGGAAACCATAAAACACTTGGAAGAAAACATAGGCAAAACTCTCTGGGACATAAACATGAGCAACTTCTTCAATGAGCATATCTCCCCAGGCAAGGGAAACAAAATAAAAAATGATCAAGTTGGACTATATCAAACTAGAAAGTTTCTGTTCAGCAAAGGACATAATCAGTAGAACAAAAAGGCATCCTACAGTATGGATGAATATATTCATAAATGACATATCCTATAAAGGGTTGACATCCAAAATTTATAAAGAGCTCACGTACCTCAACAAACAAAAACAAATAATCAAATTAAAAAATGAGTGGAGGATCTGAACAGACACTTCTCCAAAGAAGAAATTCAGGTGGTCAGCAGGCACATGAAAAGATGCTCCACATGGCTAAACATCAGAGAACTACAAATTAAAACCACAATGAGGTATCATCTCACACCAGTAAGGATAGCTACCATCCAAAAGACAAACAACAGCAAATACTGGCGAGGTTGTGGAGAAAGGGGAACCCTCCTACACTGCTGGTGGGAATGTAAATTAGTTCAACCATTGTGGAAAGCAGTATGGAGGTTCCTCAAAAAACTAAAAATAGAAATACCATTTGACCCAGGAATTCCACTCCTAGGAATTTACTCTAAGAATGCAGGGACACAGTTTGAAAAAGACATACACCCCTATATTTATCACAGCACTATTTACAAAAGCCAAGAAATGGAAGCAACCTAAGTGTCCATCAGTAGATGAATGGATAAAGAAGATGTGGAACACATACACAATGGAATAGTATTCAGCCAGAAAAAACAAATCCTACCATTTGCAACAACATGGATGGAGCTAGAGGGTATTATGCTCAGTGAAATTAGCCAGGCAGAGAAAGACAAGTGCCAAATGATTTCACTCATCTTGGAGCATCAGAACAAAGCAAAAACTGAAGGAACAAAACAGCAGCAGAAGCACAGAACCCAAGAATGGACTAACAGTTACCAAAGGGAAAGGGACTGGGGAGGATGGGTGGGAAGGGAGGGATAAGGGGAAAAAAGAGGCATTATGATTAGCACACATAATGTAGTGGGAGGGGGGCACGGGAAAGTCAGTATAACACAGATAAGAGAAGTCGTGACTTTATAGCATTTTACTATGCTGATGGACAGTGACTGTAATAGGGTATGTGGTGGGGATTTGATAATGGGGGGAGTCTAGTAACCATAATGTTTCTCATGTAATTGTATATTAATGATATCAAAAAAAAGAAACTACAAAGTATTTTAAAAGCATAATTATATTTATAGTAGTTTTATAGTAGTATAAATATATTCACATTATTCATCTTCTTTATCAGAAGATAAAGTACAGGTCACAGTACAAACTTTTTTAGCAGAAGGTTCATAGTATTTATTCAAATTAAGAAGCAATGAGCCTGAGAATTTTAGAAGTAAATAAAATTAATTTTGAAGATGGCTGACTAAAAAACAAGAAGTAAACAAAAAAAATCTTTAATCTATTTACCTGACAGAGATGCCAGACATGCATAGAAAATGAGCTCTGAGCTTCATTTACTTCTCCAAAACAGTATCTCCCCACTGATATCAGAACACTGGGGTCTCTAAAGAAATAGGTGCCTCATCACTGCAGAGTTTTGGGGGTTTATAACTTGTACCAGGGCAAAAACTCATGGCCTAGGGTCTTGATATAATATTTGTCTGGCCCCATTTCAAAAATAAGTATTAATAAGACAAGATAAAACTAAAAGAACTTTATACTAATTTGGAAAGGCTAACCTGGCAATGCTCATAATAAAAGAGGAAATCATAAATTACTCTGCTTCATAAAAGAGTTATTTCCTGTAGCACTGTGTCCTTGCATAGTTCAGAAGCTCCTTTATTTTTACTGAGTGGATAAAAGCGAATTTTAAAATATAATATCTAACAAATATGTTTTTCTTCAAAGAGTAAGAATACTTACAATATTCCTAAAATAAACAAGTTGCAAAGTTTCTTTAAAAAGCATTGTGAATGTTCTACATGAAGATAATATATTGGATTTAGTTGTTGAGTGCCTTTGTGCCACTTTCTGATTGGTGAGGAAAGTAATAAAGCTGCACTCCAGTACTGAGAGGATGACCTCTTTTGGCTTATTTGAGCTTTTAATGTAACATGCACTGAACTAGCTAATTAGCTTGGCATAATGTCAAGTTATTGGATTGTTGGAAGTGATAGAGTACAACTGAAGTCATCTCTTGGTGAGAAGAGCTATAACTCATCCTTTTCTGGGAGGCATTCTTGTGGAAGGGACTTTTAGCAGCTTTTTGATCTCTGGCACTAATTTGGAATAAAGAAAAACACTCATTTAATTCATCAGTAGTGTGCAAGCATGGTAAGGAAACAGCGAAACATGATTTATGTGAGGCATTAGGGCAAACTACTGTATGCTGCTATCCTGATAGTAAACCTTTTCCTTCAGATAAACATTTTGGAAAGTTTTATATCCAGAAAATTTTATTAGCATAAGGAAATTGTAGGCAAGTTGAGAGACCTCCATAATCTTTCTCTAACAGATAAAATGTATATGAAAGTACCCCCAAAATGACTCAAAAGATAAATTACAGAAAATTCTACTTTTTTATCCTCAAAATTTGGAGCCTTAGCCTAATATGCTTCCTTTTGAAAACATGGATTCCTACATATCTCGACTACACAAAGACAGGTCTTTGTCAGCTCCCTCAAATGTCCAATCTGCCTGATAGATATATTCATAACTGAAGATTAGTAAACTGAACTGCTCACAAATTCTATACATGTTATAAAATTCATTGTGTCAAATCACTGCTTCACATGCTAAAACTAAGTACTCATGAGGAACAGAAAATGTGCTTTAGAAGCTGAGTTTGTCTTATTCCTTGGTGTCAACAGTCTATGCCTTGGAGGGGCAGTGTCTCTGTCCACTGGGCTCAGCATACATGTGTGAGGCCTGTGACTAGCACTGGGGAAGTTGTTTTGTGCTTGGGTTTCATATCTAGAGTACACCCAATCCATCCTAACTTGACTCCTCCGAGAAGACTTGAGTCTCCTTAAGTACTAATCCTAGGAACTTTCTAGGAAGTGACTATGGCCAGGCTAGGCAACATTCTGATAGACCTAAAGGTCCTGCTGCCCTTTCTCCCCAGATAATTCAATGGGAGTGGTCAACTAACTCTGTTTCTCAGCCTTGTTATATTTGATCATTGCTAAAATCACCTGGTCTCTCCTTTGCTCTTATTTTTCATCTCTATTTTTTATTCTCCCCATTGCTACTGTTTTTCTGTCTCCCAACTTTTTAATAGTATCTTCTGGGACAAGGCAGAACAAACTCTCCTACAATCTCAGCTACTTCTCTGGACTTCTTTATCATCTTCTTGACTTAAATGTCACTTGCCTCTTCCCTGAAAACATCACAGTCTTCTCCACTGGTGGCTGTTGATCAACAGAATCCATATACCTCAGGTTTGGAATTTGGTCGGGTTCTTCGGTATTCCACACTACCCTTCTCCTATGCTTCCTTTCAGCTGCCTCATCATTTTCATGTATATACCTCTTTGGTGGATCATTCCCAGCTTCCTCCACCCCAGATCCTGCTGTCCGCTTGAATCATTGTGATCTCTCTGTTCACTGATCTCATGACCCCCAAAGACATTCACCCTGTGTCCATGCTCTGGATTTAACAACATCTAGAATTGCTTCACATTCGAAACTCATTATTTTTATACCCATCCATTCTCTCATCAAAGCCTTTCCGCTAACTCTATAACCCCTTTCTTTCCAATACTCCTTTCCTCAAGATACTCATTAATATCTTCCATCGCTTTGCCTGTTTATTTTTCCCTTTCAGCCTGCACTACACCTATTCTTGATCCCTATCTATCTAAATTACCTCATCAATTATTTCATCTATTTACTCACAATGCACTGAACTCTCTTTTCCCACTCTCACAACTACCTAGGAAGTCTCAACATTGGATAAATCTACTTTCTTTACAACCACATCTGGAGCTAACACCCACTATTAGTTCATCATTTACCTAACTAATACTGAGCAATTCTAAGTTCCAGTTACCAATTAGGTACTAGGGATATGATAATGAGCAAACCCACCATGGGCTCTGCAGCATAGGCAATTTCCATCTAGAGGTATTGATTAAATAATAACTTAAATAAATACTGTGAGTAAAATTGCAATATTTCCAGAATCTCTTGCCTGGCTTTAGTCCATCTCCAAATCAGTAAGTGTTTAGGAGGGGTGAGGGGAGAGGCGAACATGCACCAGGATGCGAGAGAAATAGGCAAGTGTGAGAGGTGTCCAGGAGAGCAATGAAGGGAGCCAGGCCTCCAAATAAAGGTTTTTTTCCCCTTGACTGATTTTAGCTCCACAGGTTTATTTGTCCTGGGCTGGGAACACACTTTCCGCCTGGAGTTATAATACACAAATACAAATTTGATAGGGACAAACTTTCTGATATGGCTCAACAGGCACTCAATGATTGAACATCTATTTACCACTTTGTCTATATGGAGTCATGGTCTCTTCCCCTGCTATTCTTACAGCATATTTCCTCTGCCTAGAAAATGTTCTGGATGACTTCCACATATCCTTTTGGTCTCCTTCCATTTCCAGGTACATGTTAGGTACCACACAATGTATTCTTACATCACTTAATATCTCCCCTATGATGGTGGTAATAGATTTCACTCACCAGGTTGATTCTCAAGGCATAGTCAGCAAAATGGAAGATGCACTATACTTCCAAAGGAGAGTTATGTTATATATTGGGAGACATGAGAAAAGAATAAAGTACAGAAATTAGAAGAAAAATGTGGTACACAGAAGACTATACACAAAGAGGGGAGAATTTTAATACCTGTTACAAGTGGGAAATTTTTAAGAAAAGGAGATGTCTAGGCAGAACTAACTATTGGGGAGCTTTCTGTATGATATCAATATCTATGTAAACTTCCTCATGTTTTTCTTTAAGGAATGCTAGAGTAGAGATTTACATTGTTCTTAAAGCTTCTGGAATTGTGCTTCTTTCATTTTCTTTCTTTGGGGATGTGAGGAGGAGAGGCTCGTGTGCAGAGGTAGGCTGGAGGAATTTGAGCGATATTTGAATTATTTGGTGCTTAGTGCATTATACTACAATAGTTTATTTAACTGTCTATTTCCCCTGGTAAATTTTAAGTTCTATGAAAGCAGGAATAATGATTAACATGGCTAGCACGGTGTCAATTACAGAGAAAGTGATTAAAAATATTTATTAACTGAATCTAAAAATGAATGAATAAATGCATGAATGAACATATTGCTATATATTTTTATAACACAATTGAATCTACCAATAAGTTATATTGGAGGCTAGAAATTTAACGTTGGATAATAGCTGGTAAAGGCATAGTAATTATAACCAATTTTAATTTTTCTTTAAGAATAAATACAAACATTTTAAGTTATGTATTATTTTACAATTATTTGATTTTAAAAAGATATAGTATTGCAATTTCTCATTAACTTAAAGCCAAGGAAAATCATGTTTTCTTATTTTTATGCTTTAAGTTCATCTGCAAATAATAGACAAAAAGATATTGTCAATAGATTGATTCACTTTTTTGCATCACACTTTTTAAAAAGGGGTGGGGAAAGAGCAAGGAAGAGAAAAATAGAGAGGGGTTGGAGAAAGAGAGAATAGAAACTAGTTGCATTTCCAAATTGTGTAAATAACTAGCTGCCATTCCAAATTGTGAAATGGTTAAAGAAAGAATAGGAAAGAAGATGATTCTAAACAACTTCAAAGGACTAGGAGCGCTCTGTTCTGGGCTCCTTGTACCCACATGTGTGCACATGGAAAAACACACAAACACCACTTTAAGCTCTCCTTCTAGTCTACAAGAGAGACTATTGCCTTTTCTTATCTTCCCCTTTTTTACTCTAAAAGCCTACCAAATAGTTATTTCAATGTTTAATGTGAGTTACTAAATATTTTCAATATTTCAACAGGTGTTGTAGCAGACTCTTTTCTGCCATTTCCAACATAATGAATGTGAAAATGTGGATACACCATGGAATGTGAGGCAGTATGTTCCCTTAATATGATTAATACTTTTCAGAAGGGCTATTTGATTTCAGAGTCATTGCTATGGTTCTCCTATAAACATTTTCATGAAGTGTTTAAAGACTAATAATGAGAAAAATTATTATAAACTTAACATTTGAACATTTCATGTATTTAGTAGAGGCTAAAGAGGTATCTTCATAGAAGGTGACATAGATCTAATATATTTAAGCCCATAGTTTAAAAATCTTTTAAAAAAATAGTAGTGTTTAAGAAAATTAAGAATATTCCATTTTAAAGAACTCATGACTCTCTTTTGCCCTTAATTTTGGTGATAAGAATACAGACTCTTCCCTATCTGTCATTGATTTGACATTTTTAGCATTTCGTGGTAATTTTTTTCAGAAACAAAATTTTTAAATTACTATTTGAAAAAATTACTAGTAATGTTGCCCAAAATATTTTGTTATAACTTTCTGCTTTTTAAATTTGATCACAAGGAATAAATTTGACATATTCTTAAAACATCAGTCTTATTATGAACATATTATTGTGCTCATATGTTATATAATGATACCTTCAGAGGTTAATGAGAGCTTTAGGGCTATTTTCTTTAGTGGGCTTGTTTCTTGAGTTTTTTTAATGCCCATTTCAGTGAAAATTTTAAAATCTTTTATTTTGGCACATGACTATCATCTTTTAAGGCCAAGGAAATGTTTTTACTTATTTTTAACTGATTGTGAGGCTGTTAAATCATAATGATACATATTTATTGAATGTGAACTATGTGTAAGATATTTTTTAAGCTCTCTATATGTAATAATCCATTTACTCCTCACAAGAGGTATTTCCATTACATATATGAGGAAATGGAGGCACAGAGAAATTAAAATATTTGCCCAGTATCACATGACTACAAGGAATTTGACCTGTTAGTCTGACTTCAGAGCCTGTGGCTTTAATCTTTATGCTAGGATGCCTAAGTAAATAGGTGTTGAAAAATTTAAACTTTATTATGTATATTCATAATAAATAATAGCTATATTAACATTTTAGAAGTCAAAGGATATGTTAAAAAGAAGAAAATTAAAACTAATATGCATCAATTTAACATATACTTACAGTATACCTAGAATATATCAGGAAGTTTTAAATACAGTGGGAGTAATACAGTGTTTCTGTCCTTGTGGAACTAATTGTCTAACCGGAAAAAAAGAAATTGGTCAGGTGTTAAAATTCAATGAGTGCTAGAAATGGGAAAATAAAGGGAGCTATACAATATACAGCAGGGAGACCTATATTGTTCCAGCAATAACTACTGTTACCATTTTGGATTATATAGACTTCTCTCCATCTTCATAAAAAGTAATCATTTTATATGCTCTTGTCAAATATGATTCTATTTTAACAAGTATAATTTTCATGTAAAATCTAAGGCTAATTACAAGTTTTACAAACTTCTGACATTCCAGCTACTCCTTGGTTATATCTACAGAGCTAGAAATTAAAATTAAAAGAAATTTTATTTTTTTAATTTTTAAGATTAATCTGAATAGCTAGAATGCTTTTAGGTTAACCTGTATGATTTAACCTTAGGAAAATAGGCTATTTACACCAAGCCATGGGTTCTTAAGGCCACCCAGAGGAAAGCACAAATTGAGTGTAAAATGAATTGAAAATTTACTGCTCCAAATTATATATTTTCATTTACTTATTAATTTTACTGTTATGCTAGAAATCACTTGGGGGAGTTCATCTGATTCCTAAAAATACCTTGCTGGTATGACAAAGCTGCAGCTTTTATATTACATTTGTGGTAAAATAATTTTTGGCATGGAAATTTCTCTTTTTCAAACAATTAGCTTTCAAATACCAGTATTATTTCTAGGCCAAATGGGGTTTTGCAAATCTCCTCCTAGAGTCTACAGAATTTATGATGATCCTGAAATTGTAAACAAATTTATAATATTCTTGGTTTTTTGAATGAGAGGTTTCAGTCGCTTATGTAAGACTCTCACTCAGCAGGATCTCTGACCAGTAAAGTATTAGGACCATTGATTTGGTCCATAGAGCTTTAGTTCTTACTGCATTTTACTGTTTAATGGATTCTTCATAAATAAACTATCATTTGATGAAATTTATTTGGTAAGCAAGCCCACTTTATAGATAGACTAGAAATCTGAGGATTTCTAAAACCTTGAGGATTTAGAATTTGAGGATTCAAAACACCTTGGGCTTTTCAAATGATAGAATCAAAAATAATTATTTCATGGGAAAAATATACTGGAGTATGAGTGGGCTTTAAAGCCACTGTAAGCACCTAATTCTTGTTAAATCTTTTCCTCGTCTAAGCTGACTGATTTAATCAGAAAACTAACAGGAAACCTTTAAATGTGTCTCAGAAGTTCCAACTTTGGTCTTCTCACTAAACTGAAGATCAAAGGATGTCCCTTTCCCCTGCAACTTGGGCCACTATCACATGCTTGCAGAGATAAGGAAATGAAAACCCAGAGGTGGAGGAGGGAACATTCATTGTAGTGCTAGTTTTTCATTAATCTTTTGCTTACTCTTTCAAGGCCATTTATCTACCTTGTGTTCAAAGTTAAGCAAGGCCACAGAAGGATGGGAATTCATGTTTAAACTTGCAAACCAGGAAAGATAAATGTGAAATTACAAATCATGTCTATCTAAACCATTTAAATAAAAAAATGCTTCCTTCATTATTAGTATCAATATATCTTACTACTCATTTACCCTGTTCAAGGATTTATTGTTAAGGAATTATTCAAATTCCAGTTCCAAGTTAAAACATAGTATGAGCCTTCTACTTTTTAGGATAAATTTGAGTAACTTTATTTTACAAAAATGCAGTTTCATTTACCCAAATTTGTTTGCCAAATGGATCCCAAAATCTTAATTAAAAAGGGTTTTTAAAGAGTAGGGAAAAACATGAAATTCATATAGTTTCAAAAATGGAAAACAGAATTACATCATCAGAAGTAAATAATGTTGTCTGTAATTTTGAAAATCAGAAATATGATTCACTACCATGTTTTGTTCTTTACATACTTCTGATTGTTTCTCCTATTTATAAAAAATAAATTTTCCATTTAATTTTATACTTCCATGCTTTACTAAAAATATTTTTCCCTTGAAAATTGGAATTTATAATTTGAAGCACAATGTCACAGTTAAAAAACAGGCTATACTATGGCATCTTTCTCTTGAGTACCCACTGGGTTTCAAAACTTTTGGGGTTATGGCTTTTTTGTCCCAGATACATTTTGGTACCCATTAAGCTAAAATTACTGACAAAACAAAAACAAAAAGCCCATGAATAGTTTTGTGGCTGGGTGGTCTATGAGTTCAAGAATTAGTTATGGTTAAATTAACTCCTGTGATTGTTCTATACAAATTTTATTGGAAAAATGTACTATGTAGAATTTCCTTCTGGAGGAGTGGGAACTTTTCTCCTTTCCTTTGCTGGTGGGGAGACTGCATTTGTAGTGCAAATGCTACAATTTATTTTAAAACACTGAAATAAAATTTTGCCTGGGGTTTTTAATTATTTTAACCAAGTTGTATTTAGAAGAGATACATAAACAAGTAATTTTCTTTACCTGAAAACATGGCAAGGAGCAAAGAAAGATAAATTTGTGTAACACTGATTAAAAGTGACAGAATTTTAAAAGGGCAAAATACTTTTTAAATTGATGTCATGACTTTTGCCAGTGTGAGGGCACATGTTTTTATTTTATTTGTTTTTGAATAGTAGTGTAATAAAATATGCACAGTGTTAGGTAATGATATTCCTGGAAATAGAATGTTATCCTGTTCTTTGCTTTATAACAGAAGCTTTACATATTGTTTATGTAAATCTTTACTGTAATGTAAAATCAATATAGAAGTAAAGCAAAATTCAAAGAAATTAAGCAACTAAGTAATGGGCAACTTTCCCCATAGTACTTACAAATTACAGAACTCAGTTTACTTTTGTCTTCTTTCTGCTTTCAACATTTCCTACTTGTTCCTCGTGGGTGCCGAACAGAATTAACACACTCTTGCATCTGAGTAAGACTGCTATAGATTACTCACAACTTTGAACACTCAAGCTCTTTTTTTTGTCAAAAGCCTTTATAGGCATTTTCTTCATTAAACAGCTTTTCTTCTCACTTGGTCATATCAATTTCAAATTAGGGGTATAGAGAAACAAAAGAATAAGGAAGAAGAAAGGGAGAAAATGGGCTGGGTACTTTCACAGCATGAAACTCCATGATGTAATGTTTGTTTCAGTCCTTCTTCTAATTAGAATACTTCTCTTTCTGGGGCCAAAGATGTCATATATACTCCTCCGTCATTTCAAGTAGGTACCTAAGTTCTGAACAGCTTCTGGAAAAGGAATTCAGATTCACTCAGTCTTTAAGACTACTGATTCTTGAAACAAGTAGAATCCAGCAAGGTTTATTTTTTAAATAAAAACATCTAACTTTTTTTAATGGGAACTAAATTTGATTCTGGTTTTTTAATTTAGAGTGTTATAATATCACTATTTAATGAAAGTAGATAAACAAATACATAAAATCCTGGGATATTCTAGAAAAGAGGTCCTTACAACCATTAGAGCATTAGAGATATTAGCTCAAATTGAACTTTTTCCCTTGTTTAAGTTCGGATGAATGTACAAGCACTTAAACTACTTTAAAAATATGTTTCAGAAATCCCAGTCACATGCAATTATAGTACATGTCCATAAATGAAATATATGAATATGAAGAAACAGTTGTAACCTAATCTTGATAGACACCAGATGAGTATGCATGTGTGTGTGTTTTCTAGTTTTTCAGGTAACTTTAAAAAATAACTTTATCATCCAAATCTATATTAAATGTAATTACATTATACTGAAGCAATCTTAAACAGATTGCTATCTATAAAAAAATCAAGCTATAAAAACAAAAGAGTTATTTGTAATATTGAACTAAATTTTTGCATGAACTATGGGTTGGTTCCAATTCCTCAATATGTGTCTTAGGTTATTTTTAAACTAATTTAATTACAGAAACATTATTTTACTCTAATTTCATTGTCTCTGGTAATCATGTTTTCTGGATTAAAATTCTTAAATATGCCTTGGGATGCCACAGTTTCTCTGTTGCTCATTTTCCTTGTGAAATACATAAAACCTAATTTTCATAAAGTGTTTGTTTAGATCATTTATCTAATGATGTAAAGGGTTCTTCAAGGCTCAGACCGGGATCTTTCTCTATTTTCTATCTCATTTCTCTGCTTCACCAGTCTCAGAGTGTTATTTAAATCTCTTCTTTATACTAATAATTCCCAAATTTAGATCAGTCCAGACCTCTCTTCCGAGTTCCAGACCATTTATGCTATTGCTTACTTGACATGTTCTCTTAAATGTCCTGCAAATATCTTCAGCTTAACATGCCAATAACGGAATACTTAATTTTAACTGTTAACAATTCCTATCCTCTCCATTCTTCCTTGTCTCAGCTAATGGCATCATTTTCAGCAGGGTTCGTCAAACCAAAAATTGTTTTGTTCTTCCTTATTAAAAAAAAATATTAATAGGCTTTACTTTTTAGAGCAGATTTAGGGTTCACAAAATTAAGTAAAACTGAGCAGAAGGTAAAGAACAACCCCCGACCCACCCATGAACAGCCTTCCCCATCGTCAGCATCCCCCACAGAGTGGCACATTTCATTACATTAATGAGCCTACCTTGACACATCATTATCACCTAGAGCCCATTATATTAGGGTTTACATTAGGGTTCAGTCTTGGTATTGTAGATTCTATGGGTATTGACAAATGCAAACAGTGCCATTCTGGATTTTTCCCTTTACTTCCCCACGTCTATCGCTAATTCAAATTCATTCACCACTTACATGGATTGCACCAACAAAACCAGTTTCTGAATTTTTCCTTTTTCACTCTTACTGCCTCTTACCTCGTATCTGGAATACAACTACAGTCTCCTAAATTGCCTTCCCATATTCATCATGCCAGAACACAACACAGCCCCAGCAAATGTACTCTGTGAATGTCAGCCAAATCAGTTTCCTCATGGCTGATGAATTTTGATTATACTTTGAACAAAATACAATCTCTTTCCATGGACCACAGGCTCCAAATAATCGAGCCCTTGCCTATCTCTCTGACCTCTTCTTGTACCACACCCTCACTCACTCCTGCCCTTCCTGCCACATGGATGCTTTCCCTATTACTCAGACTTCCATGCTCTTGCCTGCTCCTGCATCTCTGCAGTTGTCCATCTTGGATGCTCTGTCACTCCCCACACCCTTCATGTGGCTGGTTCCCTCTGGTCCTTTAGGTCTCAATTTAAATATTCACTCTGGAGAAAAACCTCCATTGATCACCTGTCCCAAAACAGAGATATAAGCCAAATTCAATCACTTGCTAGCTAACCATGGGCAATTTCAAGCAATTTTATGAGTCTCAATATCCTTATCTGTAAATGAGTAAAATAATAACTGTATGAACTTAATAAGGTTGTTGAGAGGATATATGTGGTTGATATGTGCTAAGTGTTTGGAATACACTAGCAGCTATATGGTAAGCTCTCAGAAATTATTATTATTATCTTGTCTCTTTTTCTCTCTGCTTATTTTTATCAACATGCTCAAATTTGCTAGTTCTCAAATGCATTCAAACAACAGTTTTGGGTTTATAGTGTTGGGTTTTCAAATGTGCCTTCCTATTCCTCCCAATACCAAAACACGTTTTGTTAAAATGTTTTTAGTTTAATTATCTTTTCCGATCCCAGTGTTACTACCTGGAGAGCTTTAGATAATAGAAATCCAGTTTATTTAAAATATAAAATCTACTATATTAAATGGTGACAAGATACTCATATATATATATTTTTCAAATTTATGATATTAACAACCATGCTTCGAACCTTATCCTTAGGATTTTAAAACTGACGTTACTAAGAACATACAACAAAAATCAATATCACACGAAAGGTTGAGAATATTTTACATGGGTAGATAGAAAGGAGAAGCCAGCAGCAACCCAAATTATCTATTTATGCTATGCACAGTATGTTAGCTTTTGTCATTAACATACGTTCTCCTGTATTTGTCAATATCCATATTCCTAATAAAACTCTGATATCAGAATGTCGGCAGAAAAAAAAAGGCAACAGGTTAAGTCTAACTCCATTCCCTGTTCAGGTTTTTAAAAATATCAAGAAGTATATAATATCATTCCATAACTAAAGTGAAAATAAAAAAGCAAATTAAGTTGCCAAATAATCAGAGAGTGCTTGAGTTGTCAGAAGTTAAGCATCATACATTTTGTAGAAAGGAATAGTTTCTAGTATTTTGGCTGATTTTGAAAGTGTCACCAGGAATTTCCCATAAGTTCTTTACTCTAAGTAGATTTGTTAAATGAAAAAAAGGTGAGGTTTTAGGTGTCAAAGCAAAGCTGGATTTCTTTGTGAATTGAAGATTTCTAATATTCTTTCTCTGCACAGTGTTTAGCTTTAATTACCTTTGAAAACATACCAACTGCACACAGCAATAATTTTATACTTATGTTGACAAGAGCTTAACTATACTCAGAGCACCACAAAATCCATCATATCTAATCCCAATGGCTCTAGAAAAATAACACTAAAGAAACTTCGGTTTAATTTAAATTTGTAATAAGCCAAAGAAGAAATAAAGATAACTATCCCCAGATTAGCACACATTCTGACAATTTTAAGAAAATAATTATCACAACTTTGTGGAATTGCTAATTTTGCAAGGCACAAGTTAGAATAAAATAAAGGGAAAAAAAGAATTTTACCAGATAATTACATTGTACCTAAAATAGCAAGGTCCCTTACTGGATTTCAGAGCCTCCTACCCCACCAAGTGGACTAATAGTGTTATTTTTCAATAACAGCTCTTAAAATACTAAGTACCCAAATTGCAGACTGAAGAAGCAAAATAAGTTTCCATAGGGAGAAAAAATGGTTCCCTTTCAAATTTAGACTTATAGATTTTAGCACTGAATTGCAAAGAGCCAGCTGCATAAAACCTGCATAAAATAATAATCATACTTCTTATATGCAGTTTTAAATTTATGTAACCTCAAAGAAACACACACACAACTTTCTCTGTAGCTTATGATTCTAGAACGTAAAATAGTTTGGTGTAACTCAGATTAGAAATTTTAAAAAGGAGAGTGGACTACAAATAAGATATGGACATTACTGTATGAATAAGATGTTATGAAAAAAGAAAAAATAAACACCCTGTGGAATTTTAACAAGGTTTTATTTGCCACAGGTAATTTGACAGGTTTTTATTTCTTAGTAGGTAATTCAATTGACCAACAACATTTCCCAGAAGCATAATAGAAAGATTCAAATGATTTAGAAATAAGGGTACTATTCAAAAAATAAAGAATAAATAAAGCTGCAAGTATTATTTGTAGAAAGAGTTTTGAAATCAGAAAGACCTCTGCTATAGTTCTGAATCAACATTTATGACCCTGGTGACCACTGGCCTTCCAGGTCTCATCTGCCAAATGGAGTTAATTACACTTAATTAGTAGAGACGTCAGAATAAAGTCTCTAAGACATGACTAAGCTAGACTGATTATGATATCAATAATAATCATACTTCTAATAAAAGTAAATAATACATAGTCAGGAATTATTTCATGCCAGGTACTACTTTAGGGACTTTCATGAATTATCCCATTTAGAACGCATATAAATCATCCCATTTAACTCCTTAATATCCTCATTTTACAGATATGGAAACTGACTGAGAAATTAAGTTTCCAGTTTCATGCAAATATTAGTGGCCAAACAAGAATTCCACTTAAGTGTCTATTTTCAGAGTGCTTCTTTTAAAACCTGCCCTATGACCTTCAATAAATGTCAAATAAACATATAGACAGTACATCTATTCACCTATGTATACATAAAATATTTTTTCAGAAAAGAGTAATCTTAAAAACAAAAAAATCAGAGATCCAATAAATAAAAGTGTTTTAATTCACAAGATGAGTAACTTGGAGTTCACTAAGAGCTTTTCTGTTCTGCATACAAATGAAGAATTCCAAAACATGATCGTCAAGATAACTCTACAATGCCCCTGTCTGCCAAGCCCCTACACTGTAGAAAACAGTTTCTATTATACCAGTTCTGATCCTACTCCATGAATTCCACATTGATTATAAAAGGAACACAGCAGAAGGTAGACCAGCTACCTGTCTAGAATTCAAATAAATGAAGAAAAAAATTAAACTCTATAGATTAAAAGCATGCTTTGTTCCTCTGCCAGTGAATATATGCCTGTATCTTAGTAATGAAATGTCATGAATAAACAATAGTTATAAGTCAGCTGAATCACAACCTTGGGAGTGCGCTAGAAGCTAGTGGTTATATATTACATTATTTTTAAATCTAGGATATGTATTATAGTAGTTTGTATTTACACAGAACCATCTCACACAATTCAAGCTTATATATAGTTTAAATTAAAATAATGTTTTTCTCTCTTATTAAAAATGTACTGTACTAATAACAAGTGAAAAATTTTACCCTCTGGCTTTTGATTCATAAAGGAATGGTGAATCTTCTCTGCCTCCCACCCAGCTCTGTGTACATAGCAAAATTTGATCTTACTGGGACCACAAAGGATAGAGTAATCAGAGGAAATTTGAACTTGTTTTCTGCCAAAAAATATCATCCTAACATCTCTAAAATCATGAGGGTTGGGAAATCTAATTTTAAAATATTCAGTGTTCATTGTAGGACTGTAGTTGGAGGTTTGAATTCACGTTTGATAAGCTGGAGCCCTCTGTGGAGTGGGGAGGTAGAGAACTACTTAACTATTCTTCTGTGAAGATGAAGTTTTTCCAAACAAGGTAAAAAGTGTTATCTTCCTTGGAATATGGTTATTTCTTTGCAGATTATTTTCTTGACTGGGAGGTGGAATTTAGATCAATGGCTCACAACCTTAGTGAAACTTAGAATCACCTGTGGAGCTAAAGAAATACCTATTTCAAGGAACTCATCTGAGAAATCTTATTTATTTGGGTGGGGTGAGACAGGAATCCAGTAATTTAAAGAACTTGTCCAGTGCACCTGGGTCGGGGCCCACGGCCTTGTACTGGGTGTGATGGAGGTGGTCTGTACTTCTCCTTGCTGCCCTTCCCCTTCTTCTTCTTCCTCTCCACCCACTTCTTCCTTCCTCTCTTCCTCCTCTTCCTCCTCAATGTCCTCCCCTTTTTTCTTCCTCTGAGACCAAAAACAGATTAGGGGTCTGGATTTCCCCTGGGTACACTGACTGGGTGCATGGTCAGTGGCACTTCTGTTAAGGGCTGCTAAACTCTATCTCATAAATGCTGGAGAGAGAAACTCTGGGGGGAAAAAAGTCTAGTAACTATAGGAGTAGTTGTATGTAGTACCAGTTTTAAATTTCCTTTTCAATATTATAATCTTTTTCCTATTTCAGGGCATTAAACTTTTATGAAGTGATATAGTAAAGTTAACCTGTGGTGAAATCCAGAAGTGATTCTGTCTAGTCTGAGGTCAACTGACCCACCCAGGTAGGGAATGCTGGGCAGGAACCTAAAGAAGATAGCACAGATGGCAAGGGAATAATCCAGAGTTACAGCATTCTAGAGCCAGAGGTTCACTGAGATGAAGAAAAGAGCACCAAAACAGATTGATGCAACATGTCAACAGTCTTCAGAGATTTCAAAGAATCTCTGGGCAGGATACTGGAAGCATGGAATAAGAAGTCAGGATATTGTTGCTTGGGTGTTAAAGGGAAGAGTGTTGACCAAGGTTGAAATCTGGAGAGGGTGGGGACAGTTAGGTTGCTGTAGTTCATTTTAAAAACACAAAAATATACACATACAGGCACAAAAAAGAAGATAAAAGAAAAGAGAAAGAGAAAAATGCCTGCAATCCTACTTGTAGGAATAGACTTTGTTCACACCTCTTTTTTTAATCCAAAGACATAATTACAACCTCCATTTTTGCTTTATAAATTTCCCTTTTAAAAACAATATAGTACATGATGCAAACAGGTTAATGTGTAAATAAATTTACAACATCCATTTAATAGCATGGGTGCCTTTTAAATAATTAATTTTGAAGCAACTAAAAATAAAACTTAACATATTTTAAAGCCATAAGTCAATGGACTTATGACTCCTTCAACCAGTGTCGTGGAAAATTGCCTCCCATAAATGCAGAAACAAGTGTGAATTTATGTCTCCCCCAAGATCTTTGTACTTTTATAACATTAAGAAAAACTCCTCTAGGGGAATTTAAATTCTAAGATTTAAACAGAAGAAAAAGAGGTCATTTTTTGCTCAAAGCTAGATTGTATCTTTTAAAAACCCTTTGTTTTGAACATTTGTGCAGATTGTGTCTGAATGAACCCTGGAGCAGATCCAAACTCCGGTAGGGCACACTACAAAACTGAGTCTTATCCAGGGCTGTCAGTACTAAGATGCAGCCCAAGTAGGCTTCAAGCCTAAACGATTCTAACCTATGGTTAATTTGGGGGTCCATGTAAGATCTGGACTTCAGAATACCCAGGAGCCACATACAGCTATATATAAAATGCTCTGTGTTTGTGCACTTGAATTTTTCTAGGGAGTACACTGGGAGAAGATCATTGTTCTCAAATGGAGCCATAACTTTAGGAAAACATTAAGGAAGTTGTTTCTACAGTATGCAGATTTCTTCAGGTACTCTCTGATTTCTACTTGTGAATTTTACAAGAAGATGACACATCTTAGAGATGCTGCTTCCCAGGCTAGTCTTTGAAAGATCAGGTAGAAAGGGTTTTAGTCATTCTTCATATCCTTGGGGAAAACTGTCTACCACAGAAAGCTCAGGGACCTTCGCAGAGGCAGGATGGAAACTTCACTTCAGATTGACATAGAACTAGTCTACAGATTTTGACTAAAGATGGTCATTGGTATGTCCTTATAGTTGAAAAATAGTCTATGGCTCTGGGTCACTTTTCAGTCCTCTTAAACTTGTATTCTCAAGGAATAAACATAATAAATATTTTACAGTATTCTCAAAAGGAGTTATCAAGCTTTCCATAAACTATAAAAACCTGTTTTTTTCGCTACTAGTCTCTAAATCAGAAATTGAAACCTGAATATATAGTAGAGTTTGATTTAAAGACAACAGCCAGACTTCTTCAAAAACAAAAGCGTATATGTTCAGGCCTTGCTTCTGAGATAGACTGTAGCTCCCCAGCCTGGAGCAGCCTTTGGAAACAGGTTAGAAATGCAGAATCTCAAGTCCCACCCGAGTCCTACTGACTCAGAATCTGTATTTTTAACAGGATCCTTTGCTGATTTTTTGTATGTACATTAAAGTTTGAAAAGTGTTATTTAATTTGCATTTTCTATAGTTGTGTCTGTGTGTTCTGGGAAGTGCAATGGGGTTAAAATTCCTTACCAGAAAATTTCTCACTTTTTATCTTTGTAAAGCTTTGTCATTTTCTTTATAAAACTTGAGTGACTGCTGTCAATGGGAACCGAGGATCCAGCTGGTTTCCCTTAGGCAAAGGATAATAGCCAGTGACTAAGAGTTGTGAGGTCCCTAATTTATTTGGGGGTTGGAAGCACCAACAGCATCTTGGCACCCAGAACGATAAATTTCTTCTCCCAGCCCTGCTGAAGTGCCCTTCCAAGATTATCAGCATCTGCTGGGCTGCCCTCTAATTTTAAATGAGGCACAAGATGTCTAAGTTTTGTTTTCATAGGATTTTAATTTTTTCATTTCACTTTTTGAAAGACCTTATGATAAAGGTGTGGCATTAGTTTTGAGAGTACACCACTCCATTGTCCCTTTCACTTTTAGAATACCAATTGAAATGTAAATTTCTGGAAAATACTATAAATTATCACTGATTGAAATTTATGGCTGGCTAGAATATATGAAATGCATTTGCAAAAATTTAATATTCAAAACCATTTTTAATAAGGTAGTTCCAATTTCGAATGTGTGAAATATGACATTGAAACCAGCTATTAAACTTTTTGTATATTATATTCAAAATGTTTTTCAATGTTTCATTTGATTGTATTCTATTTTACAGGTCACATTGTAAGAATATAAAAATAAAAATAGCTTATGTTTATTTTTTTGGAATTAAGGAATGAATTATTGTAGCTCTGGTAGTAGCATATTCCCAGAGTGAGGTGAATAAACCAATGTGACCAAAATCAGTCTAAGGAAAGGCTACATTGGGAGAAACCCATTTATTGCTCACGATGAGGTCTGTCTCTGTTCTTCCCCTCTGGCCACTGCTCTTACTCCCATCTCTCCCACTGTGGTATTCACCCACCTCTCCACCCGCCGCTTCTGGGAGAAACTTCATGCATGGATCCCTGGTGACTGACAGGCACCACACCAATTAAATAACAGAGGAGAGAAGAGAACAATTTCTCTCCTCCCCTTGTCCCAGTGGTTGCAGGAAGAAACACCTATTAATATGTACATGGACTAAGGCCAAGTGAGAGATTCTGGAAATATTGCAATTTTAACCACAATTATTAATGAAAAAATCTGAGTTTAAACAAAAGGAACTGTTTGCAGGCAATTTTTTGTTACTTATTCTTCACTTGCACAAAAACAAATCTTTGAATTTCTTGCCTCTTTTCATTTTTGTGTGGCTCAAAAAGCTGTCCTTTTGGGTTCTAGAAAGTTATAATAGTTAAAGAAAATTCTTCTAGGTATAACCTGAATTTTGTCTTTATCTGAAAATGAGACCAATGATAGCTGCAGCCTAATGGTATTATTTTTTAAAGTTAACTTTTTTTGATTTTTACTTACTACATGCCAGCCACTCCTTTGAGCACTTTACAATCCATGAATTTTTCTCTAATTTAGGGGTTAGATGATTATTTAAATTAGGTACCGACATTCTCTTGCCTATAAAATGACCACAAGATGCCTGAGAAGATGACTAGTTAGGATATTGTGGGTATTGTGGGTATTACTGACTATTAAAAAACACAAAATCTAGGTCCCACTCCAGAAAGTCTAGAGGTGGGTTCCAGCTGGCTTAACAAGATTTCCTATGTTTCTGATCAAAGTATGAGAACATCTGTCTAAGTAGAGTCAGTAAGAGTTTTTCATTGGAGATGTTTAAGAAGACTTTCAGTGGGTAAGTGAGGACGGTAACCACATTGCAAAGGATTAAGGAGTGAAAGAGAATACTGCAGGTGAAGAGATATCAAAGACAGATTACTGTTTTAATAAGTGGAATTGAGAAGGATATTGAAAACATTATGAGGAGAAGATTTATAAAAAACTGTAGGTGAACAAACCAATTACCAGCAAAGAAATTGAAGCAGTAATAAAAAAACTACCCAAGAAAAAAACCCCTGGGCCAGATGGATTTACCTCAGAATTTTATCAGATATACAAAGATATAATACCCATTCTCCTTAAAGTTTTCCAAAAAATAGAAGAGGAGGGAATACTCCCAAACTCATTCTATGAAGCCAACATCACCCTAATACCAAAACCACGCAAAGACCCCACCAAAAAAGAAAATTACAGACCAATATCCCTGATGAATGTAGATGCAAAAATACTCAATAAAATATTAGCAAACCGAATTCAAAAATATATCAAAAGGATCATACACCACGACCAAGTAGGATTCATCCCAGGGATGCAAGGATGGTACAACATTCAAAAATCCATCAACATCACCCACCACATAAACAAAAAGAAAGACAAAAACCACATGATCATCTCCATAGATGCTAAAAAAGCTTTCAACAAAATTCAACATCCATTCATGATAAAAACTCTCAGCAAAATGGGTATAGAGGGCAAGTACCTCAACATAATAAAGGCCATATACGATAAACCCACAGCCAACATCATACTGAACAGCGAGAAGCTGAAAGCATTTCCGCTGAGATCGGGAACTAGACAGGGATGCCCACTCTCCCCACTGTTATTTAACATAGTACTGGAGGTCCTAGCCACAGCAATTAGACAAAACAAAGAAATGCAAGGAATCCAGATTGGTAAAGAAGAAGTTAAACTGTCACTATTTGCAGATGACATGATCTTGTACGTAAAAAACCCTAAAGACTCCACTCCAAAACTACTAGAAATGATATCAGAATACAGCAAAGTGGCAGGATACAAAATTAACACACAGAAATCTGTGGTTTTCCTATACACTAACAATGAGCCAATAGAAAGAGAAATCAGGAAAACAATTCCATTCACAATTGCATCAAAAATAATAAAATATGTAGGAATAAACCTAACCAAAGAAGTGAAAGACCTATACCCTGAAAACTATACGACACTCTTAAGAGAAATTAAAGAGGACACTAACACATAGAAACTCATCCCATGCTCTTGGCTAGGAAGAATTAATATCATTAAAATGGCCATCCTGCCCAAAGCAATATACAGATTTGATGCAATCCCTATCAAATTACCAACAACATTCTTCAATGAGCTGGAACAAATAGTTCAATGATCCATATGGAAACACCAAAGACCTCGAATGGCCAAAGCAATCCTGAGAAGGAAGAACAAAGTGGGGGGGATCTCACTCCCCAACTTCAAGATCTACTACAAAGCCGTAGTAACCAAGACAATTTGGTACATGGTGTAGGTCTCTGGTGTAGGGACCAAGGGCAGGTCACCCCAAATGTGCCAGTGTGATATGAAGGTTATTTTGAACTGAAAGCCATTAAGGCCCAAAAACTCAGGAAGATACTTTGACCTCTGCACAACAAACCTGCATAAAAAGTATCTTGATGGAAGAACTCCTCCAGGCAGAGAGCTATCAACCATAAATAGCTATATTTTAATGTAAACTAGGGGTGATAGGAAGGTGTGTGACAAAATCCAGTAAAATTTCTCTCTGTGCCCATTGTTCCTGTGGGGCCCATCAAGTATTTTATTTATCAAACATGTACTCTTTCATGTTTCTGTGAATTACTTCCCTTCTCCTTTGAAGTTTCAAGCCTCTACCCACTTATGCTTAGTTCAGGATGACATATACACCTCATTCTCCCTGACTGTCTTTGGAATCCACGTCTGTGGCTTCCCCATATATACCTAATTAAACTTTGTTTTTTTCTCCTGTTAATCCATCTCATGTCAATTTGATTCTTAGACCAGCTAGAAGAACCTTGAGTGGCTGAGGAAATTTCTTGCTCCCCAACAACAGCAAGATCCCTAAAATGACACATGTTCTCTCAGAAGAAAGATACAGTCTAGCATCCCTTATAGCTACATTTCATTAAGACACCTATGACACCTGGCCAGTGAAATGTAAACTGTTTGGCAGTTTTTGGGAATCTTTCTTAAAATATGGATGGCACCCACCCTTTTTCCTTATCTTCCCTTCTGCTGCCTGGGAAGTAAGTTTGGGGTCTGGAATGATCTTAGACCACAAAGAGGAATGCCACAATAAGGATGGCAAAGCAGAGAGCTAGAAGTTGATTTAGCAGCACTGAGATTTCTACATCTAGTCGTTTATTTGAAAGAGAAATAAACTTCGTTCTTGTTGAAGTAATATTTTTAGGGTTACTTACTCATAGACAATCTTAACCATAAATGATATTAAATGTCTTTTTGGACTGCCTCAGTACAAAAGAAATAGTTTATTCACACTGTTCTCTGCAAAAAAAATATTGTATTGTACAAGTACATTGCAAAAAAAATATTGTATTGTAACTCTAGGGAGAGGAATTCCTGGAGCAAAATACGTTTGAAACCGAAATCAGTCAAAAGGAGAAATAAAGTTTAAAACCTGTTTATTGCTTACAAGCCATCATCCTGTGTCTCTCTCTCTCATGCTGTGGCAGAAGCAAGCAAATACTCCCCGCAAGCCTCTCAGGTCCCATGTAATTACCCACTAATATGGAAATGGACTACTTTTCTCCACTCCTTGGCAACACCTGTTGACACAGAGATGCACTAAAGCCAGGTGAGAGATTCTGGAAATATTGCAATTTTACCCACATGTATAAAATCAGTTTTTGAATAAACTATAAGGTATTTCAAAAATGTTCTTAAGTCTGTCAAATAAAGATATGTCACAACATTTACATGGGATAAACATATTCTAAAAAAAAATCATTCCTTGTTTATATGAAATTCAAATTTGCCTGGGCATCTGAATTTTTATTAAATCTGGCAACCCTAATGTAAAGCCATTTTGAAGCACCACCTTTACTTGATACTTCTGGATTATCTTTATGCTAAAATCTAAATTGAAGTTGAAAATTTTTAGGAAGTTTGAATGATCTAAAAATTTTGTGCTATTGAGTTTTCATAGTTTGATGAAATTATTTTTAAAATGCAAATATATATGGATATGTCTTTTAATACCTGTACACAATTTCATGTATTAATTATAGGTTTATTTTTAATATCTTCTCAAATATTTATTTCTAAATGAAATATTAACATGTGATGTATCATAAACATCAGATTCTTATAAATCCTGTATACTTCTTTTTTGACTTTAGAATCTCCTCTCCCACACCTCAATATTGTATTGTTGAAAAATTTCATTTACAATCATAAAAAGCTCAAGAGTTGCAACCAAAAATGCACATGTTCTTACCCTTTTTAAAAAGGTTTCATGAAATTGACAAAATAGCAAAATGGAAGCAAAACAAAGAAATAAAATTCAAGAAAAATAAAATTGAAAAATTAATTAGAGAAACATTAACAACAAAGTGTTTCAACTCATAGGGATCTTAAAATACTCCCTATAGAACCTCTCCATATAAAATTTAAAAGTTAAATAAGCCATTTGATTAATATCATTTGAACTACTCCATGTCTTCTAGAGACACTTGATAAACATTCAGTTGTATGGTTCTTCATATTCTAAGGTAATAGAAATTAAGACATATCTTGCCTTCTCCTTTTGAAAACCACCCAAACAACAAAGAACTTCAAGAACAGAGTAGGAAGTTTCTGTTTTTATGAACTAAAATATATGGAGATGATAGAATGAGAAGAATTATGAATGACTTCACATAAAGGTGGAACCTCCATCTTTGGAGAAGAAGAAATATTTCTGAGAAGCGAGCTGACTTGCCCAGCATATCTTAGAAATTCTCAAGAATGAGAAGTACAGGCAAAGATTAGAGATAAAAGTAGACAAGATTTGAAAGATATTTTTAAAAAACATTTAGAACCCCAGATAGCCAACCTAACTCTCTCCCAGTATCATAGGAAACTTGGAATTTATTCTCTGCCAAACTTCAACACAGAAGGTGGAGAAGCAAAACAAATGCGTAGAAGGGTAAGAAGAATCCTTTCTACCTAGTTTTCAAAGGCCAAAGTCCAAATTTAGAGCCCTTAGGCAAGAGATTAGAAGCTCTTTCTCTATAGAATCTTCATCATTCCTTGGAAAACACCCACAGACACTTGACAGCTGGGGAGCTGGAACCAAGCAAAGGGAAAAAGATAAGGGGAAGCCCAAACCAATCTAGATCAGATTTCATTAGGCTTAATGAGTTTATGGTGCTTAAATTGTTTTTGTTCTTTGAAAGAAAATGTCAAGGACAGAGTAATTTTAATGTTATAAGAGCAATTTTGGAGAATAAATACCTGGAATTTTCAGATTTATGCTTTGAAATCACAAAGTAGATTTCCTCAGAAGTACTGTGTGAGCTGAGGCATGCAGTTCAAATGACAATGTACATGTTAAAACACATTCAAGTGAAGTAAATAGCTGTTTTTTGGCTAATGCATCATGATGAAATAAGAGGCGAGTTTCAGGCAAAGATTTTTCTCTGTGTACTCTTGAGTACCTGCAATTAGATGTCCTGGATGATGTAATGGGGGATAAAATCTTTAAATGAATATAAGCCTAAAATAACATCTTCCACTCATTTTTCAGGTTATCTTTGTAATGGACTAGTTTTATGTAAATTATACCAAAATATCCTTTATTAGATTAATTATTCCTGCTTTACATATTTAAAAAGGATACAACAGTTAGCTCATTGTTTAGGGCCTTATAGTATTTCTTAAGTTTTCATTATTTGAGGTTAATTTCTCCAACAAGTGTGAAAACTGTCTGGGGGACAAGAAAGATGTGTTATATTTCCTGAGAATGATTCATAGCATCTAGAATGCAGCCAAGCAGAGGATTTAAAAAGAAAAGTTTACTTCATCTAAAACAAATCATTCCATTTTGGGGTTCATAAAACAAGCATATAAAATGATCAGTTTTTAACAATAGTACAACAATGAAATATCTCTACCAACTCAATACAAAAATTATAGGATGAAATTAATGTATAAATAGGAATATAGAGGAATTTTTATAAGTAACATAAATATATAATATATATCCTTTTTATAGTGAAATACTTTAACATAAATACTTTAACTCAAATACTTTATAATGAAATACTAATTCATTTTAACACCATGGAAATCTCCAATTATGCTGTGGTGATCAAGGCAGGAATAGTCACCCTTCATGCTTGTGGGTAAAATTGCAATATTTCCAGAATCTCTTACACATCTCCTGGCACAGATGCTTACACTGGCCAAATGGGGCGCATATTTATAACATCACAACAACCTCTCCAATAGACCCTTAAGTGGGAACTCAACACTTATTGGGTCCAGTGACTATACCAGTGGAAAGTAGGAAGAACTTGCTTTTGAGCCTTTGGTAGCCAAGAATCCTTATCAGGACAGAAAAGCCCCTATACCTGAAGATGCCTGGTATATAGATGGCTCCAGTCATGGGCAGCCCCCGAAGTGGAGGGCAGTGGCTTCCCATCCTAACACTAAGACAATATGGATGGAAGACGGTGAGAGGTGAGAGGAAGAGGAGCCAATGGGCTGAGCTGCAGGCAATATGGCTTGTGATCACCCAGGTACCTTCCCCTGTAGTTGTCTGCACTGACAGCTGGGCCGTTTAACAGGGCTTAACCCTGTGGCTCCGACATGGTATCATGCCAACTGGATGGTTGGTCATCAGCCCTTTTAGAAGCAAGAGTTGTAGCAAGGCCAATGGGCCTCTGGTCAGATTAAGACTGTTAATGTGTATCATCTGACTGGCCATTTGCCTTCAGCATTCCCAGGAAATGATGAAGCAGACCCACTAACCCAGGTGTGTTGGCTAGAAGGAAAGCCTGTCTCCCATGTTGCCCAGTGGTTACATCAGCGTTTTTTGCAAGTGGGGCAAAAGACAATGTGGGCTGCAGCCCATCGGTGGGGCTTGCTGTTGATCTTTGAAGAAGTCAGCAGAGCCCAGAAGGAGTGCCTTGTGTGCTCTAAGAGGTACTTACACCAAATCCTGCACAACATGGGAAATAGTACAGGGGCCAATAAGCTTGTCAGGTGGCAGATAGGCTATACTGGGCCTCTGCACATATCAGAAGGGTATTGGTATGCCATGACTTGTGTGGACACAGCTACTGGACTGTTGGTTGCTTTTCCTGCATGTCATGCAGATCAGCAAAGCACCAAGAGGGGCCTAGAGCATCTCTTTTCAGCCTATGGCCGACCACAGGTGATTGAGAGCAATCATGGCACCCACTTTATTGGACATGCATTACAAGAATGGGTACGGCAATTAGGAATAAAGTGGAAGTTTCATGTCCCATATAACCTTACCAGGGCAGGCATGATAGAGAGGTACAATGGTTTGTTGAAATCAGGCCTGAATTCAGACACCAGTAGTCTATGGGGCTGGTCAGTTCACTTATGGACAGTACTACAGCATTTGAATGAAAATTCCCCAAAAGGAGCCTTAAGTCCTGTGGACATGCTAACATACATTGCTCCTCTTCTATACTACTGTATGTGCAAACCAAAGAGGAGTTATGGAAGTCAGGGTATGGCCAGCAGGACAACATCCTGCTGCCAGCCCCTACTGCATTAAACCCTGGAGACTCTGTTGAGTGGACATGTGCTGGACATTTTGACACATGAACCAGTGATGGCTGGCCCTTCTGACACCTTGGGGAAAAGGCCTGGAAGCTGGCTTCATGTGTATTCCTGGAGTAACAGCAGAGTGGCCCCCAAAGATCATGGTAGTGTACCTAAAACATCCAAGGGGTAACAGCATCTCATGGGGAAGTTTTGTTTTTATCTTTATGGCCAGTTCATGTACCTCCAGTAACCCTATATATTGACTCATGTGTAACTTCCACAGGGAAGGGAGTGAAAGTCTGGTATTATAGACCAGGATGAGATCCCATTCCTGCCACTGTCCTATCACAGGTCCACTCTCTTGCATGCATCCTCCCTAATGGACATGATTTGCCATGCTGGTGTCATTAAAACATGTATCTTACCACCTGTAAGGTTATTTTCTTTTACAGTCCCTGTGGCCTGGACCTGCCTGGTGGCCACAGCTGCCAGTTGATAATTGCTTTGAACTCCCTACTCATTCAGCTACTGAATGCCTAGGCAAACAATGGACTTAATCTGCACAGGACTTTGAACCTAGCTGAATCCTCCATTTTGAGGATTATCATGATTTTATTGCTGTTGTTACTGTATTATTAGTCTGGCTACAGTGCTTCTGTTTTCATGTGTAGGGGCCACTGAAGAAGACGGGGAGCAAGTAGATTGTGAGGTGAGATTTGTGGAGCGGTGTGCTGTGGGTAAAATTGCAACATTTCTAGAACTCTTGCCTGGCCTTAGTGCATCTCCACATCAATAGGTGATTCCAAGGGGTGGAGAGAAGTAGTCCATCTCTATATCAACAGGTAATTACAAGGGTCTGGGGAGGGAGAGTATATGTGGACTGGAGAGGTTGGGTGGGGTTCTATATTGCAGCTGGGTTGCAAAAGACACATGCAAGCAGAAGTGGACTACTGCTTGTATTCAGTAAATGGGTTTCTCCCACTTTATTTCTCCCTTAGACTGATTTCGGTTTCAAAGGTAATTTGCCCTGGCTGGGAGAAAGATTTTTCCCCTGGAGTTACATTGCTCCTTATAGCATGTAATATATCAGTATGAATTAAGGATGCAGATTTGCCCAAGTGTAGAAAGCATAGTGAATGGAGCCAGAGAACTTTGGGTTTCAATTCCAGCTTTGACACTTGCTGAAGGCTGTTATACCATATATTAAATATAGGTGACATTTCTGGCAGGCATACAGATGCTATTTGATCCCTCATTCTTCAAAAACTCATGAGGTGAAGAAGGTCAAATAATTTGACCTTTTGTGGTAAAACTAGCTTAGAAATATTCCTGAAAAAATCCATTGTTTAAAAAGCTACTATAGGATGCATGTGGACCATTCCTACTATTAAAACATGGAGCATTTAAATGAAAACATTAATTAGAACTACCTTGCATTCAAGTTTTATGTAGGTCTTTTTAACAATCTCCTTAGATGTATGTATTTTTCTTAAAATTATACAAGATGTCTTGCATAAATGCAAACAAATGAGTTACTGAATCCATGTGAAATCACAAAATATGTAGCTTCAACATTTTTATCTCACATAAGATACCCTATATATTATATTCAACTTTAATTATATTAGTAGAAGTTAGTAATATGCATGATTATATGAAATATATGATTGTAAGAAGCAACTTTAGAGATTATCATACATTGAGTCGGGTGAGAGAGCATATCTCTTTTAATTAAAGGCTCTATTTCAAATTAGGATCCACAGGATATAATAATAAAAATGTGTGCTGGGAAGAAACTTGAGAGGTTAGTATATTGTTAAAAGTAACTATTTAATTAAATTCATAAATATTATGAACAGCAATAGTCATGGTAATTCAGCATCTAACAGTGGCAGTTATGGTGTTGAGCATGCATCTCATGACTCTGACAAAGTTCCAAAGAGAATTATGGTTCCCTGCAGATGAAGGTCCATCAGTTTCCTAAAACCAAGGTAAAAGTGTACTTTGAATAAGAAAGTTTTTATCACTTCTTTTGTAAAGATGGTTGAGCAGAGAGGTGGAGCCAGTTGTACAGCACTAGAACAAACCTGGCCAGATATATGTTTAACAGATCCTTTCAGCTGGTTTTCTTCTTGCAGATTCTCTTTATCTTTCCTCTCCCTCTGCTTAGGGCACAGATCTCCCAACCCGGAGAGCCCTGTTGTGTGATTATTCTTGTGCTCTTTGCCAAAGTAAAAGTCATTTTGCAACGTTAAAAGGGAAAAAACAATTTGTCCTACTTTTACCTTGTTATGAAATTTGGGGGCCTATAAAATATGCCATAAATGCATTTGAGTAGGAGCAATGTTATGAGAAGCATTTTACTTTCCCTAAAACATCACAATGCCCTCTCTCTTCTGTTTTCACCTCATTTCTTAGTACTTTCAAAGAACAGAGTGGGATTCCCTTCAGACACAGACCTGACAATCAAATGGAATGAAAAGACAGCGCTGCTTGCTCCTCAGGGTTAGAACTTCCGTTCATATTTTCAAGGTCATGATTCAGAGCACTACATTTAGAGCACAGTGTCTTCCCGAGGGCGGTGTTTACCCACTCCTCTCTCTCTGTGTTTTTCCTAAGAGAAAGCCATCACCTGTCAATTTGCATCCTAAAGTGCCTTACGTTCAATCTCCCTGGTAGGATTTCCAGATATGTCCTTCCTAGCCATCCTTTATCTCCAGAGAAGGAAGAAACCATCCTAACTTGAGTTGCCTGCTTTTTCACTTTGTTCTCAAACTATACATTAAAGTCCTCCAAAACAAACCTCAGATGGCCAGACAAGGCTAATTATCACTACAAGCGCAATATTAGATGCTTCCTCATTTTTGTTTCTCTTGATTTTGAAAGCTCCAAGCTTGTTAAAACCTAATTTGCTTTGATAAGCAAACCCCATCCTAACCGTGGTAGCATTCTGAGATCTATGCCACTGTCTTTCTAGGAGATTTTCCTAGGTACCTCAAATAAACCTTAGGTCAAAATTTGTGTAGAAATAAAGGAGTTATTTGGGGCTAGACTGAGGCACAGTGTATGCTGGCCAAGTCACAAAATGGCAGCTTTGTACTTAACCAGTTGCTCAGGGATTTTGCTTGGTCCATATACAGGTTTTTCATTTTTTTAAATTGAATGTCTTTATTTGGGACCTACACTCTCCAGCTCTCTCTGGTTCTATTGCTCAGGTTTTTTCCCACGGAGACCTTCACATGTGTAACCTACCTGCTTGGCCTTCAAAAGTTTTGAGTTTGCAGTTCATACATTAACTAATAATATTGTTTGGTCCTTAAGAAAGAGAAAAGAGTATTTTGCCCTTTGCCGGGAATTTTCAAACTCATACAGCCAAAGAAGAAGAGTTAGTATAGTTCACTTTTTTAATGGAAATAAAATTCTCTGGGATATTACAAAATTTATGGGATTGGCTAAACAAAAACCATGGATAAAAATTGTATACGATTTTTTCCCCAGACCTCTTGGGTATTATTCAGTAATATATAAAATCCCACTTTTCTCAAATCATGGTATAAATTATTTATTATGATTATAGTCCTTTTTATTTCATCTCATGAAGTATTTAATATTTTCTATTCTTGCTATGTGAAAAATTATTTTATATATCATATAATGAGTGTTAAAAATCTGTATAGGGGATATATCAGCAAAAAAAGGCAACCCATTGCAAAAAATAGCCCTTAAATAATACAAAAAATGATAGTGGTAAGTAAACATTAACAAAAAGTGTTTAACATTTCTGCCTGATTATTCTGAAGCACACTAATCATTATATGTTCAATTAAAATGAATCTAATTAGTTTTGGTTTGTCTGATTTGAACATTAATCTGCTTATTTTTAGTTTTTGTTTCAAGTCTGTTACTTAATAACATGGCTGTCTTTTTGACAACTGCTGCTTAGAGTAAAGGAAGAGAAGGCTGGAGAAGAGAAACCAATGAAAAAGCTTAAATTCCTTTTTTGTTTTTGGTAAACATTATTTCATTTGGATTTAGCATTCAACAACTGCTTCTGCAATAATAGAAAAAGCAGATGCTTGCTTTTAGGAATCCTTTTGTATTGCATGTGTTTAATATTTCCATTCAAGTGTATTCTAAGCAGATTGACAATTTGTCATCAGTTCTTGGGGTTCCATAGTCATCTACCAATAACTAATACCAAAAGTCATTTTTAGTTAGAGCTGTTCTCTTTACATGACTCTAAAACCTAACTGTCCTCACCTGTAATTGCTCCCCTGGGACATTTTATGCTACAAAAAACATACTTTTCAACATCTTTGTTGGTTTCTCAATGAAAGTATGCTACTGTAGTAAATATCCTCATGAATGCTCACTCTGTCCCACATATGCAAATGAGTATGTGCCATGTCCTCTGAGTTAAATGCATTCTGAAATGTTATTATGCCATGTCCATAAAATTGAAATATTATCAGAGAACAAATCAATGAACTGTTGATGAAATTCTGTCACTGCTGAGGATAAAGACTTTCTAAATCATTATTAATTATTTTTTGAACACATCAAGATTCAAAAATAGAATCAATAACAGAATTAATTTTAGAAAGTGTGCTTATATGCTGATAATAAAGCAAATAAACTGGTTTGATTAAATTTTTGTGGTAAAAAAATAATTGAAATAAGTTCAAGAGCTAGTTTGCTTCAATGGTGGAAAGAGATGTTAGATATGAAATAATCAGTTCAACTAGTTTGTTTGTTTTTTTTCAATAGACTTATTTGAGCAGAATTAACTAACAGCATTTCACAGGTTGGCTTTCATTCTACTTGAACTCAGGAGCTCCTGCTACAAACTAGCAACTTCATGGTTCCACTCAGGCAACCCAAGTTCACTTACATTTTTATTGTGCAATATAAATTAAATATAAACTATATTAAGTTACTTTGATAATGTTTTGCAACCTATACTTGAAATAATATCATCAGCCAGCCATTTTAGTCACTGTGAACTAATTTTACCTAATAATATTTAAGCTGCCTGATTAAAATTTGGTCATCATTGAGACCTTTAGCTATAGTCCAATGATAGAACCAGATGAAGTAAGTATACTTAAACACTGTACCTGTTATATACTAACTGAAGTAGGGCAGAGATGTGGGACAAGCATCATGATCAAGTTTTCCTGCCTATGATGGAAAATGCTGATATAAACAGTATAGTAAGAATAGGAGGGACCCCATCTGAAGGCTAAGATTCCATTTTAAAAATCAGGGAGTTAGGAGGTAATATTCCTAACATATTCTTTGGTAATCATATAATAACCCATCCTATCTTAAAGCAGGGCAAGCATTCTTAACTGATATGTTCCCAGTGCTTGAGGGAAACCACTATCTTAGAGAAGAACTGTATCAATAAATTCCTTGTGTTAAGTTTATCTTACATAATTGTCTAGAAGACTGACGGTGGATAGTAACATAATGTCTCTCCCCAGAGAGAGACATCATGAGACCACAAGTCAAGCCTATGCTCAACCACCCACAACCCTCCACCCTTTGCCCCATTCTTGAAAGTCTTAGAAGACAAAATTATAATCCCTTAAGCATGCCTTTCTGAGGTTGCCTGCACTCCCTTTTCTTTGAGTGTGTACTTTTTTAAAAAAGCCTTCTCACCACTCAACTTACTGCATTTTGTCACTGTGCTTCCAGTAGTAAGCATCTTTATTACTTCATTGTTTCATTCTATTTTCTAGACTTTAGCACAAGTCTTCACTCTCTTTCTGTCCTACTTCAGCTTCCTTGCTCTTTGCTGCCTGCAAGGGAACTACCATTCCCTGCAACTCTAGCTTTAATGAATATCTTCCTTACCTATACTCTTCTGACCTGCTCAAGAAGTTCTTCTCATCTAGAGTCAAGAACCCTCTCCTGTCCAGGCTGAAGTATCACCTGGTGCACAAGGAGAGACCTCCCAACACAGCTGCTACATATTTACCCCATATCCTTGAGATTATGTTACACATACTGATGTTATAGAATAAAAAGCTTAATAGTTATTCATTTTCCTAACAGTTTCAAAACTAACTACAATAGCAGTATTTACAGCAGTAGGACAGGGAAACAAAATCAAAGTTCACCCATGTGGAGAAAACACACACACATTTGATAAAAGAAATTTAGTTAGTTTTAAAAAAGCACTTCTTAAGTATTTTGGAGTTTGGTGATAAAGATGAATTACAAATTATATCACTGACTGATGTGATATGAAAAAGAATTGTATACCTTAAGCTCAGAGACATGGTCATTAATACTATCAGCATCCAAAGGCAGTGAGTGAGTTCTTCATGAAAGGCTAGGAAATGAAGTTAAGGGCCCCTACTCTAAAATCTTGAGAATACTGTACATTGAATATATTTACCCTCATTGTCTCACTATAACTCAAAAACATCCATCCTGTTGGGATTTGGGTGGAGTTGAGGTGGCATCTGGGGGACGTGAAAGAGAGGTGTCTGTCATCTAGGACTTGGAATTTGAGCTTAGAGGATGTATGAGAGGGAGGGCAGAGATATTACAGAAGCTGTAGGCACAACATTGGACATCAGGTATGATTAGAATCTTAGCTCAGTTAATTTCTTGCATGTAATTTAACTCTTTAAGCTTCAGTTTTTCTTCTGTAAAGTGGAATATTAACAGCTCCTTTGCTATGTTGTTGTGAGGAAGAAAATAGTGCATATAAACTGTTATCTAAAAGTATGTTATTATTGGGACATCTGACTTAGTCAGGCCAGTGACTACAATGAGAAATGGAGATAGAAACACAGAATCTGAAAAGGAAGAATTAGGAAGCTGAGAATAAGAAAGATAAAAATTAGGGGAAAAGAATGAATAGTTCATATTTAATTTACATTTCCTCTTCTTACACTCCTCAGCTATGCTCTAACTTTGGTTCCTGTCAGAACACTGAAAAAAAAAAAAAACATTTCTACCATATGTCATCTGTGACTTCCTAGTCAACAAATCCAGGACAATGACGGATCCTCACTCAACTCATAGCTATAGCTTTCGACTTTGTTGAACACTTTCTAATACTCTCTCCTGGTTCTCCTGTTCTGACTCTACCACAGTTGAATACTGTCGCTGACTTCCTCAATGTCCCTTAAATGTCACTACTTATTTGCCAAATTTAATTAAATTTCATTTTATTCCATTCAGCTCAACTAACTAAACATTCATTGATCTTATTAATGTTCAGCACCAAGTGATACATGGGAGGTTGGAAAGGTCTGTTTAAAGGTATATAAGACTAAGTCTCTGTCCTTATGAAAGCTGTATTTTAGTGGAGAATACAGAAAAAACACATATCTTTTTTTTTTCTTCTTTTGTTTTTACACCTTGGGTGATCTGAAGGCTTTTAAAAGCACCTAATTAAGACAACTTTCATATATTCATCTCCACCCTTGTCTTCTGTCCCAAACTCCAGATTCAAATTCCAAATGCCTTCTGGACATGTCCCAATGGGTGTCCCGCCAGCTTTTCAAATTAAGTATTTTCAAATGTGATTCCACTATATCTTTCTCTAAACAAGGTTTCCTCTCTTTATACTTAAGTTCAATTACTAGTTACATGATTCTTCCTGTTTACAAGGCCAGAAATCTTCCATTTTTCTGCCCTCATCTTGAACCAGTCAAAACACTTTCAAAATCTTCCTCCAAGAAGTCTCCCACCTTTACTCTCCATTCCATTTCTACTTGTTTCTGCCTAACATCACACCCTTACCATTTCTCAAATCAGCCAATTATAATAGACATAGCTTCAACAATTTTTACAAATCCCTTTTACACAAGTCACCTGTTTAACTTTTGCAAAGTATAATTCTAGCCAAATCGTTTACTGTTCAAAAACTTCCCCATAGGGCATACTAGCTGTGGATAAAATGAGAGTTCCTGTGGCCAGGATTCTCACCTAGCCCTGGTGGACTAGCTCACTGAACACCTGTGGGCAACACATGGCTGTTGACTCTATAAAAAGAGCTCCACCCAGTGCTCTGTACACGACATAGTAGCAGGGCTGCAAGGCTGCAGGGGAGCCGAATAGAGTCTGGAGTGGTGGCAGCGCTGAGGACAAAGGCCTAGAGGATGGCTGTGTGGGATGACTGTGCAGAGAGGCCCGGAGGATGGCTGTACAGACAGAGTGGCCCGTAGGATGGCTGTGCAGACAGAGGGGCCCAAAGGCAGAGACTGGCTTGCTGCATGCAGACTCACTCTGAGTGAATGGGATTTTAGTGACTGACCTGCCACCTGGAAATAAAGTTGGGTATAACCCTTTCACCCCAAGAACATTTTGCTGTCGATTTCTTTGGTCACACTGAATCCATAGTGAACTTGTCGGGCTGAAACCCATTGGCAAGACAATAGCCTATGGAATAAAATCTGATGTCTTTTGCGTGGAAATAAAAAGCTCCATCATTTAGCCCAACTCTCCCTTTTCATACTGTTTTCCCATTTTCTCCACATGCTTTCTATCCAGCAACAAGGGTCAATTCCAGGCCTTTCACAGCTAAATGTCTTTGCTTTTATGATCTCTTACATCAATCAATAAAGTCTTTGGTTTTCTCTGTATAATTAAGTCATAACTATTCTTCAAGTCTCAGCTCAAATTTCACTTCCATGCAGAGCATCTGCCCTCACTCCTTCCAATTAAGAGCATAAGTTAATTAATGGTATATTTCTTTCTTCATCCTAGAGAACTGTTCTTATCTTTATTCAGCCATAGGTTATGATCATCAAGTATCTGTCATTATTCCTAGCTCTTTCAGGTAAACGTAGAAGCCCTATATATAGACATTTGTGGGTTAGGGTAAAACTAGTAAGGAAACTATTAAAATGCTAAATAATCTTTGGAAAGACCTGCTGAGAATGTGATACACCCGCACCTCTCACTTTTACTGCTTTCAGTCAGCCTCATCTAAAATTCAATTAGCAACTATGTGTTGAGGACAACAAAATTTATCCTTGAGTTCAGAGATGTTTCCTGAACTATACATGCTGCCTCGTATGATACGGGCTGTGCAAAGTCAGCCTGCCTAAATATGACCTCAGCTTCTTCCTTCCTAAACTTGTCTTTATTGAATATTCTCTCTATTGGTGGTACGAATGCTCAAACATTTTTTTCCAAGGGAAAAACTTGGAGCCATTTCTGATCCCTTATTTCCCTTTGTTTCCCCCATCCTTTGTATTTTATCTCTTACATATTTCTCAAGCATGTCTCTTCCACTTTGCCACTGTTACGAATGGAATATTTGTTTACCCCCAAAGTTCAAACATCAAGATTTTAACCTTAACTTGATGGTTTTAGGAGGTAGGGCTTTCGAAAGTGACTAGGTCATGAGACTGAAGCCCTCACGAATAGGATTAGTGTCCTTATAGAAAAGGTCCCAGTGAGCTCTCTTGCACCTTCCACAACATGAGGTACACAGCTAGGCTATGTACCAGAAACAGTGCCTTACCAGACACTGAAGTCTGCCGGAACCTTGATCTTGAACTTTAGTCTTCAGAACTGTGAGAAATCTCTGTTGTTTGTAAGCCATCTTAGTCTATGCTATTCTGGTAAAGCTGACCAAACCATGTGAGATAGCAACTGATAAACTTTCTTAATACCTGATCTGCTAACCACACTTCTTTCCTCTGACCTGTTTTCTCTGAAATCTCCATGGCTGCTCTAATGCTTTATGTAAAACACAAATCTGACCCTGACTCACCTGTTTTAGATTCTTCTGCAGTTCCCTGTTCATTTATGGAATTGGGTTCAGTTCCTTCAACACATTGTAAAACACATTGCATGTCCTTCCTCACTGACCTCTCTGGGAACATTTCCATTTACTCTGTGCCTCACACTTGATGATTCAGTCTCCTAGGCTGCACATGCTCTTCTCCTTCCTACCTTCTTGAATCTGTCACAATATTCCCTCAATACTTTTGCTTTGCTAATGCATGTCATAAGTCTAGATAAGCCATCGTTATCCTCCAGAAAGATAATGAATTCCTTAACTTGGGTAACATATCCTAGCTATCCTTAAAACCACAATGCCTCAACAAGTGCGTGCTCAGGAAAGGTTTACTGTAGAAAAAAAAGGAAGGAAAGACCTAGGGAGTCAACCTAGGGTGACATGGCCTGTAGGCTTGTTAAAATCACTGCAGCCTCAGATCAGAGCTGTCCAAATGTGCCTTTCATAGGAATTACACTATTTTTAATCTATCTTGTCAATTGGGACTACTTATTCTTGTTTTCCTACTTTAGATTGTCCAGGTAACAAAAATTTCACATTCTGACATTCTAATTTGGCTCAGTCAGAACTAAGAAGTACAGGAACTAGATAAAGCACTGTACCTACTTCAGAGAATTTTCTCTAAGTCAGTATACACTAACCAGGCACATTTAATTAACATGTTGACAAAATTGATTATCTGGGTGACAAGGTTAGTACGGTTAAAAGAAGTCTAGCTAGCCATTTAGAAGTGGTTGCTTCTATGGCTAATCAATCATTCATTTCTCATTATTTTAGTTGAGAAATTTTCTGTATCTTAGATCCTATGAAATCCTTCATTACTCTTTTCATATTTTTATATTTTTTTGAGAAAAGAAATTGCATCTTCTCATTTATCACTAGGATAGCTACACAAGAGAAAACTTTAATTGATGAGAAAAATTAAGTGCTTTAAATGGACAAGTCCATAAACATTCAATAGCTATAGATTCTTTTTGAGAGTCTAAATGTCAAAATAACTTTGATTTACATAATTACATTTGTCAAATTGTTAGCCCATAATGTAATGGCTCTTGGACTTATTCAGAGGGAATGCAACAACCAAGCTCCTAATGTTTTAAAATTGATTACAACACTGGAAACGATTTCTACATAATCACTAAGAAGAGTTAGATAAAAATGATTTACTTACATTACCTTTGAGTACTTATAATACATTTGAGCAGGTAACAGCTTCTATAGGTCTTGCTTTAAAACATGCAATTAATGTTTCTATTTGATGCTGCAAATACAACAATGCCCTGAGAAAGTGTTCTGGCTCTAAATGAGGGTGTAACCCGCTGCTCAGTTGTGTGACCGGGAGTGTCTTTTCATCCATCATTTTGCACCAAGAGTGACCTTGATTTCTGGTCTTCACCCTTGAGAAATTTGAGTATTCACTTAGGAATTGTGGTTTTGATCTTAATCTTTTAATTCACTGTAGTTCATACATACTTCTCCCAGGTCATCTTTAGCACTTCTCAAACTATCAGTGGTGAAGGACCTGCCACTTTCCTCTTAAAAACTTCTAATCTCTTGCAGATGATGTTTTAGAAAATACACTGAAAACGATTTGCTTATAAACAAACCTCTTTTTGATCCCATAAACATTAAATAAATGTCAAATTGCTGTGAACCTTTCTTAGGCTTTCTCAATGACTGTATTTATTTCATTACTGACCAGTAACAAAGTTCTTCAATCAGCACTGGTCTACAGACCATACTTAAGGGTTCCTGAATCCTTATTCAAGTCTAATTCAATTCACAGTGGAATGTCTGGAATTAGAAGTATTTGCTACTCAGCTTTCTGAAAGGTCCTTAAGCATAAAGATGAAGGATATTTTTTTGGGACAAAACACTGATAATGACCCCTCCTTCCGTGTTCAGTCCTCTAAAGGCAGGACATACCTCTGGCCATAGTTTTTCCTAGTCCCCACTCATACAATTATTGATTAACTCTCAGTGATAGCACAGTTTATTTATTTATTTACCTTGCTTCCACAGTGTCAAAGTACTTTCATTAATCCCTACAAGCTTTTCTGTTTCCTCAGTTAATTCTTTAAAGGAAGCACTGACTGAATTTCCTTAAACTTGCATTTTAACATCTAAATATAGCCTTCCTTTTAAAATATGTATTGGGTTCTGCTCTAGGACTTGTTCATCCTGGATAGCTATTATGTGGAAAAACATAAAGTTCTACAACACAAAGGAAATGACAGAAAGAGAAGGCACAGCAGAACAACTACAACAAAAAACACACAAAGGAAGGACCATGCAAGACAATGCTACTAAGTGGCCATTGGGTGAGAAACATTACAGTATAGGGTGAGCCAATTTTCACTGGCCAACAGTGTACAAAGCAAAATGCCATCCTAAATCATACTATATGCATGTAGATATTTAGTATACATGCAAAGCTCTGTAATGGATTATATATGTTGTATAAATTATATATGTATTATGTATCTAATGTATGTATATTTATATGTATGTAAAATATATGTCTAAATATACACAAACATATATTCAGATACATGTTCCTGAAAATCCCCTACCCAGAAAATACATTACAAATAGCTATAAACCAGCATGGCATAGATTATCTGAAATGTATATCTTAAACCTAGATCATTTCTCTGAGTTTCAGACTCAAATATTCAAGTCATTTCCACACTTAATTTCTCCCTTAAATGTTTCTAAGGGAGCTGAAATATCCCTTAAATTGAACTTTTTTGTATTTATTAATTAATTTTTATTATGATATCAATAATATACAATCACATGAGCAACACTGTGGTTACTAGATTCCCCCCATTATCAAGTCCCCACCACATCCTCCATTACAGTAAATGTCCATCAGTGTAGTAAGATGCTACAGAGTCACTACTTATCTTTTCTGTGCTCTAATGTCTTCCCCGTGCCCCCTGCCTATATTATGTGTGCTAATCTAATCATAATGCCCCTTAACCCCCTTATCCCTCCCTTTCCACCCACTGTCCCCAGTCTCTTTCCCTTTGGTAACTGTTAGTCCATTCTTGGGTTCTGTGAATCTGCTGCTGTTTTCTTCCTTCAGTTTTTTCTTTGTTTTTATACTCCACAGAGGAGTGAAATCATTTTATACTTGTCTTTATCCACCTGGCTTATTTCACTAACTATAATACCCTCTAGCTCCATCAATATTGTTGCAAATAGTAGAATTTGTTTTCTTCTTATGGCTGAATAATATTCCACTGTGAATATGTACCACATCTTCTTTATCCAGTCATCTACTGATAGACACTTAGGTTGCTTCCATTTCTTGGCTATTGTAAATAGTGCTGTGATAAACATAGGGGTGCATATGTCTTTTTGAATCTGGGATCCTATATTCTTTGGGTAAATTCCTAGGAGTGGAATTCCTGGGTCAAATGGTATTTCTATTTTTAGTTTCTTGAGGAACCTCCATACTGCTTTCCACAATGGTTGAACCAATTTACATGCCCACCAGCAGTGTAGGAGGGTTCCCCTTTCTCCACATCCTCGCCAGCATTTGCAAAACTGAACTCTTGACTGACTACTTAAATCCACTTTTTTCTAATGATGCCTGTGTCAGATGGCCCCACTCAAGAATTTATATTATGGCAATTCACGGTCAGTGAGTCTTTCTTTATGAGAGCATAACTATTGACATAGGATTAATTAAATAAATAACTCAATATGTATTTAATGGGATATCATTCAACTTTTAAGTGAAAGAGATAGGTTTTTATAACCAGACATTGAAAGACATGATTAAAGATACATTTAAATTAAAAAGGCAAATTTCAACAAGTAAAGTATGATTAAATTTTGTACAATAATAATAGTAATATATCCTGTTAATAAAAACATATAAAAAGTTTGGAAGAACACATGCAAAAGAGTTCATAGTGGCTATGTCTAGGTACTCAGATTACAGAAAATGCGCATTTTTAAATTTCTATAACATGACTTTTTAATAAGCATTTTGATTATTTTAAAGTCAGAAAAACAAGCAGGTAAAAAAAGGAAAAAAAAGACATAAGAAAGTGGCCAGGTGATAAATACAGTGAAGAAAGAGAACAGCAATCTGAAATAAGAAACCCAAATAAATTAAAAAGGAAAACTAAGCAAGGTGGTGCTTAGAGATTAATTAGCATCTGAATTGTGACTCAAAAAGAAACAGCCAGATGAGGACCAAGGAGCTATCTCAAGGCTAACTTTTAATTTTAAAATGACAGTCAAGCAATTATTTAAAATTATAAAGTGAAAAGGGGTTTAAATAATAATCCATGTTCACTATAGACTTCACAGATTTTCTTATGCCCTCAGGCACAAGAGCAGTGTCTGCAAGTTCAAGATCGCCCAAATGTCAGAGGTCTGAAGTTTTAGTGAGTAATGAACCTTTAGTCACAGCTTGTGTGAGCAAAAAATCCAGAATCTCTTGCCTGGCCATAGTACATCTCCATATCAATAGGTGTTTCCAAGGTGTGGAGAGAGGTAGGCCATCTCCATATCAATAGGTAATCACAAGGGGGCTGGAGAGCAAGCGGGCACCTGGACTGGAGAGGTATTTTTTTGGCTTCTTCCCAGCGAGGACAGGAGAGACCTGGGCAAGTGAGAGTGTACAAATGGAGCCAGGATTCTTGCAAGAAATAAAAGGCCTTCTCCCCATCTAGTTTTTCCTCTGACTGATTTCGGTTTCAGTGGTGTATGGTTTATGTGCCCCAGACTGGGAATACATTTTCCCCTGGAGTTACACCTTGAAATCTCTAGGAACTTTTTTAAAAGGCTGGGGTGTGTAGGGGGGGATTGAGGAGAAGGGTTTGTTAATTAACTTGCCAATTGCCCATAAAATAGGCAGCTCTTTTGATTTGATTCTGCACAATCATGCTATCTGTGAGGTAACTAATATCCACCAACTGCTCATCCATCTTGGAAAGACTGCTTCATTATTTGGCTGGGTATAACTGATCTTTGTAAGTAATTCCTTAAAAAAAAAAATGACTGTAGTATGCTTAGTGAAAGAAGAGTCTGTGTTATGTGCAGTATTATTTTTAGAGTTTTTTTTTTTTGAGAGTTGTAAAAGCTCATGGCACAAAGTGCATTTCCAGGAATAAATAACATAATAAAGTTTTGATGGGGACACTGATATTAATTATTTTAATTATTTTCATGCCAGTTTTAACCAACTTTGATCCTTAAAAACAAACACAGAACTTTTAGCTACCGACACTGTGGAATTTCCAATACTACTCATGATATCACACCAAGGGAACAAAGCAGCAAGCCCAGGACTTGTACTTTTAGCATAATAATTTCTTGATAAAACTGTCACAATCAGCTTATTTTACCCTTCTTACTAGATTTTATTGTTTGCCCTTAGCTGTTTTTGCTTGTTACATTTAAATTTGAGGTGAGCACTTGGAAGAGGTGTTTAATAATCAAATCAACATGTATCAAAATGGATGCATCAACAATTTTTATATCCAAAGCAAGAGTAGTATCCCATTGTTACACTAAAATTTCTAATTATTCTCTTCCTTCTTAAGCAAGTCTTTTGCTTAAAAATTTAATTGTGTGATTGTGGAAAAAAGTACAATATTCAGAATCTCTCGCCTGGCCTTAGTGCATCTCTATATCAGTAGGTGTTTCCAAGTGGTGGAGAGTCTCCATATCAATAAGTGATTACAAGGGGAATCAAGGGGATATCTGGACTGGAGGGTTTGGTAGGGTCCCTTTTTGCAGCTAGGTGGCGAAAGACACTGGTGAGCAGAAGTGGACAACTGCTTGTAAACAATAAATGGGTTTCTTACACTTTATTTCTCCCTTTGATGGAATTTGGCTCCAAAGGTAATTTGCCCCAGGCTGGGGGATATATCTTTCCTCTGGAGTTACAGTAATATAATAAAAAATTATTTTTAATTTTAAATAACTTCATGTTCAAATAATTGGCCATAATCTCTGGTACATGTTCTCATTTGTCCATAGCCCCTATATATTCTTTCCTTCCTTCCTTCATTCCTTCCCTCTTTTTGCTCTCTCTTTTCCTCATCAATTGTTAAAAATATAATCAACAATGAACCCATACACTAACTCAAAAACTAGATTACCAAAAATCTAAGGGTTATGTACCCTCTCCCTACCCCTTGGTTGCTATCTCTGAGATAACTAATATCCTGAATTTTATCATTATTATTTTTCTTTGAAGTAAAAAAATAACATATACCACATATAAAGGTATTCTAAAACAATGTTGTTTTTGAAAAAAAAAAAAAACCTTTTTATAAAAACTGGAATGTAGTTTGTAGATCTAAAAAATGTTTTGATTTTTCTCATTCAACTTTGAAACAATGATTAAACCATTGATTGCCTGTAGTTAGCTGTGATTCATGGCAGTATAATATTTCATTGTCGACTAGATTATGCAGGAGCCAAGTGCAGGCTGACCCAAAATGTGCCACTTTGGCATGCAGGTTATATCCATCTGAAATAACTAAGGCCAATTTCTGGGTCAAAGTCTCAGAAAAAAAAATTTAATACCACTATCATCCCAACTGCATGTAAAGATTTTAGATGGGGGATCTGCTTCGGGAGGACAGCTATCACCATAAATAACTACATTATAGTGTGAACATGGTGTACTGGTCAGAAAGGAATTTAGCAATGTCTGTTAAAATTCCTCTCTATGTCTCATTGTTTCTGGATGGCCCAGCACACATTTGCTTACCAAACATTTACTCTTTCATATTTCTGTGGGTTGCTTTCCTTCCCTTTGATGTCCCAAACCCCTACCCACTTCTCCTTAGTTCAACATGACATATATATCTCATTTTCCTTATCTTTGGGATTCTAATGTCTATAAATGCATGTCCATATGTAAATAAACTTATTTTTTCCTCCTGTTAATCTGTCTCATGCCAATTTGATTCTTAGACTACCTAGAAGTATCTTGAAGGGTGGAGGAAAGTTCTTGCTCCCTAACAACTATAGTATGACTCTTCACTTTCCCTGTTGAAGGACTTTTGAGTATTCCCTTATGATAAAACAGCAGTTCCAACCCTGAGAATATTAACAAGAAATTTTTGTACAAGTGCACCAGGAATGTTCACAACCATGCTATTCAGAATAGAAAAAAAGAAAAAAAAAAGAAATCTTGATTTTAACTTTAACCAAAGGAATTTGTCAGGACTAACATTCTCATGCATGTGTCTGTTGTGAAATCTAGTGAATATTAAGTATCTTTATTTTTATTTGAACTTGAAATTTATTAAAATAACTATATTCAAGGAAAATTTTCTGAATATATTCACTCATCTGCACCTATACTATTAACAAAATGGATACCTGTATTCCTTTAGCTGTGTTTTAATCCTTGGCCTAACTGATTATATTATTATGTACTTCTTATTAGCTGATATATTCCTTTTTATTTGATGGTTTTCTATATCCTCCTAACTGAACAGGGAACCTTGCTACCCTTGGACATCACTGTATCCTCAATACAATAAACAGTGCATTGCACACAGTAGATAGTAGATATTTGTTGAATGAAGATGCCATGACAGGTATAGGGTGGATATATTATGGTGGCTAATTACCACACTTTGGTGTTCCTGAAGAGTGTTTTTTATTTTAGGACTGTGGATAAAGTGATTCAAACATGTTCTATAAAAAAAGTATGTTTTAATTTCATCAAATACAAGATTCTTATATTCAAGTTTGCTAAAATGCAAATGGAAACATTGTTTCATCATTTATTAAGTACCTCCATAATTAACTCATAACACTCCTTTTAAATTCTGCCATGAAAATGACAACTTTTTTGCTGGAAAATGTAAAACTCAGCCCAAAATGGGGTATCTATTTCAGAGGCCCCCTAGTGATTACTGTGGCCCTAATTAGTGATGGCTTTCTAAAGTGAGAGTAATTGCTGATGCACAGAATGCAAAGGGTTCAATGAGGGAAATGAGCAGTAATGAATATTCACTTTGAAGCTTGCCTGACAGAGTGCTTAGATCACGGAAAGTTGAAAAACTACCCTGAATATGGCTGATAAATGAGATTCCTTTCCTGACCCTCACTTCCATCAGTACTTAAACAGTATCACTTTTAATGCTTCAGTTTGGGAGCCTTGCCTCTAAAAGTCAAAGATTTATGGTGAGTAAAAAATGTCCATATTAAAAAGGTAAGGGGAGATCCAGATGATATCCACTTTTGACCACTCTAATTAATAGCTGAATCTTCAGTGGTAACTAGTTGAATGGAGGTCAGTTTGTTGCCATGGTAATGTCCTAGCCAAGCAATTTTACCCATTTTCCAGTCTGCTGCCCCTTTGCATAACTGAACTTGTAAAATGCTTTAATTGCAAGATTTGCAAATGATGCAACATCTGGGCTCAAATTTACATATAAAGGGAGAAGTTTAATGGAGTTATTAGCATATCTGTGTGAAATCCCCAATTTTTGTATTTAATTATGAAACCTGCAGTTTCACCAATGAACTCTGTATAAGTAGAAAAAAAGCAACATAGTTAGATACAAGAAATCATAAAGTAATTTCTACCATTTCATTTTAGGACATACAATTTTTAAAAGGGCAAATTGTTACTTTATCTTAATGATTTAAGGAACTTGGTAAATGGTAGAATTCACCAAACATTTAAAAACTTGCATCATTCTCATGGCCCTAGATATTAAAATAAAATTTTTAAAATGTATACAGATCATGCTTGAGAAAATTCAGCAAAAAATAAAAAATAACAAATGTAAAATAATGTTACATTGCTCCTGTAAGAAAAACATCATAATATTGTTATTTAATTATAGGCATGTGAGAATTCCTAAAACAATATTACCCTGAGAAGAGAATATATATGTTTTATGAATTAATTCAGACATACTACAGATAAACAATATTTCCATAATAACATTGTCCTAAGAGACAGGAGCAAGATATGGAAGTTTGCAAGTTTGGTGTCACTGGTACTTTATGTAAAAAAATCCAACAACCTCCTAATAAAGAGCCCACAAAATTGAAAATATAAATAAATGGCATTCTTAGAATCACTGTTTGTTCTAACTATTGGGTTCTGAAATGAAGTTTTCTGAGGAAACTCACAAAATTTAAATAGAATGTAAGTATCCTAAATATCCTTTTACTCAACACAATAGCTACCAAAATGGAACTACTGTGTACATCCTATATGCTAAGAAATACTGAAAACCAGGAAGAATAGTACAAGGACTGAAAAAAAACAAAAGGCCAGACACTGTCACTATTTTTCTAATAGCACTACTCTTATTTTACAAGCCTCATTGAGCTTTCTAGTAGAATTTTATGCCTGAGGCATCTTTTTCTACCAATACCATAACTTTCAACTGCATTTCCAAGGATGCTGACACAGCTAATTATCTGAGATTTCATAACTCTGAATTTCAATGTTTGCAGAAAAGTTGGGTTACAAAAAAAAAAAAAAAAAAAACCACACACAAATAAGCACCGAAGATAGAAAGGTTTAAACATTAAGACATAAGATAAAATTTAGGCATATGAATCTATACTGCTAAATTGTATTTGATATATTCTTTTGTATGTACCTAATATATTAAAAAGTTAATGAAGGAAAAATCTTATCTGACTTTTAGGACACAGTAAAGCACACAGATAAAGAGCATGAGACCTGGTATCCAGAGAACTATATTCAAACATCAGCTCTCAAGACAAGTGAACTCAGGTAAATGATGTAACATCATAACACAGCTTCTGCATCTGTAAGGTGATATTGATAATACCTACAAACCATTTTGTCATAGAAATTTAATAGTGCAAATAAAGTTCTTAGCAAGATGACTAATACATAATAACCTTAAGATAATGGTACACAACATAATTTTAATTATGTACCTCATTTGTGGGTACAGCTAGTAACACGTCTGATAGAAGTGATTGAAATTGGTCAGAGGAAGATAAAATCAAGGCTAACTGGTAATTCTGAGTTAGCCTATGGTCTCCTAATGAGAGCATAGCCTTTTGCTAATAGCCAATTTGTTGGAAATCGAGCTGCTTTAAAGTCCCATTTAGGCCCATATCTTTTCACTGCTGTACTAAATTTCCTTGCTGTTGGGCTGTGGGAAATCCTGCAGGGAACATCACCCTCCCCTTGTTAAGACAGAGGTATGCTCACTTCAGAAAAGTCTGCAAGGAACCATACTTGGCAAAGAATGGAGATGCTTGGTTGAGATGAAATAATAGTTGGAGATAATGGGGTATGGGAGGAAGGGAGGGGCAAAGCCGAGAACTGGGAAGGACAAGGACAAGTACATTTGTAGGTGGTCCCAGGGTAGCTAAAAACTACTGGAAGGCAAGTCCTTCTTGCTATGAAGACCAGTGATGGTTAAAAAGAGAGAGACAGAGGAATTATATAAATAAATAAAGAGTTCAAAAGAAAAACATTACCATGCATATTTTTTCAAGTGTAATTAGCTTTTACCTTTAATTATGCAATTTCTACTTTCTCCTTGCCATTTTTCAATACTTAAAAAAGCAAATTCAAACAATGATAGCTCAGCATTATGACCAAATCACTCTTTAAATACACATTGAGTTGCAAGTAGTAACTCTCATTTAATGTGGTAGAAACTAATACCTAAAAAATTAATACAATTTGCCCAACAAACATAAATTAACTTTTTTCCCTGATAACTTGTGAATATACAAAAATGTACAAGTTCCTGCTCATTTGAGGTTTATAGTCTCCCATGAAGTGGGCACATAAGCCTGGCTGGGCAAACCTGAGCACACTTAATTGTGACTACACTGATCCAAGGATGGTCATTCCACCCAAAGACAACCTTCACTTGATCTTTGCAGAATTATTGGGAAAGTAGAGCTCTTTTCCTTCAGAAGCTTAGAGCTGGGACCCTGAAGCTTCTGGGGGCATTATTGTTATCATGTGGACAAATTTGTTCTAAAGATGACAGAGAAGCTGATCTAAGAGACGGAAAGAGACAGATTCCCAATGTTTTCAGTGCCTGCATATGCATGTAGCTGAAATCATCATGATTTTAGACCATCCATTATGTGAATGTTCAACCCTTCCTCTTTCTTAAACACTTAAGCCATTTGAGATGGGTTTCTGACTCCCGCAAGTAAAGTAAGGATTCTGACTAATAAAATTGATTTAGAATTTGTAAGGGTGGAAATACACAGACAACCACAAATTAATTTTGTTTAACAAAAGCCTTTTAACAGCTAAATTTATGATCAAGCTAATGTGTGTGTTTTTACTACACCATAACCACTATTAAAGTCTTAAGGCTTAATCCTTTCCTGTATTCTCTGAAATTCAAAGTATCTAAATGCTCCAAAAGCAGTATTACTCAATTGATCATGCTATGCTATTGCTTAGGCTATATCTGAGCACCTTTAGAGCTTGAAAAATGTTTGCAATTTTAGTGGTTATTTCTATTCTAGAATTCTTCTTAGACACAGTTTGAAATCACCACTAAGCCCCATGCCTGTATGTTTGTGGTAAAAATAGAATTTTTGTGAGCAAAATGTGATGGCCTGGAAATAACTGCTGCCTGCTTGTACCTTCATGTTGCAAAACTGTCAAGTACTTCAACCTGTTAATTATCAGCAAACAGTGCTGGAATCACCTCCTAGGAATAGAAACTGCTTCCATCAAAAGAAAAAAAAGGAAAGAAAGATTGAAAGTAAAACAGAGAATGCAATCCCTGGTATGAATGCAGTGTTAAAAACAAAACAAACTCAGTTTGTAGGAGTACAAACACATACTGTAAAACTAGAAAGCAAAGTGAGTATGATAGAAAAAAGTTTCATAGTTAAATCTGAGAAGGAAGAGAGTGGAACGAGGGAGCCAGTGACTTCTAAGGGGATAAGATATCCAGTTAACCCAGGTGGGGCACGAACAGGTGGTCATTGCAATAGGAACCTTACGTCTAACATGTATTTTTAATAGGGTTTTTTTCTCAGTTTTTTATGTCTTTTGTTTTCCTCTCTTTCTCCATATTTTTCTAGCATGCTTTTTTTAAAACTTGATTTCCTTTTGAATATTTACTTTTTCTCTTGGGATAAGGACATGTGAAAAGGGATGTGAGAAGAGATTGTAATACAGTAGATGTGTGTTTGTCTGCATGTTTTAGATTAAATATAATATAGTCACCTAAAGGATTCTTTTATTCCTTCAAGGAAATATTAATGTTTTCAACTATAAATTATCAAAAAGGAATAAATGACATAATATATGATCAGATGAATAGTAAACCCTCAATTTGTTTTCATTCTTGGTGTTGTTACAAAAAGATTTTAAAAAGTTTGTTAATGTGGTATTGTAGGAACAATATCTTTTCTATTTTTTATTTTTATTTGTCCTCTTTCTTTTCCACCTAAAAAAGTAAGACTCCCGACAACCTCTAAGACCTATTCATTGCCAATTGATTTTTTCATATAAATGTTTAAAAAATAATTTTCAAGCAAAATTTTCATTGATTTAATGTTAGCACAATAGTAATTCTCAAGTAATATATTTTAAACTTACAGTTTTAAACATTTATATATATAAATTTATTCAACAGTGAGTAGACGAAATTTTTACTCTGTTTTAAAACCAATCATTTTTTTTTTTTGCCCAAAGGAAATATTTTAACTTTCTAAGGATTTGGGTACTTATACCACACTCAGTATTTTTAAGAAAAGATTGATTGATGTTTCAGTTGAATTACAAACTAATTGTTTGAAGAATGCGGAATATTGACACGTAGGTTCTTAAAACAACTCCTTTTGTGTTTAGAGCTATATTCTTCCATAGCATAGTTCTCTGGTTGATTGAATAAGTTAGGTTTATTCTTAAACCACTAGAGTAGAGATCCGTGAAGTACTAAACTATAGGACAACATGGCATTTCAGTGGCCAAATAAATGGAATTTCTGAGTATGGCTACTCCATAGCTGAAGAACTGAAAAATTAATTTGTTGAATTGCAACAAAACAAAACAAAACAAACCAACAAATAGAACACCCAAGGTGTTTCCTAAAAATTGATTCCTCAGTATTTCCTTAACATTGAGCCACAATGCTCTGCTTCCAAATTATTTTTTGGTTAAACACTGTGAATATTCATTGTATCATCTTACTACTAGGTTGGGTTTGAAATCAAGTCAAGATGTGCATGAGATTTTATTCCTGAGGTGGTACATCATGAAATTCACACAAGGCACACAACAACAGAGTTGGAAGCAGCAAAAAAGAATTTGTATTCTTATACTCTTATTTTACAACTAAGAGAGATTAGTAAGAATGCAAACTTCAATTTTATAAATAAATTTTTCATACATTTTAACATTTGAATTTTATGAAATTCAAAAAATTAAATGAGAATTGTTCTATTTGTTTTCCTTAATGCCATTAATACTTTTGAATAATATATATTTCTTAACTTTTTCTTTTGAACAATTTCAAACCCACAGTAATGTTGAAAGAATAGTACAGTAGCTATCCATATATTTGCCTTTCATATAGAGAATTATGATATATTTTTCTGAAATATATGAGAGTACATTGTTAAACATCATATCAGTTTATCTTAAACATGACAGCATTTTCTTATATAACCACAACACAATTATCATACTCAAAATATCTAATGTTGGCACGATACTATTATTATTTAATATATAGTGCAAGTTCAGGCATCCCTAAATATCCTCATATCATTTAGTGTTCTTTGAATCAGGAATCATGCACTGCATTTAGTTTATTTTCAGTCTCCTGAAATTTAAAATAAGTTTCTATATTTCATTCCATTTAAAGTATTCAGATTATCTACTTTTTTAACATTTTATTTTGAATTTTTTATTTTTTATTTGATTATAGACTCTGGAAAATGTCTACTTTTAAAGGCTCTAAAGCTTTACTACATTTAGTGTTTGAAATGGTTCAAAATTCTTGTCACCCAATTTGGTTGCATAAGTTTACTTTGTTTTCCTTTTTTTTTAGTAAAAATGGTAATTTATTTTAATAAATAATGCTGGCTTGCAGAAATAAGCAATGAAATACACTAATACCGCAAAATCACAAAAATATTTATAAAATCCATTAACCTCAGATATGTTTTTAAAAGAAGTTTACTTAACCCTAATATAACTATCTTCTAAAAGTTGGCCTTGCTGGAACTCAGAGCCCTCCTTGGTACTAGTGTCTTGAGTAAGTAAATATGTAAATGCACATTCACAAACTTAATTTCTGAAATATTGATGAAACAAAATCATCTTTATTCCACACTTATTTTATAACCCACAGAAATATCTTTTAAATATACCCTTCACCTGAGGGTACTTTCCCTATGAAATTTCTCACCCTACGACAATTGCTCTCTCTCCCCCTATTTTATCTGCCGCTTCTCCTTCCCAGGCAAACCTACACTCCGCTCCTCCCACATACCCGGTTCCCGAAACCCTGCCCGCTTTCTCATCCGACTCATGAAACAAAAATACAGTCACATATACAATCACTGAAAGCCCTACCACCATAGCCTTAATCACAACAAAACTCATCCCAAATCATGTTCTTAGCTGATATTTTTTATTTGGCCCATCTTCAAAATTAGTTTTTACTTGTTTTTCCAGTTTGTAAACTATTGTCTTTCAGCTCCAGACTCACCTTTCTAAACTCTGCATTGTGATGTGAACCGAACTCTGTTTGCTGCATTTCTGCTTTGCCCACTGCTCTGTTAGGTTCTGCCAATCAGGGGCACCGGGGGGAGACTGGAAGTCTCAAGGAGGAAGGGCCTTGTTCTTACTTGTCTTGGGAGCCTCTTCACCTCAGCCACAGCAATTCCTTGCTAAAGTAGCAGCCGGCTTTGCATTTTTTCACTACACTTGCAGAAATAACTACATCATGGCTTGCCTCAGAGTACCCTCCTTATAGTTCACGCTCCGCAGAGATACTGCCCCTGCCACAGGACCCTTATTCCGATTTCACAAGCATCAGAACAGGACAAGTGACACCCCACTCTAAGGTCTGAGTTACAGTTTCTCCCAAGCTTCAAAGTTTAGTAACTTCAGGCTTTTCTTTTGTTCTCACAGCATAGGGGTGGTAATGACTTATTGAATTGCTAAATCTGTAGTAACTTAAGCGTTCTTTCATGTCTTCTCAATATCCTACTCAACAAGTTTATACTTAGCTAACAATTACTTATATTAAAGTCTCTGTGTTCAAATAATTTCTGTGATTACTGTATCCTGATTGGACCTTGACTTACACAATCGTCTTATGTCAGTCCATAACTTTTAGAGTGGCCCCTTGGCAGTAATAAAGAAGTCAACAAAGCTGTGTTGATGTGTCTACATGCACATCACAGAACACTTTAACCATTTCTTCAGGCTTACTGAGTGACATGAATTTGTGCAACATGTTTTATGTGCAAAATCATGTTTAATCATTGCACTGGTACCAAGAGGTAGAGGACACTTATCATTCACATTTTACAAGTGTGAAAACAGGCTTACAGAAGTTAAAGAGTTTATTGATCTATACTTCCCAAGGCTGGTACGGGGAGGTGCTGGGGTTCTTACCCTGTCTGTTTGACTACAGAGCCTGAGATTCAATCATAAGCTAAACCAACCAGTGGATCATTTATACCATAGCTGCAGAAAACCTGAAGTCTCTACAGGTGAACCCTCAGCAGCCTTCTTTTCAGCCTCTCCCCCTTTGGTCTCCTTCCCAGTCACTATGCCACAGACAAGAAGTCCACCTGGTCTTTTCCTTTCTGGCTCAGTGACTCAGGCTTCATCAGGATGACAAGGGCACCTCCATGCCCATGAAAACATCCTGCCTTACGATTCCTCTTTAACCTTATACACAGATATACACAAACTGACTCTAAACTGATCGTTTACTCTCCTCCTTCAAGTATTCAAGAGATTCCAGTTACCATTAGGCTCAAGACCAAAGTCTTAGCCCAGCATCTCAGAGCCGCTGTGATCCAGGCCCAAATTATTTTTTCCACTCTTAAGCATTGAGTGCTCTTCAAATCAAGTTTTAAATTCAGCCTGGGCACAATGTCTTTTTCTGTTCTTTTCCTCCTATGTCATATGCAGTTCCAGGTACATAGTACATGATTTGTGAATACGTGCAGGAATGAATAAAAACCAATGTTGAAGTAATGACTGAATGAAATTCCAAGCCTTTTCCTGTTGCCATGAATTTCTCTAAGTTCTTGTCTCCTCCAAATTGTTCTCTCTCCTTATCTATAAAGTAAAACTCCCTCATTCTTTTTCCATGTATTAAATTCACAAATGTATTGAATATCTTTATTTGGCATCATTTTTCAACTTCTGTCTCTAATTCTCTAATACTGCTTCATCCATGAAGCCTTTCCCCAAATCCCCAGATAGCAGACCTCTCCCTTCTCTTCTCTTTTCTCTCCCTTTCTCTCCATCTAATCTGAGAGTTCTTACACTACTTTGCTTATAGCACTTATATTCATTTTATGTTGAATGAAAATTTTCTTAAAGACTGTTTCACTCATGGTGAATTCCCCAAAGTGTTTTTTTTTTTTTATTGTGGACATCCCTTGAGTTATCTGAAGAAAAGGCTCTTTGGAGAGGGCTGCAAATTCATGTGGGCCCAAGATACTCAGTTCACACATTCTATGGCCTTCAGAAGATAATGTTCTTATTTCTGTGAGCAACTTACCTAGAATAAAAAAGTTAGAATTCTAAAGGGAACTACAATGGCAAATATGTACTTTTTGAAGCCCCCACCCACTTTCTTTAATAAGGCCAATTTTAGATTTAAAAATAGCAGCAGAGATCATTCATGATCATGAACTATTAGATTATAAAATAAACTACTAACTTATTACAAAGGTTTCAGAGTAAGGATTGCCTGTGGTGCTCTTTTAATTTTCACCTATACACTGAAAAGCAATGATGCATATAGAATCTAGAAACATAGATTCTGAAATAAGACATATTTGATTTTTGGATTGCTGCTTGGACTGGGACTTAGAATATTATTAAACCTCTTTAATCTCTGGTTTCCTCATAAATAAAACAAGAAAATAGTGAGTACCCATTTTCATAAGATTGTCACATGAAATGCATATGAACTGTTTAGCGTAATGCCTGACATACAGTAAGCACACAATGAACTTTTAATAAACTTTTAATATCGTTAATTGCCCCAGTATCTCCCAGGCCACACAGAACTCTACCATACAGCTGTGGATATGTTTAATGGGATATAAAACAGAGGAATTCAGTGACAAAACAATGTCAACTCTTGAGTATATAGAGAAATAAGAATCCATTACATTTGTGGGGTGGCAAGGGATGGAGATGGATTATGTGGCTACCAAAAGTATTAATTATGGTGAAGACTTCAGGTTAGTCCCAGGGGAAGGTCAGTTCACATGGGAATACAGGTTGGTGATTAGGGGAAGGCAGAAATACATTTATGCAGCTGGTGACACTTTGAGGGTGGCTGTAGTTAATATGTAGAGGGTCAGACACATTGAGGAAAACCCAGAGGGCCCAGGGAAAGACAGCCAGGGCTATAGCAGAGATTTCAGGGAAAACACAAGGTTGATCAAGAAGACTGGGATTGGTCAATGCAAACCTAATTTTAATATGTCTACTAATTTTAATATATTGTTTAGAGATTATTTTCCAGGTTGTCTTGAATTGAATGGTTTTCATGCTACTTGCTTTCCTTCTGTGGTTAGCTTCAGTCATACATGGCATAATTTTCCAATGTAAGCTAAAGGAATGTGCTCATGGCTTCTGCAGCCTTCATAAGTATGGATACAACCTTGGATAGGAAGGATGGTGGCTGCCATTATTGACCTTAATGGAAAAGAACAGAGGAAATGTGTTGTTAGCCAAAGAAGATAAGGTGAGTAGTGTGTCACATGTAGTGTTTAATATTTAATGAATCTATATGGGCACAATCCATTATGTGACAATTTAATTATATGACAAAAAAGTTTGATAAATAATATTGTGGTAGGACATCTAATTCATTATTTAACAAAGAAATCAATACTTTCATAAATCACAGTTCTGCACAGATGTACATTTTTTTTCTCCAAGTGTGTAAAGACCCTTACTCAGAATCCATAGGCAATTTATTTTCTGGTCAGGACAAGTTTGAATGGACTTTAATTGGGCCCAGGACAGACATAAATTCTATTTACTTTTTTTTAAACCATTAAATGGAAAAGCTTTTGTAACAGGTACTTTTCAGGAAGACTTAACAGTATCTAGCATTTTCCTACAGTGTGTTTTAAGAGCAGAAAAAAAGTACTAGCAATAAATTATGCATCAAGCTATAACAAAACAAAATAGTACCTCAAGAATATTTTTGCACACTCTCCTTTCTTCCTTGCTTGACTTCCATATATATTAAGTAAACTAATGTTTTTTACTTCAGTATTTTTCTATAGTCTTAGCTTTGTAAGTATCATAGAAGATTATAAGTTTGTTAAATACATGCTTTCAGATCAGGACAAATTTCCATTGTTTGAACATATTATCATAGAAGAAAATTATTTTATTCTAGTTTAAAGATTCATAATCTGGGAATATTCTCTCATTTAATTTAAATCCCATCTTATATTGTAACTATCATAATATCCTTTCACATCATTTGCATTTTTCCAGTTTGTAATTTAATAAAGAATTATGCTTCTGTTGGCTGAACTGCTATACATTACCAACTTGACATTCTAATTACAAATACTATCGAACAGACAAGAACAATCATGTAATTTTTTTTCTCACTTCAGTTGTTTCTGATTACTGATCAAATGTGAGTGATTTTCCTGCATTCCTCAAAAGAATTAGAAGTTTAAAAAACTATTTTCCAATGATAAACATGACCTCTTTCATACAGAGGGCCAAACTACTAATTCTTTCTAACAAATTCAGGACCAGAGGCAGTCACCTAAAGCCTTATTTGAATGTAATAAAATACATTATTTGTAATTTTTCACCTCATTTTGGCAACTTTATTGCATTAATAACTGTCTGTCATTATATATTTTATTATTAATGGTTTTTTAAAGTAATGAAGCATAAAAGCCTTATGGATGCATTTTCAGTTTTGAATGCAAATGTTCCCATTTAGTTATTTTGTAAGTTTCTACTTAATAGTAAATGGATTGACATTTGACTGAAAATTACTGCAAGAGAATGAAGTTTTCTTATATCACTTAGCATTGAACATTGTAAAATAGCATTTCCTTTTCCAGGCTTATGTTTCATGTAATGGTATAGTACCCTGACAAATGTCAAGCAGAATTAAGAGCAAATATAAATATTTCTGAACTGGCTAAGCTTCAGACCACATAAAATCATAGTGGTTAACGTCTGGAACTTGAATCCTGGCTCTGCAATTTCCTACATTGGGGATCTTGGGCAAGTTTGTTAATTTCTCTATTCTTCAGTTTATTCCTCTGTAAAGATAGTAATTAGCAATAATAAAAATTGATCATGTCAGAAGGCCACAGAAATTTTTAACTTTTAACTGGAAATAATTTTAGACACAGAGAAAAGTTACAAAAACAATACAGAGAGTTCATACAATCATCTTCCTATTACATAACTATAGTATCGGTAACAAAACCAGAAAGTAAAGATTACCATAATACTTATACTGCAGAACTTACAGAAGATCACTTATTTTTACCTGAATGTCTTTTTTCTATCGCAGGATCAAATTCACAATCCTACATTACATTTCACTCTTTTTTACTCTTATGTGTCTTCAGTCTTCCTCCAATCTGATACTCTTCTTCAGTCCTATCTTGTCTTCCATGACCTCGGGATTTTTAAAATTAGAATTGGGTAGTTATTCCAAGGACAGTATCTTAATTTAGGTTTATCTTATATTTTCTAATGGTTATATTGTGTTTCTGATAGGAATTTTTGATAAGAAGGCCACAGAAGTGATTGTCTCCTTCTCAGTACATCATATCAGGGCATATATGACATCGCTGTTTCTTATTACTGGTCATGTGAACCTTGATCACTTGGTTAAGATGACGTCTACTATGTTTTCTTCAGGCTACTACTATTCACTCTGTAATGGATAAATATCTTGGGGGATAGATTGATTCAAACTGTGCAAATATTCTATTTCTCTTCAAATTTTACCTGCTGTTTTTATCATTTATCATTTGCCTGCCACAATTATTACTAAGGTTTTTTGTCTCATGGTGATTTTGAATTTTCTTCATTGCTTCTGTATTTATTACTTGGGGTATTTCGATAAGGAAGAATTGCCTATTGTACATTTATGTGTGTATTTAATTTTTTATTTATTTTAGACTTATGGATATTTAGTAGCAGTATTTATTTTGCTGCTCCAATTGCCTCGGCTTTGGCCACTGGGAGCTTCTTCAAGTTGGCTCTTGTGTCCTTTTGACATGTCTTGATTCCTTTTTGAGCACTTTCTTATTTTCTTGCATCATAAGATGTTCCAGGCTCGTTTTTTTTTTTCTGCCCCAACTGTAGAATCAACCACTGATCTAGGAAACACTGATTCCTTTCATTAAAGAATAATATTCAGAAACTATATCTGAATACTAGGTATGTACATTATAACTGGGGTGTAATTGTTTCTAAGCAATCTTTGTCAACATACCCACATGTACACATATATTTGTATTTATTTCTATGTCTACATGTTTATATATTAAAACTAAACTAATAGCTCTAACTCTAATTCAACACCACAAGGCTTATCCTAGCCTTTTCTCTCTCATTTGTAGCATCTTTTCCTGAGAGTGAAAAACCTGGCTTTCATCACATATAATACAGTTGCTTATTTGTTCAATCCTAGCAAGAAAGTATAAAGTAGTTTCAAAATCTCTCAAAAAATTTAAAAATAGACCTGCCACTACCGTATGATCCAGTAATCCCACTTCTGGGTATTTATCTGAAGAAAACAAAACACTATCTCAAAAGATATCTGTAACATGTTCACTGCAGCATGATTTATAATAGCCAAGACATGGAAACAACCCAAGTGTCCATCACTCAGAAAATATGGTACATATACACAATGGAATATTATTCAGCAATAAAAAGAAGGAAATCCTGCCATTTGTGACAGCATGCATGGACCCTGAGTACATTATGCTAACTGAAATAAGACAAAGAAAGACAATGAACTCACTTATATGTGGAATCAAAACAAAACTCATAGGTACAGAGAACAGATCGGTGGATGCCAGAGGTAGAGGCTGGAGGACAGATAGGGGGTAGGAAGTGGGTGCAGGTGATCAAAAGTACAAACTTCCAGTTATAAGATAAATAAGTCCTGGGAATATAATATACAAAAATTGATTCTAAAAATTGCTAAACCTTAGCTAGCTACAGATTTGCTAAGTCATAAGCCTATGAGAAATAGATCTACTTTCTAGAGTACATACAGTATTTGTGTATAGCTCTTTTAGTCTTTAGTTTTACAGAATCCAGTCAATATACTGCTATGTAAAGTTCATTAGGTTGGTTCTTCCCTATGTAGATATGGTAGCTGTTATTATTGTTGTGAATTGATTTTCCTAGCTTTTAAGTGTGCCAAGAACATTTTCTCTTTTGTTTAATTTTGGTAGTATGCTGGTGGACAAAAAGTAACCTCTAAACCTGCTGGTCTCAGTTTCTGTGTGAACAGAAGCACATTGTGTATTAGAGTTAGGTGACTCCTGGCTTCACTACTCAGTCTCCCGCTTTGCCCTCCCCTGAACAATCCTTCCTGTTCTTTGGTTCCCTTTAAATCTGACAAAACAGTACATGGCTCAGAAGTCTATTAGAAGTGAAAATGTAGATATTTAGTGAATATTTAGTGAAAGCTATTTACTTAAAAACTTTTCTTTCCTATTAAACTTTGCTTTCTAAGTTTTCATATATGTACATTTATTTTACTTAAAATGAGATATTTTGTCTGATAAATCACATGTGGGATTAATCAGTGGTACTTCAGCCTCCATGTGAATTCAAGAGGAATATCTGGGTACTTGGAATCTTTTGAATAGTAGTAGAGTTAATATATTCAAAATGAAGACACAAAAAACTGGAGGGGCCCTAATACAGTACATTATTGAAACCATCTGGAGTGCTAGGTAATTTGGAGTCAAATTGTGAGAAATACCACTGTTGTTACTATCTATTTTCAAGCCTAAAGAAAGGACAACAAAGAGTTAACCATATTCTGAAGCTGAAACACAAAAAAGAATAGAACTAGTCATAAGTTACTCCTTTTTTATATACTCAGAATAAAAACTAAGCCTAAAATATGTTAAAATATGACAATAGACACAGAAGTCCTTCAAGCTGACAATAAGCTAAAGAACTCCTTTTTACCATTTTGAATGTGCTTAAAGATAGCAACACTATACTGATTATGGATGATTCTAGACACTCTATGCTATTTCTTAGAGAATATGTTGATACTTTTTAACCAGTGACTTAATTTTTTCTAACAAATAATAATTTTATGTTCACATACATGTGCTCATAATTGAGATAAAATTGAAACAAAAGTGATTTAAATATTTTTATTCAAAGGTAAATATTTAACATTACTTTCCTTACTATGCTGAAAAGAAAAAAAGCATAATTTGATATTCTGGTGCTACAGTTAACAGGGATTATGATGTAACATATCTTTCTGAAATATTGGCCAATTCTTTCTTTGGAATTATTTTTCCCTTCTAATATTTTAAATATTCATGTTCAAAAATGGAATGAGCAACAGGACCATCAGATAATGAAATTACCATCTTATCAAGGCTAATGATATGACTGTCTCTTTCATGAATCATCAGTGATTCATTTCACACAGTCACAAAAGCATTCAAATGCAGTTATATGGGGACCTCACATAACTGGATAAAAATGTCAGAAGGTTATTTAGGCAGAACTCATTGTACAAAATTGAAAACTTAAGATTGGATTTAAATCACTGACAATTTCTACATGCTTCCAAACACTTCTTAAAATAAATGGCAAATTTTAAAATAAAAAGAGTAATCTGATTATGTCACTCAATGCTATAAGATGTAAACTGTCAGTGCTATTTGATCACATTGCTCTTTTATATTAATAAGTATATTTCCATGATATTATACACATACTTAATGTGTAGTGTATCAAGAATCCCTGTTATGGATTCTGCATAAATCCACTTGATCACAAATCACATGTTCTGTGAATTTTGGCAGTGCTTTCATCAAGATAAAAGCTTAAACTTGCTTAGGGTAGTCTTAAACGAGGAGATAATACAAAAAGCTCTTTGAAGCCATGTTAATATGTAGTATAGTTTATGTAAGAACCAAATATTTTCTACTATCATTCAAAGGCTCTTCTCTACCATTTCAAAAGCTCATCTTTCATGGTGTTATATAAGATAGTGTGTATGCACAGAAGAGCAGACTGTTATTTTTCAAGTTTTAAAAAGTAAAAGTAATACATGCTGTGGGAAAAAATTGTTCTGAAATTATAAAATTTAAATTACAAATCTGCCTCACTCCTACCCCCCTCCTGTCCCAGTCCCTTAATGGGATACAAGTAGGTTTTTCTTCCAAGAATTTTTCTTTTTTTTTATTATGTAAATTCAACTTTATCAGTAACATTAAAGTATAACAGATTTAACCCTCCAAGCACAAGGCAAAGATGTTATGTGTCAATTACATATCAATTTTTTTTTTTAAAGAAAGTCGTAATTTTTAATGGGTGCCATAAACGCTAGAGCATACCCTGGTCCTGTGAAGGATCCATTTGGCCATGTTTCTTTATTTTTTTAATTAAGGTACTACTGATATACAATCCTATGAAAGTTTCACATGAGTAACATTGTGGTTTCAACATTCACCCATATTATCAAGTCCCCCCCAACCCCATTGCAGTTAATGTCCATCATCATAGAAAGATGCTATATATAGAGTCATTACTTGTCTTCTCCAGCTATACTGCCTTTCCCATGACCTACCTATATTGTGTGTGCTAATTATAGTGCCCCTTAATCCCCTTCCTTCTCCCTCCCCACCCACCCTCACCAACCCCCATCCCTTTGGTAACTGCTAGTCCCTTCTTGGAGTTGTGAGGGTGCTGGTTTTGTTCCTTCAGTTTTGTTTTGTTATTACACTCCACAAATGAGTGAAATCATTTGGTACTTGTCTTTCTCTGCCTGGCTTATTTCACTGAGCATAACACCCTTTAGCTCCATTCATATTGTTGCAAATGGTAGGATTTGTTTTCTTCTTATGGCTGAATAATATTCCATTGTGTATGTACCACCTCTTCTTTATCCATTCATCTACTGATGAACACTTAAGTTGATTCCATATCTTGGCTATTGCAAATAGTGCTGTGATAACCATAGGGGTGCATATGTCTTTTTGAATTAGAGATCTTGTTTTCTTCAGGTAAATTGCTAGGAGTGGAATTCCTGGGTCAAATGGTATTTCTATTTTTAGTTTTTTGAGGAACCTCCATATTGCTCTCCACAATGGTTGAACTAATTTACATTTCCACCAACAGCATAGGAGGGTTCCCCTTTCTCTGCATCCTTGTCAGCATTTGTTGTTTCTTGTCTTTTGGATGTTGGCCATCCTAGCTGGTATAAGGTGATATCTCATTGTGGTTTTAATTCGCATTTCCCTGGTAATTAGCAATGAGGAGCATCTTTTCATGTGCCTGTTGGCCATCTGAACTTCTTCTTTGGTTATGTGTATGTTCAGATCCTCCACCCATTTTTTAATCAGGTTATTTGTTTTTTGGGTGTTGAGGTGTGTGAACTCTTTATATATTTTAGATGTTAACCCCTTGTCAGATAAGTAATTTATGAATATATTCTCCCTTACTGTAGGATGCCTTTTGTTCTATTGATAGTGTCCTTTGCTGTACAGAAGTTTTTTAGTTTGATGTAGTCCCACTTGTTCATTTTTGCTTTTGTTTCCCTTGCCCAAGGAGATGTATTCAGGAAAAAGTTGCTCATGTTTATATTCAAAAGATTTTTGCCTATGTTTTCTTCTATGAGTTTTATGGTTTCATGACTCACATTCAGATCTTTGAAACATTTTTAGTTTACTTTTGTGTATAGGGTTAGACAATAAGTCAGTTTCATTCTCTTCCATGTAGTTATCCAGTTTGTCAACATCATTTGTTGAGGAGGCTGTCATTTTCCCATTGTATATCCATGGCTCCTTTATTGCATATTGGTCGTATGTGTATGGGTTTATGTCTAGGGTCTCTATTCTGTTCCATTGATCTGCCAAGCATTTTTTTTTCAGGTTCTATTTCTACGGCTCTATAAAGAAAAAGAAATTCAGGTTTACAAAGTCTTTGAATGAGTTCTGTTTTCATTGACTGTAAGCATCCAAGTTCCCTTCTGTTCTGCTCTAAGTCCAGTTAAGTTCAACTCAAGTTTGAAGCTCCTGGAGATCCTCAAAATCTCCTGGGTTTAATCTCTTACTAGAGGTTTCCTCCTCCTGCTGATCACCTCCAGGCTTGCAGCTGCAGTGAACTTAGCATACAGAACTCCTATCTGGCTCCGAAACTGCCTTGGAGTGCTGAAAGAGCCATGTTCTGTCTTTGGCCACACCTGTTCACCCAGTCTCAGATCTTCCCTGGATATCACCATAGCTCACCCTCCTTGAAGTCACCACCACTCTTTGTCCCACTACTGGTCTGCCATCAGCTTCCCCTCCTGCCTGTTCTTCATCCCCCAATGCTGATATCAATACTCTGTTGTATAAGACTTCTGTAGATCTTAAGTCATCCCAACTGGAGGCAACCTGAATCTCTTGCTTCTGTCACTCTTCCTACAATGTGCCAGTACAACTCTGAGTTCACCAGTGGTGCCCTGGGAGCTTCGCTGGCTACCAGAAAGCTGCATTTATGAAGCAGTTATAATTCTGATCAGAAACTGATCAGGACTTTGCCCAGTCACTTTGGCTAACTCAGAGTTGCTCCTAAAGTCTTGTCCATATTGTCTTCCCTGGGTATACTTGGCCCCTGTTTGTCTTGGATCAAGGTTTCTGAATTCAGATTTAGACTATTGCCTGACATCAGGACTGGAGGATCACATTTCACAATGACAGTGATCCTGGTTGCCACTGGAAGCCATCTTCCTGGAAAAGTCTTATTTCCACACTATGGTTCTGAAAAAATGACCTTCAATTTAGGGAGTATTCTGGGCCCACAACACTTCTGTATATCATGAATTGAAACTTTCTGATGGCTTATAGAACTAAATGTGACAAGCAGATGCTAATGTTATTCACTGGAATGTGGTATGAATAACATATTTTTATCACTGAGATTAAGTACCAAAGAGATTAAACCTCCTTGCCTCTCCTATATGTGGGAATAACACCTATAATTGTCCTTATATTTCAATACCATTCACTCCTTCAGAATTAATACAATATTTCTAATTTTTAGTATGCAAAAATGACACAAACATATGAAATTATGTATAGTCATTTTGTATCATAAACAAGTGTCATGTGACTACTCATTTTATAAAATATGTTTAAGTAATCAAGTGGATAATTAATATCCACTTACATCACAAACATAGCTCCTCTATATCATCAAGATAAAAATATAATGTTTAAAGTCCTTTTTGGTAGTTAGCAGAATCAGACTACCAGACCAGGCCAATATTCTGCTAAAATGCCTGTCTTAGTGTGATGCAGAGTGGTCCTGAGGCTTTGCCTCTGCAGCTCTGTTCTAGACAATTTTTCTAAGTCAGAGCCAGTGGTCTAAACAAGCTTGGAGTCCTAGCAGGACAATTCTGTAAAATCTTAAAATTTCAATATGTCAGAAGCCAATCTGAATAATGTAGCCCCTTGTTTATAAATTCATGAAGAAATGTCTCCACATCCTTACATCTAAATTTTCAAAATCTTGGTCTTACTGGAGAGAGATGTCAAGGTGTGTGGATTTTATAATTAATGGCTGAGAATACAGGAGATAAAAACTGGAGGTAGAGGTGGGAAGGTCAAAAGCAATGGAAGAGCATACATGAAAACTGGTGGAACGAGAGTAAAAAGCTGAACATTTGCTAAGTAACTTCTACTTCACAGACACTTTGTATACCACCTGTTATCAATCTCATGGCAGTCCTAATATATAGGCATTATCAGTCCCATTTTAAGACTAAACAGACCAGAGGATGTCAAAATTCCAGCATTCTTGAGTTGTAGTCAACAAAAACTCTAGCTAACTTTGGCCAAAAAAAAACCCCATAAGGCAAACAGAAAAACTTTACATATGTATAAAGATGATAGGGTGGTCATAGAATTAAAGAAGCTAAAAACACAAACTCAGAAAGGCAAGAACCAGGCAGCTCCAATTTTTAGATATCAGGTGCCCAGCAATTGAAAAAAATGACTTAGCCAAAGTCACCCAGTACAAAACCACAATAAAAACTCCTATCAAAACCTTAAATTTAGTGTTTATTACAGACTAAATTGTGTTCTCCCAAAATTTATTCATTGAAACCATAACCCCAAGTGCCTTAGAATGTGACTGGCTGTAGTTGGAGATCAGGCCTATAAAGAAGTGATTAAATTCAATTGAGGCCATGAGGGTGGGCCCTAATCTGATCTGACTGGTGTCCTTAAAAGAGAGTTAACACACAGAGCAACACCAGGGATGACTGCACGCAGAGAGAAGACCAGGTGAGGACACCACCAGAAGGCACTGTCTACAAGCCAAGGAGGGAGCCCTCTGGGGAACTCACACCTGCAATATATTGATCTTGGACTTCTAGCCTCCCAAAAGGTGAGAAAAAAATTTCTGCTGTTGAAGCCATCCTGTTGGTGATATTTTGTTAGGGCAGCCTGAGCAAACTAATGCATTGTTGTCTTCATAGCATTATTTCTTTAACTGAGTCTCATTTAAAAATGACTTTTGTAAAGCTGATATTCTACATAATACATCAACTATATGCATTCAGTGATAAGTGTTGACTCTTACTCATTAATGCTTATTAGAGATCAGTGTAGCATTGTGGATATGAGTAGAGGCTGTGGGTAGGGAAATCACAAATCCCAGCTCTGCTATGTACTAGCTGGGTGTCCTTGGTCAACTTACTTAACTATCCCCTGCCTCCTTCCTCATCTGTAAAGAGGAGATAAAAATTGTGTCCAGCTCATTAAGTTGTTGTGCAGATTAAACAAATTAATCCATGTAAAGCATTTAAGACATGGCCTGGCCTAAACTGTTTACTCTACTTAAATCTCATGGAGGGCAAGGAAGAAGGTGCTGGGAAAGCATTTCCAGGGGTGCAGTCAGTCCAGCCAGGCCAAGTTACTATGTCACAATTAGTTTGTTTGGTCAGTGATCCCAATAAGGGATCCTTCAACACTCTAACAGCATTTTCCTTCCTCATTTTCTTTTTCCCTCTTCTTTATCTTTGCTGTTGCTTTCCTTCTGTGGATGAGGAGGAAATAGGTCAGACCTTCCCAATGGCCATTTCATTTCCTCTCCACTTTTTACCCTAAACCAAAAGTGACTTTTTGGCCTTGACTCAAAATACATTCATAAAAATATCACTACCCAAGGATCTTCAGAAACTACTAGTTTTGGCTTAGAAACACTATGCTTGATTTTATGTACAGAGGCAGGGTGATAAACAAATTTAAAAAATGGTTTTTATTGCTATGTTATAGCCGGTTCTATAAATCACCTTTCTTTTGCATTTTGATACAATAAATACCATTAAAAACTTTAAATGACATTGAGACATCTAAAGTATTTTGTTCTTACTCGTTTTAAAGATACGTCTTCATTGCAATGTGTACCTTGAAAAGTACAAGCTTAATTAAAATCATAATAATCCTGTAAATATATTGTGACATAATGCCCTGTGGGCTAAGCAAGTAATATTCCTCTGTAAAGCACAATGCTATAATGTATTTTTCTTTGTCCTTTCAGCCAGCTGAATAAAAAATGTATTTTCCACAACCTATTCAAGGAGAGAATTGATTAACACATTTTTCATTGTATTGTTATCATGACAGCAATGGCTCTTAGAGCAATTTAGCATAATAGATGAAGAGATGGGTCATTCTAAAATGTTGGTAATTTTTTGCCTACAAACATTAGACATCCATGTGTATATGATTTTATTAGATGTGTTTTTAGTACATATTACATGTATATTTTTGAAATTTATTATGTGAAAAATCTGCTCTTGTGATTGAATTTCTAGGTAGCGTACCACATACCAAAATGGTCTCTAAGTGTAGTTTCATGTGACAGTATGACTCTTTTCTTGGTATGTAATTTCAGCTTCTAATCTCCACTTATTTTGAAGATTTGTTATTATTTTTCTAATTTTGTTTTCTTGATTCTATGGCATTTGGTAAGGATTTTGCTCTAACTTATCTCACAGTGATGCAATAGGCACCATTCATTAACCTCAGATAACCCAAATGCCAGAGAAATGAATTACCAGGTAAGGCCCAAGGCACTTCCGAGATACACTTGAACAGCCTAATGCACAAAAGCAAGCACAATATGTGACAGCTCAGCAGTGACAAAGGAACTGAATCTGTCATTTCCTTCCAAGGTCTATTTGCCATGTGATCAACCAGGACTTATTGGTAATATCACTTACAGATGAGGACATTTTAGTATTATACTGAGGTTAAGTGACTTTTCCAATGTCACACTGCAAGTTGGTGACAATTCATGTTTATAGTTTACAGTTCTGCTTGACAATTCTTGACTACATCTGCTGAATGACTCCAATTTCTAGGGTGGAGAAAGGGGGTATGTTACAGTCTACCACAATTAAAATGTGCAAAATAAATGAATGAATAAATGCAGAGTTTTTTTTTACTAAGTAACTTGCTAAATCATTTCTATGTAACTATATAATATGGTATTTGCTCAAGCAATCCCTTTTTAGTCCAAATCTTCCTGGTAATGCAGAGAGAGTGAAAATTCTTTCTGTCCTAGCTGGCTGACTACCTAGTAATTTATCCTTCAACTTTAACATCTTTATACAAATGCAGAAAGAACAACACAGAGCTCACTGTGGGCCAGTGATTGCTTCCCTGGGGTGGACTAGGAAGTTAGTATTTTTTACCAATTTTTATTATTCCATTTGGGCTGCTGTACCAAAAGTACTGTATACTGGATGGTTTATAAATAACAAACACTTATTTCTCACAGTTCTGGAGGGTGGGAAGTCCAAGATCATGGAGCTGGCAGATTCTGTGTCTGGTGAGAGCCAACTTCCTAGACAGTCATCCTTTTGCTGTAACATCACATGGTAGAAGAGGCTTTGGAGCTCTGTGGGGTCTCTTTTATAATTGCACCTAATCTCACTCATGAGGGCTATACCCTCATGACCTAAGCACCTCCCAAAGGTCCCTCCACCTAATATCATCACGCTATGCATTAAGTTTCGACATACAAGTTTTAGTCCATAGTAAACATTCAGTCCATAGCACCAATTGACTGAGAAGCCAGGGTTAGCAATAACTGAGTTTCCCAAATGCCACATCACCAGTAGACAGTAAAAAATGGTATCTGACATCCTGACCATGCTCCAAGATCTATGCACAAGACTGTTTTTCCGTATTTTCCTGATACACTCTTTTCCAGCTTCCTCCTGATTTTAGCAGGACCTGGGGTTTACTGTCATGTCCCATGTCATGTTCACAGTGGAGGGTGGTTTTCTGCTTCTCTAGTACACATTCAGACCTTGGCTTCATCTCAGACACTGAACTTCTGTGGTGCCCTATGCCTTTGGGATTCAAAATTCTTGCTCTTTTCTTCTATATACTGTAGAATGGGAACTCTGTTTCTATTGTCCAAGCAGGAGAATCTTTACTGGAGGCTGGTGCATTTTAACACTAACAAAACATGAGAAGATTGTTATTTTCCCTAAAATTTGTGGCTTGTTTCTATCCCAAGCTGAACATTGTTATGTATCATTTGACTACTTGGATTCTGAAAGATATTCATTTCAATTATTAATATTATTCCCTTGAAATTAAATGTATTATTTCTCTCAAGAATAATGAGATACATTACAGCGTGCATTTTTTCTCAGTTATATTTATTGTTTTACCTTATTTTCTAGCATTTCTGGACATAAAAAGAATTAGATATTAAAGTCAGAAGAGAAACCATTAATGCTGAAAGATCCAGCTAAATTTACACTCACACACACTCTCTGGATTGTAGTTTCTGAATTTAAATTCGGGATGGAATTTAGATATCTATCTAAGAGAAATGTGTCCTATAGTTGTAAGTTTCCCATCTGCCCTTCCTCTCTTGATGTAAGAAGTCACTAAATTTAATTTTGGGATAAAGTTTTAGGATAAACATGGCTTAAGGAATCTGTAATAGACACATAGATTTAGCCACAGATATTCTACTTAAACTCAGATTATTTGGGTTTTTAAAAGAAGGTATTTATCTTATTCCTGAGGAAGTCATTTTTAACCAGCATCTCAAACTTTCTAATTTTTGTCAACTTCTCCATTTACCACTCAGATGGCTTGGGTCAAAGTCTCTGCATGGAACTAGTGGAAGTGAAGGATATAAAGAAAGTCAGCAAAGAGAGGAGACAACAGCAGAAACCACTGCTCAGAGAGTTGGTGCCACCTGACTGTATCTGTGAAAATGATGGAGAAAGATGAGGAAACACAAAATGAAGTCACCTTAAGAATGTTATCATGGCAATGTCAACTTCCAGAATTTCCAGATAAGACCAGTAATTTACTTGGAAGTCGACACTGGATGACTTTTCTTGGATGAAGGTGCACTTGCATAGATAGCAAGCATGCTATTTTTACTTAGATTATATTGCTGATCAAATTTGTCGATAATATATTTACTCTGTCAAGATGGGTCTATTCACACTTTATTGAAAAATCAGCTGTGAATAATAAAATTGTTACCACATTTGGGTGCCTCTGAAGAATGACAACATGGATTTTGTGTGATTTAACATCAACCCCTGTTCCATACAAATGATTTTTTTTTCCTGAACTGCCTATGTCATAGGGGACAACCAGGATTGCTAAGAACTTAGTTCAGCTCTTTTCCAAAGGAGTGATGTGGTTTCAAGGGATTTCAGATGATAGATGCAGTCAATACAATTATATAACCAATTCTGCAAAAATCACTATATAGTATGTGAACTTTGTATATATTCACTAGATTTGGAATGATTAATATCAGCATACAAGTTCTTGATTGAAGATTTCTGCTATTGAAACAACTAATATCAGTTTGTTGGATTTGTAATGAACTGTGTTTTAAAAACTCCTAAAATATACATTATCCTGCTTTTTATTTATAAAGGGAATCCTGTGACTTACAAATTGGAAAACTCAAAGGGAAACAACAAAAAAGACCAAATATCAGATATTTCTGGGTGTGAGCAAATAAAGTATAATCATTCCATCTGGAAGAAAACAATCACTTTTGATGATATTTTTGCAATTGTTTAAACAGAAAAATAATCTTAGATGAAAGTAGACACAACTTTTTAGATCAATCAGAAATGTTTTCTTTTTTGAAGAGGCATGAAATAATATAGTTGTTAAGACCTGATTAGTTTCTTGAAAACTGAATTGGGAAAAAGTGAATGTTGTCAACTTAGCAGTTAAGGATTAGCTGGGAACTAAAAAAGCATAAAAAATATCCCCAGTGAAAAAATGATTATTTATCAAGAGAGGCATGCTTATTTTGTTTGGACTCATTTAAGGTTTATAAATCATTTCAGGTTGAGTTCTCAAACCAAAAGTTTTATTTCTTCTAAATTATGTTAACTCACATAATGTATACCTTTTTTTTAATGTCCCACCAGATTTACAACTACTACTGTCATAATATATCCAAAGTAACTAATTTATAGTCATCAATCATTCCTGCCATTTTTGGTATCCATTTATGTTTCTAGACTTAGTTTTAGGATTACAGCCAAAATTCACACACATCAGAAAAGAATACTAAACAAGGAAAATTATCCCTTAAACCACACAATGATTAATTTCATGTTCAGAGACACCATTTACTGCAGAAATAATTAATACAGGCAAACAAGTGAGTATCCCTTGAGATGCGCTTCATTTATACTCTGAACTATTACATTTTTCTTCCCTTCTGAATACAGTCTTTCAGTATTTACTGTACCTTAACATTTTTCTTATCAATTTTTGAAAAATCAAATAAGAAAACCCTTCAAGGAAATTGAAGCTTAGAAAAATATAAATTTTATTAGTTATGCACAAGGATTCTTAGCCATGTATTAGCAGTTTAAGGGATTAGAGTTGTTTCATCTTATAATTTGAACTACTGGAATATGACAGATGATGTGAGAAATTTCTTAGCAGCCATCATCTGCATAGTAAAGCCAGTTGCTTTCATACATGAATAATATGATTATTGGGGCCATGGCTAAGCAGTTATCTTTATCCCTTACATTGTGAATATGCGATGCTTCTGCTCTGTCTGGAACTATTAGACACATCCATTTAGATTTGTTCTTTGAGATGAACTACAAAGCTCAGATGAAAATTTTATACTTCCATGACTGACACTCAAATGTAGAGGGTTAGGTTACAGTGCAGAAAGACTCAAATTTCAACCCCTATAAGAGAGTCAGTTCAAAAGAGGTTTGTAAACTAAGTAAGATGAAGGTGATAGCAATGAAATCTTGCTTACTTATGCATTCTTAAAGTTGAAAGAAAACAAGAACCCTTTACACTAAAAAAGTGTGTAAGTTTCAGGAAACACATCAACTACCTCTAGAAGTTATTTGAGTTCTTTCAATACCTTGAAATATAAAAATATTAAGTTGGCCCTTAAGAGTGTAAAGGAAAATAAGTTATAAGAGTATGCCATATTTCCTAAGCTGAATGATGGATAAATGTGTAGGTATTATGAACAATAATGGCATTATTGTTATCTGAATTACACATGCTATATATTTGTGCCATTTGACCCAGCAGCAGCATTGGACATGTTTCATCACTCCTTCCATGAAATACTTTCTTCCCTCTCCTTGTTTTCATGGATATTTTTTTATTCCTCCTTGGCAGTCTCTTTTGTTGATCCCACTTCATTTTCTTAACCTAGAACTCCAATCTCAGACTCCTGTGCTTTGCTATCTGCTGTCACTCACTAGGTGCTCTCATCCAGGCTCAGCTTCTAGATATGCTCTTTATACAGGAGACTCCTCAGTTTATATCTCTAGCCCAGGTCTCTCCCCAGAACTCAAGATTTTCGTACCCAACTTTCTGCTCCCACCTTCAATTAGACATCTTGTGGGCCTATCAAACATGCACATGCAGTACTGACCTTTTGCCTTCATATGACCCTTATGACAGTGTTCTTCCTTTCAATGACAATGTCATCCTTCAGTTGCCCAAAACAGAAACTTTGGATTTATCCAATTCTTAAAGTCTTTCTTTTGCTCCCCAATCTATCAAGCTATGTTGGCTGTGTGGGTAAATGGAAGTTTTCATCCAGAATTCTCACCTTGCCTTGATGGTGATATGCATATAAGGGCCTGTTTTCACATCAATGTGATGGGTACTGGAGCAGAGCCACCAGTCTGTTATGGGATTGCCCATCTGGGATAAGGGTGGAGAGTAGCAGCAATTCTCTCCTCCCTTCTGTTCCTGGTACATAATTGGTCAGGCACCCACCAGTCCAGGGACCCACCCATGGAGCTCCACCCAGAAGGGGCTGGGGGAAGGACAAAGAGGACTTGGGAGCACATCAGGAGAGAGAGAGTGGAGCAGCTGGGGTTCAGAGGTGAGAGACCGAGCTGTGAGAAATAAATCTTTAATCCCCAACCTACCCTTTCCCTTGTCTTCCTTCATTCTCATCATATTCATGGGGAATTTTCAATAGGCGAGGAACCCCCTTCCTCCTGGAGCCACAGAGTATATGAAAATACATGTTAATTCAAGGTATATCTCACTATCACCACTATTCCCACATTGAATTATTGCAATAATCTATCTTTCTTCTGGATTATTTCACTGGATCAATTACCTGCCTTGGCCTTTGTTCTTCTTTCTCAGTCTTTTTAAAATATAAAAGGCAGATGAATCTTTCCAAAAGAATCATCTTTTTCCTCTGCTCAAAACATTCCAATGGCTTTCTATCTCACTCTGAGTAAGAACCACAGTCTTTGTTAGACAGAACCGCTATTATCTGACCCCCTTCCTCCCTACAAAGCACAGTTCCTGGTAATATTCCTTTTATTTATTCTTTTCCAGTTACACTGACTTCCTCGCTGCTTCCAAAGACATCAGACACACTGACACCTCAGAGCCCTTGCTCTACCAAGAATGTATTTTCCTCAGATATCCACACAATTACCTTCCTTACTTCCTTCAGTGTCTGCTCACATGTCGCCTCACCAGTGAGGACTGCTTAACCACCCTACTTAAAATTTCTCTTTTCACTGCATTTTCTATACTGTCCTTATACTTAATTTCTTCACTGTACTTCCTACCATCTGAATTAATTTATTTTAGTGATTATTTGCTTGTTTTTGTCTTCTACATATCACGAATACTCCACAAGATAGGTTTCTAGTATAATAAGTATAAAATAAGAAAACATGATTTCTATACACAGACTGGTTTGAAAGGTTTATTTCTTTTAATAAAAATCAATTCTATTACATAATGGGGAGCTTGATCAAAATTAGTGTTTTCAATCAGCTCTTTTGCTATTATGTGGACAAATTAGGATATCCAAAATTAATAGATGAAGTTATATAATTTTACTAGAAAAAAGATGAGGCAAGGAGACGGATCAAGGCAACTTCATTAAGTGAGTTATGATGGGAATAGATACATATAAATTAGTGATTAGAAGCTATAGCATTAGAAATGATTTAGTAATGCATTGGTGAACTTGAAAAATATTCCACTTTATACTATTTATATTTAATTATATTGATGGTTGGACTAGCAGACAAGTATCTTTTAAAATTTATTTTCCAGACACTATAGTTTTCTACCAAGGCATTTGCATGGACATGTGTGATGCTTTCTGGGTAGTCTTTTACTGGGGGTGATACTTTTATTGTAGTATATTTTGAATACTCTTTCTATGGTGGGGAATTACTAAGTTTACGGGTCATGATAGAAAAAAGCCTGGCTTTATCGGCACCATGAATGATAAAGTACAGTCATGTTACCTGGTGCCACCTACAAGATTCACCAATACCCAGATTTGACATGGAAGGGAGTAAGTTGAGAAAACAAACACTGCTTTATAGGTTCTGTTCTTTGCCCTAAGACTAAACTAATAAATGTATGTTAAATATAAGCAGTCCCTATACCTTTTGTTTAATTGGGGTGCATACAAAAAGCACAAATCTTAGTACACAGCTCAATGAATTTTGACATGTATATAGACTCATGTAGCTATCACCCAGATCAATATATCAAACATTCTCATTAAATTTTTCCCCTTTCACCTATTTCACCCATCTTCCCCCAACTCCTTCTTCTCTGGCACCATCAGTCTGTTCTCTGTGCCTATAAGTCTGTTTCTGTTTTGTTTTATAGATTCCACATATTAATGAAATCATATGGTATTTGTCTATTTTGGTCTGACCTATTTCACTTAGCATAATACCCTCTAAGTCCATCCATGTAGTCCAAATGACAATATTTCATACTTTTTTATGTCTGAGTAGTATTTTGTTGCATATATGTAACACTTCTTTTTAATCCATTATCTATCAACAGACAGTTAGGTTGCTTCTGTATTTTGGCTATTGGAAATGATGTTGTGATAAACATAAGAGTGCATATATATTTATGAATTTGTGATTTTGTTTTCTTAAGGTAAATTTCCAGGAGTGGAATTGTTGGGTTGTATGATATTTCTATTTTTAGTTTTTTGTGAAAACTCTATACCACTTTCCATAGTGGCAGGATCAATTTACAGTACCACCAGTAGTGTATGAATGTTCCTTTTCTCCACATCCTTGCTGACACTTACTATTTCTTGCCTTGATGATATTAACCACTCTGTCTGGTGTAAGATGGTATCTCATGATGGTTTTGATTTGCATTTCCCTGATGATTAATGATATTGAGCATCTTTTCATGTGTTTATTGGCCATTTGTACATTCTTTTTTTGAAAAATGTCTATTCAGATCCACTATTGAAATTGTAACTGGATTATTTTTTTTCTGCTGTTGAGTTGTATGCATTCTTTATATATTTTAGAAATATTAGACCCTAATTGGTATGTCACTCACAAATATATTCTTTCTTAGAGTAGGTTGCCACTGTAGTCCCTATATCTTAAATTGCTTATGAGAGTTTATAACATGTACACTCAAAACCTATAAAATCATTTAATGTAATAAATGATTTTATACAACTCTTTCTTGTATAATTCCATCCATAGTCCTTCTCAGGTGAGACTGCAATCACTTTTTTTATTTAACAGAGAAAGCCTATGTATTATAATTCCTTATATACTCAATACCCCTTGACACAGTCCTGGGTGTATAGGGACTTTATAGATAATTGTTGACTGATAAAGTATATTAGTTATATATAAGGGTTTAAAGATGGCGTGAGAGGTGAGGCAGAAACCTCCTTCCAAAACCACATATAATATGAAAATACAGCAAATACATCTAATATTGAAAGAGCAACAGGAAAGAAGGCTGTGGCAGACTACCTACACCTGGGGAAAATTGCAGATGTCAAGGAAAAGGGTAAAGTACTAAAACCATGATCTGGCAGGACCCAAGTCCTCTCCCCATCCCAGCTCACTGGAGGGAGAAAGAGAAACAAGAGTAGAGAGGGGGTGGAGGCCTAGGACTGCTGAACACCCAGCCCTGGAGATCTGCTCTGGGAGCACAAACCTACATTACATGGTGCTCTGGAGATTAGTGGGGTTGGGAAGCTAAGACAGGCAGAATACTTGGAGAGACTGACATTCCAGCCCCTTGTAGAAAACACATATCTACAACCAGGCCCTCTGGGACAAAAGAAAGGCAGGCAGTCTGAGAGACTTTGTAACAGTGAGAGGGCTGCTAAAAGGGCAAGGATTGCACAGAACTTGCTGCTCAGGAGAAAGGACAGGTGGACAAAATTGTCCAGGTACACTCAGCCCAGCAGGTTGGGAACTTTCAAGAGCTTCAGGTGCTCAAGCCCGCTGACTGGCTATGCAGGTACGAAACCATCCACAATGACATGCAGTCTGCTGTGGCTCCTGCCCAGCTAGCACCAGTTCGCAAAATGGCTTCCCCCACCATAGTGACAGGTCAGCCAGAGGGAGGTCTTGCCTACATCATATACAAGCACAAAGCATAGAGACTTCTCCCTGTAGTCTCAGCCCACTGGCCCTGGCAGTGGAGGCAGTTACTGCAGCTGGGAAGCAGGAAAGAGCCTTTTCCTCCTGACAGGCAACAGCACCTTCACCTGAGACCCACTGCCAACACTCCAGGGGCTGAGCTGCTCCAACAAGTAGAGCTTCTGGGCAGTAGAGGGCGCCACCTACAAATATTAAATGTAAAAGGAACCTGGTTCAAACCCAAACCAAAATCTCATAAACCCCAGAAAAAACACCAAGTTAAACTGAACTCATCAATTTTCCTGAAGGAGATTTCAAAATAAAAATCATAAATATGCTCATGGAGCTACAGAAATATATTCAAGAATACAAGGAGGAATTCAAGAACGAGATACAAATGTTGAAGAATACAGTATGTGAAATGAAACATAGAGTGGAGTGATTTAAAAGCAGATTAGATGAATTAGATGAAGTAGAGGAGACAGTAAATGAAATAGAAATTAAAGAACAGAAATACAAAGAAGCTGAGGCACAGAGAGAATAAAGGATCTCTAGGAATGAAAGAATATTCAGAGAACTGTGTAACCACTCCAAATCGAAGAATATTTGCATTATAGGGGTACCAGAAGAAGAGAGAGAAAAAGGGATAGAAAGTGTCTTGGAGGAGGTAATTGCTGAGAACTCCCCCAATCTGGGGAAGGGGATAGTTTCTCAGGCCATGGAGGTGTACAGATCTCCCAACACAAGTGACCCAAGGAAGACAACACCAAGACATATAATAATTAAATGGCAAATATCAAGGATAAGGACAGACTTTAAAAAGCAGCTAGAGAGAGAAAAAAGATGACATACAAAGGAAAACCCATCAGGCTATCATCAGATTTCTCAACAGAAAACTTACAGGCCAGAAGGGAGTGGCATGATATATTTAATGAAGCAGAAGGGCCTAAAACCAAGAATACTCTACCTTTCAAGATTATGATTTAAATTTGAAGGAGGGGTTAAACAATTTCCAGATAAGCAAAATCTGAGAGAATTTACCTCACACAAACCATCTCTATAGTGTATTTTGGAGGGACTTCTATAGATGAAAGTTTTCCTAAGGCTAAATAGCTGTCACCAGAGGAAATAAAACCACAGAAAAGAACATAGACCAATTAATTACAAAGCAGATGCAAAATCAAATCAACTACCTCCAAATTTAGTCAAGGGATAGACAAAGAGTAAAGAATATGATACCTAATATATAAAGAATGGAGGAAAAAAAAACTTTTAGGATTGTATTTGAAATAGCATATTGAGTTAAGTTATACTGTTAGATAATAAGGAAGTTACCTTTGAACCTTTGGCAACCAGGAATCTAAAGCCTGCAATTGTAATAAATAAGGACCTACCTATCGATAATCACCCTAAATGTAAATGGTCTGAATGCACCAATCAAAAGACAGAGAGTCACTGAATAGATAAAAAAATGAGACCCATCTATATGCTGCCTACAAGAGACTCACTTCAAACCCAAAGACAAACACAGACTAAAACTGAAGGGATGGAAAAAGATATTTCATGCAAGAAAATAGGGAGAAAAAGCAGGAGTTGCAGAACTTGTATCAGACTAAATAGACTTCAAAACTAAGAAAGTAACAAGAGACAAAGAAGGACATTACATAATGATAAAGGGTTCAGTCCAACAAGAGGATATAATCATTAAAAATACCTATGCACCCAACACAGGAGCACCTACGTATGTGAAACAAAAACTAACAGAATTGAAGGGGGAAATACAATGTAATGCATTCATTTTAGGAGACTTCAACACACCATTCACTCCAAAGGACAGATCCACCAGACAGAAAATAAGTAAGGACACAGAGGCACTGAACAACACACTAGAACAGATGGACCTAACAGACATTTACAGAACTCTACAGACAAAAGCAGCAGGATACATATTCTTCTCAAGTGCACATGGAACATTTTCAAGAATACATCATATACTAGGCCACAAAAAGAGCCTCAGTAAATTAAAAAAGATTGAAATTGTACCAACCAGCCTCTCAGACCACAAAGGTATGAAATTAGAAGTAAACCATGAAAAGAAAATTAAAAAGCCCACAAACACATGGACGCTTCACAACATGCTCCTAAATAATCAATGGATCAATGACCAAATACAAACACATCAAGCAACATATGAGACAAATGAGAACAATAATTCAGCACCATAAAAATCTGTGGGATGCAGTGAATGCTGTAGTAAGAGGAAAGTATATGGCAATACAGGCTTACCTCAGGAAAGAAAAACAATCTCATATGAACAGTCTAAACTCACAATTAATGAAACTAGATAAAGAACAAATGAGGCTCAAAGTCAATAGGAAAAGGGACATAATAAAGATTAGAGCAGAAATAAAATTGAGAAGAATAAAACAATAGAAAGAATCAAGCAGAAAGAAGCAGGAGCTGTTTCTTTGAGAAAATAAATAAAATAGATGAACCCCTAGCCAGACTTATCAAGAAAAGAAGAAACTCTACACACATAAACAGAATCAGAAATGAGAAAGAAATACTATGAAATACTATATGCTAACAAACTGGATAATCTAGAAGAAATGACAACTTTCTAGAAAAATGCAACCTTCCAAGGCTGACCCAGGAAGAAACAGAAAACCAGAACAGACAAATTACCAGCAGTGAAATTGAATAGGTAATCAAAAAGCTACCTAAGAACAAAATCCCTGCACCAGATGGATTCACCACTGAATTTTATCAGACATTTAGAGAAGACCTAATACCCAACCTCCTTAAAGTTTTCCAAAGAGTAGAAGAAGAGAGAATACTTCCAAATTCATTCTATGCGGCAAGAATCACCCTAATACCAAAACCAGGCAAAGACACCACAAAAAAAGAAAATTACAGACCAATATCCCTGAAGAACATAGATGCAAAAATACTCAACAAAATATTAGAAAATTGAATTCGAAAATACATCAAAAAATCATGCATTTCCAGGGATGCAAAGATGGTACAATGTTAAAAAATCCATCAACATCATATACCACATCATCAAAAAAAAAGAAAGAAAAACATGATTGTCTCCATATATGCTGAAAAAGCATTTGACAATGTTCAACATACATTCATTATTAAAATTCTCAACAAAATGGGCATAGAGAGCAAGTACCTTAACATAATAAAGGCCATATATGACATACCCAAAGCAAACATCATACTTAACAGTGAAAAGTTAAAAGCTTTTCTTCTAAGATCAGGAACAAGACAAGAATGCTCACTATCCCCACTTTTATTCAACATAGTACTGGAGGTCCTAGCCACAGCAATCAGACAACACAAAGAAGTCAAAGGGCATCCAGATTGGTAAGGAAGAAATTAAACTGTCACTGTTTGCAGATGTCATGATATTGTACATAAAAACCCCTAAAGAATCCACCCAAAACTACCAGAATTAATAAGTGAATTCAGCAAAGTCGCAGGAGACAAAATTAATACACAGAAATCTGCCGCATTCCTGTATACTAACAATGAACTAGCAGAAAGAGAAATCAGGAAAACAATTCTATTCACAATCACATCAAAAAGAATGAAATACCTAGGAATAAACCTTATGAAGGAAGTGAAAGACCTATTCCCTGAAAACTACAGGACACACATGAGAGAAATTAAAGAAGATACCAATAAATGGAAATACATCCCATGCTCATGGATAGGAATAATTAATACTGTCAAAATGCCCATCCTGCCTAAAGCAATCTACAGATGCAATGCAAAACCTTTCAAAATACCAAAAGCATTTTTCAATGAACTAGAGCAAATATTTCTAAAATTCATATGGAATGACAGAAGACCCTAATAGCTAAAATAATCCTGAGAAGGAAAAATAAAGCTGGGGAGATTATGCTCCCCAACTTCAAGCTCTACTACAAAGCCACAATAATCAAGATAATTTGGTACTGGCACAAGAACAGACCTATAGATCAATGGAACAGAATAGAGAGCCCAGGTATAAGCCCAATTATATATGGTCCCTTAATATATGATAAAGGAGGACATACAATGGGGAAATAACAGCCTCTTCAACAACTGGTGTTGGCAAAATTGGACAGCTACATGTAAGAGAATGAAACTGTATTATTATCTAACTCCATATGCAAAAGTAAACTCGAAATGGACCGAAGTCCTGAATGTAAGTCATGAAACCATAAAACTTTTAAAAGAAAACATAGGCAAAAATCTCTTGAATATGAACATGAGCAACTTTTTCCTGAATGCATCTCCTTGGGCAAGGGAAACAAAAGCACAAATAGGACCACATCAAACTAAGCAAAGGACACCATCAACAGAACAAAAGCATCCTACAGTATGGGAGAATATATTTGTAAATGACGTATCCAACAAGGGGTTAACATTGAAAATATATAATGAACTCACACACCTCAACATCCAAAAAGCAAATAACCTTATTAAAAAATTGATGGATAATATGAAGAGACAATTCTCCAAAGAAGAAATTCAGATGGCCAACAGGTATATGAAATGATGCTCCACATCACTAATTATCAGGGTAGTGAAAATTAAAATCACAATGAGAGATCACCTCACACCAGTTAGGATGGCCAACATACAAAGGACAAACAACAACAAATGCTGGCAAGGATGAGAAGAAAGGGAACCCTCCTACACTACTGGTGGGAATGTAAATTAGTTCAACCATTCTGGAAAGCAATTTGGAGGTTCCTCAAAAAACTAAAAATAGAAAAACCATTTGACCCTGGAATTCCACTCCTAGGAATTTAACAAGTTTTCAGATTCAAAAAGACATATGCAGCCCTATGTTTATTGCAGCACTATTTACAATAGCCAAGATATGGAAGCAACCTGTGTCCATCTGAAGATAAATGGATAAAGAAGTTGTGGTACATATACACAATGGAATACTATTCAGCCATCAGAAGAAAACAAAACCTACCATTTGTAACAATATGAATGGAGCTAGAGGATATTATGCTCAGTGAAATAAGCCAGGTGGACAAAGACAAGTACCAAATGATTTCCCTCATTGTGGAGTATAGCAACGAAGCAAAACTGAAGGAACAAAATAGCAGCAGACCCACAGACTCCAAGAAGGGACTAGTGGTTACCAAAGGGGAGGAGTGGGGGAGTGTGTGGGGAGGGAGGGGGAAGAGGATTGAGGGGTATTATGATTGGTACACCTGGTGTGTGGGGTGGTCACGGGGAAGTCTGTAGCATAGAGAAGTCAAGTACTGATTCTGTGGCATCTTACTACACTGATGGACAATGACTTCAGTGGAGTTATAGGGGGGACTTGATAATATGGGTGAATGTAGAAATCACAATGTTTCTCATGTGAAACCTTCATAAGAGTGCATATCAATGATACATTAAAAAAAAGAAGGCAATAAATGTATATTAGTTATAATAAATGTACTCTTACTAGATATTAGTGAGAAGTTTCATCATCGTGGAAAGAGCAAGAATTTCAGAAGTCACCAACACTTATTGTATGACCTTCAAAGTTTCCCTACGTGTCCTTTGTTTCACTTTCCCCTTCCACAGAATAGAAATAACTATGCCAAAACTTTGCAGGACTGAGAAAATGAACTCAAACAATGCATTTTAAAGCAGTTAGCACCAAATAAGTACTCAAATCAAATGTAACTTGGACTTACAAAGTTGAAGATTTCAGAATAATCTATATTTTTGGAGGTACAAACATCATCCTGTCTGTGTGAAGCTACAGAGCATGTCATATACTTTAGAGCATACCTGGGACAAAATGTGTCAGGCAGCTGTGAATCTTTATGAAAGGCCAAAATTTCTGGTGTATATTAATAAATACTTAAGGACTCAGACCTAAGACTTTCTGTCTGTACTAGGACAATAACCATGTAAAAGAATGCAAATTATTTAACAGCAATTCAGCCATGATTTGCAGAGTAATAATATCTATTTCCACCAAGGTTACTTTAATTAGAACCAATGAGACTCATTAAAACTCAAAAACCTATCTAGTGCACCAACTTTAGCAGACAAAAATAAAACCAAGTACATTTGTGAGATACCTCCTCTGTCCTTACTTACCTTCAAATAAGATTATTCTTCAGTATTTCTTTAGCAACTTGCACCCCTTAATACACTCAGATGTATGTGTAAAATTGTTTTAATCAATGCCCATACTGAAAAAGTGTATAAATCCCAATTTTTATTATTCAGTTGCAAGTGTAGATGATCATAATAGAAAAGGCTTGAAGTCTATGTTATGCCTGAAGGATTTCAGACAGCACACGGGTTTATGCTTCACTGGGTTTTCAGTGAAGATAGTGAACAGTGCAAGAGGGCAGACAGAGGAAGGGGAGATTGCAGAGATCTGTGAAGCATGGCAGTAATTCACAATGGGGACAGGATTGCAGGGGCGGGATTGCAGCATCAGATAAGCCTGCCTGTCAGAGGGTGTCAAGGTCTCAGTACCTGAACTGGGCTTCCAGTGGTAGGATTTTATTTACTGACAGGTGCCTGGAACACATTGTATTTCGGGAATAGGAAGCCAGGTAATAAAGTATACATCTAAGCTTAACAGGTGGACAAAATCAAAAGAGACTCTAGGTAAAGGAACAATGTGTGCAAAGTTAGCAGTTTGAAAGAGAATGACACATTTTGGGACTGTTAGTCAATGGCTAGAACCCACAGGACATTAAAGAAATGATGGGGAATGAAATTGGAAAGAGAGACCTGGTCTAGATAATGTGAATCATGCATACCAAGCAATTGGGATCCTTGGTGTATTTATTGAGTATGTGTAGTTAAAGCAATAAATGGTAGGGGACAGCATAGTTTATAAATCTCACCCAGCGATCTTTTTTCTCAAAGTTAGAGGATAAAGGAAATAGTCAGCATAGGCTTTTAAGGAGACCAAAGATGCCTCCTTTTGAGGAGCTGAATGTGTAGAATAATAAAGGAGTGAGAGAAGGAACCAGAAACAAGGAAGCAAGTGTGGAAGACACAGTGCATGATGGTGTCAACAGGCATATTTGTATGATTAATTGTTAGGCATTTCCTCATAATTAACAATTTTGTTTGGCATTGCCCAACTATGGAGTTATTTTTTTATATACCATATGACTTAATAAAACAATTTATAAAGTAGATTTATAATTATTTTACTTTAAAAATCCCTTTGAGTAAAATAAGTGACAGTCACTAACAAACACTTATATAGCTCCTATTTTTCAGGTGCTATTGTTCTAAATGCTTTACAAATACTAACTCTTCAAACTTAAGAGCAATCCATACAAAGTCGGTACTATTATTATTTTCACTTTACAGATGAGGAACTTGGAGTTCAGAGAGGTTAAGAATTTCTCTAAAGTTCCATAATTCGCAGGTGGTAAGATTAGGATTTGAACTCAGGTGGTTTTTAACCATTAGCTTGTGCTTTAGAAAATATAAAATAGGATAAATAAAATGCCCATAGTTACAAGGAATAACCTGAATTGGACATCTTTCTTGGTTCTACCACCTTCTTACTATGTGGTGCTTGTAAGAATTTGGGTAAAACCACTCCCAACATGTAATGCAAAGTGGAATGCAATTGTGTACTCAACATACAGTTTGGTAACACCTCATGAGACCAGCATATAAGAAACGTCTATCTGATGAGAAGAGGGGTACACAACAAATAGCAATGTTCATTTACAGATAGTAAGTGATGATAAAGTAAAAGTAAGGCAATCAAATGATGTTATAAAATCTCTAATACATATAAATATGTGAAAATGAAAGAAAAGGATTAGTCTAAATTATTGCCCCCAATAAAACATAAACTAAAGAAGACAATTTTTACACATGGTGTTTCCAATGACAGGGATTTTTCTGTATACATCTAAAATTAAAAACAAAATACTAAGCCATTTTGGTTTATCATTCGCCTCTGTAGCAAATATACTACTCCAATAGTGGGATAGAGAGTGACTATTTTATTTTTACGGTTAGTGCACACCCAGGGCAAATATTTTGTTATTTTCTATGTATCATGTAAGATTAGAACTAGTCTTTAAGTTTTGCTATTTACAAGCTAATGAAGAAGCCATAAATTTTGCCACTGGTCATAATGTTTATAGTTGACTATTTACATAAATGTATACATACACAATAAATGTATTTTATTTCATTATTTTATGTCTAATGATGACTGAGCCATTTATTTGTAAAAGGTGAATATTAAGCAAATGAAAATTAGTATTTGATAATAAAACAATATGTTTTATCATCTTTACTCTCACCTTTGTATTCTTATCCTGAATCAGCAACTGAAATACCCTCAGTCATGTAAAACAAGCAACCACAAAATCAAAATCCTTGCTGTGGGTCAGATGAGAGTTATATCCTTGAACATACTCTTTTCTGCTTTGCAGTGAACCTTTATTTACAAATGGCTTTTCATTATCCATAGAAAATTCAAATGATGCAAGCTAAACTCATTCAAGATTAATTTTCATTTGAGAAGTGCAAAATTTGTCGTTCTTCCTTTTCACAGGCAAATATCCAGAGCATACATTAATGTTTCATGAGAATAAACAGCATATTAAAGGAATCTTCATGGAGAAATGGCATTTAGTCATATCATATACAAATAACTCTGACATTTGGTGGGACAAAGAAACATCACTTTGACATTACCCTTTGCTAAGATTTTAAAATAAAACATGGCATTGTTCTTTCTTTTTTTTCATTTTGATAAGTTCACTCAGCATCATTTGTAATTCCCCTCCTGGTTACATACTGGTTACAATTTTATGCACAAAAGTATTTCAATGTTCAACTCCCTCCATTGAAAAGGTTTTATATCTGCAAGGCTTACGCCAAGCACCACTGATAATTATTTTTATTATTATTTAATTTGTATGAGTTTTGCCTGGTTGAAATAAGAAAATTCCTTGGGTGCTACATTACGACTTCCATCTGAATCAGAACAGAACTGTTTCTTTCAGAGTAAATAACTGCTGAGAGCTCAAAGTGATGTTAGGTGCCAGTCATGGGATCCGGTTCACCCCAGCTGAATGATTTAACAATTTTGAGTTGTATTACCCAGGAGGGCTGTGATGTTATGAATCTATCCTCCTCAGAGGGTTTTGCAGTTGAAACTCCTGTCTAATGGTGTGTGCTAATACATAATGATAATGTCCTTCACTGAGTCTCTCTCTAATGGGATGTGTTAGTTTATAATGATAATATGCTAGAATGAGACAATAACTTTAATATCCCTACTCTACTGAGAAGAATATACTCCAACTATTACAGCTTTCATTAATGACCTCAACTAGTGGTGCTCTCAAACTGGAAAACAAAAAGTGAACAATATGAAGAAGAAACATAAGCCCAACTTCCCTTTTCAAATTCACCAAAGAAGAAGAGAAATCACCCATGGCAGTTCATTAAGATACACAATAGTTTGAAGGACTAGAGGCAGATTTTTCTCTTTCCTTTTCTCACTTTCTTTAACACAGATGCTCAGGGGCTCATGATACTTACTCTCCAAGTGGCCCTTGAAAATGATTCCTTTTTAGTGGAACAGATGTTAAGGGAATCACTATGCTAAATCACTGCTGGGGGTGAACATGCTTTAGTTTGTCTTGTAGGTTCTTTCATCATTCTATTCACCTAATATAACAGCACAGTAAAAGTAAAAACAAATCAATGCTGCTTATGCCAAAGTTTTTAGAAGCTCATTTACATTGGACAAATCATCTGATGAAAGCATCTGTATCTTTACTTTTTATTAGGGTCAGTCAATTTTACCGTAATATAAAGTGGTTCCCAGGGTCTAATACATAAGAAAATAACTCTAATATTTTTATAAACACATGCAGGTGAGACAGAAAAACACCTATTTTACACCCATTGTAGCATTACATCATAGTTGTCATCAGGTTAATAGGAAGAATCAGATTTAAAAAAAATTGTCAAAAATGTTAACAGTTGTATATATTTTACAGGGTAAGGAGAGATGAAGTCATCATTTCTTATGTAAATCTATCCAATTCCTTATTTTCTAACTTTTTCAATGTCAATTTTCTTTGTCTGAAGGTGTCACAGTATTTCAATTAATGAAATGGTGTTTGGGAAAATCCCTATAAACACTAAGCTTTATTTTAATAAGTAGTAATAGTAAAAACTAATAGCAACTGGTATTTATTGAACATTTACAATACAAAGCACCAAACAGTACTTTTACATTTATTATCTCACTTAATTATTCAAAAAAGTCCTCTGATATAAATTCTACTCCTGCTCTTATTTTAAAAGTTAATATCATAGCCAAGGTCCAATTGATAGTAAGTGAAACAGGGGTGACAAGCAGCTTATCCTGATTGTCTCTGGGTTTTGAGTCCTTATTATGAATGGGGCAAGGTAAAATCACCCCTCCAGTAAGTTTTCTAAGTTGTCATTGAGGCACATTTGGCCACATTTCTTGGAAGACAAGTGGTTATGGATGTGTCATTCGTTACTGATATACGAAGTTCACTAGCAATGTCTTGGAGCAGGAGAAGGGCTGATTACACCAAGGAAACACACTCGCTTTCTCAGTTAGTCCATGTGGTGGCCTATCTTCATAGTTACCCTTTTCCACTGCCAATTCCTTCTCATTACTGAATGGAAAATAAATGAAGAATAAAGGTACCTTATGAGACATACTGAGCTGTCTTTTAATACCACTGTACCAATAATGACAATAAAACCAATACACAGAAAGACAAAAAATCTAAACAGATACAATCCTTAGTAAAGTTCAGGCAGAGGTCTTTTTCTAGATTATAAAATTAGCTAATGTAATGAAGTAAGTGTTAAATGGAAAGTAAATTTTAATGCACAGGCTCTCTGCTAGTGACAAATAACAAGTAAAATTCCTTAGATGCTGCGAAGTAAAGGGTTAAGTCAAAGACTTGACGTATTCAAACCCAGCACATTCCAAGAAAGGATGAGCCCTTGATAGGTTTCTGGAGGATAAACTCTAAGCAGCTTTCAATATAGCCCACCTGCTAAGACTGTCATTTTATACCTGGGCTTTGGGCCACACAAGGTAGCTTATGCTAACAATGTGATTTATTATGGATGTCTGCTTTTAGGGTTTTTTTTTTCAGCTGATGCTTTGGTTCATGCTGTACTGATTAGACTTCAGGGAGTGGAGGGAGACTGGAGACTGAGTAGCTAAGGTCAGTCACACAGGTGATTCATACCTGCAAGACTGACTCCAATAAAAAACCTAGACTCAAGGCTCAGGAGAGCTTCCCTACTTGGCACTACCTAATATATGTTGCCACATATGCTTGCTTGGAAAGTTAAGCACTGTTTCTGAAACTCCAGTGGGAGAGCATAACTGGAGCCTCTTGACTCCACTTTGTGTGCCTTTTGTCTTTGCAGATTTTAATCTGTATCCTTTAGCGGTAATAAACTGTAACTGAGAGTATTACAGGTTTTCTGAGTTCTGTGAGTTCTTCTACTGAACCATCAAACCAGAGAATGGTCCAGAAGACAATGCTGATAACAAATCACAGAAACCACGGAATGAAGCCCTCCAGGACATGCACACCTGGCTCATGATAAAGTATGCAGGATGTTTCTCCCTGTTGAACAAAACGGAACTATCAAGAGCTGACACTCAACTCCCTTATTCCCATGACATTTTATAGCTTCTAAGCTTGCTCAGCTCTGGAAATTTCCCAAGATCCAGGTATTAAGTATGATTGCAAAATGCATGCAGAGCTTGAAAAAGCAAGGTTATATTTGGAGAAAAGTAGTAAGGTAGTGAATTTGTTGGTATTGTGTTCCAACAAAAAATAGAGAATTACTATTCAATTGCCTTTGGAAAAGATAAATTTTTAAGAGACATCAAGCTGCAGTTACTGACAATACGGTATATTAAGTTTTTATGTAGCATAGGATATCTTAAGAGAGTGATTAAATTTTAAGAGACCTGGAGTCTAGCCCAAACTCAGCAACTTCCAAGCCTCAAATTGGGGTGATAAAAAAAGGTCTGAACTATCTAGGATTCAGGAGGATTAATCTTAAACCCAACTATGCCCCTTGCTACTTTTGTAAATGGGTAATTTCATTTACATTCTGAGCCTGTAGTTCCTCATCCAAAAATAGGGGTACTGAATTGCATATCCAATATGTTATGAGGTCCCAAAGTGATGACATATATAAACCTGCACACTATAAAACAAAGTGCTACTACATGTAATTATTGTCTTTAAAAATTAATAAAGTAAAAATACTTGGTTTACTTAAGTACATTATTGTGAGACTGAGGTCTGAAGGCACTAACAAGGCTAAAGCATGCATCCACACTTATTAGTGAGGCTGAATAAATTTTACCTACTCCAAAAACCCTGTTTTGGTCCTTGCCAACCTCTAAATGTGACCTCACAAAGCCTTGTTTGCATTTTTCTTGAGACAGTTATCTTACTTTGCTTTTCACTGTATTCCTGTATATAAATTCCTTGGGAGCAATGTCTGCCTTGATAATCCCCTTAGCACCTAGAACTGCATGCTCCAAAGGCATGCTTAGAAAATTCTGTTAAATGGAACAATTACTAGTATAAACAATTTGATCTCATTGCCCAGGTGAGACCCAAAAATCGGTGTGCATAGAGCAGCAATTCTCAATCCCGTCTTGCCATTGTAATTACTTAATGGATTTCTAAAAATATAAAAGAAAACAACTCAATTATTTTTTTCAGAAAGCAAAAAATCACTCTAGACCAAGTGATAAGTGATTCAGAATTTCTATGAATGAGAAAGAAACATCAGCTTTAAAGAAAAAAAAATCTCCGAGTTAGTTGCAACACAGGGAGACATAAAAGAGCCATTGATCTAGTGTTAGCATTTTAGTTTAATTCCCTATTGGAAGAAATTTTGTATGTTTAAATAATAGATTTATGTTTAATGTCTGGAACTTCAGTTACAGTTTATTCATAATGTTACTAACAAATAGAAATTGTTTCTGAAAAATACCAGGTCTAGTGGTTAGGAGCTAAGGAATCTAACTTTCTTTAATATTTAGCAGTACGTGAAGTATGACAGTTTCTATGTCACCCCCATTTGTTTCAAATTATTTATGCACAGATATAAACAGGCCATTATTTTGTACAGTTAATAATCCATGACAAGTTTCCTTAAAATAAATGGGGTCTTAAAATTCAATTTTATTTATTAGCCAATTTGAATTTTTTTCCTAGGCATTTATCCATCAAACATGGCACTGTTATTGCACATGCATTATGCAGCATGTCAAATTAAACCATTGTTGATAAAACAAACATTAGTTATTGAAATGATCCAAATGCCAGCTTGAAATGCTGTGTTGCAGCTAATAAATATGCCTAACTTCCAGTGCAGAAAGAGTGGGCAAACATGATAATTTGATTTCTATGCCTTCATTTCATAAAAATTAAAAGAAAAATCTCTTGGTTTTGTCTTCTATTTAGTGCTAGGCACATGGTACTGGCACAACAGACTAATAATGGTAACAAGTATTATAAGTGAAGCTAACAAGTCCCTCATTTTTTTTCTTTATCTAAAAACACATTTATTAGCATCTTCAGTCATGTGGAGAAGCCTTTCTGGTGCTCAATTTGATATTATTTCCAAGGCTCAGATTTCCCAGGACAAGGTGGATGGCCTGAGTACAGGAGTTTAGATCTATTATCAAAGAAGGGACCAAAATTCCACATTTTGTCACTTACGAGTTAAAGAATATATTTGTTATATGTAAACTTCTTGAGTTCAGGCTGATAAGGTTATTTCAAGGCTCTGAGTTTGACCTTGATCCTACATTCTAGTGAGAAGTATTTGTTGAGGTGTTTTCAAGACAATCTTTAACAATCTGCCCAGGTCTTAAAATAAGATGAATTACACTTAGTATTACAGAAGTGACCAGAACCCTCACAAACTATTCGAGATACTCAATATTTACACCCCCATCCCATCCTCTCTATACCATCCCCGTAGAACTTTGCATGAAAGAAATTTTAAGGGTACTGAGAAGAATCCAATAAGAATATTCTCTTATATTTTCAAAATTTCAATTAACACATGTGTTTTAGATACATGACTCCCATTTAAAAATGTAGCTAATCACAGAAAGTGAGATTTTAGATTCTAATTTTCACCTTTTTCTTCACTTTTATAAAACATCTACTTCTTAAACTGAGCAAGTTCTTTAAGGATATTAATTTTTATTAATAAATGATATGAATTAGTTACTTTACATCTAACTTTTCCTCCCTCCCTCCCTACAAATGCCTACCATTCTCCTCCTAGGAAACAGGCAATGCTTTGGGCATAGAGAATATCACAGTGAACATTACAGGCTTAATCCCTGCCCTTAGGGAGCTTGCTCATTCACCATGAAAACAGACACTTTGTTGTGTGTGTTGGGGAGTGAGAGGGGCAGGAAGTAGGGGGAAAGGGGGGCGGTTGTCCTGTCCTGTGCAGTACAGGATGTCTGGCAACATCCTGACCTCTACCCACTAGATGCCAGTAGCACCCCTGCCCCAAGTCATGACAAACAAAAATGACCCCATACACAGCCAAATGTCCATTTGAAGTAATGCTACACCAACAGACAACCACTCATCTGCAGACAAGGGGCTTAAGAGTGGGATGGGTGCATATGTGGCAAAAGATGAGGCTGTTGCAAAGGTCAGTGTTCTTCCACCATACTTCATTTCCATTTTGTCTTTTTCACATTCAATCTGAAGCTCTTTGCCAAGACTCAGCTCTCCACAATCCTGTCCTCTCCATACTCAGGGTATGGGAAGTTTAACAGAATGGTATGACACTCCAAGATGACAAAGCATCATTGCCCAAGTCAAAGAGGGGTGAAAGAGGAAGGTATTAATGGCAGCTTCGTATGCTGAGCAAGGACCACCCATATGGCAGAGTGAGAAGATGGTAGACTGAGAAAGTACACAGAAATAGGATTTTGAAATAGCTTTGATAACAAATTAAGAAGTTTGAATTTTATTTAGAAGTCGGTAAAACTCTATGGTGGATTTGTAAACAGGGACTTTCTCTTTAAAAAGAATCGCTGACAGTTCTATGGATTTGTTAAGAAATCTAATGGAGTAGGAAATAGATGGAGGCAAGAAAACTAGTTAGAATAGCAGGCTTATAATCTTAGTGAGAAATGTTGAGGGTCAGAGCTCAGCTACCTTTTATGGTCAGAAAGAGAACAGATCTGAAAGATTTATCTTAGATCTTAGATAGCATTGGTATTTGTTCATCACAAATCTTTTATATGTAGTGAGGGAGAGAGACATGTCAAGATGCCTTCCAACATTTACTGGTGACTAGTGATGCCATTAACCAATTCTGGGAAATCAGTTCTGTACATGTTAAAAGCTCAAAAAGTTTTCTATAATGTGGTAGACAGAATTTGAGGTAGCGTAAATTGTCCAATCATGTTCTGCATGGGATGTGTGATCAAAGTGTGAATTAGAAATAAAAACATTTAATGGGTCATGCCCTCTTTGGTGGAATAACAAACATCTATGAAAATTTATTTCAACCTGAAAAATTAATATTTTTGCACACTTGCAGAATAAAACCTTAGGAAAAAATGCCTATTTTATCATCAAATATTATTTCCAACTTTATAAAAAAGTAAATATTTATTATAGTACATGAAAATATGGGGGTAGATGTTAAAAAAAATTTCTTTTGAAAGTGAAGCATTAATAGGTCACATTAAAAATACAAAGGAGTGTAAATTCACAGAATTTCTAAATTGCCAATGATTTACTTGTTTTTAATCATCTTTAAATAATGCTCTATTTATTCCATATTTGGCTTCAAATGGACAATCATGGAAAATATATTTACAATAAACAGAGGGAAGAACATAAAATATACATCATAATGATTCTTACTGAAAATTAATACTTATTTTCTTTAATATGTGAATGAGTCCAGTAAGAGAATAGAACCTCTTCCCAAAAGTAATATATAATCATATGAAATTTGAGATTAAGCATTGTTTTATTTCCAGATTGTTTTCTTCTTCCCTCCTTCCCTTCCTTGTCTCCATCTTTATAATTTTATTTTTAGTTTAAAAACAAAACAAATTAAGGACAGATATCAATACATAAATTCAGAGACAAAACCAAGAGCAAGTTAATTTTACTATAATACTAAAAAGTGGTTCGATTTCTTTTCCGAAGGTATGTCTGACTTTATTTTAGATAATGTGCCATTTGAGACATATTTCTCTGTTACCTAGAGACTTTTGAAATAATTACATTTAGGTTGCCCTTCTTTTATCAAGAGGCTGAAGATGCTATCAATCTATTTCTATTCCACAGAGCTTAGAAACCTTCAGAGGAATCTTGGATGTTTTATAGCAAATATCGTGAAGAAAACACACACCATAAAAATGTTCCCCCATTAATCTTTGGAGTGTTTTGTTCTGGTTTGCTCATACTTCTTGCAATGATATTATAGTGTGCTTACTGTTTGAATTCTGGTTTCTGAAAACCTACCCACAGTGTGCCAAGGGAAGTGGTAATTCTACAGATTAAGGGTAAAATTAGGTCATACAACAATATAATGAAGGGGTTAGGGCTTAAACCCACCTTATGTACAGAAGAAAAAGATTACCTTTTTTTTTCTAAAGAAAATTCAAGAAACCCCTTTATTTCTCTGGCAGAATGGACTTCCTTCTTTTCCAGAAAACTTACATTTTGCTACAAGTCACAAAATTTATAGATCCTATATACAATACATCCTAGTGATTAAATGATTGTGTTGGAAAGAATCTTAGAAGATATGTAGTCTAGCCTCCCTCCAAATAATAGGATCCTGACTACAGCATCGTTGAAAGACAATGATCTATTTACACAAAGCCTCAGTTCTACTGCTGGACAATTCTAATTAAGATAAAGTTCTCTGTCGTGAACCAAACTTAATCTTTCAATTTGTATTTTCTATAAGGCTAGCACTACCAAACAAAGAGGGGAAAAAAAACCTACTTCCACGTGTATATGATAGTCCTTTAAGTATTTGAGGAACTAGCATATGTCCTTTATTCTTTAACTGCCTGTGCAATTTCCTCAACTGTTTCTGTGATTTGCAAACCTCCCAGTGCTGCTGGTTCCCTTTTCTGTCAATCTAGATACAATCTTACCCTTAATGTGTGATACTCTGATCTGCCCGCCAGACTTTTCTAATTAAAAATTTTACATATTAGAGCTCAAATTATACTGTTAGCTCATGCACAGCTTGTATACAACCAGAAATTCTAGAGTTCTTCACATGGCTAATCACTTAGTTCTGACACTTCTGTGAAAAGGTTTAAATTTTTTCCACTTCAATTTTATCTTGGTTTTGCTGCTTGATTCCACTTAACAAGGTTACTTAACATATAGTTAACGAAGCTATCAGAACCATGCAATCCTAGATTCAATTACTGACTCTGAGTTAAGGGCTATGCTTTAAGAATTTGGTTTAATCTACATATTTCATATATCTCTTCATTGTCTTCATCTGAAACTTTGATAAAAAATGTTAAAAAGATAAAAAATAGAGTACTTGTACACTTTTGCATATAAATATTTCAGAGAGATTAGCTCCATTATTGAAAATGCTTATTATGGCCATTCAGCAACTTTTGAATTTACTCAAATTATTTTTATCAGTCTCTATATATCCTACCATTTATAACCTTGAAATGTCACTTGCAATATGCCTTGCTGAAGTACAAATGCACATATACATGAAATTTTATACTGATTTGCTAGCCTTGGGAGTCTTGTCAGTTTGATATAGCTTGTTTTCATCAACCTATGGTGACTCCTCCTATTTAACGTTTGCTTGTACAAATGTAAAAACTATCTATTTGATGATTTATAATTTTTCTAGAGATTAAGGTTGAGCTTCTTAGTCTGTGGCTTTCAAAATATAACTGCTCACTTCTTGAGCAAGCAGGCCGATTCTTTAACTATACAGTGCTGTACTAATTACACACTCTCTCTAGTAAAGTAGGTACACAAAGTCAAGATGTCTATAAAACTCCTATAGAAGTATTGAGACTACCCAGCATTTGGGCAGCATAACTGCAATAAGGATTAACTGGGATTGGCTGGTCCAGATTCAGTTATCCAAATGTTTCTTTTAAACAATGTTTAGTATAAAATTAAATTTATGATGCCTTATTCTAAAAGGAATTGATCACCAAAGATACACAGAAGGTCACCACTTGGGTGATTTAAGATTATAAATTATTTATTGATCACTAAGGTATAATGTTTAATATAAGAGAAAGCCTTGATTAGCTAGGTTATGTTACCACTAAATCATAATTATACACATACTGCTTTTTAAGTTCAATATTAAATATCCTTGGGTTTATTCAAAATGTCTTTATTTGTGCTATAGCCACACAGTGATTGCTTTCTACCCTAAGTTCCTCACCTGCAACATTGACACCAATGAGCCATTTATTTGCAATACAGTTGATCCTTGAACAACATGGTTTTGAGCTGTGCAAGTCTAATTATATTTGTTTTCAATAAGTGTACTGGAAAGATTATTGGAAATTTACAACAATTTGAAAAAGCACGTTCTTTTCTATAGCTTACTGTATTGCAGGAATTCACTATATAATACATATAACATACAAAACATGTTCATTGACTGTTTTTATTTTTTGGTAAGGCTTCTGGTCAACAGTAGGCTAAGTATTAAGTTCTAGGGAGAATCAGAAGTTACATGTGGATTTTTGACTACATTGAGTGTTGGGGGTTGTCAGTGCCCCTAACCACTGTGGTGTTCAGAGGTCAACTGTAATTCCTTTACCACATAGTATGTAGATTCAGGCAGATGAGATGAGCCACAGAACTTAGCATCTACTTGTAGAATCAACCTATTATCTAACCATAGCCTTTTACACAGGCAATCAATTTTATTTAGTGCTGAGAGACCACCATTGATATCTAAGGCCATGTGATTATTTTGGTGGGGGAAATAACCATTAATTATTATCTGGACTAATATTTTCTTTGTAATATGCAAAGGCTCCAAGACATGCTGTATATGTCTCTGTTTAATTTGACAGACCCTGTAAGACAAATTTAAATGTTATAAAAAGCTACTTTGTAGGTGTGCCAGTGACCACGTATACCAGAGTGATATTGACGGGACCCTTATTCCTCTCTAGACATGCAATTCCAGGCAACAAGAGAAGTATACATGTTATGAAGCAGGCAGCATGCCATTCAAAGGAACAAACCAACAGTTCCTAAAAACAGCATTCATAGCCAAGATATAAAAACATATTTCTAGCTGATTTACTTTGGAAAAATGCAGGGCATCTTTTTTTACCTCATTTACTCATTAATCAGAGTAAAAAGGCCAATGTTCAATGTAATATTTATTTGGGAAGTATAGGTATATATCCCTATTGGCCTAACATATTTTTTATTTTTTGCTTATCTTTTCAAACTCTTCAAGAATTGGGGAAATATTCATATAATTCAAAAGAAGTTTATGTATTTCTGTTATATATTGTTAACAGAAAATGATTTTCTGATTTGTAAAACATTTACTCTAGTTAGTTAAAAGTATTTAGAGTGAATTAGACAGAAAATTGGAGAGGAAGAACTAGGAGGAGAAATGTCCCCTTAATTTTTAACATTAGCCTTTTGTTCCCATTTGGAAAAGGTAAGAGTAGGTAATATGAGACTTACAATGTTTTAGTAAGCCATTTTTAAATCATTTAAAAATATATTTTAAAAATTTACATAGATCAAATGTGCCTTACAAGTAAAAAGTAATTTGAGGTTATGAGCCCCTTTGGGTTGCCTTTAAAGTGTTTAATGGTATTCAGACATAGAATAACGGATTTAGATGTGGTTTTCTACCTGCTTGTTCCAAATAGCTTCTGTACTTTCTTAAGTGCCATTGCTTGCTAGAGCGTGCCATTGACATTGATATGATCCATCCAACTGATTTTAAAGATTGTGGAATGCTAATTGGCAAAAGAAGTTTTAAAGAATAAGGGATTCCTGAATTATCACATTGCCATTTTTAGTATGATAATTCACAATTTTCCCCTACTTTTCCCCCCATCTTGATATAATTGGATTACTTCAATTTTATATATATCAACTCTATCAATACAAACACAATTTTACAATTTTCTTTTTTTTATTGAAATATAGGTGATATATAATATTATATTGTTTTCAAGTATACAACACAGTGGTTCAGCAGTTACCCACATTATTAAATCCTCACCCCAACTAGTGCAGTTACTATCTGTCAGCATAGCAAGATGTTACAGAATCACTGACTATATTCTCCATGCTCTACTACCATCCCTGTGACCAGTGTATATTATGACTGAGAATTTTTGTGCACCTTTATCCCCCTCCCCCTCCCCATCTACCCACCCTGGCCCCCCCCATGGTAACCACCAGTCACTTTTTAGTGTCTATGAGTCTACTGCTATTTTGTTCATTTTGTTTTGTTTCGTATATATATTCTACAAATAAGTGAAATCATATGCTATTTATCTTTCTCTGCCTGGCTTATTTCACTTAGTATAACACCCTCTACGTCCACCCATGTTGTTGCAAATGGCAGGATTTCTTTCTTTTTTATGGCCAAATGATACTCCATTGTATATATGTGTATCACATTTTCTTTACCCCTTCATCTAGTGATGTACATTTTGGTTGCTTCCATTAAAATTTACTTTTAAAAAGTCAAATGAGTAAGACATTTTTAATGGAAATTTTTATTGAGATAACTAGATTCACATGCAGCTATAAAAATAATACAGAGAAATCCTATGTATAACCAGTTTCCTGCAATGGTAACATTTTATAAAACTATAGCACAAAATCACAACCGGGCTATATTGAAATTGATATGATCCACTCAACTGATTCAGATTTCCCTAGTTGTTCCATATTAATTTGTGTGTATATGTGTGTGTATTTAGTTCTATGTAATTTTATCATATGTTTATCTACTCCTACATTCTACCTTCACAATGGTCTCTTGAATTGCCCTTTTATAAACTACACCCACCTTCCCCCTGTCCTCTCTCCCCATTCCTAAACAATGGAAATCACTAATCTCTTCCCCAGATCAAAAATTTGTCACCTGAAATATGTTATTTAAATGGAATTATATGGATTGGCTTTTACTACTCAATGTTCACTCAATGATTCCCAGGAAATGAATTCAAGTCATTGCATCTGTCAATAAACTGTTCCTTTTTATCACTAAGTAATATTCCACAGTAGGTATGTACAACAATCTAACCATTCACCCATTGAGGCATAGCTTTTGGCTATTATAAATAAAGCTGATATAAATATTCATGTGCAAGTTTTTATGTGAATGTAAGTTTTCATTTCTCTGGAACAAATGCTTGAGTGCAATAGTCTGGTTATTAGGTAATTGGTATTTGCATGTTTACCTTTATAAAAAAATTGTTTTGCAGAGTAGCTGTTCTTTTAATATTCTCAACAGAAGTGCATGTGTGGTCCAATTTCTCTACATCCTTACAAGCATTTAGTGTTCTAGCTGTTGAGACAGGCATGCATTGCTCATCGTGGTTTTAAGTTGCACATCTGATAATTTAGGATATTAAATATCTTTTCATGTGCTTATTTATCATTTGTATATTCTCTTGCATGAAATGTCTGCTTTTTGCCCATATTCTGAGTGTTGAGAGTTATTTATGTATTCTAGATACTAGACCTTTGTTGGATATGTAGTTTGCAAATATTTCCTCCCAATCTGTAGCTTCTCTTTTCATTCTCTTCACATGGTCTTCCAAAAAAGCAGAAGGTTAAGTTTCACTGTTGTCCAATTTATTATTTTTCTCTTTTATGGATTATTCTTTTTGTTTCAATTCTAAAGAAATCTTTGTTTAACTCTAGATCCTGAAAATTTTATCCTTTGTCTTTCACTAAAAATGTAATGTTTTTACATTTTCACTTAAGTCTTTGATCCATCTGACTCACTGTTAGTAGAAGGGGTGAAATTTAGGTCATGTTTACTTCTTTTCCTATGGATGCACAAATTACTGTAGTCTCATTTGTTGAATGGCTAAGATGTTTCAATGCCTAAGAGTTTTAGTATGAATATTTATTCCACTGACGTGATAGTACACGTAAAGTCACTACAAATTGACAAAGGGCTTTAAACACTTTTGTTATATTATTATTCAGAGCAATTCTTTTCATATGATGTGTCAATCAAGTCAAAAACAGAGCTTTACTATCATGCAGTATTTGGCATTATGATGGTAGTTGTTAAAGTTTATGTCCCCTAAACCATCTTTATTATTGGGCTATCACAGTAAATAGGTGAACAGTCTCTATCTTCCTTTTTTGAAAAAAGAGAATTTAATCCAGGAGGGCTAAGGGGCACCAGAATACTGTCATCAAAGGCAGAATGTTGTCTTCTGAGCACATTCTATTGAGTACCTAATAGTTTAAGTCAAACTCCAGTGGGAGTGAGGGAAAAATTCATTTTGAGAAAACATCTGTGTTTTCTCAGCTTGTGATCTTTACCTGCATTTTACAAATGATGAAGCCAAGGCTCAGAGAGCTGAAGGATTCTATGCCATGCTTGTCTAATCAGTAAATGTCAAAGCTAGTTCACCTGCTGCCAAATTCCTCCAATCTTCTCTCTGCTCACAGTGCCTATCATTGGATTCTTGACTGTCTTTCCTAATTACTAGATGTGCTGCTCTTTATTGCTGGTCTAACAATTCTTTAATATATTTTCTTTCTTATTACTTATGGAAATACTGGCACCATTGACTGTAATTACAAAATAACACTCTAAGCATTATCCCATTTTAATGTATTTTCCCCTGTAAGATTATTGATAATGGAACACCCCATAAGATATTAAAACTCTACCATTTTAAAAGAGAACAGTTAAAAACAAATGCAAGTTTTTATGCATATTCCCAGGTTTATAGTTGTCTTCTCTTTATAAGTACTAAATATAACTGGGGCTTTCTGTTCTTTCCCTTTAATCTTGAAATGATGCATATTTTATTCTTAACACACTTTTAAAAAATAAACATTGTCTGCCAGAGTCTCTGCTTTGGCTCTGAGGGCAGGCTTTACATGTGTTACAGCAGCCAGTATGTTAAGCTGATTACCAACCTGAGCTGTCTCCTCATAATTACAGAACACAGTTTATGCCTTTTTGGTTTTATGTATTAAACATTCAGAGATAAATGGAATATGTGGCTCAGAGACATACGGAGTAAAGCTTGGTACTGAATTGCTGGTTTTCAAATGGATTGTCTAAACTTAGAGGATACCTTGTGAAGAAACCTGTGTTATGTATTTTTTGGTACCTTTATGTAAATAATGCCCCAGACCTGCAACAACATCCTATTTTAACTTACATTTGGTATTCTTGAGTTCATAAACATGCACAAATAATTTTACAATGAATCATTTATCAGGGGTCTTTGTCTTTACATATGATACATATTTAATTTAAATGTCCCATATATAATCTGAAAATGTTGTCCAAGTTTAAATTACTAATTTTGTGGAACTTTTATAAATGTAAACATTACATAATTTTATATTCTTATGACACATTGTCATTAAATTATCTGTTCTTTACCCTTCTTATCTCACTCCCATTTAGAAAGCACAAAGAGGTAGGCATCATATAGGTATGAAGGTAAATCTTACAATTTATATATTCATTTTATAAATTATAAGACTCAAATATACTTTGTAATGAAAATTTTATACTCGTGCAAAATAAAATGTAATGTTATACATAATATAAAATTCTCATTTTATACACACACGTTATATCCTAAATCCTTTTCTGGTTTGTATATATCGCCCAAAATTTATTCTATCTCTTTATAGAAATATAACTATAGGTTTTCCCCACATAAGTGATGTAATTTATTTATTATTCCGTAACTATTTTTGCCATTGGAAACTGGCTCAGCCGCTTCTTAGCTATGATGACACAAGTAACCCAGACTCACTTGTTTTTCTCATTTGTAAAAGTCAGTGAGCAATGTCTACCTCAAAGCAAAGTTGGGAATGTTATTTATTCATTCAGCATGTAACTGAAGTTCATTGATACAATCCTTCATTGAGCTCCAATACTCTACCAAGCACTGTTCTGCTCTCATGGAGTTCACATTTAAGAGAAAAGTAGAGGAGACAGAAAAAAATCACTAAAAATAAGCCAGTTAGTATGAATAAAAGTGAAGTAAAATAAAGGAATAGAGAGTAACTGAGGGGGTGGTTAATGATAACATTTTGGATAGGGATCCTTAGGAATTATTTTAAATAAGGGAATATAATGATTTAAGAAAAAGGTCAAGAACCTACTTATCATTCTCTTGGTATTAGTTTCTTCCTATCTACCTTTGCTCCTTCTTTTTCTTTCCTGATAACCCAGAACGATGATGACAGTTTAAATCCAAAGGAAGTCTTATAATTTCACCTTCTGTCATTAACCACCTTCTGTGACATGTTTCAAATTCTTACCTTTTGAAATTGAGAGTAAAGCATTAAATGGAAAAAAGCCAGATTTTGATCTGATCCTGTTCTCAACTTGCTCTGCTACCTCAGAAAAGAGTCTCTTAATACGACCACTTATTCTTCCAAGAAAGAAGATCTAAAGGTTCTTAAGTATTCTTGCACTGAACTTTAAGTAGTCTGTTTTCTCTAACCTGAAATGATTCAATAAGAGGAAACTATGCATTGATTTACTGTACGATTTCTGATATAATCTTTAGGACACCCTTTATTCTATGATAATATGCTGCTTTCTTAACAGTATTTGTATTTTCTTTCTCTTCCCATTCTTTTCTTTCTAAAAAATTATGCTTAATTTTATGAAAAGTGAGGCAGTTGAATCTCTGAGCTCTATTTCTCTTTTTTCTATACATTTTAAAAATTATGGTAATTGCTACCATATGCTTGCGTTTAAAAATAATTTGAAGTATCTGGTAAAATACCTTTAGAAAATATAAAAAGTAAATATTAAGCTTCTATAAATGCAATAATAGGAAAGTGACTCAATTATACCTTTGAATTCTCTGATTGATGTTTACTTCTTTAAGCACTATTTTTAAAATATTGTTTTTAAAAGAACCAATTAAATAAATTAACTTATAATATCTAAATAATGTGTTACCTCTGAAAAATCTTGATTAATTCACTTAATTTCTGAAAACCAGTAGTAAGCTAACATGCTGATCATTATCTCTGCCACGTGTAATTTGCATGTTAGGTTATCCATTTCAAGGTGATTAACTGTAATTCAGTTATCTGATCAAATTATTTAATGAAAAAATCACCTTCCAGTCTCCTAGTGATGCCATCTAAATCCTGACACCTTAAATGCAGCTATTTCAGAAGTGCCATTGGGTCTGAACTGATGGTCTCATATTTTTGGACATGCATGGAATATTCTTGTGTCCTCCAAGTCATTAGCCAATCATGATCTATCAATGATTAAAGTCACCAGCTTTGGAAAGAAAGCCGAATTACGAACATTCTTAATGTCACACATAAAAATAAAAGATTTGCCAGTTTGATAATGAACTATAAAATAGCCATGGTTCTGTTTTATAAAAAGTTAGGAACTGTATTATTCATCTGTGTTTTCAGCATTCAGCACAGTGAATAACACATGGTAGTTTCACAATAAATGTGTGTTGAGTTTATTTTAGTAGTTGAGTTTATTGCTTATTATTATTATTATTATTATTATTATTATTAGTGATTATAAACTACATATTAGTAACTGTAAATTAGACTCTTCGAAGCAGGGACTGGTGTCTACTAGTACATTTGCAATGCTAGGAATAATAACTGGTTTGAAGCATTCATTATTCAATAAATATGTGTTGATGGAATTAGTGAGTGTATGTAAAATTATTTCAACATCTTTTTTCCCTCTTGGCTGAAAGCCATGAAGGAAATGCAGATCCACCCTACAACCACAAGGAACTGAATTCTGACAGCTACCTGAATGACTTTGGAAGTGGAGTCTTTCCCAAAGTCTCCAGAATAAATCTCTGCTTGGCTAACATTTTGAGTGTGAATGCTTGAGTAGCAAACTCTGTGCACCTACACTTGGATTTCTGAACTGTGAGTTAATAAATGGGTGCTGCTTTAAGCCCTCAGTTTTGTGGTAATTTGTTATGCAGTAATAGAAAATTAGTTCCAAAGGCTTAAAGTGGCTCGAGGAATATTTTTTGGTATTTTTATAAAGTTTTTGATGTAAGGTTGATGTTGTTTATTTCTCAAAGTTATTATCTGAGAAGTACATTTGATCTTTAAAATCATGTTAAGATTGCCTTTAACAAATCTTCAAAATGAACGGGACAGCTAATATATATGAATTAAATCTTTTTGTGAATCTTTTCAGAAAAGTACTCTCTTAATCCTCAGGAGGAACTGGCTAAAAAGTTCAAATTAGCTTTATTGGTAAAACAATCCCAAACTAGTCTGTCTTAACATCTTATTCAGTATTTGAAGGACACGTTTTCTGTTCCATCTTGTAAAGCATACTTTAAAATTATTTAAAGTATATAGGTACTTTCTGTGTACACTCAAATTTTTAAAAAGAAATGTTCTAATTTTCTCTTGCCTATTCTTCAAAAATGTAACCTTCCTCTAAAAATATTTCTAGTATGGCCTAAGCTATTAATTGTTTAATGCACTCTCCATGTATAAATGCAAATACAGCATCAATATCACAGAATACCAAGCTCTGTGTAATACAATTTGTATTGCTAAATCCTTGTATTATTATATAGTCTGGCATTTTGATTAATGACATGAATTCTAGTACACTCTCAATTTCTAGAACACATTCATGCTGAGAATCACATGTATGTCATTAAAACAATAAAAATAAAATTAAAGGAAAAGTGCTAAAATATAATTCATTGTTTTCATTACTTGGTTAACATCCATCACTATATATAGTTATAAAATTTTTTCCCCAACTATTTTGCCTGATATATGCAAAGAAAAAGCACAACACTTATCTTATGTCTGAAATAAATACATAGATCGATTGATTCTCAAGGGAAGAAAGACAAAATAGTTCTACTGAAATACAAGACCTGTTCTATGGCAAGAGTTGTTAATTTTGAGTCTACAGACACTAGAGAAGTTTGCATATAGAATTCACGGGGGGTTGTGATATTGACAGGGAAAAAAATCATCTTTATTTTCACGAATTTCCATAAAAGTGAACAAAAAGTTACAGAACTATTATGAGTACCTATGGCTTAGCCATCACAGATATTTTCCGATTATATTACAATTGTTGCAAGTATCTCAATATAGCATTTATGATCATTATTTTGAAATTATGTTAGTTATTAGACCTGCCACTAGATCTTGGCTTTAATGTGTTGATGACACATTCCATGTATATGATACCATTTAGTTAACCAGGTAATAATTTGATAACTATATTTCAATATAATTTGTGCTTGATGGTATTTTATTTTGTGTATTTAAAAACATAGTTTGGAGAAGGTGTCTATAATGTCTATAGAACTTCCAAAGTGTTAATGGACCACACAAATAAAGATTAACTCATCGGGCTTTTATTCAAAGGAAATAAAATCACTAGCTCAAAAAAATAACATGCACCCCACTGCCACCATGTTCATTGAGGCATTATTTACAATAGCCAAGACATGGAAGCAAACTAAGTGTCCAGTGACGAATGAAGGGACACACACACACACACACACACACACACACACACACACATACATGAATATTACTCAGCCATTAAAAAGAAAGAAATCCTGTCCTGTGTGATAAACACAGGTAGAACTTGAGGGTATTATTGTAAGTGGAATAAAACACAAATAGCATTGGATCTCATTTATATGAGGAATCTAAAATAAAAACAAAAATAAAACTCCAAAATCAGAGATAAAGAACACAGACTGACAGTTGCCCCTGGTAGGGGATGGAGAGTGGGCAAAATGGGTTAAGATGGTCAAAAGTGACAAACTTCCAATTATAAAATAAATAAGACCTGGGAATAGAATGCACAGCATGGCAACTATAATTAGTAATACTGTATTATATATTTGAAAGCTGCTAAAAAAGTAGGTCTTAAAAGTTTGTATCACACACAAAAAAATTTACAACTATATGTAGTGAAGGATGTTAACTATATGTATTCTGGAGATCATTTCTCAATATATAAATACACCAAATCATTATTTTGTACACTTGAAATCAATATGTCCATGACATCTCAATTTAAAATAAGAAAAATGAAATAAAACTCCTTATTCTATGGGCCTTTTTTCCCTTGGATTACCACAATTGTGACCTTTTTCTTGGAGGAGTCCTGAAGAGATTTCTACAAAAGATATTTTCCTTTGATACACAGGTATGATACAAATTACCATCCTCAAAAGTTGAAGTTCTTTTCAAAATCAACTCAAACATTTTACCCTGTCATTTAGTTGATATGTTGCTGTCTCAAATGTAGATTGATGGTTGACAGCACTGATGTCATAAATTATGCATGGCAATTTAGTGAACACAATTAAACCAAAGCAGTATGGGTAATTTAAATAATTATACATATAAATAGTATTATTAGTCTTGTCAAAATCTGCACCTAGTCAGCATTTAGTATCAACAAAGAGTGTTTTGGGATTCAGGATTTTGCATTGGTATGGTTTGGAGACTGATTTCATGTTCAATTACTTGTTAAAATAATATTAGTATACATTTATGTTGTAACTTTAGTTTCTGACTTTTGTCTGAAGTTTGAGTAAGAATATAAACTCCTTAAAATTCTGGTTATTTCTACCAACCTTAATGACACACTCAAGTTAAAAATCATTCATTTATAATACATAGCAGCTTACTACTTGTACTTTGGTATAGTTCTTTTCAATATTCATAAGTATTTTGCTATATGTGTATGTACATTATCAGTTATAAATCTACATGTTTGTCCACTATCCAGAACACACCCTTTATTGTTATTCTCCTGCGATTCTGCTATCTACCTAAAGGTGGAGGATAAAGAATTCTTCAGCCAGATTAATTTTTTTCCCCTCAGTCATCACAATTAGATTTCTAAGGAAACTTTCGAATGTTGGTAATCCCTGTGGTCAGCAGTGAATCGTGTTTCAGGTTTTGGACTACGCTCCTGCTTTGGGTAGCTTGTGTCGGCTGACTTTTGGATTTAATGGAAGAGTACACACTAACAGAAAACTCTTAAAGATAACTGCAGCATTTTCAAAACCAGAGAGTTGAGGAGAAAATGGTTCAAAGAATTTGGATCGTGTTGTAGTTGATTTATTTATCTAGGGTAATCGTAAATACTTCCATTGCATGTTCTGCTTCTATTTGAGGGTATGTAGAAAACAGTGTTTAGGAGACTGTTAAGTGTTTCTCTACTCATGCACAACAGTGCTCCAAAGTACAAGATTCCTAGACTAGTCGTAAGCCATCTGTTCAAGAGAGAATATTTTAATGCTTTAAAAATATGTATTTACAAAATGTTAGAAACTGACTTCAGATAATTTGGAACTCCATTATCTGTTAGTTTAACTCATTTGGTCTGATGTATTTTAAAGTAAATAACCACAAGGATAACAGATGTAGTTGTTACATTCTAAGAAACATTATGTTTTACTTGGGTAAAATAAAATACACTTTCAAATTAGGTAACTTAGTAAAAATTTATTAGCGACTTTAATCTTTTTAATTGATACTTACAGAATGCCAAGTATATCTTCAACTCAAAGCTATATGTAAGTCTCCACATAAAATGTAACTATGCAAGGTATCTTGATCTTAATATGATTGGTAACATTTACCGAAGTATTTAAAAAATTTCCTTGTTAAAAAGCCTATCCTTATATTTTTGCCATGTTTTTTGACAAGGAAGTTTTACAAATATTTTTATTTAAGAATAAAACCTAGAATCAGCTATGAAAATCATAACTGACTCTACAAGACTTTATATATCCTCTACAAGACTTTAAACAAGTACACTGATGAGAACATTAAAATTCTGAATCACACTGAACAAGTTAGAGGACATTTTGAAATGCAGAAACAAATCCATTAAATGGGAATTTATTAGATTCTTCCCTTAGTCATGGCTCTGAATTATGCTCATCAGGGATTTTCTACCAAGTTGTAATTATACCTTATCATGACACAGTCACATACTGTTGCATGTTCCCATCTAGTTAAGCTCCAAATGAATGATGCAGATAGAAAGATATATAAGCTCTTGAGAAGAGAACGATCCAATGCAATCTGGAAAAAGGGGGTTGACTTTGAAAATGGATAAACTTTAAAGGAAGAATCTCTTTCTATTTAATATCCAGGCAGATTACACACACACACACACACACACACACACACACTTCAGTATTTTGAAGCATTTGTAATTTTATTAATTAATAAATACCATAAGTAATCATTCCAACAACTCTATGAAGTAAATAAAGTCAGCCGTCTCCTTTCAGTAACTAAATTGGCTAAGAGGTGGAATTAGGGGGAACTGCCCAAGGCAAGTGAATAGGGAAGGGACGGTTTCTTTCCACTACATGCTGCACTCTATCTACCTACACAATGACAGAAGAAGGATGGAAAGGGAGAACATGCAAAAACTGTAAAGTAAAGACTATGTTTTAAAAGGATGACATGAACAAAAGTATTTTCTGATGTTGAAAGAACTCATTTAGGTTTTAAAAAAATGAATTTCCTTATTCAGTTGGGCACCTGCCAGTTGGCAGCACACATACTAGGAATACAGCAGTAAACTGGAAAGTCAAAGAAAGTCTCTAAACTCATGAGGCTCATAGTAGGAAGAGAAAAACAAGGAATAAAGAATACGGTTTCACATAGCAATAGTTGTTATGAAATGGGTGTAGAACTCAAGGGAACCCTATTTTAGATAGGCAATTAGCATAATAATAGTAAAAGCTTATGGAAGTTTAGCCACCATCTTTCCCTGTTTGATAGTAATTGAAGGAGCAATGGAATATATTTGGACTGAGCAATTTAAAAAGAAGCAGATGTTCAGTTTTACATATCCTACTGAAGTCACAGGGTGAGGCTTGTCGACAGGGGTATTCCTCCCACCATCTGAGCACTAGCCTCTGATTTCATTTTCCTAGCCTCTGTCTAGGGACACTGATTATGTATCAAAGCCTCTATAACCTGGGACCATTTCTTTGCATCTATGAATAGTGGTCTGACCTTAACAAGTGTACTTTTAGCTAAGAGTAAAACATCTCATAGTCCATGACGAATGCTTATGATTTTCCTTTCAAGCAAATGCATAAGAACAAATGATATCTTCTAATACTGTGCAATCCAATGAATACTATAGCTACTACCTACATGTGGCTATTAGGCACTTGAACTTGGCCAGTCCACACTGAGAAATTCTGCTAGTATAAAATATAAATATAAGTAAAAATATATTATAAATGAAATATATTAAGCATAATATACTATTTGGCTAAGTAAAACCTTAATTTATCTTTTTTCTACTCTTTTAAAACATGACTAAAAGTATTTAAGTTATATATGTGGCTCATGTTATAATTCTATTGGACAGCAAAGATCTAGAGGGAGGGGACTCAAAACTGACAACTAGACTTAATCTCTAGAAACCATGAATGTATCTAAATCCAGAAAGATCATTCTAACAAGAGGTGTCATCTGGCCACTTCAAAATTAAAGAACTCGACACTCTTCTATAAACATGATTGTAAATTACGTACATAATTATAACTAAAACATGTCATCTGCAAACAACAATCTGCATAGAAATTCCTCAGTGACCTTTAGAATGTACTTACTGCCATCATAAACGTCGTTAACATTCTTGAGTTGTAACTTTTGCTTTAGAAAATTAATTTTTTTTTCTCAGCACCACTTTCATTTTGCAATTATCCTGAACAGTTCAAACAAATACTGATACTGGGTAAGGAGTATCTTAAAGCAACATTTGAATCCTTTTGAGATACCTTTAATTTGCTGTTGAATGCATGAAACCCCAGTAGACCTTTATTACTATTTATATCCACTTAAGGACACTAGGGGGAGCCCCAAAGAATTAGAAGGTTTTGAGAAAATCATCTCTGTTAACATGAAGACAACATAATTAAGCTGTTTTTGTTCCCCAAATACTCAAAGAATAAGAATGCTCCATTACAGCCTCAAATCTATGCATTAGATTGCTAATTGTGAATTATTTTGCTATATATACATACACACACAGATATACACAGAACACACACATTTCCCCAACTAATGATACATTTTGCCAAATAGAACTGACCTTAAAATAACCACATGTGCACAACACAGCTAACAAACTTATCCTAGTGTTCTTTTCTAGATGTGCCAACTAATTGAACATTTATAATCGGTCATATACTCTGTTGTCTTTCCTCCCCTTGGCAATTATGGCATCCTTTGAAGAATTTCATCAGATATGAAAGTTTTCAGTTAATGATCATGGGTTCAATCAATGGTTCTCAAAATGTGGTCCCTGGATCAGCAGTATCAGCATCACCCAAGAGCTTCCTAAATACTTAAATGTGCAAGTTCAGTGTCCCCCCACTACCCCAGACATACTAAATCAGAAATTTAGGGTGGGGCCCAGAAAGTTGTTTTAACAAGTCCTCCAGGATGACTCTGTTTCTTGTTAAAGTTTGAGAGCCACTGGATTAAAGGAATGTGATGAATTGTCTAAGAAAATTTTTAGTGTGCTAAAATGAAATCAACATTTATCAGGCTAATGTGGCATTGAAATCCACAAAGTTCAGTGTGCCTGAAGAACACCATTGTATTAAAATTTTTCCCCAAGAGAATAAACACATCACAGAAAAACAAAATCTCCTTCCATTTCCCCTTTTATTTCATTCTTGCTCACAGGAGAAACTGCCTAAATCCATGAATATGAAGATAGCAGTATGAGTGTTTTTCCCCTTTACCCTTCCCTCCCCTCCCCTCTCCTCTCTTTTCTTTCTTTCCTTTTCTCCTCTCCCCCCTCTCCCCTCCCCTCCCCCCCTCCTGTCCCCTTCCCTCCCCACCTCTCTGCCTCCCCTATCCCCTGTCCTCCCCCACTCTCTGCCTCACCTACCCCGTCATCTCCCCTCCCCTCCCCTCCCCTCTCTTCCTCTCCCCACCTCTCCCCTCCCCTCCCCTTCCCTTCTCTTCCCTTCCCTTCCCTCCCTCTCTCTTTCTTTCTTTCTTTCTTTCTTTCCTTGCTGGTAATTGGTCCATTTAGATTTTCTGCTTCTTCCTGTGTCAGTCTTGGAATGTTGTATTTTTCTAGAAAATTGTCCATTTCTTCTAGGTTATCCAATTTGTTAACATATAATTTTTCATAGTATTCTCTAATAATTCATTGTATTTCCATGGTGTCCACAGTGATTTTTCCTTTCTCCGTTCTGATTCCTTGTGTGTACACTCTTTTTTTCCTTCATAAGTCTGGCTGGGGTTTATCTTTTTTTTTTTATTTTCTTGAAGAAACAGCTCCTGGTTTCATTGATTCTTTCTATTGTTTTATTCTTCTCAATTTTATTTATTTCTTCTCTGATCTTTATTATGTCCCTTTTTCTACTGACTTTGGGCCTCATTTGTTCTTCTTTTTCTAGTTTCATTAATTGTGAGTTTAGACTGTTCATTTGGGATTGTTCTTCTTTCTTAAGGTAAGCCTGTATTGCAATATACTTTCTTCTTAGAACTGCCTTCTCTGCATCTCATGCCACTATCTTTTTCGTCTCCCCACAAAGTTGACTGTTCACAAGGCTAATATTTCAATCTGTGCTTGGAACAGTGCCTGGCACTTAATAAGCATTATGTAATTATTTTTATTATTTTCATTGTTGTCTTGGTTATTTTCTTCACTAGATGGCAAATTACTAAAGGGCATTCAGAAGGTGTTAAACTACTGTTGAATGAGAAAAAAGGTCTTGTGATGAAATATTTTTATTTCTATGATACAGTGTGAAATAAATTTACCAACAGTTTAAGCACTAGGCTCTGAGAATACTGAAGAATAAAATTCTACAAGAAGACAGCTTGGAAATTTCCCATGCAGTGTCATTTAAATGGTAAAAGATGTACTACATAGTCATCTTAACAAGGGAAGGTGGTTGTAATGTGTACATATGTGGGAGTTGTCCTGGTTTCCTATGGCTGCCAAAACAAGGTACCTAGACCAGGTAGATTAAATAACAGTCTTGTAGCTCTGGAAGCTAAAAGTCCTAGGCAGCGGGGCTGGTTCTGTCTGAGGGCTGTGAGTGAAGGCTTCTTCCTTGGCTCGTAGGTGGCTGCCTTTTTACAATGTCTTTCTTTTATGCTTGTCTATGCATCTAAAGTTCCCCTTTTTATATGTACATCAGTCATGTTGGATTAGGGCCCACTCCAATGACCTTATTTCAGATTTATTACATCTTTAAAGACCATCTCCAAATATCTCCACTCTGAGATACTAGGTGTTAAGACTTCACCATACGAATTCTGAGGTTGGGGGCACAATTCAAACTCATAATAGGAATGGTAGGAGATTTTTTTGTAAAATAGATTGCATTGAGATTATATATCATTTTACATGCAGTGCCATTTTATACATTTTCAACTGATGATAATGCATCCTTGAAAGATTTTAAGGAGGGGAGTGATGCGATGTGCTTTCTGGAGCTAGGGGCAATAAGGACTGGAGTGGGAGGAACCTGAGCGAGGCAAAGGCTTGAGGCAACAGTCCTGTGAAAGGCTGATTAAATAGAAAGTGAGGAGGAGGGTCTGAAGAATGCAGAGTCAGGGAGAATTCAAGAGCTATCTCAGTTGAAGAACTGTGTTCAGGTACTTCTCAAAAAAAAGGAAGAAAGAACAGGAAATTAGTTTAAAACAAACTCTAGGATTTTAGTTTGCTCATTATTGGATGTGATAAAAAAGAAAAGTCATGATTAAATAAAGTATATATGACATTAGGTATGGCATAGAATTCAGATCCAGCGTGCAGTTAGAAATAGAGTCCAGTGGAGATATGGGACCAGGGACATCAGAGCATAGAGCACATCCAGAACCCACAGGAATAAATAAGCACACTCGGCAGAAACTTAGAAGAAGAGGGGTAATGTTTCAAGTAGGAAACACTGAAGAAATTAACATCTGAGAAGCAGCCATAGAGGAGACTATGAAAGGCAGAGAAATTGGTGAGGAGGAAAGCTGGCTGGAGACCTGAATTGTGTAAACCCCAAAAGGAAAGAGAGTCCAGGAAAGTAGAGCTAAGATACTGAAATGCTGTGAAAAGTCAGAAACTTAAGTGTCTGAGAAGGGGTCACTCAATTTGTTAATTTGAATGCTGAGGGTACCTGTGTAATATATTCCAGAAGGTATCTATGTAAGAGATAGTGTGTGTGTGTGTGTGTGTGTGTGTGTGTGTGTGTGTGTATCTGTGTATTTATATCACATATTAGAGCTACATAATACTCTAGGAAAGAATCCATCTCAATATGCTTTAGTCCATATTCTACTATAGCACCAAGCTGTCAACTTCATTTGCTAAATTCATTTGCTCAACCAAATATTTCATAAGCATCTATCATGAGCCAGACACTAAGATAAACCCTAGAAACATACAGTTAAAATATTATAGACTTTATCCTCAGAGAGCTCTCAAGTGCATGTGATATTTACTTGAGCAAAAAGGTACATAAGGTGTTCATTTGTTGCCTCTTGACACTCGAGGAAACAAAACTTGCTATTTTGTTTTGTTTTGCCTGCAGCTGAGTTCTATGCTGTAGCGAACACATCTGGTGTTGTTGTTCTTCTTTTTAAAAATATATCCCAAGGTAAAATTTCATAATAGATTGTTGTGACTCTTCTTGACATTTCTAGGAATTACTCCTCCCACCCCCCATAGTGAAAAAGTGGCTGAAAATAAAGTTGTAATAAAATAGTAATCTATAGGCTACCAAATCTCAAAACAGGTTCAAGTGTTGAGAAATTTCCAGCCAATGTCTGTGTTATTTAAAATGGTTTATGTAGATTATGAACATGATATCTGCCAGTTAATCCATACACTACAATTTACTGCTGTCTTAAATCTGATTCCAACTACAATGTTCTCCAGCATTACAACTAGTACAACTAGAAATCCTAAGAACCTAATGTCTTACATCATGAATTGGAAAGCATTCTCTTGAATATATTTATATATATTGCAGTAAAACAAATCCAAGCATATTATTCTGGTCAGATATTAGTTTTTGTTTTGTTTTGTTTTCTATTTACTGTAGTTTTCTTCTGTCATTTTCTTTTGTTTGAGGAGGGAGGATTTTGAAAACTTTATAAATAGTATTATTTACCATGCAGAGGTTTATGGCCAAATATTTTAATTAAAAAATACATTGCATGACAGTTTTCTGTTTCACAAAGAAGTTTTTAAAAAATTCAAATTGGGTGGACTGCAGTAGAGCTCTTTATCCCTGAATATACATCTTTTCATAAATACTACTAGCAGTCCAAAAAGCTGCCATTTAAATGTCATTACTATAAATAAACCATAAAATCTGATCCCTGACTTGAAGGGTCAATGTTATGGAGTAACTGGAGAAGAATTATTTTTAAAGGAGACGAGCGATTTAGGATTTATGGTACCAATAATTTCTCTCTTTAAAGAACCCCAACTAATTTAATTAAAGGTTAAGGATAAAAGCCAGGCTAATTGTGTCTTTAGGAAGGGTCAGTGGCACCATCACTTTCCTGGTCACTTTGGCCAGAAATCTGGGAGTCACCTTTGACCTCTCTCATGTCCTGTCAATCACCAAGTTGTATGCCTCCTTCCAAATGACTAATTTCTGTTCTATCAGTCTAGCCCAGACCATACTCATCTTATGTCTCAATTAGTACAATATTTTTTAACATCAATTAAAATGAGAGGCAAATTTCATGATAATCTTGAAAATCACAGCAGATATCATGAAACTTTGCAAATCTGGTATATTTTAACTGATCTTTTCCTCACCTTCTTTCAGCTGATCTGCTTAAGCGTATAATGAGTATACTCTTAGTTCATTGGGCATGAACTAAGGATAAACTCCTTGCCTAACATTTAAAACAATGGTTAGAGGCTTTTACCCTGCCAACCCCCATGTTTTCTTTTCCATTACTGCCATAACTAATTCTCTACTTCATTCAGGTTCTTCCTGTATTTCTCTAAGCCTTTCCCCTTACTACGTGGGTACCTATTTGCACATCCACAATATATGTTCATTCTCTCCTTTGAATTTCCAACAAACCATTTCTTTTGTTTGTGTTGTTCTCATTTTTTTAAATTTAAGTATCACTGATATACAATCTTACATTGGTTTCAAATACACAGCACAGTGTTACAACGTTTATCCATATTATCAAGTCCTCACCCTCTCCAGTGTGGTCACTGTCCGTCAATGTAGTAAGATGTTACAGAATCATTAACTGTGTTCTCTGTGCTGTACTACCGGCACTGTGACCAACCTATATAGTGATTGCAAATTATTGTGCTCCTTAATCCCCTTTCCCCTCTCCCTGCTTCCTCTTGAGTAACCACTAGTCCTTTCTCGGTGTCTATGAGTCTGCTGCTGTTTTGTTCCTTCTGTTTTGATTTGCTAAACCATTTCTTATACTTAAAAAAAATTAAATGCATCCTGAGTGAGGTCGGCTATCTGCCTATCACATGTTTTCTCTTTGCTTAAATTCAAATTCATGTCATGCAAATTAGTACTCAAATCTATATTTCTTTTCATATGATTTTCTTGTTATTTCATGCATTTATGTAGTCTCAGTTACTGGACTTTGTGAGTACCTCAGTGACTCTCAGCATTACCACTTCAAGTACTTCACTTGTTATTTTTCTTATGAAATAAAAATTTTGAAGGCTGTGTCTAACCAACTATATTCACTAACCAAAAGACTACTTTCTTTTGCATTATGTAATCAGAATTATTGTTATGCTTATTGATATTATTTTAGTCTTGGGAAAGACTCATGATGCTTTATCTTTTGAACTTGCACAAATATTAAAACCAGCCCACAGACCCCCATGTCTCACCTTTATAGAACTGCTAAGCCTTTGAGGATGCTGCCATGGATAAGGGTCACTTTTCATTTTCATTATATGCTCATCAACCAGTAAGATTTCAGGTGCTCAGTAGAGGTTAATACCCTGTCTAGCCTAATGATTCTAAATGGGTGCTGGGTGGAAGAGAATAACCAACCCTAAAATTTCAAAAGCAAAGGTAGTCGTGGTTAAAGAATTATGGTTTTCAAATGTGGGCTTAAGTTTAAAAAGTTAAGACCCTCTTGTTATTTTAGAACAAGGGTTTCTATTTTTCTAATAATGACATATTCGCTCTTAAGAGCTAGAAGGGTGACTGTTGGCCCAATAGGAAGGAAAAAGTATTTTAATTGCTCTCCCAAGTGCTTATTTATTGTTGAACTCCTGCATATAAATCCTTATTAGAAGAGTAAAATATTTAAGGTGCATAACCTTAGCTAATGAAGCTTAGCAGATTAATTAAATGGCACAATCAGATAATAAACTATAAGAACAAGTAGCAAAGGATGAAATAAAGACCAAAAAATAAAAATAAAAAAGGAAGGAACAGCAATCAGGCTAAAGTAAACAAACATTTTTAAAGTTAACAATATAATAATCTGAGTGTTGACACTGATAAAAAAAATTGAAATAAAAAACAGACAACAAAAATAAGATAATGCCAGCCTCAAAGACAGGTTTCATATTAACTTCCCAACTCAGGAGCAGAGTATAGGTAGGACTAGTGGTCACCGGAGCCAGCTCTCCTTCTCCCTGGGGTGGGGGTCCTCTACAGGCAGCCCCAGTGGGAGGGAAAGGTGAGGACTGGCACAAGGCAGCTAACACCCCGGCACAGGCCCTGACTCAGAAAGGTAACAGGATTGTTTCTGAGTCCCTACTGACTTATTTTTGCCACATATAATTTCATCTTTATACTAGCTGATTAAGTTAGGTTGTATCATGTTTATTTTCTGTTTTAGGAAACATTCATAATTTGTTTCTTTCCCTGTAACTTAACCAAAATCAGACCTTTTCTTGGAAGGAGCAATAAAAATTTCTGCCCTACTTTATCAGCTTCCAAAGTTCATACATATGGCTCCAGCTGACCTCCATCTGGTCTAAACAGGTAGACAAATTAGACATAAAATTCCCCTTCAAACACATAAACCAAAAGTTTGAGTAAATAATTTCCAAATAATCAAGATAAAATTGCATTCTTTCAGAGGCAATATTTGCAGTATGGTGTACTTGATAGCCTTTTCTGTGAAAATAGCTATGGAAACTCCTTTCAGTAATTTATTCATCCCTTCAAGAAGTATTTATTGATCTAGTAACACTAGAGATCGAATACTTAAAAAAAAGTTCTCTTTCTTCAGGGTACTTACACAGTTTAAGAGGAAAGAGAGTAATTAAAAAAATAAAAGCATAAATAAACATAGCTATAAGCTTTGAAAAAAATTGTATGATAAAAAAAGAGTAGGATGTGTTTATCTGGTATATTGGAGAAATAGTATTTTGAGTACAGACAAAAAACTTCTATGGTAAAGATGTTCTTTTATTTACTATGATTGCTGTAGAACCAATGGAAGGATTTCAAATAGGAAAGTAATATGATTCCATTTCTATTTTTAAAAGATTACTCGGTTGTTTGTGGAGGAAGGAGCAAAGGGAGTAGGTAGAAGAATTGGGAAGAAAGGGGAGGAGGCAACTGCAATGTCTGTGGAGAAATACAGGATTGGAGTGGGGGGAAGATAATGCCACAGAGACTTGGAGGGGTTTCAAGAGTTGTTTTGTAGGCAAAATGCCAGGCTACAGTGATAGATATTACATGAATGCATGTGCCTGTCAGAGGGAGGTGGGTCATCGCAGGAAGATATTTGTTCCAGGTAGTCTGTGTGTGGAGGTGTCATTTACTAAAATGAAGAAGGCTGGAGAGATTGCAGGTTTAGGGGAAAAGATCAGGAGTTTGGGCTTAAATATTAGATACAAAATGTCTCTTTGGTGTCTAGTTGCAGGTACTAGGTAGGCTACTGAAAAAATGGTCTGCATCTTGGAAAAAGAAGAAATGGAGAATTAGCCATAGACGGCTGACACCTGAAGTGATGGACCCTGTGAGAGTGGAGGGGCGAGGGTAAGCAGATGACAAGAGAAGGCACAGAAAGGTCAGCAAGGTTGGCCAGAGAGAGGCAGATGGGGGCAAGAATGAGGTGCTGTGGGGGCCAAGAAAGACAGAACATCAATAGTATAAAATGCAACTGAGAGGTCATGCAAAATGAGGCTTGAACAGCCCATGTTGAGTACGACAACAAAGAGGTCACAAACAGCCTTGACAAGAGTGATTTCAGTGGAATGGTGTTGGTAGTAGGGAGAGAGGGTGGGACAGTGAACGGAGGTGAGGAGGGAAGCCAGCCAGTGTGGACAACTCTGATGGAAGCTTCGTTGGGAAGAACAGACATACGAGGATAATGTAAAACTGCGGTTTAATTTAATGATATAGACTACAACATATGTGCTAATACTAATAAGAACAATCAGTGATAACAAAAGTATCAATAGCTAATGTTTGAGTGTGTCCTAGGTGCCAAGAACTGTTCTTGATGCTCACCCATATAGACTTATTTAATACTCGTGATAATCTTCCAAGATAGTTACTGCTGTTTTTACATTTATAGCCGAAGAAACTGGAGCACAGAAAAGTGAAATTGACCAAGATCCCATCCCACACTGGTAAGTGACAGCATTGGGATTTAAATGGTTTCAGTCTAGTTTTGGCTGCTAATATTTACCATATATTAGTTTCTCAAGCAGAGAGGGAAAGTTGAAAGTTTAGGAGAGGAAACACTACAGACATGGGAAGGCAGGAGAAAGAGGAATCAAAAGTAAATGTGGACTGATGGACATTATTAGACAAAGGACTGTTTGTTGGATTTTGAAGTATATCAATGAGCCAGGTGTTACTTATGATATCTTATCAACTATGACTCAATGACTCTTCAGCTAATATTAATGATGATAATCATTTATTCTGAGAAAAAATACATGGATTATGAGAAGGCTCAAGATTCTCTAAATAAGTATTACTAATTTCTACTTCCAACATCCAAGTAGTGTACTTCAGAGATTAAAACCCTTAATCCAGATGTCTTCCCCAGTACCCCTAGTAAGTGTTAAAGTGCTTCTAATTTGATTAAGTACAAAGTGATTCTGTGGTGTTGCTGGCTACATTTCAAGTGTGGCTGAAGAATGTATAAAGTGCTTTGGATATGCTGACAACTCAATGGTGTTAATTAAAGGTAATAACATGCTAATCTCTTTGATTCGGAGGGTTCCTGCTAGGTTGGTGTAACTGAAATGTACCCACAAAAAGCTGAATTTCAAAAATGCGTCTCGTATCGTATCAGCAGAAATTGGTTTCCAGTATGAAGCTGTAAAGTTCTTGCTTACAGAAATGAAATTCTTATGAATTTCCATGAAATTCTTATGTCTCCCAGTTTATGGGGAAGATGAGTATAGAGGAAAAGTGATTTTTTTTAAAAGAAAAGAAAATGTTCTCTATCAGTAGAAGGAACTTTTCTGGCAATCTTTCCTAAAATCACATATTTATTTCTTAAAAAGTAATGAACATAGTTTTAGATTTTAAAAAAAAAGCTACCATGTAGTAACATATAATGTACATGAAAAGTTTTACTAATTATATTCTACTCTGATTATGGGTGAAACCTCTAAAAAAATAACCCATTGAGGGCTGCCATCTCTCTCTTTGTCTCTGTCTCTCTGTCCCCCTGCTCTCTCTTCCTCTCTCTCTGTCTCTCTGTCTCTCTCTCTCCCCCTCCCTCCCTCTGGGGCAGCCACTTTCTCCTTCAGATAATAAAATCTCTTGCGTGGGAAAAAAAAAAAAAAAATAACCCACTGAGGAGTTAATTATACCAATGTTTTTGCTAGAAAGGAGAGCAACAGATTGCTTTCCATCTTCCTGGGATAGATTATGTTCACTTTCCTCCCCCTCACCTGCACCCTCACCCTTTTTCCCTACCACCCTCCTTTCTTCCAAGGACAATTACTACATATTTACAAGGTGTAATATTCCCAGAAATGTGAAAGATGTCAATTGTATTTATTGTTAATTACTCTTAAAGAATAATTATGAAGAAGTTGTTATAGAATTTCAAAGAGAAAAGAAATATTACTCTAGTTTTCCACATAAAATGATCCCAAAACTTTCTAACAGGGCATATACATTGATAAGTAGATTCTACTACTAACTTCCTTGGGAGTATTAAAATAGATGGAAAAATGAACAGCATAATTTACTATTGCCTAGATTCCAAAGGAAAGGGTATGGGAAATCTTTGTATCTTAAGTTCCTTCCATCTTTACACTTTGATGTTGCTATTTCAATGACAATAGGGAACAGAAATGGATAATAGAAAAAATCAATCACTAATTAATAGAAATTTTGAAAGTATTCATTCATAAAAATAATAAAAATATTCAATCATAAGAAATAAAAATGAAGAAAGAAAGAGTATTTGGTAAATTCAGTATGATGAGCAACAAGCCAGCAATACTAGAGAATTAGATCAGAACTGCAGCATAAAAGATTTCCTGAGAAACTAAGAGCATATTACTTGATCATGTTTCAGTGAGAATCTTCCTGTCAAGCCAACTCCCTCCCACAATAAGGACCATTTGACCACAAAACAGAACCCCACTGTTCCCCAATTGTTCCAGGAAACTGAACATTGAGCAATTCTTGCTCCTTTAAAATGCCCATAAATTGTTTGCTTGTCCCCTTGTTGTCAAACAAAAGCTGCCAAACTTACCTGAAGATCAATTAGCAAGTCTCCTGCTTCCAAACTTTCTACCTCTACCAAACATTTGCCAATCAGAGATTTAATAGTGTTTCTTCTTTTTATTTTATGAAACTTACTCTCTTTTCTAACACATTTTACAGATAAAAGGTTGAGTGTATTGCTTGAGATCTTATGAACTATTTCAGAATCTTAGAGTTCTGATCTCTAATCCCTCCTAAATATTTTAATTTATGGACAGACCTACATATTTTATCTAAATTATTAATTCTGACCAAATCAGAACTAATGTCACATAACTGACTCTTCTAGATAGCATCATGGATATAGATGAAAATCAGTGGAAAAAAAAAAACGAATGTCTCACTCCCAGGCTAACTCCTGGACTGAAGGCGAGCATCCTGCTGATGCTACAACTATTTGAAAAGGATTTCATCCCATAATTGGACAGATGAACATTAAATCCGAAAGGGAGAATTGAATCAATTTAACATGAAAATTAAAATCAGTTTAACAGGAGTTAATCACATCTGGTAAGTGTATATGACTTTTCAAACCTTAATACTGTGTGTTTGCACATGTGCACATGTACAAGCATATCAAAAAGAGGAGAAGGGGGTGAATGAAAGGATGGATATATTGGAGGTCCTTAAAAGGAGAAAGAGATCAGAAAACCTTGGGTAGGTGAAATGAGGGGAGAGGGTCTTGCTGAGAGGGAAAATGCATCTAGAGAGAAAAGAAAAAGAACACAAACAGTCCAGGAAATTTTCACACAGTTTTGGGTCTAGTTGTGTCTCTTTGCAACCCCTGTGTTTGTTGCTTAGGTCTGGTCGCTGAATCCCCTCCTGCTGCCATATAGGACTCCCTTCAAGTCGTCTTTCCCCCTGTAAGGAGAATGGTCTCTCTAAAACTTAAAACTGGCCTTGTGTCTTCCCTGTTTAAAGCCTCCTTTAATGGTTCCCAATTGCTCTTAGGACAAATCTGCCTTCTGCCTAGCATCTCATCAGTACCCTCTTTCTCTCCTCAAACTCTGCCTTACAATCTCATGCTTCTGGTTATCTGCACCTGATAGTTCCTCTACTTGGAATAACCTCTGCCCCCATGTGGCATTTCCTCTCCTACCTAACACCTATTAGTTATTCTTTTCAACTTACTGCTTATAAAGCTCTCTTTCTGGAAAGCCTCTTATATCCTCTTCTCTCCAAGTTCCCTAGGGGGTTCAGTAGCACCCTCCAGTTCCAAACTCTGGCTTTATATGTACCCTATTGTGTTTGATTGTTTCCTTGTTTCCTTGTTGGTTAAGACCCCACACCTCCCAGCTTGTGGGTCATCTGATAATATGGTCTGGCATCCATCTTCCTCATCAGATAAACAGCATGTAACAGAGTCCATGATATATAGTAACTAGTCAATGGACAGTAAATGAATATTATTAATATTGTTATTAATATTGAATGAATAAAATGAAAGTGATTTAGATAAACTAAAAATGAGAAAGAAACAATACACAGAGGATAAAGTGTTAAAAATACTTTTTCCTTTTAAAATCAGGCTTAAAAATAAACTCATATCCTCAACCTGTTTTTGAAAGCTTTTTAGATCTCAGTAAAATATAGCCTTCCTGATTTGTGATTATACCAATAGCACACCAATGATATGTGGTCCACTGACAAAACAGAATGCTTTTCAGAGATAGAAAATTAGATTAAAACCGAAAAAACTGATAGGATTTAAAGATTATATGAGGTCACAGTCTCAAGACTCCTGCATTTGAGAATTGCCAGTAGTGACAGTATTATATCATCCATAAATTCATCCTCCATGTAAAGAAGTATATGAGTGATGTGAGCCAGGCTCCCATTATTGCAGCTCATATCCCCTAAGAGTTCATATCAGTACATGGTGTTGCTACTGCATATTATTTGGATGCTATATTTGTGTTTATTAAGTAATTCAAAAGGGAATGAACATGGAGCATGATGCTTGTCATGACAGGTGCTTTTCAAATGTAGTAATTCCTCCACTCAAACATAATCCATCCTAATCCATCCATGGATTAAGAATGACTGCATGGCTAGCACACATATGGCACATTCTTTTTTTTTTTCAGAGTAAGTTGACATAATATTATAATAGTTCCAGGTATACAACACAGTGATTTGACATTTATGTACTTTACAAAATGTTCACCGTGTTAATTATGGTTTTACCATTTGGTATCATCTTAAGTGGTAGAATTATAGCCAGATGCTCCTAAATAGGTTTATGTAAACTCAACTTTATGTCAAAATTCTTATTTATAAATTCATTTTATACATTATAAATTCTTGATTCTAGCATGAAGAATTTGAGAATATCTCACTCAAAACAAAAACAAAACTAAAATAACGTATTCTAGGTAACTAGAAGCAGCCATTAAAATACTCCCATTAACATAATACACACACATAGACCCCAAATCTAAAAACTGAACTAGATTTTCTCAGATTTTTCTTACTGAGGGGCTCATTGTAGAGATTATCATATGATTGACATTTTCTAGGTTAAAATATGAATTTTTAAAGAATTGCCTCTAGCACACTCACATTTGGGTTGAACAAGTGAGTTACAGTTATGACCATAAAAAGAAATATTTCTTTAACCTTTCAAAACAAACATAAAAAGTGAACTGTCTGCCTTTCTATAGAGGGCAATTTACATTTATTGGTCCAAAGGGCAATAAAAGCATCTCTCTCCAACTTCTTGTTATAGTTCTTTTACTTCCAAAGAGGCAAAGATATGTCTATGACAAGTAATACTTATACTTACCTGCTATCCAATTTGAACATTTAAAACAAATAATTACCATGGTGATTAATAGATATCATGAAAATACATGATCAATAAGTAGTATTATGGAATTTTTATACCATTTTTTGAGTGCTGAAAAATAAGGCACTATTTACTCACAAGAAATATTAGTGATATACAAAATTATTTTATAGAATTAGGAGAGAAGCATATATGGGGTTTATCTCCCAAGAATTTTCCATTTTTAATGACCTTCTGCATTGTACATATTAAAGGTATACAGAAAAAGGAAAAGTAGAAAATATTAAAGATAGATTGATATAAAAATCTTGACTATTTCAGGATTTTTAAAATATCAAGAATATGGCTAATTATTTACAGATATATCTGTAAATAAGTTTTCTTTTTCTTCCATTTTCACTGAGCAAAGAGATGAATAGATTTTTTTCCTACCCCCATCAAGTTTATACAAAAGAAGGGTTAACCTTTCAAATTTTGATAAGTTAGTTATGAGAAAGCCAACATCCAAGAGGAAGGTCAGTTTTTAAATGGGTTTTCTAAGCCCTTGATCTTCAAAGTCTGGTCCTTGGACCAGCAGTGTTGGCAGCACCTGGAAGCATCTGAGAACTGCAAGAAGCTCTTGGTATCAATCTAGACAGACTAAAGTATAATCTGCATGGTATCAAGGTTTCCTGAAGATCTGATATGTAAACACATTAAAGTTTGAGAAGGCATATTTTATTACACAGGTATATATCATTTATTCTTCCTCAAAGAGCAAGAAGATTTAGCATAGCTCATATTCATAATATATTTCAATGATAGGAAGGGGGTAGATTTCAATTTTACAGACAGAAAGAAAAGTGTGCAGAAGGGATGTGATTTACCACATATTACACTGTCAGTAATGATAAATTTGTTGAGCAATCAATATTAAAATGATTTCTGCATCTTATTCCATAACTTGGAACTATAAAGGGAATGCTGCTTTAGATAATAAGAACAGACTCTTGCTAACATCCCTGAGATTTTATGCAATTAGAAGTTGTATGATATACAAAGAGAACAATTTCCGGAATGAGTTTCCTTTCTATGTTCTTTTTCTTGTTATTTTAACTATCAGCAATTAAAGCTTTATAAATCTATGTGATTGCATAATAAAAGAACCTTTGTACTTTCTTACTCTCTATATTTTACTGGTGATTAATTCCCTGCTTTTATTATACCATACCCCAACTGAGTATTTTTTGTCATTTTAATACATTTAATTGATTCATTTCATTGCTTTTCATGCCTAATTCTAATATTCAAATATTTATTATTCTGCACTTGCTAGCCAAAGAAAATGTAGTGTATTAAATGATGAATAAGATACAATCTCTGCTCTCAAAAATACTCCGGTTCATCCTGGGAGATAAGACATATACACAAATAACGATGATTAATTTCAATGACAAAGAAAATGCTGTGGGAACACAGAGAGCAATCACTTCTGATCTATGGAATTAGTTAAGACTTCCTGAAGGAGAAAGCATTTAAAACTAGGCCAATGCGGATGGCTGGGATAACAGCAAGAGGAAAAGCTTGTAAAGGGCATTTTGTCTGTGAGAGAGCAAGAGTTATCTTCAGTGCTGGATTATTACAAAAAGTGTGAGGGAATGAAGCAACCAAATAAGGTTTAAGCACGTAGCTGCTTGAATTAAAGTATACAAAGTTAAAGCTATGAGTCTTGTCAAAATAAAAAAGTATGATGAGCTTAGATAGCAGATTTTTTTTTAACAAATTAATGAGGGAAGTAGCAACATGATAAAGCCAGTTCTAAGGATAATAAAATAGGCTGCTTAACATAAAGTCACTGAGGGAAAAAAAAATCTCAAGAATAATGTTGCCAGATTAGATACAAAGTTAGTTAACATCCTACAGGGCAATAAAAATGTAATTTGGTGGGGGCAATCTTTTCCAGTGAACAGAGAAATCACCATTACTTACCTTCCAAAGTTAACATCGAATTCAACAGTCTGACTGCAATCACTATCAAAATCAAACAAACTTATAATTCCCTTGGATACCAGCTGACTCTTAGGTGGAATGTTTGACAATAATCTGATAGAACTTTCAAAAAGTTACTTCTAGATAATTTTTTAATTGCTTTGCCAACACCGCTCAGTTAAATAACTATTATCACACCCAGTTTGTAGAGGAAACTAAATCTTAACAGATATTAGGCAAATTGCCAAAACCATATAGCTGATAGGAAAGAACTGAGATCTTAACCTAGATTTGTTTGATTTCAAAGTCATAACCTTTGAACTACACAAAAGAACAAGCAGTTAATACTCATCCTGTCCCAGGTAACATGTAAGTGCTAAACTAATTAAATTAATTCAACAGTTAAAACAAACAAACAAAATCCAAACCCTGAGGTTCTTAGACTCCTACTTGCACAAATGGAGAGACTACTTACAAAAGAGCAGTAGGATGAAGGGAGAGTGATGCACTCAGGGGCCAAAGATCTGGGAAAATAGCTAGGACTCAGAATTCTAAGATTGCATAGTGTGTTCAAAAAGAAAACGCCCCAATGTGTCTGGAGGATACGATGGGCAAAAGCCATGGAATCAGGTTAAGTGTGGATGGAGATCCTCATTGCAATTTCTCCCATTAAGGAGCTCAAATTTGCTGTAGGTGGTTCTTAACCATTTTGGATCATATATCAAAATGGTTGGTTCAGATGCAAGTTATGGAGTCCTTCTCGTATGTGCATACCTGTACTCATGCATAGGTTTTTTTCATTCCTTCTTAGAGGTTTATACATTTTTTGAAGACATTAAGTATTTACTTCTATATAAGGGTATCAATAGGTGGCCAGTGATGACTCCTGTAGTTGTTTAGACATCAGATTAACCTCTATGTAATGTTTAAGCACACCGTTTAAGTCACTTAGATTTTGACTGAAAATGAACAATGGAAAATAATGCAATTCTTAATTCCCTTCAGTTAGCCCCAGGACCAAACTTCTTAGTTCACACTGATTCAATTCTAAGCTCATGATTTCATAAAAACCCATTCCTTCCCAGGCAGGAGTAGAGATGAGAGCATAATGAAGTGGTCAAAGGGAAAGACTGAAGCCATTTTGTCTAGGTTTAAGTATCAGCTTCCCTACTTTATAGTTGTGAGGTTTTTTAACTTCTCCCTATTTCAATATCCTTATCTATAAAATGAAGGTAATGATGGTACTTACCTGTTAAGAGGTTTCAGTGAGTTTGTATTTGTGTTTATAAAGTGTTTAAAGCAGTCTTTAATACATTGTAAGTGTTATATGAGCATTTGCTAAATAAGGATGTGTGCAATTATCTGACCTCTTCCATTTCCTTTTGCTTAAAAGATATAGAAAAACATGTCTATCAAATGCCCAGAGTCAATATCACTTCTTAAGGTCTTTAACATTTCTATGACTGTACTTTTGAGTATGTAACTCCATTTCTAAGTTTTCAAAAATCCTGAGAATATATAAGTGACACTCACAGATGATTAAAAAAATATCAGCCTTTTGAAATCTGAAAAAAATTATTTTCTGTTCCTAGAAATGGAGATAACATCTATAAATTACTTTTTCTCTCTATAGGGTAATATAATTTCACTTAAATTTTCCTGGTACTTCCTGACCAATTATGTAATGTTAAATATGAGTTCATTAGAGAAATATGTAACTAATGTATATTCTTAACTGCTAAGATAATATTTTTTCTTATTGTACTTTGTCTCTTGAATTACTGAATTAATAAACTCTACCATTATCTTAAGTGGGATTTTACACCTTGATGATTCTCTCATGGAGCTAAAGACCATTTTGTTTTGTGGAATGTTGGTACAAAACTCCCACAGCTACTCTTTGTATTTTATTGAAAAGATATTTTTTGACTTTCCACATTTTAGTGTTTGTGATGTAACCATAATTGAGAAAATTCTAGTATTTTAAGAAGGAGCATTCTGAAATTTACACATTGTCTCAATAATAGTGAACCTTTCCATTCACTATATTAATTCTGATAAGGAAAAGTTTTCATCCCATAACACCTAACTTGATCAAAAAAAGACAAATTTGCCTTTGAGAATATTTTATTTTGTGGATTAAATGCTATATTAGTATTTCTGAGTTTCTTTTTCGTAAACCTGAATAATATTTAACATTTATTTAACCCACTTAAGAATTGGGAGTTTTCAAACATTCTAAAGATGAAAAGCCCTTACATAATTTTATATCATTTATGCAAGAATGATATATTGCTCACCTTGTGGAGTTATGAAGCACATAGTATTTTAAGCTTTCTCTAATTTCCACTATGTAACCTTTAGGATATTTCTTGTTATATTATTTATGAGGTAGTTTTGTCATATATTAATTAAGAAATTAAGTTATTTACTGATAAAGTGGGGCCAGAGACGGGATTTTGAAATGAGTATATTTATATAGCTATATATATTCTCCTACAAATAGATTTTTATGTTTTGAGGAGCAGGGCTTATAAAACTAGATAGATTATTACAAATGGTCACAGAGAGAAATTTAAATTTTTGACTGAAGATACTATCCTTATTCATTATACATGTATCTTCAGCAGGCTGCATGTTTTTAAACCAGACTACCTTTCTTAGTTAATTTCAATGAACATATTCACATTTGAACAGCAGAGGGAGCTCTAAAAAAGCTTAGTAAATAGGTGAACAGTTGAGTGAAAAGTTGTAATTAATCTAAGATTTTAAGTAAAAATTACTAAAAATGCTTGAGTTATAAATCAAAAATTAATTTTAATTTCAAAAATCACATGCCTTTTAAAATCCTTTAGGGTGTTAATATGCTTTCAATATTTTTAATATCTTTAATAATTGTTTTATTTTTAAGGGCTCTAGATACATGTCATTTGTTATTATATGCACATCCCATAAAGTTTATGTGTAAATTTACTTGACATATCTTGACTTTCATAGGTTCTATTATAAGACTTCTCTCCATTTTATGCATGCTACAGCTGCATTAACAGTTTGTGAAAACTGATACTAATAAGTCCCCAAGAACTTTATTGTTCTAAAGTTTGGCTTACTGACCCTGTGGATCTAAACAAAGCTGGAGTGGAATAAACATAGCTCCATGAAAGCCCAGAACTATCTAATGGCTAGAGCTAGCTGATGAATAGTTGATATTTACTGAGTATTTATTAGAATCTTAATGCTGTTCCAGGCACTCTAATAAGCATAAAAGGAATACAACCAAGTGCTAGTGTTCACAGCAGGACAGGAGAGCTGCAAAAGCAGGTGGAAAGGATTTAGGAGTAGAGCTTGGTTCTCAAGGGGTGGGCATGGGGGTGGCTCCTAATTTTAAGATGAGTAACTTATTCAGATATAATGACTTACACTTCTCAGGCTTGATTTGAGAATTATATGATATAATGAAGATAAATTTTCTCAAACTGTTACTGAATTATGATTATTCAATATATAACCCCCTTTTCCATGCATATACACCACAGCTAGTAAATGTGTATAATGCACTATCCCTATTTCCAAAATCCAAAAATTTCTGAAAACCGATACTGCTTTCCATATAATTCACTTTGTGGCAAAGCCTAACCTGAATCAAACTAGGTGTGGCCCCAACTGATATGAAGTTACATATAGTCATTATATTTTGTACTTTATAAACATCCATCATCTTGCTGAACATTATCATTTGATTACTGGGTGCTCATTCAAAACCCCATGTGGGTGTTACATCACATCTAGTACATGCATTCCACTATAGTTCTAGACTCTGGAAACTTCTGGAGTCAAAAACATTTGTTCAGAAGTGTTTCAGATAAGGGATTATGACCCCATAAGCCTATAACTGTCACCAGACTTTTTCAGTGTATGTTGATCATGTTTAATTTATGAGATTAGAAATTATAAATGGGTAACTATCATGCAGAGATACAAACAACAATCCATTGTTAGGTCGGCTGTTATAGACTGTTTGTGTCCCCCCAAATTAGTTGAAATCTAATGTAATGGTATTAGGAGGTATTAGGGTGGCATAATATTTCTGCCATCCAACCTATCAAATCATTAGTGCAAAACCAGGATAGTTTTTAAAATCTGTAAGATTTATTATAAATCATTTCTTCATCATCCTTCACTCAACAATTATTCTGAATCATTTTCTCTTTGACTTGTCACCTATTATCTAACAGATTGTACAGTGATTCATGATATGAAGATCCCTAGCATTCTATGTTCACCAGGTTATGTAAAAGTATGTCAGAATGTGATGTTATTAGAAGGTGGGGCCTTTGGGAGGTAATTAGGATTCGATGAGGTCATGAGGGTAGAGTACTCATGAATGATTTTAGGGACCTTATTAAAGGAGAGGGCTTGCTTCTCTCCCCAGCTTTTTGCCATGTGAGGATACAAGACAAGATGTCATCAGTCCTCAACTTTGAAGACAGCCCTCAGCTGAGCCAAACCATGCTGGCGACCTGAGGTCAAACTTCCAGCCCCCAGAACCATGAGAAATACATTTTTCTGTTGTTTTATGAACAATCTAGTCTATGGTACTTTGTTATAGTAGCCTGAACAAAGAAACGGACCATTACACATCCAGGGATTTATGTCTACCTCAAGCTACTTAATTATTGACATATAAACTATCTAAACATTGTAAGAACATTATGTGGAACCACTGTGATATCTTGCTGACCATACAGTCTACTTCATGAGTTAATGACAGCTGGTTTAGTTGCAGATATCTCTCACCAATTCAGGCATATATTTACATCATTTAATAGTAACAGAATACTAGGGATCCATCATGAGATAAGTAAAATCTGTTAGGTAACACATGACAAATCAAGGGAAAATGATTCAGTAGAGTGAGGGCTGATGATGGGGTGATTTACAATATAGCTCATTTTAAAAATTATTTTGGCTTTGTACTAATGATTCGATTGATGAGATGGAAGAGATGCTACCAGAATTTCTCTTAAAGAAATAGAAACACTCTGCATTTAAGAACAGCAATATGAACTAGTTTCTATTCCTGAAAATGAAAAAAAAGAAAATTAGAGAAAATAGAAACATAGACATTAATCAAAATAGCTAGTGTGAACTTTAGGAAAAGTTTTTTTTTTATAGTAGCCTAGTATTATGCAGGTACTCCTATTGGCCAAATGTCTTAAAAATACATGTATTATATGTATGTCACTAGTTTTTGACATAGCATTAACAACAGCCTAGTATGTGTACATATATTCTTCTCTTTTTAGCTTAAGAGAGACCCTTCCCCTCCCAGAAGGATTCAGTGTCAGTACTGAATGCAACTCTGAATCCTCAGTTTTAATTTCTATGTAAAGAAAAAAATATGATTAGATACTCCCATAATAATAACTGAGGTATTACACCAAGATAAATATACTTACAAAATAAAGAAAGTATAGCATTGACCATGTAGGAAATACCATGAAAAGAATTGTTCATTAAAAGGAATTTATGAATATGAGCTCAAAATCACAGAATTGAATGCTTAAAAGTAAACCAACATGCTGAATAAATATTTTCTCCTAAAAGCACAATCATGCAAATTTCATGAAATACAAGAATTGCACCTATTTTCAAGGTTACAGCTACTTTCCTTTTTTTTAAACCATAGACTGCTTTCTTTTTTCCTTTTGTCTTTTTGTTGTCTAACTTTCTTCTTTTCCCACTGCGTGGCTCATTTATTTGCTGGTCACTGCTTTATTTTGGTTTTCCCTGCTGTGCTGATGTTGAAACAAATTAGTTTAATATATTTTCCTAAAGGTAGCTGATTTAGATTTTTTCCTTCCTATGGCTAAACATAAAAATGGTTTAATAAATTTATTTTAAGGTAGTTGAGTTTTCGTGCCTCCCTGACTTACTTCCTGCTGAGGAACCTCAGTGTGCCACAGTGAAATATTTTGAAAGATGCCTGAAGAGCTGGGCTGTTGTTTCATCTGATCAATATACTGAAGTCATGCAGAGCTTTCTTCCCTTTTTTCTCTTCCTTTTCCTTCCTCCTTTCTCCCTTTCTCTCCTTCATTCTCCCTTTCTCCTTTTCTCTCTTCCTACCTCCTTTGTATCTTTCCTCTTTCCCTTCTGTCCCTCCCACTATTGCATTTTTAGAATGTTTTTAAGGATGTATTTTGTAAACATTAATGACTACAACATGTTGCAAGTCAAACCACTTGTGTTAGTCTTTTCCTGTCTTGAATTTTTTTATTTTTATAATAGAATTATCCTCAGTAGAGAGCGTATAACTTTTTAAAACTGATCCTCATTCTTCAGTAAATTTCTATTTATGATTAGACTGACTTGAAAGTTTCTCAGGATAAAGTTTTGAGCAACAGAAAAACAGAAATCAGAGATTCTAGGCATCATTCCAGGCCTAAGATGCAGAGGCCAAAAGAGTCCTCTGGCCCAGCAGCAGGTGTTTGGAACTAAGTGAAGTACTGGGGTATGTTAAGGGCTCTGCACTCTGCTTCATGCTGCTTTTCTGCCTGTTCTTTCATTACAGCCCAAGAGATTCTTATTTTAGAAACCCCCTGTTAATTAAACTTCTGTGTTGAGCAAATAATAGGCATTCCCTGCACACATGATTGGGAAGATTCCTGAGCAAACTGTAATCTTTTGGAAAGTCCGTTGGTATCCAACCCTACTACTGTGTCCACTGTGTCTCCTAGGCTCAAAGTTCTCTTGCACTGGCCTTAACACAGAATCCATACTTGCTGGACAAGGTACAGGCCTCTGGACCCCTGATACAAGCAATTTACTGCCTTTTCTGTATTTTAGCAGAAATTTGGTGGACAAAACCTGCATTTTCTTAAGAGGAACCTAATTTTTTCCCTAAGTGCATCTCACAGTGACAGAGATTTCAGTGATCACTGTAGATAGCAATCAAATTTTTCAGTTGGTAATGGCACAGCTATAGGTCAATAGTGACACATCTATTATGGAAGTTGACACAGCTATTCATTTTACTGGATGGCATGAGATTTTTGTTAGCTCTCCTGCAATACTATATCTGACTACCAATTGAGTGAGGCCATAGGCAATACCTAAATATGGATCACCAGTATGTGGCCAATTAAAAGGCATATTTCATTATTTATTTATTAGGAACACATAAACAACAACAAAAAATAACGTCATTTCGTCATTAAGACTGAGTGTTGGGGCAGTCCAATATGGCAGCATAGGAAGATTCTGAACTCACTGCCTCCAATGGACAAACCAAATATAAAGCTATATATGGAATGATCGCCTCTGGAAAAGACCTGAAAACCAGCTGAACTGTTCTTCCACAACAAAGGATAAAAGGGTCCCATTGAAACAGGTAGGGGAGGCAGAGATGTGTTCTCACCAAAAAACCCACTCCAAATGTGGTATCCCACAGGAGGAATCTCCCAAAGCAGGACCTTCTCCCTGAAGAGTGACAGTTCCAGGCCCTACAGCAGGCATTCCAACCCTTGAGACCTGCACTGGGGAGACAAATCCCCCAAACATAGCTTTGAAAAACAATGGGATTATGTCCAAGAGACCCAAAGGCTGTAGGGTGCTAAGATATCACTCTAAAAAGGCTTGCACACAAACTCACTCATCCCAGGATCCAGCACAAAAGCAGCAGTCTCAAAGTGCCTGGACTGTTTGTGAAGGATATTGATTTGCTAACCTTAAACAGTCTCCTGGAAGGGCTGGGTCCATCTGGTGCCATTTTTGTACTCACCCTCTACCTTGCTAGCTCAGGTGCACACAACTCCTGTACTCTCCCATGGCCCTGCCAAAGCTGGCAGGCATGAGCAGTTCCTGCACTCTCCAACTGTCTCACTAAAAACAGTGGGGATACGCAGATCACATGGGGCTTTCCTTGATCACATGGCTCTGGTAGCTGGGGTGCTTGCATTTCTGAGGCCTGTGGGTCTCAGAGAGACAGTTCTTGGTAGGCCACCACACCCAAGGCATTGCACACCTAAGCTGACTGAGATAACATACAGAAACATACCTTGAGTCTTTCTGTGAAAAAAGCCTATTTGCCTGTACTGGAGTTTCAACCTGAGGGGCAGGCTCCAGTTTGCCACACATCTAAAGGCTTTGGAGGTGCTTTCCAAGAATGCAGGTCAGGAGATACCAGCTGTGCACGCACTATCCCTAGGCCTCACTACAGCTCACTGGCACCTCCCCAAAATGGGCTTAAACACTTACCTGGAGCCCCAAGTTAGGCAACAGTCATACAAGGGACACCTCTAGATCACCTGGTCTGGAGGTCAGTAGGGTTTATGACTATGGGCCCACAGGAACTTACGTATTGGCAGACTTTAAAAGCTGTGGTCTGTGGGATTGGCTCCCAATCAGCCTGAAACCAAGAGCTGACTGAAAGCCTTCCCTATGGAATGCTGACAGATATTGGCACACCCTCACACCCTCAACAACTGGGACCTACCAAGAACAAATCAGGCCACTTAGACAATCAAAAAGCTTTGAGGAAAAAAAACAAGATCTAGGGCAAGGTTGAAAAATAAGCTTCATCTACACAAGGCCAGTCTTTCCAGTCACAGAGGTAGTTGTTTCACTTATCACACCGAAACACAGAGAAGCAAGCAAAGTGAAGGAACAGGAATATGTTCTAAGTGAAAGAGCAAGATAAAACTTCAGAAATAAAACCTTAATGAAATGAAGATAAATACTATACCTGAGAAAGAATTCAAAGTATGGTCATAAATATGCTCACTGAACTTGGGAGAATAGATGAATACACTGAGAACTTCAGCAAAGAAAATATATAACATGTACCAAACAGAAGTCATAGAGCTAAAGAATACATTAACTAGACTGAAAAATACACTAGAGAGGTCCAATGGCAGACTAGATGAAGCAGAAAAGTATTAGTGCACTAAAAGAACAGCAGAACTGAACCAACAAGAACAGCAAAAAGGAAAAACAGAATTTTAAAAAATGAACATAGCTTAAGGGACCTATGGGATAACATCAAGCAGAATAACATTCACATTAGAAATCTCAGAATGAGAAGAGAGGAAGTGGCAGAAATTTATTTGAAAAAATAATGGGTAAAAACTTCGTTAACCTGGAGAAGGAAACAGACATCCATACCCAGGAAGCCTAGAGAGCTCCAAGGTGCATACAGAGATCCCACCAAGATGTAACTAAAACGTCAAAAAATAACGCCACACAGAGAATCTTGAAAATAGCAGAGAAAAATGAAGTTTTATGTACAAAGAAAACCCCACAATACTATCTGCATATTTTTCAGTAGAAACTTTGTAGTTCAGGAGGAAGCAATATGATAGACTTAAAGTGCTAAAAGGAAAAAACTCCCAAAGAAGAATACTTACACAGCAAGGTTATTCAGATTTGAAGAAAAGGTAAAGAATTTTGCTGAAAAGCAAAAGCTAAGGTGTTAAACTAGCCTGGTAAGAAAACGTAACGGTAACTTCTTTAAGCTGACAAGAAAGCATACTAACAGTAACAGGAAACATACAAAAATATAAATCTTGCTGATAAAGGTTAATATATAGTAAAGGTAGTGGACTAATCACTTAGAAAGCTAGTATTAAGGATAAAAGAGAAAAATAGAGTAAAAATAACTATGACTACAATAATAAGGGATATACAAAATAAAAAGATGTAAAATATAACAATAAAAACATAAAAATAAAGGGGGCTGAAAAATGTAGAACTTTAGAATGCAAATTTAAGTTGCTATTAAGTTAAAATGAACTGTTTTATATATAAACCATATTATTTATGTATATTGTATATTTATTGACCTATATCATACATTTGTATATGTAACATATATTGATGTTTACGTGAGCCTCCTGGTAATCACAAAGGAAAAAAACTATAGCATATCAAAGATCTACTAAAGATAATGAGAAAGGAATCAAAACACAACACTGAAGAACTTCATCAAACCCCAAAGGAAGAGAGAATGAAAGAAAAGGAACAGAGATTGTTTTATAAACAACCAGAAAACAATTAATAAAATGGCAGTAAGTACAGACCTAACAATAGATACTTTAAATGTAAATAGACTAAATTGTCCAGTCAAAAGTCATCAAGTGGCTGAATGGATAAACAACAGCAACAAAATCTATCTTTACACTGCCTGCAAGACATTCACTTTAAGGACATACTGACATAAGGACAGACTGAAAGTGAAGGGATGGAAAAGATGTTCCATGCAAACAGAAACCAGAAGAAAGCTGGAGTAGCAATACTTCTATCAGACAAACAGGCTTTAAAACAATGTACTAAAGAGACAAAGAAGAACATTACATAATGATAAAGAAGTCAGTCCAACATTCTCTTGTTGGATCAACATATGTAAACATTTATAAATATTGATGCACCCAGCATAAGAGCCCCTAAATATATAGAGAGCAAATCTTAAAAGACCTAAAGGCAGAAACTGACAACAGTAGGAGACTTTAATACCTCACTTACATCAATGGTTAGATCATCCAGACAGAAAATAAACAAAGAAACACTGGCCCTAAGTGACACATTAGACCAGATGGAGTTAATGTACAGAGAACAGTCCATCCCAAAATAGAAGATTATACATTAAACATTCTCCAGGACAGATGATATGCTGGACCACAAAACAAGACTCAATAAATTTAAGAAAACTGAAATCATATCAAGCATCTTTTCTGAACACAATAGTATGAAACTAGAAATCAAATACAGGAAGAAAACTGGAGGAAAAAATATGTGGCGATTAAACAACATGCTACTGAACAACCAACAAATCAACAAATCAAAGGAGAAATAGCAAAAATACCTTGAGACAAAGGAAAATGGAACTTACCCAAATGTACAGATGGGGCAAAAGCAGTACTAAGAGGGAAGATGCGAGCAGTACAAGCCTACCTCAAAACACAAGAAAAATCACCAAAAAGAAACCTAACTTTAAAACTAAAGGAACTAGAAAAAGATGAGCATACAGTTCAAAGTTAGTAGATGAAGGGAAATAACAAAGATTAGAATGGTAATAAATGAAATAAAGACAAAAAAGACAATAGAAAAGATCAATGAAACTAAGAGCTGATAATTTGTAAATACAAACAAAATTGACAAACCTTTGGGTAGATTAATCAGAAAAAAAAAAGAAAAGGCATTGATAAATAAAATCAGAAATGAAAGTTAAAACTGCCATCATAGAAGCATGAAGGATCCTAAAAGACTACTATGAACAATTATATGTCAAGAAGTTGGAGAATTCAGAATAAAAAGGATAAATTCCTATAAACAATCTTCAAGACTAAATCATGAAGAAATAGTAAATCTGAATAGACTGATTCCCAGTAAGGTGATTTAATCAGTAATTAAAAACCTCCCAAAAAAACAAAGTTCCAGGATCAGACAACTTCACTGGTGAATTTGATCAAGCATGCAAAGAAGTTTGAATACTTACCTTTTCAAACTCTTCCAAAAAACTGAGGAGAAAGGAATACTTCCAAACTTATTTTAGGAGGCCAGCATTACCCTGATTCCTAAACCAGACAAGGATACCAAAAAAAAAAAAAAAAAGTACAAACAAGATTTTCTATGTAAAAAAATGCAAATTTGGAAATATAAGGATATCATAATATTCAGATGATAGCATATGTTTAGATCATTTTACATTTTGAAAAATTTTCAAGGCAGAGAACTGTTTATAACCTAGATTTTAAAATCTCTTAAGTATACTGTTACTGAGGTATACTCAAGTTTAAAAAAACATTAATTAATATGTAGTAATTAATAGTGTAGACACTTAGCATTTACTTTCTTATTATGATAACATATATTATGTCAGGTGGAAATTGATAATGCTATCTCTTAGGAATACACTAGCTGTGTTCAGAAATTGAAGTTGATCTACAGTCAACATATTTGAGTCCTAAGGTAATTGATGCCAGGCACATCACAGACTTCTTATACCATCAACATCTGGCAAACAACTGACAACTAAAAAGCAAATAATGAAGATATGGGGAAATAATCAGTTTAAATTCCCAGGTCAAAATGAGCCCATCAGTAATACAATTTAGCATTCAACAAGCATTTTTCAGTAATGGACAATAATAATAATTTTTAAAGCCCAACTTGTTCCTTATTAAAAAATTAAAAGAAGCATTTTCAAGGCTTGTTCTGAACAAGCAGCAAACAGATGTTTTGAGTTACTTAACAGGGAAAAGGTATGGCGGGTTAGTGCTCTCAAAATTATCACAGACTGCCTCCATGGAATACATTAACATACTTAGCAGCACTATGAATAAAAATTAGTGTGGAAAATCTCTCATAAAAGAAATCATGAGCAGAGTAATAGATGACAGAGCTTAAATACCTATTCTGGTTCTGATAGAGAAATAGACAATTTATTAATTGACTAATTGCAGCTTATCCAGATTTTCCAAAGTAGTCAGCACAGCTTAATAAAACAAATTCCAGATAGAGGAAGGGTAAACAAACTTTTAGAGATCACACAATTTTTCCCTACTCCTTCCTTCATAATCATCTACCCAAGAGGGGTAGCTACGGAGGAATAAAGAAAGGAAGTAGAGAAGAATGCTGCTCACCATGCTAATCAAGTCCTCCATTAATACCATATATTCCCTGAAGATTTTCATAGAAAATACATATTTCATCACAGAGAGCACAAAGGTGGACTTAGATGATATTTTTGTCAAAAACCTTATTCTCAGTAAGAGCATAAAGGAAAGCATGATAAATACTAATACTATTTTAGGTATGATATATTGGACAACATGAATAGTGGAATCTATAGTCTATAGGACAAAACAAATCTGCTTCATTCATCAGGATCATTTAAGTTAAAGTCAGTGACTTTTATTCTCTAATTGCTGTTTTATAAGAATAGAATAAGAACAACTGAATGGAAAGGGGCAGTAGAGACTAAAAGAGGGATCTGACCAGAGGGATGGTGCACACTGTGCCAGTCTGAACAGTAACAGACACAATGAGGGGACTGCAAAAGGAAAAATATGTATGTATGCCTTATAAGACACATCGGCAGGAACTCTGAAAGACACAGTCATCCTAACACATTTATGACTAACATCAGGGAGTACATTATTCATTTTCATCATAATATCAATGGCTATCAATTATTGAGTATTTGCTGCAAGCTTGGTATTATAGGAAATATTTTATACCTATTATTTTCAATTTCACTAAGAATTCTACAATGAAGAATTATGCTCATTTTAGAGATGGAGAAACTAAGCCTCAGAGAAGTCAAATATCTCATCCAAGCAAAGGCCAAAAGTGATGAATCTATGGCTGGAAATGTGGCCTGTCTGTTTCTACTATGATAGGTTATATCAGAAATAATAGGTGCACCCCCCCATTTTTTTATCCCACATATACTGCAGCTTCAAAGGCCTCCCTTTAAATGAATGTAAAAGTGCCTGCCATTGAAATAAATATATTAGCATGTTGTTTAAAAAATCTATTTAAAAAAAATAATTTTCTGGCACATGCACCAAACCAATTGATTGACTGACCCTGTTTCTAATTAGTTATTTGACATTATTTTATTACTCCTTTATTTTCTTAAACCATCATACTAACTCCTTCCATGACATGCCTACATAAAAACTGGAAAAGGGGAGGGAATATATATATATTCACATATATGTATGTATCTATTACAAAAAATTGGTTCAATCCTGAAGTAAATTAATTCAATCCATGGGATTGAAGAAAGGATGGGGTAGAGAATAATGAAACTTTAAGCTTGCTTTAGAAACACAGAATTAGAAAATGTTAGCAATGTAGATAATGTTTTCCTTTAAATTGTTATTACTTAAGCTTACAAACTTTTAGGAAATAGCACATATCAACAAACATTAAGCAAACGTTTTTTCTTTTCTGCCTTAATAGGATCAACCTGAACTAAAAATGCTGCTCATTTATTATCATCATCATAATTAACTGAAAATTATTAAGCACTTATTATATGTAAAACCAGGAATGTTTAAAAATAAGATACAGTCTCTGATGAGTTGGGGTCAAAATGCATTTAAAGATAGAATAAGGAAGTATTTGTGTGCTGAGCAAGTGGTAGACACAGGATGACTTCAGCTCAGAAGATAAAATTATAATGTGGGTGAGATAAGACAAGCATTCAGAGTGTAAGCAAGAATGTGATTTATATTCAAAATGTTCTCCATATGCTTTAACTCTTGTTATTATTACCCTTTGATACAGTGCCCTCTTATCCAAATGAAGCAAATGTTCTTACAACCCCTCTCATAATAACTTGTTAAGTCTTCATGCTGATCATCACCCTGAATCTACAACTTACTTCCCTCTGCTTTGCCAGACCTTCCCCTTAACTTAGGACAATACACATGCCTTTTGGGAAGCTTCTTATAGAGGTCTGCTGGTATCTTCCTCTCATATACCTTGGTGAGCCAGCAACATCTCTGTTTGTTGTTTACATTTATTATAGTGTGAGTTTCTTGAGATTTGATGACATGCCGTATTTCTCTCTTGAACCCAGCACCTACCTGGGAAAAGTAATCACAGAACAAAGAAAAAAATGCAGGTTTCTTTTTGACTCTACATTTAGAGGGAGTCAGTGATGTGATTTTTTATTTTCTGAAAGCAAATGTAACCAGTGTAGTAGTAAGAGGAATGATGGTAATAATGAACCATAATGCCACAATAACAATAGCTGTCATGCTGGGTCCTTGCTTTGTGTCAGGCACTGTGCTGACTACATCTCTTCGACTCCTTATAATGAGATAAGCAGAAGATAATAAGTACTCTTTTCTCCAGAGGGTTAAATGAAGATTCAGGGAGGTGACTTAAGTAGTCAACTAAGATCACACAGGTTGCCAATATCAGAACTATGATTTGTGCACAGATTTGTCTTATTCAACAATCGATAAATGTACAGTATTCACAAACAAGGAGTCAGTAGTTCCTTTAAGCTCTTTGCGAGTAACTGCAACTACAGCATCTCCTTTAGTACTGAAATGTATGGACATTGTTGATTTGGGGGGTGTTATAAGAAAGTGGCAAAATTATAAAAGTGCCTCAATACCAGATTTTGTGGCATTTAGAAGTGTATTTAAGAGGATGCATGATAGCTTTTTTTTCCAGATTATAGTTGAAGGCTAATCATATAAATATGTATCACCTGAGATATCAGAATTAAATCTGATACAAAGCATTAAGGGCAGATAGATTTGGGTTCAACATAAGGAATATCCTGATAAACTGCTACTTACTGAAAATAAATGATCTGTGTCAAGAAGGAATAATTCAGATCGTGTGTTTGTTGGTAAAATTGCAATACTTCCAGAATTTCTCACCTGGCCTTAGTGCATCTCTGTATTAATAAGTGTTTCCAAGGGGTGGAAAGAAGTATCCATCTCCATATCAATAGTGATTTTGAGGGGGAGCAAGGGATTATCTGGACCAGAGAGGTTGGCTGGGGTCCCCTTTTGGCAACCTGGTGGCAAGAGGCAGGCGAGCAGAAGTGGATGACTGCTTGTAAACAATAAACGGGTTTCTCCCACTTTATTTCTCCCTTTGATTCCAGTTCATATGCATTTTGCCCTGGGCTGGGAAAATATTTTCCCCTCAAAGTCACAGTGTTGCAAGACAGTTGTGCATTATGATCAAGTGGCATGTGTGTACTGGGTGGACAGTATTGATCATATGGGAAATTCAGAAAAGAATGTATTGTATTAGGAGAGGGAAAGACATACATTTTAGCTTGGAGAAAACAAAAGAGAAATCAAATTAGTAAATTCAGAACAGATTATTGAGTTATTTTAGAGAGCAGAAAAGGCCAAAAGGAGAGAAAGCGATCCAACCTAATTACTGCTTTGCATTCCTTCTAAGGAATTTAAGTGTAGAATTAAGGTCTTGGATAACTGTATACAATCCATTCCCAGGTGTCTTGCAAGAGCACTCCTCATGATAACAGGATTACAATGAGAAAATAAATAGAAATAAACAATAATTAAGGTAAGCTCAAGTGTGATCTTGGGGCAGTTGGGGAAGGATTTATGCTATGGCACTAGAATAAAGATACACTGAAGTTTAAAAATTACATACAAAAGCTATTGTATAAAAAAAGGCTGAGGCATCAGGTGGCCAGAGGGTTTGGGGATTGGGCTTTGCTCATGAGCTATAAAAAAATTAATTCATAGTTGCTTACCCACATTATATCATCTGTTCTACCAGTATACACTTCATAGAAGGAGGTCTCAGTCACCATGGACACATTAGTGCTCTGAAATAAGTGGGCATAGAATAGTAGAAATTATTATAGCCTCTGCTTATATTAATCCTCCCGCCCTTACCAACAACCAGCAGCTTTTGGTCAAAGGGTTGAGGAGAGCAGATATGAAGTAAACAGTCTTTAATAGTCAAGTTGCTATTGATTTTAAAATGTAAATTATTTATTTAAAAAATAAAGGAAATTTATAGATGTATTGTTACTTCTAATCACCATGTGACTGTTAGGCAGGAAAATAGATATGAGTGGGGAGGAAAGAGAATAAGGTCAGTAAATCCCACTAGAAAGGACTGAGTTAATCAGTTAAAACTAGAAAGCCAGAAAAGACTCAGGTTAATGAGTTAATCAGTTAAAGCTCAAAAGGTCAGGAGCGACTTGGCCTTGAATGTTTGAATATTCCTCAGATAAGGAGACATATCTCAGCATAACCCATGTCTTCATTGTGTCAATTAGATCATGCCACTGTAAAATTTACTTTAGCCTGATAAAAGGCCCAGCTATAAACAGCATAATAAGGACAGGAAGATCCCACCTTAAATCCAAAATTGCATTTTTAAAAATTCAGGAATTTAAAAGTAAGATTCTTAACATACTGTTTAGGAAACAGTATGTTACAAGCAGTCATCCACTTCTGCTTGCCTGCCTCTTGCCACCAGGTAAATAGTAACATACTGTTTACTGCTAGTAAACAAACAATAATTTGGCCCACCCTGGTCAGGGCAAGTGGTCTTAACTGATATGCCCTCAGACCAAAAAGCTGCTATTCTGGGAAGAAATCAGCAGTAAATTTATTATTTTAATTTTGCAGAATTACTTGGAGAACCAACAAAAAGAAAGATGTAATGACTCATTAAGGATAAACATCTCAAGACCACTTAACAAGTACACAACCCTAGCCCTCTGAAAATCCTCAACCAACTAAAAAATCTGAGACCCTAAAATCTTAAGGGTGCCTCTTTTCTGAGGTAGCCCAGACTCCCCCTTCTCTGAGTATGCACCTTTTTGCTTTAAATAAACGTCTCCCTGCTCAACTTATAATGTTTTGTTTGCTTTTCCAGTGATGTCTTTTTTACTTTGCTTTTTCATTATAATCTCCTTGTACTCTGACTTCTCCGGATCTCCATACCAACTTCCCCCAACAAGACCATAAAAAAATGTACAGGATATGCAGCAAGAGGGGATTAAAGATGGAAGCATGAGAGGTGAGAGAGAAACTTCCACCTAACACCACATATAATATGAAAATATAATTAATATGACTAATCCTGGAAAGTCAACAGGAAAGAGGGCTGTGCCAAACTGCATACACCTGGAGAAAATAATAAAACTCATGGAACAGGGTAACATACCAAAGCCGGGGACCAGGGAGACCCAAGTCCTTCCCCCATCCCAGTTAACTGGCAGAAGGAAGAGAAACAGAGCGGTGAGGGAGTAGAGGCCTGGGACAGCTGAATACCTAACTCCAGATATCTGCATGGGAGCACAAACCTACATTTCATGGTGCTTTCATGGTACTCTATGATTAGGTGGTTAGAAAGCTAAGACAGGCAGAATACCTGGAGAAACAGAGATTCCAGCTGCTGATGGAAAGCAGGGATCCATATCTGGCTGCTCTGGGACAAAAGAAAGGTAGGCAGTCTGAGAGACTTCTTAACAGCAGAAGGGCTGCTGAAGGGGCAAGGATTGCATAGAGCTTACTGCTCAGGAGAAAGGACAGGTAGACAAAATTGTCCAGGTGTAGTCTGCCTAGCAGGTTGGAAACTTTATCAATCTTCAGGTGCTACAGCTTCCTGACTGGCTACACAGCTTAAAGGACCCCCTTCATGATAAGCAGCCTACTGCGACTTTCTCCCAGTAAGCCCCACCTGGCTCAGAAACCAGCAAACCCTACCCTAGCATTAGACCAGCCAGAGGAAAGCCTGTCTACAACAACTACAAACACAAAGCACAGAGGCTTATACCTGTGTGCTCTGCCCACTGGTTCTGGCAGTGGAGTCAGGCATAGAAGTCAGGAAGCAGGAAACAGCTCTTTCCTTCCCTTAGGTCAATCTCATGTGAACCCTGACATTGCTTCAGGGGCTGAGCAGCTCCAGAAAGTAGAGCTTCTGGACACTAGAAGGTGCCACACTAGAAGGTGCCATTTACAAATATGAAACACCAAAGAAACCTGGTTCAAAGTAAAATTATTAATACAACACCTGAAAAATATTTTAAAGAAATTGAGTTGATGTATCTTCCTGAAAGGGATTTCAAAATAAAAATCATTAACATACTCATGGAGGTACAGAAAAATATTCAAGAACTCAGGAATGAATTCCAGTAGGAGATCCAATTGTTGAAGAGCACAATGGAGGGTATTAAAAGCAGATTAGATATGGTGGAGGAGACTATAAATGAAATAGAAATTAGAGCAGAGGAGCATGAAGAAGTTGAGGCACAGAGAAAAAAAAGGATCTCTAAGAATGAAAGAATATTGAGACAACTCTGTGACCAGTCCAAATGGAACAATATTCACATTATAGGGGTACAAGAAGAAGAAAGAGAAAAAGAAAAGAGATAGTACGTGTCTTTGAGGAGGTAATTGCTGAGAACTTCCCCAATCTGGGAAGGCGATAGTCTCTCAGGACATGGAGGTGCACAGATCTCCCAACACAAGGGACCCAAGTAAGACAACACCAAGACATATAGTAATTAAAATGGCAAAGATCAAGGATAAGGACAGACTGCTAAAAGCAGCCAGAGAGAGAAATAGGATCACATACAAAGGAAAGCCCATCAGGCTAACATCAGACTTCTCAGCAGAAACCTTACAGGCCAGAAGGGAGTGGCATAATGTATTTAACACAATGAAGCAGAAGGCACTTGAACCAAGAATACTTTGTCCAGCAAGCTTATCATTTAAATTTGAAGGAGGCATTAAACAATTTCCAGATAAGCAAAAGCTGAGATAATTTACCTCCCACAAACCATCTCTACAGTGTATTTTGGTGGGACTGCTATAGATGGAGGTGTTCCTAAGGTTTAATAGCTGTCACCAGAGATAATAAAACCACAGAAAGAAAGTAGAACAGTTAATTACTAAGCAAGTGCAACATTAAATAAACTATCCCCAAAGTCAATCAAGGGAAAGAAAAATAGTACAGAATATAATACCTAATATATAAAGAATAGAGGAGGAAGAAAAAGGAAGGCAAAAAAGAACCTTTAGATTGTGTTTGTAACCGCAATATTAAGTGCGTTAAGTTAGACTCTTAGATAGAAAGGAAGTTAACCTTGAACCCTTGGTAATCACAAATCTAAAGTCTGCAATGGCAATAAGTACATACCTATCAATAATAACCCTAAATGTAAATGGACTGAATGCACCAATCAAAAGAGAGAGAGTCAATGAATGGATAAAAAAAAATACCCATCTATATGCTGCCTACAAGAGACTCACTTTAAACCCAAAGACATACACGGACTCAAAGTGAAGGGATGGGAAAAGATATTTCATGCAACTAATAGAGAGAAAAAAGCAGGAGTTGCAGTACTTGTATCAGACAAAATAGACTTCAAAACAAAAAAGGTCACAAGAGACAAAGAAAGACATTACATCATGATAATGGGGTCAATTCAACAAGAAGATATAACCACTGTAAATATCTATGTGCCCAATACAGGAGCACCTACATATGTGAAACAAATGCTAACAGAATTAAAAGGGGAAATAGAATGCAATGCATTCATTCTAGGAGTCTTCAACACTCCACTCACTCTGAAGGACAGATCAACCAGATAGAAAATAAGTAAGGAGACAGAGGCACTGAAAAACACATTAGAACAGATGGACCTAACAGACATCTATGGAACTCTACATCCAAAAGCAGCAGAATAAACATTCTTCTCAAGTGCACATGGAACATTTTCAAGAATAGATCACATACTAGGCCACAAAAAGAGCCTTGGTAAATTCAAAAAGATTGAAATTGTACCAAACAGTTTCTCAGATCAAAAAGGTATGAAACTAGAAATAAATTATGCAAAGAAAATGAAAAATCCCACAAACACATGGAAGCTTCACAACATGCTTCTAGATAACCAATGAGTCAATGACCAAATAAAAACAGAGATCAGGCAATGTATGGAGACAAATGACAACAATAATTCAACAACACAAATCTGTTGGACGCAGTGAATGCCTTGTGAAGAGAACAGTATATTGCAATACAGGCCTACCTCACGAAAGAAGAGCAATCCCATATGAACACTCTAAACTCACAATTAATGAAACTGGAAAAAGAAGAACAAATGAGGCCCAATGTCAGTAGAAGGAGGGTCATATAAAGATTAGAACAGAAATAAATAAAATCAAGAAAAATAAAACAATAGAAAAAATCGATGAAAGCAAGAGCTGGTCCTTTGAGAAAATAAACAAAATAGATAAACCCCTAGCCAGACTTATCAAGAAAAAAAGAGAGTCTACACATATAAACAGAATCAGAAATGAGAAAGGAAAAATCACTATGGACACCACAGTAATACACAATTATTAGAGAATACTATGAAAATGATATGCCAACAAACCAGATAACCTAGAAGAAATGGACAACTTTCTAGAAAAATGCAACCCTCCAAGGCTGACCAAGGAATAAACAGAAAATCTTAACAGACCAATTACCAGCAACAAAATTGAATTGGTAATCAAAAAACTATCTAAGAACAAAACAGCTAGACCAGATGGCTTCACTGCTGAATTTTATCAGACATTTAGTGAAGACCTATCCTCCTTAAAGTTTTCCAAAGAGTAAAAGAAGAGGGAATACTTCCAAGCTCATTCTATAAGGCAAGCATGACTCTAATACCAAAACCAGGCAAAGACACCACAAAAGAAAGAAAATTACAGACCAATATCCCTGATGATGTAAAACTACTCAAGAAAATATTAGCAAACCGAATCCAAAAATACATCAAAAAGATCATTCATCGTGATCAAGTAGGATTTATTCCAGGGATGCAAGGATGGTAGAACATTCAAAAAATCCATCAACATCATCCACAATATCAAAAAAAAGGAACAAAAACCACATGATTATCTCCATAGATGCTGAAAAAGCATTTGACACAATTCAACATCCATTCATGATAGTAACTCTTAATAAAATGGGCAAAGAGGGCAGGTACCTCAACATAATAAAGGCCATATATGACAAACCCACACAGCCAATGTTATACTTAATAACGAGAAGCTGAAAGCTTTTCCTTTAAGATAGGGAACAAGACAAGGATGCCCACTCTCCCCACATCTATTCAACATAGTTCTGGAAGTCCTAGCCATGGCAATCAGACAACACAAAGAAATAAAAGGCATCTACATTTTCAAGGAAGAAGTTAAACTGTCCCTGTTTGCAGATGACATGATATTGTACATAAAAACCCCTAAAGAACCCATTCCAAAACTATTAGATCTAATATCTGAATTCAGCAAAGTTGCAGGATACAAAATTAATGCACAGATATCTGTGGCATTCCTATACACTAACAGTGAACTAGCAGAAAGATAAATCAGGAAAACAATTCCATTCACAGTTGCATCAAAAGAATAAAATACCTAGGAATAAACCTAACCAAGGATGTATAAGACCTATACATTGCAAACTACAAGACACTCATCAGAGAAATTAAAGAAGATACCAGTAAATGGAAACACATCCCATGCTCATGGATAGGAATAATTAATATTGTCAAAATGGCCATCTTGTCTAAAACAATCTACAGATTCACTGCAATTTCTATCAAAATTCCAATAGCATTCTTCAATGAACTAAAGCAAATCATTTTAAAATTCATATGGAGCCACAGAAGACCCTGAATAGCCAAAGCAATCCTGACAAGGAAGAATAAAGAAAGGGGGATCTCACTTCCCAACTTCAATGTCTATTACAAAGCCACAGTAATCAAGACAATTTGGTACTGTCACAAGAACAGAATCATAGACCAATGGAACAGACTAGGGAGCCCTGATATAAACCCAAGCATATATGGTTCATTAGTATACGATAAAGGAGCCATGAATATACAATGGGGAAATGACAGCCTCTTCAATACCTGGTGTTGGCAAAACTGGACAACTAAATGCAAGAGAATGAAACTGCATTATTGTTTAACCCCATACACAAAAGTAAACTCAAAATGGATCAAAGACCTGAATGTAAGTTTTGAAACCATAAAACTCTTAGAAGACAACATTGGTAAAAATCTCCTGAATATAAGCATGAGTAACTTCTTCCTACACATCTCCTCAAGCAAGGGAAACAAAAGCAAAAATGAATATACAGGACTACATCAAACTAAAAAGTTTCTGTACAGCAAAGGACACCATCAAAGAGCAAAAAGGCATCCTACAATATGGGAAAATATATTTGTAAATGACATATCTGACAAGGGGTTAACATAGAAAATATATCAAGAACTCACATGCCTCAACACCCAAAAAGTAAATAACCCAATTAAAAAATGGGCAGAGGATATGAAGAGACAATTCTCCAAAGAATAAATCCAGATGGCCAACAGACACATGAAAAGATGCTCCACATCACTAATCATCAGGAAAATGCAAATTAAAACCACAATATCACCTCACACCAGTAAGGATGGCCAGCATCAAAAAGCCTAAGAGCAACAAATGATGGTGAGGATGTGGAGAAAGGGGAAGCCTCCTACACTACTGGTGGGAATGTAAGCTAGTTCAACCATTGTGGAAAGCAATATGGAGGTTCCTCAAAAAACTAAAAGTAGACATACCATTTGACCTGGGAATCCCACTCCTTGGAATTTACCCAAAGAATACAACTTCTCCAACTCAAAAAGACATATACACCCCTGTGTATATTGCAGCAGTATTTACAATAGCCAAGATCAGTAAATGAATAGATAAAGAAGAAGTGGTACATACACACAATGGAATACTATTCAGCCATAAGAAAGAAACAAATCCTATCATTTACAACAACATGGATGGAGCTGGAGGATATTATGCTCAGTGGAATAAGCCAGGCAGAGAAAGTCAAGTTCCAAATGATTTCCCTCATTTGTGGAGTATAATAGCAAAGCAAAACTGAAAGAACAAAAACAGCAGCAGATTCACAGACTCCAAGAAGGGACTAGTGGTTACCAAAGAGGGGAGGTGTGGGAGGGTGGGTGGGGAGGGAGGGAGATGGGGATTGAGGGGTATTATGCTTAGTACATATGGTGTGGTGGGTCACAGGGAAAACAGTGTATCACAGAGAAGGCAAACAGTGAATCTGTGGCATATTACTACACTGATAGACAATGACTACATTGGGGTATGCGTGGGGACTTGATAATATTGGTAAATGTAGTAATCACATTGTTTTTTCATGTGAAACCTTCATAAGAGTGTATATCAATAGTAAGTTAATAAATATTTTTTTTAAAAAAAGAAAGAATGCGCAGCAAAATCAAACCTTCCTGGTGGCTTTATATCCCTGGATCTTGCATTGGTATGTGGAAGCAGGGGAAGGATTAATGCTGCATATGTCCATTGGAGTGCCCTTCATGAATAGATCATCTACTTTGTCTGTTGTCTTTAAAAGTAAGGATTGAGGATGCACTCTGGATTGCTGGTCTTTTTTCAAGTGTTTTAAATATGTCTGTCATCTTGCAGTTGTTGTGTGTCCAAACTGAAGAAACTTGGGTGCCTTAGCCCCACCATGTTTAGAAGAGATGCAATCCATTCTTTACCACATTTTTAAAGTTATTATTTTTTTAGGAGAATCAAAGTGTAAATTCAAAATTATAAATATAACTTTTTAAATTTTATATAAAATGCAAATTATTTAGAAGAGGGAAAAAGACATGTTACTTGTAAGAAATTGTTTTTAAAGAAGAGGCATCATTATGTTAATGTTTCAGTGTGCTATTAAAATGAAATATTTCAGAGTTGGTATTGCTATAGCTTCAAGCTGCTTATAACTTCATTATGACATTTTCTTCCTCGCAACAGAGGCAAAAGGTTTTTTTTTTTCTTTCTTCTTTGGGTAAAATTGCAATATTTCCTGAATCTCTCACCTGACCTTAGTCCATCTCCATATCAATAGGTGGTTTCAAGGGGGAGCTAGGGCATATCTAGACCAGAGAGACTAGGTGGGTTCCCTTTTTGCAGCTGGGTTGCTGGAGACGGGCTCGCAGAAATGTACAACTGCTTGTAACCAATAAATGTGTTTCTCCCACTTTATTTCTCCCTTTGACTTATTTCAGTTTCAAAGGTAATTTGCTCCTGGATGGGAGACAGACTCCCTCCCCCACCCCTAGCCCCAGAGTTACACTTCTAAGTAATTTTGAAATTCCTTAAATAACAATTGAAGATTTTCATCCTTCCTGGAATAAATTATGTCCTTTTATTCCTATACTATGATGGAATCACTGACAAGGGTCAGAAGTGAAGTAAAACCCTATGATTTCCAGTTCACATGGAATCTGAATTTCATAAAATGAAACTATCCTAACAGAAAAAGTTGATCTTCCTAGCTGGGTTTATCTTGAATACATAATCTTAAGAGCAAAAAGGAGCATGTTCCGTCACATTTTTGTAATTTGTATGGCATTTTTTATTGACAGAAATTAGCCCAACTAGTATTTATCTCTCCATTATCAGTGTACCAACTATTATGAAGCTTTGAAGCTCAACTGCTGTATTTAATAAAAATAAACTAGTTGATTTAAAAAATACAGCAAGATAAAGCAGATAATCAAGAAGGAGAAGGCATAGAATATAATGAGTGGTAGAACTAAACCAGGAATTATTTAAAAAGAAACTTCAACATGATTGAAAGAGAAGTGAACAGTTAAATCTAGAATACTATCAGATCAAATTAGAATAAGAAGTCACACTCCAAGAAAAGAATCAAAAGATTCCATGTATTACTTCCAATTGGAAGATACTGGCTTAGAAGCAAAAGGGAGATGTATTTCTTCTTTAAATAAGAAAAATGGTACCAATTAGAAATGCCAAAATCAAAGGCCTCCCAGGAAAATCCCACTTCAAGTAGGAAATAAACTGATAAATGTATGATTTAAGTAACTCATGGCATATAAGAAAAATAACCCATTTGATCTTTGTCTTAGGATCTTTTGAGTAGCACAATGACCATGATATTTAGCCCATAAGGAATGAAGGAAAATCTTAGCACAATTATTTGCTCTGCAAAGGCAATATTTAAAGGGTTCTAACTTTCTAGAGGCTTTTTAATAAGTTCCAAACTCAGGTTAACATGTATATCAGTCACTGCAAACTAAATTCATTATGGGTGCTATAGATTGCAGATGTCATCAACCTTGACAATATAAAAATAAGAGTATACTATAAAAGTTGGGAAGTGGGGGAGAAGAGTTTGTGAGACAGGTGGAATGACAGGATGTTATTAATAGCATCCTACATAGAATGTGGTTTCAGATACATGGTTAAAAATTAAGGAGATTAAAATATAGAATCTTTGTGTTTCTTAAAGCTATATAATAATCAGTACAAGGCCTAAAAATATTGACATATCTGTGCAAAAATGGGTACAAATGGAAGGTGAAAGTGTAAATAAGCTGAGTGCTCATGTTTCAGTATGAGAAGTAAAAACGTCTGAAGTTAATAAATCAAATAATTAAAAAATAGCACATTATTTAGAATTATGGAGATGACTGAGACCAAAAATAGAAAAGGTAAAAAAATCGTTTCTACTGGGAGAGACAGAGAAGGGTTTGTTAGGTCAGGCTGTTGTATAATTAATGTATTTACCTATTAGTGATTTACTTGATGAAAATAAGAATTATGTATAATAATACAAGTGATTAGTAAACATTCCTTTGCAACATAGATCTACATGTATTCTACACATACCAAAGCCGCTGTCTGCATTATCTTCTTTTGGGATAACTAAAGCTTTTGATACTTTTGATAATATAGATGTATTTTTTAGTTATACTGGGTCATAGTATCAGTCATGGGAATGACAAAATTCACCAAAAAATTCACTTAATTAGAAATAATTAAATAACTAAACCCAAATCAAACACTACCCATTCTCTTTACTGACAGCTTATATTATACATGCCTATCTATTGTCACAATACAAATATGTTCACTGAATCTAGTACATTGAATTATTTATATATGCTCTGGCTTTCTTCCTTCAGATTTAACAATAAGAATACCTCTCCCTACCCCCTTTTAAACAGAGTAACTTGCTAGTTTTTGTTTTGTTTTTTTATTACTCTGGGTAAAAATGATAACCCTCTTTCCTTTATGAGGATTAAGAGTTACAAGGTTACATATTGACCTGCCCTATAATTTATTCATGCTGGAGGGGGAAAACAAATGAAATTAATTTCTCTTTTAATATATACAGCTTGGATATGTGCTACTAATTACAGTGGTAAGAATTCCTAATAGGAGATACTAGTGTCTCCTAAGATCTACAACCCATGGAGTTCTCTGAGAGTGTTAAACTAAACTTCTGTTTGAGAAACTCTTAACAGATTACTGGCTGACTTGATCAAACTGACATGGTAATTACTTTTAGAAAATTAATAGAATCCTAGGTGCAAAATATGGTCAATGTAAACTTCAGTTTTAAATTTAAGTAATGAGTAATTCACTGAGCCTTCTCAAAGAATTTTAATCTTTTTACAGGTTACCTCTTCACAAAGCACTTGAGATTTTATTCCAACTGACATCAAGCATACTTCATATACTATGTTCTCATTTCTGGCCATTTACATCCAAAAATGAGAGGTTTTTTTTTTTTACATGTGTTGGGTATGTCTCCATAGATCTTTTCCTTACTTTAGAAAACTCATATGGCCTCTTAAATATCATTATGAAAAATGTGTTCTGGAAAAGTTGCAGGCATTCATAATCCTATCCTACTTTCCTCTCCTTCAAACTGTTTACATAGCTCCTGGGATAAACTAGGTATTTCATATCATTTCAATTAAGTTTACTCTATTTCATAGAAAATTTAATAGTACTGACCTTGATTTATTCATTGTTCATTCTGGGTAAAGATTTTCTATAAAACAAACATTTTACACTTTTAAATATAGTTCATTTTTGCTAGTGACAAAATTAGATTTGAACCACCTGCTTGTTGTGTGCAAGCATCAACATCAACTTCACAGTTCATCATGCCATAAATACTCATGCCTTGGGAACTTGCCAGACACATGCCTTTTTCAGTAATGTGATTTCACCCTGATCCCCCACTGTAGAATTGTAACTCAAGGAAGCAGCTAAACCATTCAGAGCAGACACTTAGAAATGTGCCTTTTGATATAAAGATGTGCGTAAGACCAAGGCTCTGCTCATTTTTAAACAAAATCAAATCAGTTTAATACTCAAAGCCTATCATTACATAAAAGAAGTTTCCCTACACAGTTGTCAAGCTTATTTCAGGTGAATACTGGATGATGGAGCTTAAGGAAAGTGGGGCATACTGTAAAGGAAAGAAGCTAAGCAAGTGGCATATAAGCAGTGTATGCAGTCCTGTTTGCCTTAAGTCATGATGGCAATGCAGGGCAGCAAAGTGGGGCACAGTGAGAGGAAGCAGAGAAAGTTATTAGAGCATTTAAATAAAAGCGTATGTTGTGAGACACATACCTTGTGTTTCTATCTTTACTTTTGTTATTATAAAAAGTAATACATATTCATGTTTTATTTTTCAAGGTGTAACCAGAAGAAAAAAGCCTCAAAATAAAATTAAAAGCCCCACCTTAACTCACATCCTCAGATCTACTCCTGTAGATAACTACCGCTGATGGATTCCTTCCTCACATTTGCTGATATATGTGTATATAATTTTTTTTCTTAAGTGGGAAAAGCTACTTGTGCTTTTCATCTTTTTTTTTTAAATCTCTTTTTCTCAAAAATTTCTCCTTAATATGTCTATGGATTTAGCTCATTCTTTTAACAAGTTGTAAAATATTTCATTGTATGGCTCTACCACTAGTTGTTTAGCTCCTCCTTTGAATAGATATCTAGGCTAATTTTACTTTTTGTATATGAGTACAAAGCATGCTCAAATAAAATGTGTGTGTCCGTGTATTTCTGTAAGTTAAATTCCTTGTAGTTAAATTTCTGAGATTCCTGCTACGCACGTTTCAAACTTTGCTAAATATGCCCTAATTCTTGCACTACAAAGGCCTAACTACCCCACCCACTGTACTCCAGTGCCTGCTTCCACACCCATGCTGATAATGAGTATTAACAAATATTTTAGTGTCTGCCAGTCTGAAAGAGAATTTCAATGCTTAGGTGAATAGAAAAATACAACTTTTAAGATGTTCAAAAAGTTCAGCAAGATTTAATCCAACCACCTCCATGTAATCATTATAAACACTATAAATACACTCATATTTACACTGATGCAGAAAGGTCTTAAGGAAAGAAATCTACAGAATAATTCACTGATGGTCACAGATTTATTCTGATCATTTTAAATGTGTGAAGACCCAGAGTGATGAGTGATTTTAACATTTTTACAGAAAAGGTAGTAAGACTTAAGGTTTTTGGAATCCTGACCAATGTCAAACAGCTAGCTAGCAGAGTTTAATATCTCTTTTCTCTACTCAGGGATGTCTCTTCACTCAGAGATACCTTGTTTCTGACAGCAACACTCCACTGAAATTCCAAGTTCACAATGACCTTCTCGTTATTAAATCTATTGGTCCCTTTGCTGCTCTAATAGTCCATTCTGTCCTTGACAGTCACCTACCCTTGGCTTCCATGCACCCAACTGCTGGGTTTTCTCCTGACATCCTGGCTGCTCCATATGGGATCCTCAAAGTGGGCATTCCTTTGCTTGTCTTTAAAATCTTGCATTCCTCAGTGCTTTGTTTTTCACCCTTTTCTCACTCTAATGGCAATTCCTTCATTTATATGCATATGTTCATGGCTCAAATTATATCTTTATCAATGCTCTTAAAAACTGAGTTGTAATTACATGCTGTACATTTTCCTGTCCAGTCTTCTCTACTGAACTTCCCAGTTCTCTACTGTACCACTTGCTTGTTTGACCATCCACCAAACTCAGGGCATCCAGAATCTTTCTCAGATCAAGACTTACTAACGTTTTTCAGTGGCTTCTTATTGTTCTCAAGTCCAAAGTTACTTAACATATTTTACCAGACCAGTCATGATCTGTTTCCAGACTGATGTCTCATACTCCCATTACTAGAACTCTCTGAAATAGAACTAGTCAGATAGAACCAAATGTAATTACTTTCAGTGTCTTAGAAATCCATATTCTCTCTCATCCTTCAGGTCAAATTGGAATATCACCTCTTCTAAAATCCATTCAACTATGGGTTATATGTATATACCAATGAGCTGGTTTAAAATAGAGTTTATTCATATGATAGTTACCATACTGCATTATAATTGTTTGCTCAACAGGGTTTTCCTCCCTTAGTAGACTGCTAAATCTGGGAGAAGCCTATTGCTTCTTGGCTCTGTAACATACCATGAAGCACAAATGAGTTGTTCAATAATTAGTAGTGGATTAATTACATGAAAAAAAGTTGAAGCTGAAACTTGGTACCCTCGACAGTCCTTGGTTATTTCCTCTAAGTTAGTTACCACTAATAAAAATAATTCCATGTATGTTGTAGGACTAGCTGGAGGGTCAGAAGCATGTATAAGCATGTTATTGCTTACACTTTGTTCTTTTCCCCGTGGATGAATTCTTGAAAGACTGTATGCATTAAACGTGTGACGCATGAGAAGAAGCTAGCTTTTGAAGAGACACTGCAGTGGTTATTTTGCAAAAGGAGACAGATGATAAACACTTCTAAACTATTATGGGGAAGATGCATGGTGAGATACAAAGAAAGTAGAACTAAAACACAATGAAAAACAACAAAACAATCCAGGGAGCCTATATCAACAACTTTATAGTCATATGTTGATTATCTCTTTATATTTAATGTTTTAAAAATCCAGTTAGATTGTGAGTTGTTTGATAACAGGAAATATTCTAAAAATACAAAAAAGAAGGAAAGGAGAAATAGCTACAGAGTAAGAGGAATTGAATTTATTTTACACACAAAGAGTTTAAAGTGATGTTGGGACTTGGTGAGTGTTTACAAATATTTGATAACTGCCATAGACAGATAGATAGAGCACATCTAGGACTAAAAGAAGAAAGTTTTAAGAAGGCAAATGCAATTGAGCCCAAGAAAAAATTGTCTATTAAATGAATCTGTTTGAAAATGAAATAGACTGCTGTTAGAAGAGGTGAGTCTGGCATCACTAAGGATGTTTCAGTACATTATTGATGGCCACTTATCAAGGTTGATGCAAAGGTAATAGGATAAGCTGGAGGAAAGTATATATTAATGGTATATTCTGTGGTACAAGGATATTTCCTGCTCTACTTGTTATATTGAATATCAACTTGATTATAATCACTAAGTAATTTAATTTAAAAATTCTAGGAACAAACAGCATTCTCAGAAGAGAGCTGATGGCCTCTTCCCTGCTGTTACACTGGGCATTGTCTCGGTATAGAGGCTATGGGATTGCAATGCATTTCTAATAATTGTATCTAGAGATAGTAAAATTTTATACCACGGATACTGTGATCTGCTCTTTGGGACCAAGATTATAGGAAATGATGGGGATCTTGATTAAAAACTTCGGGGGAAAAAGGCTCAAGAACTTAGTACATTCGCTCACTTGAAATTTAAGTTGGAACAAATTTGCACTTCATGAAAATTTTTAGAAATCCTACAATGAAAAATGGCAATGAAAACTTGTATTTTATACATAATATAACATTATTAAATATCTTAAGTATAAAGTTCCCAATTTTTACTATTCCTCTTGCACTACAAAATTATCTAAGAAACATTTTGATATGTTTGTGATCAATAGTGTCATAAATATCTACAAAACTTTATCAAAAATTTTTTTATTCATTCTTATGTTGCTCTATTACTACCTTAATAATTATACACACTCTTATACTATTATTAGTTTTTTGACACATTAGAAAATTGAGAATCTCACAAACTTTTGGTCTCCACAATCTACACTCTAAATCCACAGGGAGTGGGCACTGCTTCCAATGTATTTTCTGGCAATTGAATGCTCTTATTTAAACAAGGTTCTCATCTTTCCTTTGCCATTGGTGTCCTTTCGACCCCACATACCCAATTTCTCAATGTACACAGACACCAAAATACTGGATATGTGATAAATAACTGTTACCTTTCCCATCTTAATCTTCAACTTTATTGCTTTCTCCTTGACTTTTCTACTCAATTTTCAAAAAACTTCTCTCCAGTTCCCAGGGATAGGAATGACAGTGCTGAATTATTTTTCTTTCCATATTTATTTTATAATATTTCAATATTTACCACTATTCTCTTATTTTGAAATGCCCACTCTTTACCACTGATAGATACCTGGGATTCTCATTTGTCATCTCTCCTCTTCAGTGTATTCTTCCCTTACCAAATGTCAAAGATAGGGTACAGTCTGCTTCTGAATTCCACCTCCTAATCTTTGCCTCACAGTATACTCTCACTTCTTACTTTATTTACAGGACTGGAAGCTGTATGTGTCCATATTCAATTAGAAAAAACAAAAAACAATAAATATTGACTATAAAATTTCATTTGTTGTCAGTATATAGAAAATTCCAGACCCACAGTAAGCTCTCAGTGAATGTTAAATGAACTGAATGTGAATAAACACTCTCCCTTTAACTTCTGTTTCTTTCCTCCTGGGAGATGGAAGAATCAATACCAGTTAAAAGAAATATTCTGAACATCCAAACACACAACATGATAAATTTACTTAGACCAATAATAAAGTAGCGATTTTATATACACATCAGTCTGAAGAAGTAAAAAGGTGATTGATCTAGGAATATGGAATGCTATTAGAAAGATACTGATCTCAGTTGTGACTTGCTTTGCATGACATTGAAACAATAACCCAATCTCACCAGGACTATAAAAGCAATCATATAATGTCCATCATAGATGTGTGGTTCTTATTCCCACTGGAACTTCTGTACTACTTATGCTAATCACTTTAAATTAACTTTGATATGAAAAAAAGTACCCTAGGGTAATGTTGTTGTGGCACTTCAGATGAGTGATGTGATTTTCTAATAAAACTCAACAGCAAAAATTAGGGTGATAACAAGACCCTGTTAGCAAATTTTCTTGATATGCATTGGTTAAACCATAACATCAGTACTAGCACAGGGGTAATTAGAGGTATCAGAGATAATGAGCTACCTTATTGATTACTGCCCTTTTGTAACCCAGGATAGTTCAAGTAGAGGAATGTGTTTTAGAGTAATTTGCAATGTAAAAACATGAAATAATGATTATTTTAGATTTCTAATTTTATATTTTGGTATGAGTTTTGTTCTCCTTTCTCTTTTTTTATAGGAATATTAAAAACAAACTTTACCTACTTATATATAAATCCATGGCTTAAAAAAGTCTGTTTTGCAAAACATGCAGTATTGTACAAAAGAAAACCACCTTTAGGGCAAAGTCACACATTTTCATCATGTCCAGTGAATTAAGAGAGTGTTTTAAATGTAATAATTAAAATTTATTTGGAAATTCATGCATAAGAGAAAAATAAATATGCTATCAGATTTTGCAAAAATGCCTACATGGGTGACCATGTAATTTTAGTGAAAGTAAATTATAGAATTTCGTATTAAATATCATCTTTATTTTTAGACACATTTTAATTAAACTCTAATAAAATATGAAATCAGAAATAAAATTGTGTGTAGTTGAACCTAGCAACTAAATTAGAAGGGAAGAGTATTTTCTGAAAATAAATATAACTGCTTTGTACACTGAATTTTGAAGATTCCCTAGAGTAATTAAGTAATTAGACTTTGCTTCTGAACTGGATTGCTTAAATATAGGGTAGTTAATTTTCAAAACTGTGAATTCAAGTGCTGCTTGGCCCAAGGGACTATCACTTGAGATAAACTGAACTTCCATTTGTAGAATTATACTGAATTGAACTTGTTTAATAAAATTAATGTTCAACAATTATTTAGATTTCTGATGGAAGAAAGAAGTACTTTCAATTTATGCTACTTATATATTAGCTTGCAGATGGACCACTCTTGAAAAATAGGCCTAGTTGAGAATTTGGAACCATTTACTATGGAACCTCTAGATACATTGAAGTGGACCATAATAACTACATTTACAATAACACCATAGTTGAAAAACTAGCCACTGTCACTTGCTTCACTTAGTGAAAAGTAAAAAACAATAACAACAACAAAAATAACCTCCTCTATTATATATATATTTAAGTCACCTTAAACCCTTTTAGAATGTAAAAAGTCATTGCTTGTATAATAAATCAGATCCTACCTTAATCACAAGGATTTGAATTGGATAATAAGTAATTAAGTATATGCACAGGTACTACTAATATATTAGTAGGTAGAACTAGGCATTAATTTGAAAGAAAAAAATTAAAATAAAACTATAATTTTTGAAACAGTATAATAGGATATATAAGAAAATACAAAACATACTCAAGAAGAAAGATTAGCATAATCTGATAATTGAAATCATTTTCTACTATGAGTTTCAATTTATGAAAGTAGAAGGATAATTTGGATGAATATATTTCATGAGAGTCAAAGTTAGAGCTGTAACTGAACACAGTTAAAACATTAAAAATTAACAGCATTAAAATCATTAATGGGAGAGCTATTGAAGACAGCACACATAATTCTTAAGGCTCAAGGAGAACCATTTAAGTTTCACCAGTAATTACTTATAAGCCTTATCTTAAGAAAACTTTCACATTTCCGAAAGAAAATGTCTATCTCTTAAGAGAAACATGAAAAACTCTGTTGTCAAACTTTTAGGTGATAATTGACAACATGTATGCAGTATTAAGATTTTCTATAATCACATCCAACTCAGGTCTTTATTTGTCCTATGTAGATAAAAAACAGTCCCTAAATTTCATTCTACTTCTCAATGAACCATATGCATTTCAGGATGTAAATTGTACACATAAGTGGTCAATCATTTTAGAAGACCAGGTGCCTTGAAAAAGATTAATGTATCCACTTAATTGTGTCTTTCTGCCATAGATTTCTGTTGGCAATACCAAACAGAAATAGCAAAAATACAAGCTCAAACAATACTATTATTTGACACTGTATGGGGAGGAAAACCCAGTTTGTTTGATTCCCTCTCTATATGTGGGTAAAGTGAAGGTTCCCATGGCCAGGAACCTTACCTGAACCTAAACTAGTTGATGATATAACTGGCCTGCAGCTAGGCTACTGCTTCCACACCTATAGGCAATTAGCTATTATTAACTGAGTCACTATATAAAGAGCTGTGCCCAGTGCTCTGGGCAGAGACAGAGATGAAGGAGATTACAGACCTGGAGACTGTTGGATTCAGATATAATCGTAGTGCTTGATCTATCACTGGGAGAACAAGCCGGGTAATAGACCCTTTCACGCCAGGAATGTTCTATTGTTATTCTTTGGTCCCACTGAATCCAAAGTGAACTTGCCCAGGGCTGAAACCCTTGGAAAGACAATTGGCATAGATGGCAGGATTTACTGTTGACCAAGGAAAAAGACAGGCTGCCCTTATGGGAGGGGTGCTTCAGCAGGCTGCCCCTATGAATGGGAGACAGTAAGTTGTTCAACAGTGGGTATGTGGTCTGAGGTAGCTTGCCTCCTAGAGGGCTGGGACACACCCCAGGACTGGAGGCAGGTGGAGGGACACCTGAGGCTGTAGGGGTGGCCCTTGGTATAGTAATTGGGTCCTTTGAGAAACAGAGTGCCTGTGAGGCAGCTGGGACTATGAGTTGGCTGCTTCACACAGTATTAAAAAAAGTCTACAGATAAGAAAAAGATGCTCCTGAAAGAGACACAAGAAATGGCAGCATGAGAATGCAAACTGTGAACTGCTGTGGATTCATTGAAGAATGAAATGGCATTGATACAAGAGGAGACAGCATATGAACACCAGCTGTGAGGTGCCACTGAGGAGGTAAAAAAATTTTTGGTCACTGAAATGGCATCACTGCAAGGTACTGTGGAAGAGGTAAAGGCCATGAAGGAAAAGGAGAGACCCCAGCAAAAACCACAAGAGGAGGCAGTACAAGGATGTGAGCTGCAAGGTCCAGCGAAGGAGGTAACAGATTCCTTACAGAATGAAACAGCAGTGCTGCCAAGTGCTCTGAAGGAGGAACAGGCGATAGAGGAAAAGGATGTACTCCTGAGGGAAGCACAGGAAGAGGTGGCACAAGAACACCAGTTGTGAGGCATTCAGGGAAGGCAAGAGAGTTGCTGAAAACTGAGCTAGCATTGCTGCGAGGCACTGTAGAAAGGTAAAGGATTTAACAGAGGAGGCACTCAGGGGAGGGGAGAGAAAGGTGCCTTCAGCCCTGGAAACGGAGGAGCTGGGGAACGATGAAGGGGTGGTGTCAGGGGCACTGACCCCTCCTCTACTGAAAACACACCAAGTGGTTGTAAAGAAAATAAAGACACATCAACCGAGGGTTCCCCCAGAAGAGATGCAGACCCCTACTCAGGTCATGGAGCACTTGATGCTCTTCCCCTATACTCAGGCTGAGCTGGTAGATTTGGGCTCCCAGTTTAGGCAGAAGCCCACAGAGTCAATATCAGTTTGGCTCCTGTGTCTGGGATTTAGTGGTGGATGGAAATGCTCTGTCTTGATCATAGATGGGAAAGCTGGCTTCCCTGACAGTTCAGCCTGCCTTGAGGCAGCGATTCCAAAATGCACATAAGACCCCAGGCATGCACATAAGACCCCACTCCCTCCTCCACTGGCTTATGGCTGCACTTTGTGCTGTGTGGTCCAATCAGGGTGATCTTCCATCCTCCCCTGCTAGATAGCAGATGTATCTGAGCTGCAACAGGTGTTATGGGAGCTAGGCATAAAAAATGCCATCTGTAGTCCAGAGAATTATGGCCCAGATGAGGAGACTTTTACTGCAGAGATGAGAAACGTTGTGCTTCAAATGAATCCCACATCCCTCTTTGGTTCTCTAGTGGTCATTCTTTTCCCTTACTTAGGGCAGCCCATAAGTGAGGTTACATGTACAGCAGCAGACTTAGGAGAGACTGAAGCAATGACAGAATGGAAAGAAAGAAGGTCTGCTACTCACAAAAAGAATTTAAAGGGCTGCATGAAAGTTATGAGGATCCAGATGTGGTTTTATATAATATGGGTAGGAACTGACAGAAGAAAATTAGAAGGGAAGTATAATAAAATCTTACTGGAGCTATGGCAACAACTGAAACCAGAGCAGCAGTTCCAGCCATTAAGACCAAAGAGGCAGAGGTCAGAGACAGAGCCACAAGTCCACCCTGTGTGTTTGCAAGACTTACTGCTGGAGGGTGACCTGACATCAGTTGAACCTACACAGTAAGATGATTGGGGAACACGGTTCAAGTGAGGGGAAGTTCAAGGTACCTGCCCTAAGGGACCAGGGGGGTACTGGAGGCCACATGTTGAAATAGCTATCCATTGGCCCCCAGTGAACATACAATGTCTCCTGAATCTGGTAGACATAGTGACTGAACGTTCACTGATTTATGGTAACCCTGAGAGGTTTCCTGGGACCCCCCACTATTATAGATGGACACAGGGGTAAGAATATCAGAGTGAAACAAGCCCATAACAATTTGGAAATAGGGTGTCTACTCCCAGAGGAGTATATTGTATGTATTTCTCCCATCCCCAAGTATATTTTAGGGATTGATATCCTGCAGGGTCTATGGTTGCAGACCACTGCAGGTGAGTTCAGTCTGAGAGTACATGTGGTGAAGGCAGTTCTGAGGGGACATGCTAGGCACCCGCCCATAGCTTTGCCTATGCCTTGTTGGGTGACTAATACCAAATAATACAAACTGCCTGGAGGCATAAAGAGATCGGAGAAACCCTCCAAGAACTGGAAAAGGTGCGTATTATAAAGCCCACCCATAATCCTTTCAATTCCCCAGTGTGGCCAGTTAAAAAGCAGGATGGTATGGTTCCTAGTGTACGATTGTGGATTACAGATAATTAAATAAAGTCATACCCCCTATGTATTCTGCTGTCCCCTCCATTGCAGACCTGATGGATACCCTCAGCCACGAACTAGGAATATATCTTGCTACTGGTATATCTTGCTACTGTCTTCTTTTCCATTGACATTGAGCAGAAAAGTCAGGAACAGTTTGCTTTTACGTGGGAAAGACAGCAATGGACTTTCACCCCCCCTCCACACGGATACCTCCACATCCCCACCATCTGTCATGGACTTGTAGCCCAGGACTTGGCTACATGGGAAAAAACACCAACAGTGCATATGTACCATTATATTGATGATGTCATACTCGTGTCTGATTCTCTTTCATATCTAGAAGGTGCAGCACCTAGATTGCTGCAACACTTACAGGAGAAAGGATGGACTGTGAACAGTTTCAAGGTTCAGGGACTTGGTTTGTCAGTCAGATTCTTGGGGGTCATCTGGTTTGATAAAACTAAAGTTATACCAGAAGCAGTCAGATGAAGTCCAGGCCTTTCCTACTCCCACAACTGTGGCATTGTTACAGGAGTTTTTGGGTCTTCTAGGCTACTGGAGAGTATTTATACCACACTTGGCACAAATTCTGACGCCCTTATACTAGTTGGTATAAAAGGGCATCAAGTGGGTCTGGGATGAGACATGTGCATCTGCCTTTACTACAGCAAAACAGGCAGTCAAGGAGTGCAAATCTTGAGTGTGATAGACCCATGAAGGACCTGTGAGCTGGATGTTCATGTAACTGAAGACGGTTATGGCTGAGGTCTCTGACAGCAGCTTGAATGAACTTTCCAACTTATTGTATTTTGGTCACAACTCTGGAAAGGGCAGAGGCATGATACACATTAATAGAAAAACCATTGGTTGCCATGTATCATGCCTTGCTGTCTTCAGAGGCATCCCTGGAATGGCCTCGATAAAGTTAATAAGCATGTATCCCATCTTGAGGTGGGTACGAGACTGGATCCAAAAGTCAAGGAGTGGTATGGCACAAATGCCTACACTGACCAAGTGGAGTGCTTACCTACAGCAGCGTAGTGCCCTCTCTAGTAGCCCCTTGAGTGAAGAACTCCAATGCTTACTGTGGCCAGTGACATATACTAATGAATGCAGGAAGAATTTACTTTAGAACCATTAGTAGCAGGGAGTCCTTATTGGGAGGGAAGAGCCCCTATACCCAAAGATGCATGGTACACAGATGGCTCCAGCTGTGGGCAGCCCCCAGAATGGAGGGCAGTGGCTTTCACCCTAAGACTGAGACAATATGGATGGAAGATGGTGAGGGGAACAGCAGTCCATGGGCAGAGTTGCAGTCAGTGTGGTTTGTGATCAGCCAGGACCCCTCCCCAACAGTTGTCTGCTCTGATAGCTAGACCCTCTGTCAGGTCTTGATCCTGTGGCTCCCGAAATAGTACCATGGCAACTGGCTGGTTGGTCGTGAACAAGAATTGTGGGAAGACTTATGGGCCTGTGGTCAGACTAAAACAGTTACAATATATCATGTGACAGGCCATTTGCCACTGGAATCCCCACGAAATGATGAAGCAGATAAATTGGCCCAAATACGTTGGCTAGAAGGAAAGCCCGCCTCTGCTGTAGCCCCATGGTTACATCAGCGTTTGTTGCATGTGGGGCAAAAGACAATGTGGGTTGTAGCCCATCAGTGGGGCTTGTCTTAGACCTTTGAAGAAGTCAGCAGAGCCCAGCAGGAGTTCATTGTATGCTCTAAAAAGGAGTTATACCAATTTCCAGAGCAACATGGAACATAAGCTAAGGGACTGATACCCCTTGTCAGATGGCAGATAGACTATGTTGGGCCTCTGCCTGTGTCAGAAGGATACCAATATGCCATGACTTGTGTGGACACAGCTACTGGAATCCTTGTTGCTTTTCCTACACATTATGCAGACCAACAGACAACCCAAAGAGGCCTGGAGCTTCTCTTTGCAGCCTATGGCCAACCACAGGTAATTGAGAATGATCAAGATATCCATTTTACTGGACATGCACCAGAAGAATGGGTGCAACAGTTGGGAATGAAATGGAAGTTTCGTGTGCCATACAATCCTATCACAGCAGTCATGATAAAGAGGTACAATGGTTTGTTAAAATCTGGACTGAAGTCAAATACCAATAGTCTGCGGGGATGCTCAGTCTGCTTATGGATAGTGCTAAGGTATTTGAATGAGAAACCCCAAAAGGGAGCCCTGAGCCCTGTAGCCATGTTAACATATATTGCTGCCTCCCCTATACAACTGCAAGTACAAATCAAGGAAGAATCATTGAAGCTGAGGTTCGGCCACCAGAATAATATCTTGCTGTCAGCATCAACTGCACTAAACCCTGAAGACTGTTGAGTGGATGTGGCCTTGGACCTTTCAACACATGGACCAATGATGGCTGGCTCTCCTGGCACCTTGGAGACAAGTCCTGGAAGCTGGCCTCCTGTGTATTCCTGGAATAACAAAGATCACAGTAGTGTATCCTGAACAGCCAGAAGGTAGGAGCATCTTACTGGGGAGTTTTGTTTTATCATTAAGGCCAGTGCATGCCCCTCCACTAGAAATATATATAGACCCTTCAGTAACCACCACAGGGAGAGGAGTAAATGTATGGTATATTAGACCTGGATGGGACCCCTCTCCTCCTACAGTCCTATCACAGGGCCACTCTCTTGCATGCATCCTACCTGATGGACAAGATTTGCCTATGTTGGTGTCATTAAAACATGAGTCTTATCCGCCCCAAGGTCTTTGTGGATTGGGAACACACCCTAGCAAACTCACTGGGTGCATGAAGTTCCCTATCCATACCACTACTAAGTGTGAGTCATGAACTCATCTGAGTAAACTGATGTTGAATATAGCTGAAATAATTTCTTCTGGCTTGTGGATTACTATCATTTTTGTTACCTATATCTATAATTTTTGTTACCTATATCAAAATCTTGTTGTATCTTAATTTTTTTTTATTATCTCTATGTTGTTATCCTCTGTTGCTTTGTGGAATCTGGTTGCAATGCTCAAGCTTTCTCGCACAGGGACCATTGCAGAAGATTGAGAGCATGAAGATTGTGAGATGAGAATCCTGGAGGGGTGGGTTGTGGATAAAATGAAGGTTCCTATGGCCAGGATCCTCACCTGAATCTAAACTAATTGATGATGTAACTGGCCTGCTGCTAGGCTACTGCTCTCACATGCCTAGGCAATTAGCTATTATTGACTGAGTCACTATATAAAGTGACTTCCTCACTCCTGAGGAAGGAGATTTCAGACCTGCAGACTGTTGGATGCAGACATAATTCTTGTGCTTGACCTATCACTGGGAGAACAAGCCAGGTAACAGGCCCTTTGTCATTCCTCGGTCCCACTGAATCCATAATGAACTTGCCCAGGGCTGAAACCCATTGGCAAGGCACCATGTAAACGTAGGTCTAGGCACTGACACCCACTCAATGTGGGGGAAATGAGGATGGGCATCACTTGTCCATGAACTTAAGACAAGGGGACTTGTATAATTGCATATGGGGACATCTGAACCTGAAATGAAATAAACTACTTGAGTAAACTACAGGGTGGCAGCCCAGGCTTTTAAATGAATTAAGTAGCCAAAGTTTATTGAGTTTTTACTATGTATCAGCTTCTCTTATAAGTGCTTTATATTCTTTAACTAATCTAATGGTCACCATGACAGGGTGGGTTGCTATTACAGAAACAGACGTACAACAAATTGAATTATTTCCCTGCAGTGACCTAGTTGTTTAGTACTAAAACTGGAATTCGAATCCAGATGGCTCAACTCTAAGCCCATGCCTTTCTTCAAGGAGTGCCTCTGGTGGGGGCACCAGGGCCTTTTAAAACCAACAACTGGTGGACAGAACCAGTCTACAAATATTGACATGTTAAACTATATGAAGTCACTTTTCGATATGTAAAAGCATAGAGATCAACATAGATAATTTACTTGAATTTAAAAAGCCAAAGAAATGGCCAGTGGAAAATTTAAAAAAGCATAATTATTAAACTTAGATAATACCATAAAACTTCAGTTATTTTAATATAAATAAATGGCCAAATTAATTATCTTTGACTTTCAAAATAGTTATTTATTTTTCTTTTTAAAATGATTAAATGTAAAAAAAAAAAAAAGATTAAATGTAGATGGATCAACTTGGAGTAAAAAAAGCCTTTAAAGACCATGGCTCTTGGGACCTTACCAACATCTTTCACTAAGAATTGACAATTGAGCTGACTTTTGAAGAATGAGTTGTCATTTTCCAGATGGAGACAAGTGGGAAGGATGTTGTTTAACATCTACTGACACTTTAGGGCATGAAGAAACTGATTAAAGTTGAGCTCAGTCAGGTCTGCAAATGGCCTTGTGTCAGTGCTGCAGCTGACCCTTGACCAATGCAAGGGTTAGGGGTGCTGGCCCCCCATGCAGTCAAAAATCTGTGTATAAATTTTGACTCCCAAACACTTAACTATTAATAGCCTACTGTTGACTAAAAGCCTTACTGATAACATAAAGTCAGTGAGCATATATTTTGTATGTTGTATATATTATAAACCATATTCTTACAATAAAGAAAATGTTTTCAGATTGCATCAAATCTCCAGAAAGTTTTCAAATACACATATTGAAAAAACATCTGCATGTAAATGGACCCACACAGTTCAAACCCATGTTGTTCAAAGGTCAACTGTAGGGGGAATAGCTAAGGTTGAGTTACGGTGAATGCTTGATGATGACAGCAGGGACAGAAAACAAAGACAGTCTAGATTTAAAGGTACTATAAGGTATAACTGACAGGATGTGGTGATGATTAACCATGATGATGATGATAATAGTTAATAATAAATGATTATTCTTTGTTAGGCATTTCATTTCTCCAAACAACCTTATGTGATAGAAATTTCTATTATCAACACCATTTTCACAAATGAGATATGAAGTTTATTTGGTTATTTTGCCACATTGGTAGAGCTACCAAATGGCAGTGTTAAAAATCTAAATATAGCCTGTTTGTCTCTAAATCTGCACTCTTTACCAAAATGCTATAGCTTCACTCTGTTATATGTTGAAGCAAATAAAAGAGATGAAGCTAAGTCTCTGATTCCCAGATTTATATATATGTATATTAATATATAAAATTTATTAAACATAAATACATATACATGCATAGAATATGCATGTATATATATTTATATATATATTAAATGGTCAGGTCCAATAGCTTCTCGCTGTGTCCTCACTTGGTTTTTCCTCTGTGTGCACATAGCGCTGGTGTCACGTTTTCTTCTTGTAAGCACACCAGTCCTATTGGATGAGGCTATGACCTCACTTAACCTTAATTACCTTCTTAAAGACCCTGTCTTCAAATAAAACCACATTATATATAATATAATGGGGCTTAGGGCTTCAACATATGAATTTGGGGAAAAACAACTCAGCCTATAGTCACTGTGGAGAAGAGGGAAGAAGGGACAGAGCAGGTCAAGAAAGCACATGTGTGGTAAAGGAGAGGAGAGAATTGAGAAACTTTGCTTCAATTTCTCAAAAAGGACATGGAAAATAACCCCTGGTATGGTATTTGTGGGTAATAAGTGGCTCAAGGAGACTGTAGATTATTTGGGACAAAGTTGTGGAAATGAGCAAGGTAGGAAAATAATGACAAACAAAATGAAAATCCGAACCATGATAATAGAAAGAAAAGTGGGAACTCCAGTGTTAAATTATAACTGTCAGTCCCTTAACATCATCTTAACAACTTGCACCCAGATCTGAAATCGTGACTTCTAGGGAGGCTATGTAACTCCTAAGAGCCCCACACCATCCATGGGATCCAAAAGAACCCTGGGTCATGGTTTCCCTCCCTGCTCTTTGCCTTCTGAAGACGGTGAGCTCTCCTAAGCCAGACTCTGCCCTGTCTTGACATCCCAGACTCTCTCACAGGACCTCCTGGTATGGAACAGGGCACCACACAAGTGGGTGAAATCACACAATAAATAAATAAAACACTCATCTCCTCACCAGATTAAGGAATTAATGTATTATAAAGTAGTTGAAGTATTGATACTGAGAATAAAATTGACCTGGGAATTAGAAGATTTAAAAGTATTTATTATTTTAGTCAGAGAAGGATAAAACGTAACTGTGTATAAATTCCCACATATGTTTGACAAAGATCTTAAAGGGAAACCAATTAAAAGAGTATTACATTTTGAGCTCTCTGAAGACCAGATGTCTTATTTATCAAGCCTAACACATAATAGGCAGTTATTCAGTAATTATTTGTTGAAGGAATGAATCCCCAAACTCAATCAACTCTATTTTTAACTATAGGATTGACATGTAATATGTAATTTTTCAACTAAATAGAAAGTTGAATAAAAATATAAAAATAATCACATTTTCTTACATTTCTATTCATTATGGTAGATTCCATGGTCCTTCTTTATTTCAAAATTTGCAGAAAATAAGGAAAATTATAAGAGAAGGGTACTGTTAACTTCATGAAATTGCTTTGAGCCCCTAATTTTATGTTTAACCCTTTCTTGAAATTTTGCATATAAAAGATATATCTTAAGATTTAAAAGTGGTTCAGTTCCTGGATGGTAAGCTCATGGGATTTTTAATTTTCTCACTTTGCTTATCTGAATATCCTAGTATTTCTGCAATGGAAGTAGTTTGATAGTAAAATATAGTTTAATATTTGTAAATGAACACAGTTCTAGAATAAAGTAAGTTCAGTTAGACCATACCACTGCTGGATTCATGAAGATAAAATGATTCCTGTTACCTATTGCCTTAAGTTCAAATTCTATTCCAGTCCAGTCCCACCCTCACTCAATCACCCTGCCTCTTGTGCATTCATTCACAAGGCACCACTCGGCTCCAGTTACCCCATGGAGTTCCCATTACTACCTGTAGCCCCTACATCCAGAAGCCACTTCTCTGAGCCTCCTCTGATCCATATTAATTCTCTCCTTCAAGGTTGTTGAGACCCTACTTGAGTAGTACCTCTTCCAAAACCCTTTTTTTGGTTCTTTATGCATACTGCACTCTGTATAACTGAATGTAGTTTTAGGTGAATAACTGCCATTAAAGATTAGGCTGCATTCTTACAGTGTCATTTAAAGGGAAATATCTATATTAAAGATCTTGCCTAAAATGCAAGGTTAGCTGCTCCCCATCAGGGTCCAAAACCTGGGTACAGATCACCTCAGGTATGTTCAATTTTTCATGATGCTTTTTGTTACAGCTGGGCCTTTGCTTGAATGCCTTGCACCAAATGCTCCTCTCACCGTGACACAGCACTCCCTTGTCTCTTCTGGATTGTTGGCCCAATAACTGAAACTCTGTCAGGAAATTTTTGTTGGTTAAATTTTAATGCTATAAGCTTTCTGACATGTGAAAGTACAGAAGCCTCAATAAAGAAGGAGACTAGATAAATCCTGCTCCTGTCTGACCTACTAGTCTTTGTACTTAGACTTTTTCTTTATAGACTATTTCTAGTAGAATTTGTTTACTTCACATTCTTCGAGCAAATAAAATAAAATAATTCTAGATTATTTTAAAGGTTAGATATCTAAACTTTTATACTATACTAGATAGATAGGATGGTTAATACAACTCAATAATTTTGCTGTGTGTGGGGCAAATTCTGTGAAAATGCCATTTGTCTTATTCAGTGTTGAATTTTGTAGCCTCCTGTCCATGACTGAAACACAATGCAGTATTTTTATTAACAGCACCCTGGTGGCCCTACTAGATATACTGTGAATATTAAAAGATGAAAGATCTGTTTTCACACCAAGCTCATAGTTTCTTGGGTGATACAGATTTTATGCATATCCTACCTCAGAAGGTAAGTCACTACAGGAGTTAACCCATGGTATGTGATGACAATAGATGACTATTTCAAAGCTGTATTGAATGAAGTGAAGTCCTAAATGAGTGGCACAGGTGATTAATGTTAATTTAGAAAAGGAAAAAAATCAGTATAAATTGAAAAATTTGAAGGCAGCTTTTTTGTGAAGACTAAAATCTAGTGGACACTAGAGCAGCTGTCTGTGGAAAAGAGTAGGGGAAAGAAAAAATAAGTATTGGAAATTGTTCTGGGGGCTTGTGCAAGAGGAGCCAGAAACTTTCCCTTTTCTACTTATACACACCCACATGTGTATGAACATGAGGGGTGTGTGTGTGTGTGTGTGTGTGTGTGTGTGTGTGTGTGTGTGTGTGATATCTCCTCTTAATGCTTTGGTTTAATTTTGCTTATGGTTGGATGATATGTTTATGTATTTTAATCTGTTGAGTAGGCAATAAAATATTAATCTGCTGTGCAACTCTCTTGAGGGAGGTGAGCACTTTTTACTTCTAGAGTTATATACCTGTTGCAGGTGCTCAAAAGAAAGGCACTTCATAAGACCAAAGAATAATTAGTCTATTTTAAAACACACATATTACTCCAAATACTATGTGAATCATGAGTTTAGAAGTTTTCTTCACTGAAATAAAAAAGACGAATACAAAGCATCCTCTTGAATTCACAGTGTCTGGCATGCACTGAAGCTGATCATCACATCCCAACACGTTGACATTTCTCTGCAACCATGTCTAAATTTTATGGCATCTGCATGGACTAAAGAGCTTTATCCTTTAAGGAATTACTTTATGCAAAGGCATGCATAAATTTAAAAGCATGGAAATTCATTATTAAATACTCTTTCCTCTGACAAAATCCTCTTTTAGTAGACTTCAAATATTCTTTAAAACATTTAATACAAAACAAGATGAAAGTGACTGGATATCTTCCAGATGAAAAGGATGGATTACATTTTTCTTTAACTCATATCTAAAATTTTCAGTAGTTTTTTAGATTCTCAAATATCTCCAAAAATATCTCAAAAATCTTCAGTTGTGTAACAAGTTTATTCCAATAAAACTTACTTTAACTATGTCTTTATTCCAAATAAGTATATAAAAAATGATATTCTCAAAGCTTATAATGATATTCATGGGAATAGAATGAGAATAATGTTTATTGGCTTTCTTACTCAGTTATCAATGTAAAAGTTTTTCTTCCTTTAGTTTTATAGGTGCACGGAGGCCTCCTTGCAGATAATATGCATCTCTTTAATGAGACATACCATTTTTCCACATGTCAATCATATCACAAAAGTTACTTTGAGTTGCTAGAATAGTTGCCTAATTTGAGGACAGGAGAATCACATGTCATGTCTGACAAAGGATATAAAATGGTAAGGCCATCATGGTACGTTTTACTGATAAGACAAATTGTCTATCAATGGTAGAAAGTTAATAAAGTACTGAAAAAGACTTTAATGATCAATTTTGTCATTATAAGCACAAGGGACAGTTTAAGGTATAAACAATCACAACCACATTGATAACAAACTGCTGGTTTCCTGCTCTGAGATGATGATGGTCAGCTTGCCTGGGCAACTGCTATGACTGAATGTCTGTGTCACCCCAGAATTTAAATGTTAAAATCTAATCCCCAACATGATGGCACTGGGAGATGGGGCTTTGGAGGTGGGTAATCAGATCATGAGAGTGGAGCCCTCCTGATGGGATTAGTGACCTAGTAAGACCAGACTGTTAGCTTCTCCCTCTTCTGGCATCTGAGGACACAGGCAGCCAGTTGTCTGTAGCTGGGAGAGTGTTCTTGCCAAAACCTGAGCATACCAGCAGTATGGTCTCAGACCTTCAGCCTCCCTAACAGAGCACATCAATTTCTGTTGCCACCCCATTTATGGTATTTTTTATGCAGCCTATAAAAACAACTATACATGGTAAAGGTTCAGATTTTTTTAAGGTTGCTGGAGAGATGTGTCGGGACTATCCTGGGCCACACTATTGTACTTTGTGATAACGTATTTTCAACTGGTTCAAAAATCTGGTAATGACTCTTCGCACCAAAAGAGGGGATCACGGATTCGGCATTCAGCTATGAGACAGAGACGCTGGGTGCTGAGGAGAGGAGAGCCAAACAGAAGTCCCAGTTGTGCAAAGGATGGCAGTGGAACAGGACAACACGTGTGGACAAAGCCATGTCTGGCTTACATGAACTAGGGAAACGCAGTGTGCTAGAAGGAAACAGTATTCCTTGTTTGCTAAGAACTTGAGTTAGAGAAAAAATTGTCTTTAACAGCTGCTTAGAGCCTCACTAGTTTTGTGACCTTGGGCAAAGTATTCAATTTCTTTGATCCTCAGTTTCCTCATCTGTACAATGGATATTATGATAACCCTGCCTTGGGAGTTGGGAAAATTTAATATGCTAATGGAGGTAAAAGGTTCTGAACACTCCAGTGTAATATGCACTCAGTGAATGATGGCTTAAATATTCATTATTAAAATGAACCGTAAGCATTCAAAGATTGAAAGTTAAGATGATATGTTTTTTTCAACAAATAGCAGTAGAAACTAGCTAGATACTATGCAACAACTTCACTGGACCTCTGCTGAAGTACCCAGTTGACAGAACAAGCATGTGTATAGTATACCAAAAAAGAAACATCATAAACAAAACAAAACAAAAATCAAAAGAGAGTAAGATCAGAAAAGGTATAAAGCAGCTGTTTTACTTGTTTCATGATGAAGTTTTATGACATTTTAAAATAAAACCCTATTTAAATTAGTCTTTTGAAAAATATACTTGGAAAAATATAATATTTATATCTCCTAAGGAATTAGACTTTAAATAGGATAAAAATAGTTGAGAACACCAAGAGGTACCTGAACCTAAAAAAGTGAAATTCAAACCAGATCAAGGTCTCTTATCAACAGGTCTTAGTGAGAGGACATGAAGAATGTTTAAAATAATCCAGAGAAAGTTGTACATGCATTTGGTTCAATTATTGAATGGTAATAACACTGTTCTCATTGTAAATTTTCATTCATTCTTAATAGAGTCTTTTATCATTTTTATAATGTCTCATGTTCAAGAATCCCTTAATATATACCTAATTTTTTTTTGCCCAAGGCAGGGCAAAAAACAAAAGACCTAACTCCTATTCACTAGAATTCTTAAGTTGCATGACTTTAATTGCAGTAAAGAATCAAATTCTATTGGGAGAATTTTGTACTTTATACTCCAAACGTTGTGTGTATCTCAGTTGAATTGACAAGTTTCTGTAATGAAGAAAGAGCAGAGCTTAGATGCGGGAAATATAAGCAAGGGAAATGGAGACTCTCCTGGCAGAAAGGGCAGGGCCCCAGTGGGAATGACGGTAAAGTATTACTACTTCACTGTAATACTATAGGCCAGCCTTATTACTGTCTTTATGCATGCAGCTGAATGATATTTCTTAAACAGTGCCTGTTGTATATTTCATTTCTTATTATTAGTTTATCAAGTTCTCCACCTCTTGAAGCAAGTGCATTCATTTCATTGGAGATAGGGTAGATAGTGGCTAGAAAAAAGCAGGCAAAGTGAACATCATTGTTTAAAATCCACCTTTGCATGTACCCAGCTTAAGGATCACTTTCATGTTGAAGAGACAAGTCCTTGAGAAGAAAAAGGTTTTCAGATTCCCAAATCTATGGAAGTTGACCATGGAGTAAGTTATGATGGGTAAGTGGGAAAGAAGTGCAGCATTTTTAGGCAGAGAAGGGACCCCTGGAATGGTGCTGCCACTTATCTGTGGCCCAAATGCGGCATGAGAGAAATCTAGATGATAGAGTTCTGCCAAGCAATCATCAGAAAAGTTTATTATTTCCCCGTTTAAAATATTCAGTATCTGAATCCTTTCTACCGCCTTCAATTCTGCCTGCCTGATTCAAGCCACTGTGTCCCTCCTGGGGTTACTGCAATTATTCCTTACTGTGGATTCCTGCTAGTCTCCCCCATAGTCCACCCCATGCAGAACATCACCCGCAGGGCATCTGTTAACAGTATCTGACATATAGTGGGCTCTCAAAAAGCACATTTAATGAGTGACTCAGTTAATGATATGAAGATGGCCTGATTTGGGTCACTAAGGAGCAGAGGATGGAAAAGAAAGAATAAGGAACTCTGAAAGTTAAAAGGGAAATAATACACCTAGATATTACTCTTCATGTTGCCACTAATGGACTATATCATCTTAAAATAATTCTTATACTTCTTTTTTTAATTGTAATGCTTCATCTACAAGGAAAAGTTGAGTAAGATATTCTTTAAGATCCCTTGCATCTCTGACTTTTTAAAAAAATTTCATGACAGATTCTATGATCCATTTTTCTGTTCCATTTCAGGAAATAAATTTTTATAATTATTTAATTCTCTATGTATCTATGTTAGTCTGGCATTTGTTAGGATTACAGGCAATCAGCATTCTTCAAAAGTTTTTCCCCTCAAATAAACAATTACAGAGGAGAAATTTGTAAATTTTGCTGTTGGGCTTTCCAAAATAATGATGACATGTAAGAGAAAAAACAAGTCCATACACACGTGGAGATGAAATTTATCAGAAAAAAAATATAAAGCAATCCTTTCTTCCAGGAACTTTTCCCAAGCTGGTCAAAGGACATACATCATCATGGCTTCTAAATTTTAATTTAAAAGGAGCAAATATGGTAGTTTTATAGGCCTCTGACCATTGCAAAATCACTGATTGCAAGGCCTATTTTCTCAGTAACGAATCAAACAGTGACACATTCTGTTAACTTCCTATTATACATTCATAACATCACCTTTCAATTCAGTGTCATAAAGAATTTATGTAGGACATTAATCATGCAAGACCACTAAATTGTTCTCATTTCAGTGATAATTGTTTACTCTATAAATGGTTGGTGTCAAGTTCCAACAATTCAACTGAATAAAATATATCTTCCACTCACCCTGGGTTGGGAAAGAAAATTAACCTATAGAAAGGAAAAGACAAACTGAATAAATAATATGATTAGTAGAAAAACCGAAATTTTGTAGAGCTCTTCTCTTTTTAATGACAAAGATCATCCATATTGAGAGTAAGTCTCTAGCCTCAAATAAAAGGCATCTTGAAACAAAATGAAACAAAACAATAGAAAAGCCATGTATAATCAGGAAACATGTAAAAATAAACCCTCTTTAATACCTACATGACATGGTTAACTCTGAAATCAGCCGAAGTATCTTATGAATGAAACTCAATACACCTTGCTAGTCAAGGAAACTAAAACCTAGTCAGAGGGGTGTCAATTATTTGCTGGGAACAAAAGAAAAGAAAATCTAATGATAAATTAATTCACTAATGCCTGATGAAATGGGCATGAGAACAGCCAGTGTTATGATCTGACTTCTAACCCTAGGTTCACTAATGCTTTTATAACCTTGTGATTGACACCTGAATTCCTGTCTCAAATTCTCATGGGAAAATGAGAGGGCTGGATCCCATCATCTTGTATGTTTGTCCTAACACCACCATTTTGTGAGTCTATAGGGAAACTCAGATAATCAAACTTTGCTTAAAAAAAAAAAGCAATGATTTGTCACCTGTTCTTAGATTTCCTACTGCCTGTGGAACAGAATAAGAATAGGATCAATTTGAGACAGGCCCTTTCAGCCCAAGGGTGCCGTAACTAATGGCACTGTCTATTTCTGCTTTCTAAATGGAACCCTACTATATATATATTTTCTGTGGTAAAGTGTCTACTTTATGAGCATAATAAATAGCAATTGTCCTTTAATGGCATGTTTAGCTGTGACCATTATGGCACAAATTAAGTGCTTAAAAACACTAATGGGAGTGATACAATGTTAATTATACTAAGGATATGAAGGCTGTACACAAGAACTTCTGCAAAATTAAGTAAAACCCTGGCTAATTCTCATTACAGCCTGTCTGGAGGAGATAAGAGAAATTAAGTACCCCGTTTTTTACTGCATTGCTGACATAACAGCATTATTTGCCCATATTGGTAGAGAAAACATTGTAAGTGACTTAGAAAAGTGGGATCTTAATAAAATAATTTTTCTTTAAGTTTAAAAGAGGAAGGAAAAAAGATAAATTACTTTTATAGAAATTGCTCCTTTATTTGCCACCATGCTTACTTTCTTGCCTTTAAGCCTAAGGTAACCCACTTCTAAAGACCTCATTCATTAAATTGTCAAACACAAATTTATATCATGAGAGTTTTTTAAAAACATGTTTTGAACTATTTAGCAGAAATATATTTGAAAAATGAAACCATGAAGACTCTCCTTTACCTCATCATCTATGGAAAAAATTAAAAATTTTGGCTATTTAATGTATTTCAATAGCCATTTCAAGTATTTTTGTTTCTTTCCAAAAAATCTGTTTTTAATTCTTTCTTCTTTTTCTTTTACTCATTAATTGAATGCTTTCGTTCTAAGTGAAAGTGCTGGGTTAAAAAAATGGGTAAGATAATCTTACTGCCCTTAAGATGTTTGTGGTCCAGCAGAGAAAGATAGACTTATAAAAATAAAGTAATAGTTCATGTTTACACCTTAGTATCTGTCATTGGTTAAATATTTTTCCCTCGTTGTCTTCACATCTTTGTCTTCAAATTCTCTTGCTTTCCTCACTATATATTGATTTACATAGATCCTTAACTGAATTAAACTAGAGCAGTAGAAATTAAGTTATTAATTTATCCAATTTTATTAATTTGTTAGAAATAAGAAGCTCGTAAGTTTTCAAGAAAACCCTCTACTGGAAAGCCTGGCACACTTCAAACTGCTACCATTTTAAAACTGAGGCAAATGACATCTCATAAATAATGAAAACAATGGGGTGAAGACTACAATTTTCAATACACACATTATTTTAACGGATCATAAACCAAGTAAACTAGCATTAAGATAAGAAAAATCCACTCACTTTAAACAAATGACAGTCCTGAGTGATTGAAATCATTTAATTCAATTGAAAAGTGTCCCATAATCTCTAAATTATAGGTATTTGTAGGTTAACCCAAATAGTTAAGGTAAGCATCTAGGTACTTAAAAATTATCATCCTCACCTTAAATAATTTATCGTCTGTAACAGACATTCTAATTTGCCAATATATCTAGTTGCAAGTGCTCCAGAGGCCATGTGTCAGATACCTACTTTGGAAGGTTATTTGTCATTTCAGCAATGCCACTGCTATAGCATTAGGGTAGTTTCCATGATATTTAATCTATGTTCCCTTTTGAAAAATAATTGTGTCCCTACTCCTAAGTATGTTTCTAAACACAGGATACTTTTCACACTGTTCTTTTCTAGTATGTGTAAATCATCATCCTTTCCTGATGCCAAATCATACAAAATGCAAAGAGGATCATATACAAATCCAATGGTTTAATTGCCATTCTCTATGATTATTTTCTAAAATTTATTTTTTAAAATTAAAGTATATTACTAAGATTTTAAACCTGGACATGATTTTTTCATTCTCTTAAGATGTTTCTCTGGCATATGAAGATAAACACACACACAACAAATTCACAATTTTCTTTCCTTTTTCATTCACAGGCTTGGAATCAATGTTTCTCAGATGGTCCCTTCTGGTAAATAACTCTGCTTCTGTTTATATTTCTTCTCCTATTTGCCTGTTTTTTCCCTTATAGTAAATGGCATTGTGGTAATCATCCATCTTTTATTTTCAGCCTCTTTACTGATAACTATAGCATTTTCTATTTAGCATTGCCAACATTTCTCACTAAGGTTATTTATCCTGCTATGAGGTGGTTACTCAGTAGGAACATTCTTTCCATCAACCTGAAATAGATTTAAAAATAAGAAACTTAGAGAAAGCATAAAGGATAGAGAGAAGGGTAAGGTGATGAGAGAAGATGGAAGCCGCAAAGGAATGGGCTTAGAGTGGAAAACCATAATGATGGAGTGCCACAGATGCGATGCTAGATTACAGAAGCTTGAGATGCAGCTGCAAAGATGGTAGGGAGCTGTCAATGAACTCTTTATGTTACCTTGAGCCAGCCACTGAATTTCTCTAGCACTGCTTTTTCATGTTCAAAACAAAGAGCTCAGTACTCTTGGAGGATATTCCCAGAAGGTACAAAGGGAAAAGCCAGCAAATTTCAAGAGTGTTCTCCCAGCAGAAGATCGAGATAAAATTGAAAACACAGTGAGAGAAGTGATTTAAAGGATGGACTTTATTCTATGAGCAATTGGTAGCCATCATATACTACTTATAGATATGAAATTATTATTTAGTCTTCTTCTTTAGAGAGACATCTCTAACACACACACACACACACGCACACACATGCACACGCACATACACATACATGCACCAGGATGTGATTATGATAGAATTAGTGATTATCTCCTAGAACTCTAAATAATTGAGAAAAATGTATATTTGGAGTTGGTCCTCTATAGAATAAAGATCAAATATTCCACTAATAATACTAGCTAGAGGCTAAATACAGACAAAAGAGAGAAGAGAGAGAAAGGGAGAGAGAGAGCAAGCGAGAGAGAATGAATTATATAAGAGAAACCAAAGTGGAGTAAAAAAAAATCCAGGATTTGGCTCCTACATTTACTTCTATCTTCTAAGAGAGTACAGTAATGGGGATCTAGTCATTAGTCTTCACTGGAAATTCTCTAAGTTCGTTTGAATCAGGATAAAAAGAGGAGACAGATTCATGGAAGAGAAAGACATCACTTAATCAATTCTTATAATTCACTAGTTCTACTTACGCTAATAAGTAGTATAGTGTGTAGCGTAGGTAGACAAAGTGCCACAGCCAAATGGAGCCAGGACATTAGGAGAATCTCAGTTCACTTGCCATGAAGGTCAATTATTTATTTGTCTTTTGGGCTGTTGGTATCAGAGTGCCTTTTTGCTTGTGACCTCTGCACTTGAAAACACTGCATAATTCCCTACACATTTAAAATTCTTTTATAAACAAGAAAAGAGTTTATCTGATATTTTTAAACTTGCAATTTCATTTTTCAAATTAATTTAATATTTACAAATATTACCTTGATTCTCCTTTCTGGTCAGATATATTTTATTAAATAGAAGAGAAACAAAGAGTAATAGACAGATACATGGGCCAACAGTGGGAGTTAGGAAATAAGCAGTGTTGTGAATAATCTCCAAACACTGTAAATTACAAGGAAAATTACATTTGGCTTTTGTATACACACAATGAGTTGGAAAGAACAGATTTACTTCTCTAATTACTTTATGTTGTATTTGGGCCAATTCTGAAATGATTTTACGTACCCTGGGCACACAACAACTGTTGAAAGTGAGGAGGGACCTATAAACATACTGGATACAGAGAGACAAGAAAATTTTTCCCCATACAAACCACAATGTAAAATGCCATTTTTAGAGCTGTGCTTGTATTATGACAAAACTGGTCAATTTCTTCAGTTAGATGAAGAATTAAACAACATCTAAAGGAACAAAGTGTTAGGTAGAATGACAGTAGCAGCTGAGGGAGGGGAAGATAAGGTTGGAGGAAAAAGTTCCCAGGTAGGGGTCCTATGTGAGTAGAACAAAGGCTTTGCAAGGCGACAACTTCCTGCCTATCAGGACCGGGCCAAACCAGTGCCAACCAGATACCCAACACAGGCACACTGGGATAAAATTAAGGACCACCCAGACCACACCTTATCATAATTTCATTAAAATAAAATTGTAGTTTTGCTACCCCTGCCCCCATGGGCTTTTCTGTGTGCCTCCTGGGAAAGGACATTAGCAGCAAGAACAATGGGTGTAGAATTACAGCTGTCAATCAAATGACCTCATCCTGTCAATCAAGAGAAGTGCCTCCCAGCTAGGTGGTGATAAACAGACCCTCACCTAAAAGTTCAGTTCTTCTGTCTGCCTTGACTCTGGCTCCCTCCGCCCTTGGCCTGTATTCAAATATAAGTTTCATTCTGCTTTGATATTGTGTCTCTGTCTTTCAATTGTTTGTTGCAGAAGGGACAAGAATTGAGGAGAGCGACCTCTCCTGTAACGGTACCACGGAGTCGGGGGTGGTTACCTGCCTTATCAGAGATAGAGTGGTCCAGACCTTAAAGGTTACATTCTGGACACTGAAGCTAAACACCAAAAAGACTTTTTTTTAAAACGAATAGATTTTGGTTGTTTTAAAGATGCAGGCTGCTAGCATCCGGTAATGCCAAAGTTTCTGTGGTTTATGTGATTTGATTTATGTGAGTTTTATATAATATCTTGATTTATGTGAGTTTTGCATGACAAACAAAACAAAACGGGTTGAGGAGAATTAGAGTTACCAAGGTCTCACGGTAGACTAGGCCTGGACTAATATCTGTGTTACATTATTAATCTAGAACTCAGTTTCCTTACAGTAAAATGAAGATTTGAATTAGATAACTATTAAGATTATTTGTAGCTGTAAAACAGCAAGTGTAAGCATCCTGATATCAATCCAATATTCTTTACACTATTCCAACCTATTTTTCATTATATTATCATAAATCTTCCAAAGGGCTGGTGATCAGTGATCCAGTTCATTGGGAGTTCATCAGAACCAACATGTAATAAAGGGAACCAACCATTTATAGTTTCTCTATTGCCACTTGACATGGAGCAGGGTTAAAGATGTCTATGTAGGGTGTTCACAAAGGGATACTTTCCCTCTTTGATCAGTTCCCATGTTTTTGGGCTGAATTCCTTATTTGGGTGTAAGTTTCTTGATTCTCCCTGCTCTGTTCAAGTTGCGTTGATCTTGTCAAGTGTATCAGTGCACCTGAACAGTGGGAAAGGGAAGAACTGATCCAGATTAAGGTACTAGAACCTAATCAGAAACTTAGGGGAAGAAAGAGTGCTAAATGCAAACATACTTTACAATGTGTTTACTTTTCTCTATTTCTGTTTCTGTCTTCTCTCTCTTTTAACAAGAGGTTGAAGTCAATGTTTGCCATTTTGGCAGATTATAATATCCTACATGCAAATGTTCTGGTACATAAAAATGAGAAAGGTAAAATTTGGGACATTTGGTATTTTTATATAGGCTACAATGGTAGTTGCTTCTTTCAAGATGCTAACCTAGTCTATTAACTTTTCCCCTGACTGTGGCATATTCATTCACTTTTAACCATCCATCTTGCTTAGCTTTGTAGTTGCACCCAGGGAATTCGGGGAGTTTGGCATCCTACATTTTAATTTATTTTTAAAACGATCATCCTCTATACTGTGCAAATGTCTCTTATCAGGAGTCAGCAAATTTTTCTAAAAAGGGCCAAATAGTAAGTATTTTCATCTTTGTGGGCCATATTGGCTCTGCTGCAATTAGTTAAGTCAGCTATTATAGTGTGAAACCAGTCATAAACAAAATGTAAACACTAGGTGAGGCTGTGTTCCAATAAAACTTTATTTACCAAAACGAATGCCACAGATTAGATTTAGCAATGGTTGTGGTTTCTTGACCCCGATCTAGATCCTTGGATTACAGGCCATACATTCATGTCGTATATTATATGTTGAACATAAATGGTTATGAATAAGGTTTTAGAATCCTATTACTTCTGTCTGGGTTCTTCTTTATTTGATTTACAATGAAATCTTACTCAAATTTCTGAATCTGGATAAAATTTCATCACCCTTCCTCAGTTCATCCACAATTCACAAGTCAGTTATAACTATCACGTCTTAAATATATTTCACATTGCATAATATGATGAGTTTATATGTCTCCTTCATCAAACTGTAGTGTTTTGAGTGAAAGATAAACTGCTATTTATCTTTAACTGCTATGGACATGGAGTGGCTTTAGCTTTAAATTTAGCAACATGCAGTAAGGAGTTTAGGTTTGTAATAACATTTAGATGAGATGTGAACTGACACCATAGCCATGGAATATATTCACTTTTTTAACAAATAGGAAATTTGAAGATGTCAAACCATCATATGACCTCAGATAAAAGACCATTTCTCAACTCACCTTGCAGCTCAGTGCTGCCATGTGACTAATTTCTGGCCAATAATATAAGAATGAAACATGTGCATGGAATTTCCAGGGAGACTTTTTAGAGAGACCTGACCCAGTTGTGAGTAGCATATCTTTTGACTCTCCTACCTCCTCTTTCTTTCTGGAATGCAGAAATCATGAGTCAACCCCAAGTTGACATTTTGGAGCAGGAACATAGGGAAGTACCTGGGTCTTTTATGACATGGTGGTTCTCTGTACCTCTTATGGACAGATGTCCTCCAAAATTCTTTTATGTACCTCTTTTATTTTTGGTTTTTTATTACAGAAGCCTATCTGATAATATCTAACATTGTGCTATATATTCCATTTAACATTAAGTAATTTCAATGTATCCTAAGCCTTATGCCAATTTATCTTTGCCAAATATAGTATAAGAAAAGAACTCTCCATGAGAAATAAAGAACACCAGAAAAAAAAAGTACTCTGATGATAAAGAAGATAAGCTGTCAGGAGTTTCAGGACTTTCCAAAATGACAGTAACTCTTTAAAAAATACACAATTAAAGTTTATTTTTAACAAAATGAGATGTAAAACAGCATGGTTCTTTTCTATCTCACTCATAAAACTACTTCCCATTTCAGACAAAAATTTAGAGTATTTGCCATGGTAGGAGAACAAACTACATGAGGATTGTGTGAAACCATTTAGATGTTAGCCTGTTTTGACTATTTTGGCAAAGTATATGATGGTTGATACTTTTGTGCCTCAAAGTATTTTGCGGAAGGTTGAACATGAGGGAAAGAAAGGGTTTAGACTTTGGAGAGCAGTGTAGACAAGTGATTTTAAGTATAGAGTGAAGCCAGAACACCTGGGTTTGTATCCTAGATGTGTCATCTATCTGTGTTTTAGCAAGTTACTTAAGCTCCTAGTAGTCTCAGTTTTTCTACCTATGAAACAGGAATAACAGTATCAACCACACTGAGCTCTGTAATGATGAAATGTATTAATAAATGTGTAAATGCCATTTCATTTTGAGCTGTTTTTCTTTGCTGCCAATTGGATTTGAGCAGGAATTCATGTGCAATTTACATGACCAGGGAGAGTAACTTAACCTCTAAAAAGTCTCAGCTTTTTTGTTAATCTCTAAAAGAAGAAATATCAACCTGTTAATGCTATTGTGAAGACTGTTTGAAATGTAGGGAAAGCCAGTAGCTCACCTGGCCCATGGTCATGTCTTTTCTCTTTTCCTCTTAGTTACTGCTGATCTTTCTCCCCCTGCCCACCCATCTCAATTTCTAAATAGGCAACTATATTGTTAAAATGAAGTAGAATTCACCAAAGGGCAAAGCATTCTTTATACCCATTTCCACATATGTATGTGCACAGATAAAAACATTTAAGTATATATGTTTACATCAGTAAACACTGTACTTGCCAATCACTGTGTATTTTGCTACAGATTAATTGATGGAAATCATATAAGAATATAGATCACACACACACACACACATATATTCGTGTGTCCCTTTAGAGAAACATATCCTTTTAAAGTAAGGAGCTGAATTTGGCTTGAAGATTAAGCAATAAGCCATCTGCCTAATTACCTACAGAGACTTGCACACCATTCCAGAATAATCTTCTGCCTGGGAAGCTTTTCTAACAACATTTATATTTCTTATGAATACTATTTTTAGGTCACAATACCTGTGAAATTATGAAAAATTGAGTTTGAGTTCCACTTCTAAAATGAAGGGAATAGAACATTTGATCTCTCAGGTCTTTTCTAGTTGCAATTTTCTATGATTTTATGATTTTTCTGGAGATTGGTTTCACCAGAAATGGTTGGGAGAGAGTATAAAAGAAAAAAGAATAGTGCAGAAGGGAACACTGGTAAATTTGAGAGCCACTTTGTTGTTATTGCCTCTCCAATTATGAAAAGAAATCTACAACTGAATATGAGGATGTGTTTTGAGTCAAATTTTGAACTTCAGATTCACTGATGCAACTTTTGTAGAAGCTTCTGAAAGCTGTAGGAAGGTCATAAAAAAGGGGATACTTACTTCTGCACCTAGTAGATTCATTCTTGGTATGAGCAATGATGGGTATGGGCATGTAGGTAGAATGAGAGGAAAGAACACATGGGGGGTGTGTGGCAAGAGAGCCTTGTCTCACCTGTCTGTTGCAAATAGAGTTGCACTTATTATATATTCTTACCATGAAGCAAAGATTACCAGCCCAAACCAAGATTGTAAAATATCCATTCCTCACTTTACATAAATTGCACAGAATAAAATTCTGATCCTCAGGTATATAATCCTATTAAAGTTTCATACATAATGGAGGGAAAACCAAGTAAACCTACATCTATTAGATGTCTAAAACTAGCTTCTCACTTGACTTTCTCATAGTTGCTTTATGTGGTTTTGATTTTTCACTTTCCTCAATGCCTTGGGGTTCCCAGTACCACATGTTATTGGCCAATATAAAATATATGAGTGAAGCTGAGAGGAAATTGGATATAAATGAATAATCAAGAAACTGCACATGTTCCTTTGAGGACATTTTGTCTACAAGTGACAGTTGGAACAAATGGTGTTTGTTACAAAAGAGAAGGGAATAAATGTTTGAGAGAAAGTGGGTTACCCACTGAGTTGTTAACTCTTTTTATTGTTCAATCATATTAAAGACAAAACTTGTTTTCATCTCACTGTATTTTTAACAAATAACAGTGTCTGACACAGAATAGATATGCCATAAACATTTTCAGCTATTGTTAAGCAAAGGAGAAAAGAAAAGCTTAGGCTTTATGTGCAAATATATAAAGAGCAAAAAAAAGTGTACCCATTTGGTTGGGTAAATTTAAAACTTCCAATATCCAGCTTTCATTTAAAATAAGTATTCCAAGGTTTTTTGTTTGTTTTAGTTTGATTGATAGTTTAGAAACAAAGGAAATGTATTTACAAATAAAATAATACACATACTAATTTCTTAAAGTCAAAATAGCCCCAAGAATATGGAAACAAATCAAATGAACTTAAAGTATCATTTTTTTCCCCTTTCATTTGGACACTTAGTTGAATTGCAAAACTGGCTGAGCAATTGAAAATCATGGAGTCGGGGGGCAAAGTAAGGTGGCTTGAAGAAACTAAATTTAGAATTGGGTGAAAAAAGAACTATAGCCAAAAATTAAGGAAAAACATTTATTTAAACATTACTAAAATTAGAAATAGTCAATACCACAAAACAGATCAGCTATTAAAAGTGTTTATTATTGTAGAACAGAAACTCAGGGAGAGAGGAACAGCACAGTGGAAGGGACATTTTTATATAAGTTAGGAATGAACAAGCCATGAGGAGAGAAAAAATTGGATTTAGGTATTTTCATCCCTATCACTTTCTTAGGAAAAAGGTGCCAAATAATACCACCATCTCTGACATGTATGTCAAATCAAGGGCTGATCTTTCTGTCATTATTCAACAGTTGCTACTGAAGAACACTGAGGAAAAGAAGAAGAAGAAGGAAGGTTAATAGCCCATTTCAATAGTTATCTATCTTTTGTGTTTTCTTAGTAACAAGGAAAAAAAAATTTTTAAATGCTCCCTTTATGAAGGAGAATAGAGTCCTTCAGTCAGTCTGCTGGCTGGAGGAACTGAGTTGAGGGTAAGATCTCAAGGAAAACTGACATTCAGAAGAGATTTATGTAAGGTTACAGAAAAAGGAATACGTTTTAAAAAGGATAAAATGGACCCTCCAAAGGCATCAAAAACAATAATTTGTTTTTCAGTAATGTAGATGAAAAGGCCAGTGATAACACTTCTTTGACAATATATTTATTCAATATCTTCACTTTCACCATTTTAATAAAGAATATTTTCCAAATGAATATTGATTAGGATAAAGAAGAGTATCTTGACACAATGATGAAACCCAATCACTGGCCTTTTTTGCAGAGCCAGCTGAATGAAGGACAATTCTCAGCTGCTTCTTTGAATTTTACCAGTTTATGCTCAGGCCTGCGACTGCATCTCATGCGCTGCTTCTGGTTGAGGAAGTCAGGAGAGCCTCAGGTGAGTGCAAGGTGGGCTCCTGGGGAGGGTCACAATGACTGAATGTAAAACTCGGAGAGAATCTTGAACCAAATCGGATCGAACTTTTGGGTGTAACTCCCAGGTTATAAAAAGTACAAGAAACAGAGGAACATGTTAAATGATATCATGGGAATGAAATTATCAAAATCTAGTATGTGGGGAATAACAGGACAAATGACACAATTTTGTCAAAAAATAAACTGAAATAAAGAAAAAAAAGAAGGAAAGGTGACCAGTAGATTAAAAGAAACTTAGTGACATATCAAGAAAGTGTAATGAGTAAACAGCAGATACTAATTCAAATAAATCAATGCTGATAAAACATTTATGAACACTTTGAGAACTTTGAATGTTAGCTATTTCATGATATTAAGAAATGATTGTTAATATTTTTAGGAGTGTTAATGATATTATGGTTAAGGCTCAAAGAGTTCTTACATTATGAAATGTTTAAGGATGGAATGATATGATGTCTAGGGATTGTTTCAAAATTACCTGAGATTGGAGGTAAAGTGGGTAAGGTTACAGATGAAATAAGATACACACAATTAGATAGTTGGTTAAGCTGAGTAATGGTACATGAAGTTTCTTACACTATTCTCTGTTTTTTTAGTTTCTGAAATTTTTCATGTTAAAACAAAATTATAGTATGGGGGACACAAAAAGATTAAATTAAATAATAAGACAATTCATTTCATGACATACATAAAATTACATTCAGCTTTTTGACCTATATTTAATTTTTCTAGTTTTTCCATTTTAAATAGTTCATAATAACTTAAATAGTTCATAATAACTTGAATATTTGTTATTTCATTTTGAGGAAGGCAAAGTCTGAGGACGGAAAACAAGAGAGTTGTGCAATCAGAGTTCAGAGAGAAGTTAGAACCATGGAGTCAGCTTCCCCACCATGTGTTTTCAATTCTACTTGGAATAAAATTCTTGTGAGAGACTCATTATCACCTCCTCATAATTGCTCAAATTGTCAGAGACCTTCTGTGATCATCCTTTGTAAAATGGAAATACTATTACTGTAAACTCCTTTGTCAGGCTTTATTTTTCTTTGTAGCATTCCTAAATTAAATTATATTACGCAGTTCTGTGTTTATTGGTTTTCTTATTCTCCCTCTAGATTGTCATATTGATGATAACAGTAATTTACTTTGTTTGTGGCTGCAATCCTAGCTCTTATAACAAGGGTCAATACATATTAGGCACTAAATAAATATTTGCTAATAATGAATTCTGAAATCCAAGCACAAGTATTAATGACCGACAGTTCTAACTATCTGTTGTAACAGAAGGAGTCCTAAAATTATACCACTTTAACCTGCCCCCTCTCTTTTGAGGAAAGCTACCCTTAATCTACAAAGGCTATTTTTCTCATAAGGATAACAAGGATGACTTTCTGATATTAATCACATTACAGATAGAAACAATGCAAAACAAAAACTCAGTTTACCATGTGGACATTGTATATGACTTTAATATGAGGCCATCACAGGAGAACTATGGCTTACTCAGATTCAAATGTACCCATTGTCACTGTACAGAAAAAGGTTGTTTGGCCCCATGAGTAAGACAGGACCCATGTGACCAGGGTTAAAAATCTGCCACTGACTCACTCTTTTAGTAAAATCAGGGCTGTGTGATAAAAAGAAAGACAGAGGGTTTATATCAATAACAAAATTTGGAAAAAAAATATTGATATGTTTGGTTTCTAATGAATTGCCAGAGTGGTGGGAACTTTCCAGAATGTTTGGAAGAATGATATAACAAAGCTTTTTGAGTGGTGGTAGAATGGATTTGCTTCATGCATTTGTTGCATAAAAAATATATATATGCCAACCTGAGGGTATCCTGGGATTACTACATTTGTACTAAAATAAATAGACTAATGATTATTTGAATATGTTTAAAGCATGGACATGCATGTTTTACCTACCTAGCTGATGTTTCTTAAAATAAATTCCTTAACAATTTTTCACTAGTAAAGCAAATCCGTTATCACATGAATGAGGAGTGGAGAAATGAAATAGAAGAGTAGGTCCAAATTGTTTCAATAAATATATTATGCATTTAATTTTTTTTCTTACAATAGCTCCAAAACAGATACACAATCTCTACTTTAAAATAAAGAAACCTCAATTAAGAAATGAAATTTGCCAGTGGTCATATAAATAATTAATGGTGGTTTTGGATTTGAATATAATTCTAATTAGTTCCACTATAATTTATTGCCACATTAGTGCATTTACAGGGATGTTAAAAATAAGTACTTTAGGGGTAGCATGTTCAAGATTTTAAGAGAATCAGAAGTAAATAAAATTAACAATGACAAGTTTGTGTGCAAGCATATGTGCTTTACTTTGACTAATTGGAATTCACACAATACTTTAAAATGTGTAGGAATTTTGGATTTCTACTGTGACTACATAGTAACATGACTTCTATTCCCGATGCCACCCTTTATTCTAGGTAAATGAAGTACATACTCATGCCTGAAGAAAAAATCCAAGGTGCATCCACTACACAAGCCATTGTAAACTGTTCCTTCTGTAATGCTGTCTACTGCAGGACTGACCTTATGTGACACAACTTTGAAATTCAATGAAGGGCAGAGATTAGAAAGTTGCCCTTCTAGAAGTAGGAGGGTTCTGGAGACAAATGGTAAAGGGAATGCATTCTTGACCCAGACTAGAATTCTGTTTCCAACACATACTAGGTATGTGACCCTGGTGAATTGCTATACACTAAGTAACCATTTCTCCTTTTGTGAAATATGGATAATAATAGTACTTATCTCATAGGGCTATTGTGAGGATTACATAAATTTAAAAATGCAGAACACTTAAAATAGTGCCTGGCATGAGTTAAGCACTATTTAACTGTTCATTGCTATTATTAATATTATGCTATTTTATGACTGAATCCAAAGGAGATTCTATGCTAATAGAATGAAGAGGAATTCTCTATAAAGGGAACTTCTGTCTTCTAGTTCCTGCAAGTATCCAGTTTAACATTTTCTGTCTGCAAATACTAGACTCTTCTTTGAAAATCAAGTAAGGAGGTTATTTTTTTAATAAACACTTTTCTTATGAAGAAGTCATATAAACTCATATTTAGTAAAGCAGCAATGGTTCTATCGCTAGAATAATCTTTTACTATAACAAAATCAAATCCAATTTAATAAATAAATTATTAATTGTGTTATTTGCATTTAGATTTTTCCAGACATTTACAACATTGTCTTCATGGAATTTGAAAGATTATTCTACTTTCATGAAAGCAATTCTCTCTTCTGACATAAAACACTTAAGTCTTCTTAATTTATGTATTTTATGCAATTTTTAATTACATTGGTTTATAATTATTTGTTAACTTATTTATCAGTAAAAGTCATGTAAACATATAATCCAAGATTTAGTCCAAAGCAAATAGTCTGCATTATTAAATTATTTGTTAGAAATTGATATTAATATTTTGTGACACCACTCAAATTTGAAATTCTTATTCTTTTTTAAAAGCTTATTAAACCTTAATATCATAACTTTTCTTGATAAGATTACCAAAAATTAAAATAAATCAGCCACTCCCTTATTTTGAGATATCATAAAGAACTAATGCATTTAGCTTATATCAATTCTTCATTCATTCATTCATTAATCACTGATCATATGTTCTCTAATAGGAACAAGTACTTATTTAATGTGTTTTAACTTAGGGGCTTTTAGATAATAGCATAAATACCATCTTATCTGATAAAATTAGTGTAAGATGACTGTATAAAATAGCTAAAAATCAAGAATATTTTATTAAATGCTCTGATGGAGGTACAAAGTATGATGAGAATAGGGACAGAAAAAAAATACAATGAAAATTACTGGGGAAGGCTTTATGAGGGAAAACTGCATTTGAGTTAGTCCTTGAATAACTAGAATCAGGTTTTGATTAGTAGAGAACAGAAGAAATAGCACAAATTAAGATCCAGAGGCAAAAAAATACAGGACGTGTTGCAGAATGATGTAATCCAGTGTAGCTGGAACACAGATGCCATTGGCCACAGCACAATTTCTCTAGGTGAGACTAGAATACTAGAAAGAAGTCATATTGGGAAAGGGTGTGTGTGCCATTCTGAAGAATACGAGTTCCTCGTTATAAACAAAAGGCAACCATACAGAGATATTGGCAGAGCTAAGTTTTAGCAAGATGACAGGGATTATAGTGAAAAATGGACATCCCTATGTGCACACAAGTCATTATCTCTATCCAATCTATAGCGGTTCCTTCATCAGTGCTTTTCAAAATGGAATTTCTATCTCCTTGACTTACTGTAACAGCCCCCACAGGTCACCTACAAATGTTTAAGTACAGAAAGTGTAAATATTCATTTATATCCATTGGGCAGAAAACAACTTTCTCAGGTATTTCTTTTATGGATGATAGACTGTATTAAGTTTCTAAGGCTGCTGTAACAAAATACCACAAACAAAAGAAATTTATTCTCTCACACTTTTGGAGTCTAGAAGTATAAAATTAAGGTGCTGGCAGGGCCATGTTTTCTCTGAAGGCTCCAGGGGGGACCCTTCTTTCCTTCTTCCCAGCCTCGGTGGTTGCCAGCAATCTTGGGTGTTCCTAGGCTTGTAGACTCAGGACTGCAGTCTCTGTCTCTGCCATCACATGGTGTTCTCATTTTTGTGTCTGTATTTCTTCTTCTAAGGACCTCAGTTATATTGTACTTAGGGTCCACCCTACTGCAGTATGTCCTCATCTTAACTTGATTACATTCACAAAGGCCCTATTTCCAAATAAGGTCACATGTACAGGTATCAAGAAGGGTTGGGACTTGAACCTATCACTTTTGGGGATACAATTCCACCCACACACATACTGACACTTTAATATGTGATGTTCAGAAACATCTCTAGTAAAAAGTGAACACTCTTTAAGAGTCTTATATAAATTACCTATCACTGAGCAGCAGCGGGTGTTTAGTGTGGCTTTGGAACCCAGAGCTCCATGTTGAGGAAAAAGCAGATGATTTTTGTCTTCTCCTTCCAGAAAATCTAACTCACATTTGCTGCATTTGACAAAAGATGAAATCACCAGTTGTGCTCTGTTTATAAACTGTTTTAAACATCAGATTGTTTAAGGCAGTTTTAATCAAGGAAAGGATCATTGATTATATTTATCAAAACTAATTCCTGATTCTATCATCACACTATTCCTCAAATATGATTCTTATCTCTAATTTCCTTTCTCTACTTCCAAATCATTATTTACTGTTTTCCCATCGCTGCCCATTTACCACACATGAGATAAAGCTCAGTGTCAAATATAATATATATGTGTGGTTTTCCATCTTCCAAGTTAATAATGAAATGTGAGACAAAACTACTCCCTGTACCCTAAATAAGGGCTGTCATCATAGCCATGTTAGTAGCTAGGCCTGCACGAACCAAACTGTTTGTACAATTTAAACAGTATTTTCCAAACTTACTGACAAACATTTAGTGGAGGAAATAATCAGAAGTGATGATAAATTATGCCTACCAAATCTCAATGTACCAGAGCTTTCATTTTAAATGAGAGTGGATTGGGCTAATGGTTCTCATACTTCTTCACAGTCATTAGGGGCTGGCCACTGCCTTCTACATCATTTTCTGTCTCACATTCTAAAGCAATCCTTATTTATGTCTCTTATCAAGTCACAGTTAATTTTTCTGCCAAAGAAGTAGTGCACTCATAAGAGTATACAACTCTACAGAGCACATCGTAAACACTGTCAAATACTGTTTTACATGTATTTTAAGAGTGTTGGCAGTGGCAAATATTGTGAAGAAAAATAGTTATGTTGTGCACATTTTCATTACTGTTCCACCATCATTTAAAGCATTATCATTTTCCAGATTAGTGGATGAAGAGAAAACGATATGGAAGATGGACTATTCTGTTTATACATCATGGCAAAACAGAACCATTCACTTTATGTGAGAATCAGAAAATTTGAGCTTAACTCCAATTATAGATATTAATGATTTTCATGATGCATTTGAATACAAAAGGAATCAAGCAACAAAAACTAGATGAGTTAAGTAAATTATTTTTAAGGAGTATTTTTAAGGAGACTGCTTGAGAATATATTGCACTCAGTCATCCACATTTTGCTGGCCAAGTTTGCCATTTTTCAATGGTGGGTTTGGATGCATTTTGTTGTCATTGTTTAGAAGTCCTATATACCTTTCAATTAAAGGTTTTGCTTCTGTTTTTCCTTTTGGTAGAATTTAACATATTCTTAAAATTGTCACAACACTTCTATTTTTAAAATACAAAAGCACATCTTCATTTTTTTTCTAAGTAAAATGTCAGTTTTAGACACTAGCTTTTTTAAAATTTATACAGGCACTGCATTTATCACAGTAAATAAATTTACACCAATAAGCTTAATCTATTCCTAATTCAATAGCGCACAGAGAATTTATACTTTAGAGCAAAGAAAAGGTGCATTCAGCACATATAGCCACAAATTTGTTCAGGTGAGCAGGATTGACTGACACAAGAGCCAAGCAGCAGGAATGGGTGACAGCTTACAGAAAGACAACGAAAATGGAACTTTGAAGAGAGGAGCAGTTGTATTCTATTGCATCCTGCAATTAAAGCTATTAAGGCAGAAGGAAATCATTTTCACTTCCACCTTCATGATTCTGGGCTGCCTCTTTGCACTGTCCTAATAAGGCATGATATATTATATATTTCATCATGACAAAATATAATTGATGTCGTAACCATTTAAAAATTATCACTGTATAATATATGCTTTTAAGAAACACTATATTTATTATTATTAAGGTTCAAATACTTATTCTGAATTATATTGAAGACCATGAGAGTATATTTTAGAAGTGTTCTCAGGACCAAAATGAGTCATTTTGAATATTAACTTTATAATTAATTCCATGAGAGTTGAAGTTTTATTTCTGGTCTCTTTCCGAAATGATAAAAATATTACCTTCTCACTTGTAGTTGTGAAAGAATAAAGCCACAAGTCACACAGTGTGCATCTTTTAGAAGCTACTTTTATATTTATAAAAGTTACAGAATAATAAAAGCAGGGGATAAATGTGATGACATATGCTATTCCTGCCTCCCTAAGTATATACATCTCTATTCTTCTGTACTCTGTTAGCACAAAATGTTAGAAAAAATATAACCCTTTATTCAATACAGAGATTTAGCCTTTATAACTAAATATCTTCCATTCATTAAGAGGAAATACAGTTTAGGATAAAGGAAAAATATACAGACCCCGAACTCTGGAGAGACTTGGATTAAAATTCTGGCTCTGTCACTTATCAGATTAGTGACAATTCAAAATAAAGAATGTCATAGTGTTAACTTTTGGGCTGTTTTGTCCACTACTATCTCGTGGGCCAAGTACAGTGCATGGCACATATTGGACACTTAGTACTACCTACAGAGTAGAACAGTGAATGAATGATTAGCCCATGGAAGACTTTTAGCATGTTACTTGTAAACTCCTTTGTACTGCAGTTCTGACTTTGATTCTTCACATCTCCTTCCATTTTACAGTACCAGATTGGAATAATACAATTTACTGGAATTTATCAGTATTGGAGCATTTTGGTTCAATTATCATATGTACCAAAGTCTTTGATTTACTCCCTTAAAAGACAAACTAACAGTAGATGTATTTCTACAAATGTAAAGCAAACTAAATTATCTCTCACAAACTTTTAAAAAAACTTCAAGAGGAATAGTTCACATATTTTTGCAAAATATACTTACCTTTCAATTTGATAAAATCTAGTTTAAAATAACTAAGTAATTCTGATATATAAAACGGTGAGAAATTTACATATAGGTGCAATAACAGCTTTTATTTTTAACTCTCATTTGCAGCCTTCTGATATTCTGCAGAATAAGTCAAGAGTCTTATGACAAATATACATCGCAGTCCTCCCTTTGGTGTCCAGCCAGGTCTGCCAAAGCAGCCTAACTCAGCCTGAAAGGTGCTGTTTATGGTACAGGACAGGGGATGATTCAGACACCCCCAAAACAGCATTTCTTTTCAGGAAAGCTCTTCTGGATAGCTACCATCCTATTAAAAAATCCCATTGTCTTTGTGCTTTCCTTATTCAAAATTAAAAAGAGAGGCCTGAAAAATTTTTGAACCATGCAATTACTCTACAAAGATATCCAACTCTCAACTTTATCTTCCAGAACTAACTTTAGTAAAATCAAAATTACCTTTTATCTCATAGATTTTTGAATCATCCAGAGAGCTTTCCAGAGCTGTCACTCTCTCACACAAAACCAATGTGCCTGCCTTTGTGAAGAACATAACTGACGTGGTCGTCCCTCTCCCCTCTCCCTCTGCTCTAAGGAATTTGTACTTTACAGGAAAGCAGAGGCCTGGGCACTGAGTTTTATAGGGTCACTCCCTTTGGCTCTGACATAATTAGGTACTTAAAGCATCACTTCACAGCTGTCTTGATATTGCCATATAATATCTTCCATATTTTTCTCCAAAATTAACTATTATATTTTACCCTCTGGTTTTCAAAGTAAAATTTTTCCCAGTGTATGGTTGTTTGACTCTTATCCTTGAAAGAATGGGGAAAACAAACAAAAACAACCCTGAGTTTTCAATCTTTAGACAGGTATTCAAGTAGATAAGGTCATCTCTGTTTTCTGATAAGAAAATTCTGTCTCTGTTTTTTGATAAGGTCTAGTACTAGGTCCTATTTATTTATATATCAGTAGACAGTAGGGCCAGGCTGGAAGCCATGGTAAACAAAGGAGAATTCAGTCTGTGATGTGAAATTCTGTCTTCACTGTGGATCCGAGGGGGCATTTTTGGAGATGATGTTAATTTTAGGAAATGGTTTCTCTTTGTCACTGTGCTGTGAATGTGTGTTCTTTGGAATGAGTGTTGATGTGCATGTATGTCTTGCACATAAAGACGTTTGCTCGCTCTGCCTCCTGTCATTCTGTGTTTGGTCTAATAGTTACTCATCAGACAATGGCTGCAGGAGGAAAGAACGAGGTGCATATTCATTTATAAGTGGTGAAGAAGTCTCAAAAAAGACTGATTGGGCTGCTCACAGCCTAAAGCTGCTGTCTTCTCCATGATTGCTTAAATAAATAACTTAGGACTTGAGAAATGCACTGCTTAGAGTCAAGGAATATATCCTCATGAGTAGGAAGTGGAGCTTATTCTCCAGCCGAGAACAGGTTGTAGAAGGTTGGACATTGGGAGAGAGAAGCAAATTTAGGACTAAGAACTGTCTATCAGGGGACTCCTAAGAGGGATATCTTTTCCTCCCATTTTCTCTGGACTCCAAAAACAATCAAATTTAAGTCCAGATTTAGTTTTTTTTTCCTCCTATACTGTACATTTCCCTTCTTTTCTGTAAAGGGCATTGCCCACACACAGCATTAAGTTGGAGGGAAATTGAAGGCAGGGGCAGTAAAGGATTGTGTGACCTTCTAAATATCCCTCCAATAACGTCAAAGAGGTGGTTAATTTGGGAGCTCCAGAGGATGGTCTGAAGTAGAGTAAAGCCCAGGTAGACCTACGAGTGGCAGAAAGGAAAACTGGATGAATAGAAGTGGATGCGGTGTACACAGTCCCATGCACAGAAATGAGATAAACTCTTTTTATCTCCTAAGTGTACTAGCACATGGAAGGGGGAGCAGATATATGTTTGATTACAAATGCATCTTATTTATTATTTTTACTTTTTAGTATTTATTTTTTCCAGCTTAATTGGAGAATAATTGGCAAATAAGATTGTATATATTTAAAATGTACCATGTGCTGATCTGATATATGCATACATTGTGAAATGATTATTACAATCAAGGTAATTAACATACCCATCACCTCATGTAGTTACCATTGTGATGAAAATCCTAAAGATCTACTTACAGCAGTTGTCAAGTATACAATGCAATATTATTAACTATAATCACTATGTTGTATATTAGATTACCAAAACCATGTGTCTTTAACTAAAAGTTTATAACGTTTGACCAACATCTCCCCATGCCCCCTGTTCCCCAGCTGCTTGTAATGATCATTCCACTGTCAGTTTTATGAGTTCAAATTTATTTTTTAAATTCCACATATATATATGAGATTGTACAGTATTTGTCTCTCTTATTTCACTTAACATAATGTCCTACAGATTCATCCACGTTGTTGCAAATGGTAGGATTAAGATGGAATACACATGATGCAATATTATTTAGTCATAAAAAAGAAAGTAATCCTACCATTTGTGACATATGAATTATGATGTCTAGTAGAACAATATTCATTTCAAATAATTATAATGTATAATATGTAAAAATTCTCCATAGCCACTGATTCATTAAAAATATGTTTATGGTATATATATATTTATGAAAATATGTGTGACAAATTTTTTAAGGTGCTGGTATTACAACAGTGAACATAACATCAAACATTTCTTCTTTCTTGAGCTTATCTTTAAATTGAAGATGTAGAGAAAAAGTGAGTAAACAAAGGATGTATCAATCAGGGTTCTCCATAGAACCTGGATATATACACACACACATATATTCTGTATGTATGTAGGTACACATACACACCCAGAGTGAGAGAGATTTATTTTAAGGAATTGACTCATAGGATGGTGGGGGCTGGTAAGTATGATCTGCAGGAAGGAAAGCCAGCAGACCAGATATTCTGGCAGGAGTCGATATTGCAGTCTTGAGTCTGAAGGTAGTCAAAAAAGAATGCCTACGTTTTTGTGGGAACTCAATCTTTTCATTTAAGGCTTTCAACTGATTAGAAGAGGCCCACCCACATGAAATCAAGTATGCACTTGGATATAAGAGCCTTGGGACCAGTATAATAAGCAAATTTGGCAATCATCAAAATATGGTGGTAAAGACTTCTGTAGTGGATGAAATCATCTAGGAACTTGAACTGGGTGGAAAAGAGAATAGTTTTGAGAACAGAGTCTGACATATTCATACACATCATTTATTCTTCTATATGAAATTTATAAACATCATGAATGTCCAAAAAATAACTGGATTTTATTGAAATTACATCAAATTTGTAAATTAATTAGCATTGTTTTTCAAATCCATCTAATCATTTTTCCCTCAAAATATGATTTTATTTAAATTAGAACTTAAAGAATAAACAGTGCAATTTGTTAGCTGTGGATTGGAGAAGTGGGTGCAAAATGGGCAGTGTGGTAGAAAATTTACACATATGAACTTGCATAACTGTCACAACAATCTTGGGTCTGTAAATTACTCCCATTTTACAGTTAAAGAAAACCAGGGGATTGGTGAGGTAGAGCAAACTTGCTTATGCCATGCAACATTTTGCCAGAAATATAAATGAAGACTACAAAGACAATTTTGGAGGTGTTCCAATTATACAATGCTACTTTGCTGACCTCAAGGACTTTACAGTAGGGCTTTTAAACCTATTAACTATACATTATGGCTATTCATTACAAAATATTAATAGGCATATATTTCATGAAACACTCTACTTTTCATAGAAACATAAAACCATGGATAATTCAATAAGAAATGTCATAGTTTTTCTAAATTCTTCATGTAAAAGTAAAACCCAGACAGGTACTGGATTTATTTTACACATCGATTTCATATTTTATATTCTGATAACATTGGTGTTCTTTCCAGACCATGTAAAAGACCTGCCCTAAAACTCTATTAGGTGAACATTTTCATTCAATATTCAAGGACGTGTATAATATAACTGGTTGACCATATGTTTTTTATCTATATGTTTGATGGTGCTTTAAAAGGAAGAACACAGCACTTAGAATCTAAAGGAAATAGAAAATGGTCTACTACCTAAATGTTCCAGGAAAAATATAATATCTAACACCAGAATGAAGAAAGATTCATGACTGTCAGTGAACATATGATTAATCATTTAATCATATCTGACTAAGTTGGTAAGTACTTCAGTGGTAAGACATTTAAGTTTTAATCACTTTTCACTTACTGAATGTGAGACTGTTTGGAGGCATTAAGACATGACAGGGCATGTTTTAGTACTCTATTAATACACAACTGAGACACACTCAAATATCTTCAACCACTTAAAGCAGGTATTAATTGACCAATAAAATATAACTCTCAGCAACTGAAAGCTATTTCATTCTTTTTGGATCTTAAAGTCTGGAAAAACATGAAAAAAAAAGGAGTGAAGAAATACCAAGTACTATTAAGTAAAGACAAATTTAGGGCATTACTAAAGAGAAGATTCTATAGGATGTTAAGTAGAAAGACAGACAAGAACAGCTAGGGAAAGGACAGATAAAGTTCAAAGGAAAAACTTCCCAGCTAGGGGGTCCTATGAGAAGACAACAGTTACTTTGCAGGGAGGTTAGTTCCTTGCCTATTGGGACTGGGCCAAACTGGTCTCAAACTGATCCCAGTGTGGGCACAATTGAACAAAATTAATAACTGTCCAAAACACACTTCATCATGGGAAAGGACAAGTGCAGAGAGAGGGATGGCTATATAGATGAAACCCATCAATCAAACAACCCCACCTTGTTGATCAAAGAGGCACCTCCTAGCCAGATGAAATACATAGGCCTCCTGCCTAATGGATCAGGGCCTTTGTCTACCTCGACTCTGGCACACTCCTCCCTTGCAGCGTATTCAAATAAGTTTCACTCTGCTTTGCTATTGTGTCTCCACCTTTCAATTCTTTGTTTCATCAGGTACAAGAACCAAGAAGAACAAACTCAAGCTGTAACAAGCATATTATTATATTTGCCTTTGTCTATGTACAAATGTTGACCCCAAACATGAATGTGGGAGTGATTTTCTTCCCTTCTTAAAAAATTGAGGTGAAATTCACATAATATAGAATTAATCATTTTAAAGTGTACAACTCAGTGGTATTTAGTATATTCATAATATTGGAAAGCCGCCACCCATACCAAATTCCAAAACATTTTCATCATCCCAAAAGAAAACCCTGTGTACCCATTAAGCAAATCACTCATTCCCAGCACCTGGCAAACATAAATCTGTTTTCTGTCTCTGTGGATTCAACTATACTGGATATTTCATACAAATTGAATCATATGACATTTGTCCTTTTGTGTCTGGCTTATTTCACTTAACATAAAATTTTAAGGTTTTTTTCCACACTGTAGCATATATCAGTACCTTGTTCCTCTTTTGTCTGAACAATATTACATTGTGTTTATATGCCACATTTTACCCATTCATCCACGATGGACAAAGGTTGTTTTCACCTTCTGGCTATGGTGAGTAGTGCTATTCTGAGTTTTCATGTACAAGTACAAGCATTTTACCTGTTTTTAATTGTTTAGGGTAGATAACTAGAAGTAGAATTGCTGGGTTGTGTGGATATACGTTAAAAGCATATTTATTCTCAATTTTGTGTTAATTATCCCAATAATTTAGATTCCTTCATTTGTGAGACTAATTCAAGAAATCAAGGTTTTTATTTTAAAAAGAAATTTAAAATGATTTCTACTACACAAACCCTCTACGACAGCTTCAAAGTTGAGGAGAATGAGGCAATCCAGTCAGTGTCCTGCAGTTGTGCAGGACAAAGTTTACTTTGGTATGGATGTCAGGGCCTGCAACAGAGATGGGTGCTCAAACAGCTTCACTAGTTTGGGTCATAGAATACAGGTTAATAAATGAAAACACAGAGAGTGAGAGAGTCTCATAACACTTAAGGCTTCACATGATAGAAGGTTTTAAAAATAAAGAATAAGGAATTTGTAAAGGCAAGTAACATATATTAAACAACAATAATATGTTTAATATTTAGTGGAAGAGGATTGACTTTCACAAAAGAATAGGATACAGAGAAATATGAACACAATGATGGTTTAAAGCTATCTTTTGATATTGTGATATTTTGGCCTCAAGAAAGATTTCACTGGATGAACCTCATTTATTTATTTTTTATCTATGTGTTTTGGATTTAGGTGCTAAGATATAATAACTTCACAGGTTTATTTCAGAGATACAGTGACAAAACAAAAGTGCCAAATGTTAGGAAGACTTGGGTTGATGAGTGAGTTAAGCAGCTTGAAAATATTCAAGGAAACAAAAGAGGAGAGGAAAGTGCTAGCAGCCAAATAGATATTTTGCTCATGTGGAAATATTAAGACAGCCATAATACCATGCATATGTGCAAAAAACATGCTCCAAACACACCATTCTTCCTCTATTTCCTTTTTCCAATTTTATGTATAGCTATTTCCCCCAGTGAATGCAAACACTCCAATTCTAAAGCATATTTTACAATTAAGTTATTAAAAATTCTAAATTTAGTTGTAATAGAAATGTAAGCATCTTAAAATTAAATTATAAAAGTATAATTATGTCATTATATATAATTACAAAAGAACTACTTAATTTATTATAAAAATGATTTTTAAAAAGCATCTAAGTATAAACATATTTATGTGTTTGTAAACACATAATTATAGGGGGATCATGGGAAGATGGTGGCGTGAGTAGTTCAGAGGATATCTCCTCCCCAAAACATATATATTTATGAAAATACAATAAATACAACTATTCCTAAAAGAGACACCAGTGGATGCAGTACAACAGCCAGGATACATCTATATCTGTGAGAACTCAGCATCACACGAAGGGGGTAAGATACGAGCCGCGGCCAGGCGGGACCCTAACGCTCCCCCACCCCATAACCCGGCGGGAAGAAAGGAGTTAGAATAGGGAGGGAGTGAAAGTCTAGTATTGCTAACCAACCAGTTCTAGAAATCCGCACCCAGAACACAGACACAAGGTGCACAGGGTGCTGGATATTAGAGAAACGGAAAAGCAAAACCTGTGGGCAGGTCCGTGCAACTGGCACCCCTGAGACAAAAGAAAAGCGAGTGCTTTCTGCAAGTCTTAAAGAGACAGGGACCCCATAGCTGGACGAAGTAGTCGCGGCACACATAGCCAGCAGCTGAGAATCTCAGGAAACTTAGACACCCCACCCACAGCAGCTTAGGGGACTAACCCAGTTGCTGTACCAGGAGTGCGGGAAAAACACATCAGCAACCTGCCTACAGCCACTGCTACCACCACGAAAAGGCAAAAAAATTTGGTCCAGTCCAAGATACTTCAAACAGCACCTGAGAAAGGATCTGTGGAGGCAGACCTAACCAGTCTCCCTGAAAAAGAATTCACAATAAAAATCACAGACATGCTGACAATGCTGCAGAGAAATATGCAAGAGCTAAGGGATGAAGTCTGGAGAGAGATTACAGAATTCTGGAGGGAGATTACAGAAGTGAATGCATAGAAGCTGATGCAGAGAGAGATAAAAGGATCTCCAGGAATGAAACAATATTGAGAGAACTGTGTGACCAATCCAAAAGGAACAATATCCACATTATAGGGGTACCAGAGGAAGAAGAGAAAAAGGGATAGAAAGTGTCTTTGAAGAAATAATTGCTGAGGACTTCCCCAAACTGGGGGAGGAAATAATTGCTCAGACTACAGAGGCACACATAACTCCCGGGAGACGGGAACCAAAGAGGACAACACCAAGACATGTAATAATTAAAATGGCAAAGATCAAGGACAATGACAGAGTATTAAAGGCAGCCAGAGAGAGAAAAAAGGTCACCTACAAAGGAAAACCCATCAGGCTATCATCAGACTTCTCAACAGAAACCCTACAGGCCAGAAGAGAATGGCATGATATATTTAATGCAATGAAACAGAAGGGCATTGAACCAAGGATACTGTATCCAGTACGATTATCATTTAAATATGAAGGAGGGATTAACCAATTCCCAGACAAGCAAAAGCTGAGGGAATTTGCCTCCCACAAATCACCTCTACAGGATATCTTAGAGGGACTGCTCTAGATGGGAGCACTCCTAAAAAGAGCACAGAACAAAACACCCAACATATGAGGAATGGAGGAGGAGGAAAAAGAAGGGAAAGAAATAATCATCAGACTGTGTTTATAACAGCTCAATAAGTGAGTGAGGTCAGACAGTAAGGTAGTAAACAAGCTAACCTTGAACCTTTGGTAACCACAAATCTAAAGCCTGCAATGGCAATAAGTACATATCTTTCAAAAATCACCCTAAATGTAAATGGACTGAATGCACCAATCAAAAGACACAGAGTAACAGAATGGATAAAAAAGCAAGACCCATCCATATGCTGCTTACAAGAGACTCACCTAAAACCCAAAGATATGCACAGACTAAAAGTCAAGGGATGGAAAAAGATATTTCATGCAAACAACAGAGAAAAAAAAGCAGGTGTTGCAATACTAGTATCAGACAAAATAGACTTCAAAATAAAGAAAGTAACAAGAGATAAAGAAGGACATTACATAATGATAAACGGCTCAGACCAACAAGAGGATATAACCATTATAAACATATATGCACCCAATACAGGAGCACCAATATATGTGAAACAAATACTAACAGAATTAAAGGAGGAAACAGAATGCAATGCATTCATTTTGGGAGACTTTAACACACCACTCACTCCAAAGGACAGATCCACCAGACAGGAAATAAGTAAGGACACAGAGGCACTGAAAAACACACTAGAACAGATGGACCTAATAGATATCTATAGAACTCTACAACCAAAAGCAACAGGATACACATTCTTCTCAAGTGTACATGGAACATGCTCCAGAATAGACCACATACTAGGCCACAAAAAGAGCCTCAGTAAATTCCAAAAGATTGAAGTCCTACCAACCAACTTTTCAGACAACGAAGGTATAAAACTAAAAATAAATTGTACAAAGAAAGCAAAAAGGTTCACAAACACATGGAGGCTTAACAACATGTTCCTAAATAATCAGTGGATCAATGACCAAATTAAAATGGAGATCCAGCAATATATAGAAACAAATGACAACAACAACACAAAGCCCCAACTTCTGTGGGACACAGCAAAAGCAGTCTTAAGAGGAAAGTATATAGCAATCCAAGCATATATAAAGAAGGAAGAACAATCCGAAATGAATAGTCTAATGTCACAATTATCGAAATTGGAAAAAGAAGAACAAATGAGGCCTAAGGTCAGCAGAAGGAGGGACATAATAAAGATCAGAAAAGAAATAAATAAAATTGAGAAGAATAAAACAATAGAAAAAAATCAATGAAACCAAGAGCTTGTTCTTCGAGAAAATAAACAAAATAGATAAGCCTCTAGCCAGACTTATTAAGAGGAAAAGAGAGTGAACACACATCAACAGAATCAGAAATGAGAAAGGAAAAATCACGGCGGACCCCACAGAAATACAAAGAATTATTAGAGAATACTATGAAAACCTATATGCTAACAAGCTAGAAAACCTAGGAGAAATGGACAACTTCCTAGAAAAATACAACCTTCCAAGACTTACCCAGAAAGAAACAGAAAATCTAAACAGACAATTACCAGCAACGAAATTGAAGCGGTAATCAAAAAACTACCCAAGAACAAAACCCCCGGGCCAGATGGATTCACCTTGAAATTTTATCAGACATACAGAGAAGACGTAACACCCATTCTCCTTAAAGTTTTCCAAAGAGTAGAAGAGGAGGGGATACTCCCAAACTCATTCTATGAAGCCAACATCACCCTAATACCAAAACCAGGCAAAGACACCACCAAAAAAAAAACTACAGACCAATATCCCTGAAGAAAGTAGATGCAAAAATACTCAACAAAATATTAGCAAATCGAATTCAAAAATACATCAAGAGGATCAATCATACACCATGACCAAGTGGGGTTCATCCCAGGGATGCAAGGATGGTACAACATTCAAAAATCCATCAACACCATCCACCACATCAACAAAAAGAAGGACAAAAACCACATGATCATCTCTATAGATGCTGAAAAAGCATTCGACAAAATTCAACATCCAGTCATGATAAAAACTCTCAACAAAATGGGCATAGAGGGAAAGTACCTCAACATAATAAAAGCCATATATGATAAACCCACAGCTAACATCATACTGAACAGCGAGAGGCTGAAAGCTATTCCTCTGAGATCGGGAACAAGACAAGGATGCCCACTCTCCCCACTGTTATTCAACGTGGTACTGGGGGTCCTAGCCAAGGCAATCAGACAAAACAAAGAAATACAAGGAGTCCAGATTGGTAAAGAAGAAGTCAAACTGTCACTATTTGCAGATGTTATGATATTGTACATAAAAAGCCCTAAAGACTCCACTGCAAAACTACAAGAACTAATATTGGAATTCAGCAAAGTTGCAGAATACAAAATTAACACACAGAAATCTGTAGCTTTCCTATACACTAACAATGAACTAATAGAAAGAGAAATCAGGAAAACAATTCCATTCACAATAGCATCAAAAAGAATAAAATACCTAAGAATAAACCTAACCAAGGAAGTGAAAGACCTATACCCTGAAAACTACAAGACACTCTTAAGAGAAATTAAAGAGGTCACTAACAAATGGAAACTCATCCCATGCTCCTGGCTAGGAAGAATTAATATCCTCAAAATGGCCATCCTGCCCAAAGCAATATACAGATTCGATGCAATCCCTACCAAATTACCAACAGCATTCTTCAGTGAACTGGAACAAATAGTTCAAAAATTCATATGGAACTGTCAAAGACCCCAAATAGCCAAAGCAATCCTGAGAAGGAAGAATAAAGTGGGGGGATCTCGCTCCCCAACTTCAAGCTCTACTACAAAGCCACAGTAATCAAGACAATTTGGTACTGGCACAAGAACAGAGCCACAGACCAGTGGAACAGAATAGAGACTCCAGACATTAACCCAAACATATCTGGCCAATTAATATATGCTAAAGGAGCCATGGACATACAATGGGGAAATGACAGTCTCTTCAACAGATGGTGCTGGCAAAACTGGACAGCTACACGTAAGAGAATGAAACTGGATCACTGTCTAACCCCATACACAAAAGTAAACTGCAAATGGATCAAAGACCTGAATGTAAGTCATGAAACCATAAAACTCTTAGAAAAAAACATAGGCAAAAATCTCATGGACATAAACGTGAGTGACTTCTTCATGAACATATCTCCCCAGGCAAGGGAAACAAAGGCAAAAATGAACAAGTGGGACTATATCAAGCTAAAAAGCTTCTGTACAGCAAAGGACACCATCAATAGAACAAAAAGGTATCCTATAGTATGGGAGAATATATTCATAAATGACAGATCCGATAAAGGGTTGACATCCAAAATATATAAAGAGCTCACATGCCTCAACAAACAAAAAAGCAAATAATCCAATTAAAAAATGGACAGAGAGCTGAATAGACAGTTCTCTAAAGAAGAAATCCAGATGGCCAACAGGCACATGAAAAGATGCTCCACATTGCTAATCATCAGAGAAATGCAAATTAAAACCACAATGAGATATCACCTCACACCAGTAAGGATCGCCATCATCGAAAAGACAAACAACAACAAATGTTGGCGAGGTTGTGGAGAAAGGGGAACCCTCCTACACTGCTGGTGGGAATGTAAACTAGTTCAACCATTGTGGAAAGCAGTATGGAGGTTCCTCAGAATGCTCAAAATAGAAATACCATTTGACCCAGGAATTCCACTTCTAGGAATTTACCCTAAGAATGCAGCACTCCAGTTTGAAAAAGACAGATGCACCCCTATGTTTATTGCTGCACTATTTGCAATAGCCAAGATATGGAAGCAACCTAAGTGTCCATCAGTAGATGAATGGATAAAGAAAATGTGGTACATATACACAATGGAATATAACTCAGCCATAAGAAAAAAACAGTTCCTACCATTCGCAACAACATGGATGGAGCTAGAGGGTATAATGCTCAGTGAAATAAGCCAGGCAGCGAAAGACAAGTACCAAATGATTTCACTCATATGTGGAGTATAAGAACAAAGGAAAACTCAAGGAACAAAACAGCAGCAGAATCACAGAACTCAAGAATGGACTAACAGTTACCAAAGGGTAAGGGACTGGGGGTGATGGGAGGGAAGGGAGGGATAAGGGTGGGGAAAAAGAAAGAGGGCATTATGATTAGCATGTATAGCGTGTGGGGGGGCACGGGGAGGGCTGTGCAACACAGAGAAGACAAGTAGTGATTTTACAGCATCTTACTACACAGATGGACAGTGACTGTGAAGGCGTATGTGGGGGGGACTTGGTGAAGGGGGGAACCTAGTAAACATAATGTTCTTCATGTAATTGTAGATTAATGATACCAAAAAAAAAATTATATATGTGTTACATGTACAATAAAAACAAAGAAAAACACACATAACTATAAACATAAACATTAACTTCAACATGTTAAAAATCCATGTAACTATGAAATTAAAAAAATTTATATTTTTATCCTTTCTTCTGTGTTTGTTCCTTTTAATGGTGGACAATTGGTCAGAAAATCCAAGTTGGCTGAATGGAGATCCTCTATTGACTCCTTGTAAGCTGTCTCTTATAAATAGTTATGGCTAAATTATATCATCAAATTGATATAAAAATGTAAGAAGAGTGAAACATTGATAAGTTTGATGGTATGATAGCAAATTCAAAAATATTTTAAAAATTGAAAAGATTATTTTTCCTTCCTTTATTACTTTGTTGCCCTTTTATAAACTAAATATCAGAGTTTTCTGTGATAATCTTGCCATCTAAGACAGACCATACGTAGTAAATTTCCTGGAGAAGTGGTGAATGATCTTAAAAATAGATTTTTTAATGTTACCCTCAGAAGCAGATGGACCAAGGGCAAAATCTACGAAAGAACATGTATGGTCTGAAGCAATGGAATATGTATAGTTTATATATAGGATCTTTAATATACTAGATAGGATTGTTTTAATCAGTACAGATACTTCTCATCTATTCGCTATAATAAATATTGGAATCACATAGATAAAATGCTCACATAATTAAAAAGCCTAATATGGTCAATAATTAGAATCACTTTTATAATTGAGCCTATATTTTAAACGTACTAATAAAGCTTACTATTAAGTTTTTTGTTGAGGTTTGGTCTTAGTTCTGGTCTTCAGCCTCACACACATCTAACAAAGTACTGATGAGAGAGAAAAGAGGAGAGAAGAAGAGAATATCATAATCTGGAAATTCAGGTCCTCATTTCAAGAGGAGCAGTGGTTGACTATAATACATTCTCGAGTAATTTTTCAGTACAGGTAGTATGTGCATAATGCCTAAACAAGGACAAAAAAAAAGTAGAATATCATTCTGCTTACTTTAATGCATGCCAGGAGTTGCTTAAGTGAGTTCATACAAAGCGGTACAATTCTGAATTATTTTCCATCCAAATCATTCTGTATTTCCAAACCAAGGCAGTTGAGTAATTGTCTAGTAACTTTCAAGTTCCTTAGGGTAACTCAGTTGCTCTCATCCAACTTAATATGCTAACCACATTAGATTTGTATGTGGAATGTGTGGGTGTGTACCTGCAAGTTACAAGCTGAGCGGAAGCCAGGGCATTGAATGGGAAAGGACATTACCTGCTGAGACAGCTGCTACATACCTCACAAGATATTTTATTTACTGAAGGCACTATGTATTGCTTTGATTAACTTTCACTGATGATCAAATGAACTAAAATTCTATAATATTCATAGTTTAATTAGGGAATTTGTTTCATTTTAATCTTCTTTTATTTTTCTTTTACTTTCAATCTACTGATTCTTAAAGGTTTAAAAACCCTAAATCAAAATACAGACTCCAGAGCATAAGCTATGTGATACCCAAGAGACATACACACGAACGCCATTGCTTTCCCAACTCTTTATTCACTTAAATCCGACAGTTCCAGTCTGTTCAGCCCTCATCCTGGAAGGCCTTCAAGTTTGGGGTTGAAGTTTTTTAAATGAAAATTACCAAAAATGTGTGTCATTGCTCCATGAATAATTTTAAAAGAGAGATATGTTGGGCTGGAAGGAATGCACTTTTGTCATTTCTCACAGTCCTGAACAAATTGTAAGCACTCCAAAATAATTCTGGAGCTCAGTATTTTAGTGCTTTTTCCCTGGCAAAATGTAAACATTTTTTTCTTACAGTAAAATGATAATAAGCATTTTATTTTTCTTTTTATCCTTAATAAAAATAGACTATATAAAGATCAGGAAGCCAAACAGACTTATAAATATCAGAACTATTGGGGTACTACTGGACCAAGGAGAGAGAACTATTGATTCTGTAGCTAACTCTGCCAAAAGCATTTGACACTGATCTGCAACTGAATCAATAGTGTTTGAAATCCCACTGAGAAAGGCTTTAGGTGACTGTGAGGATGAGCATCATAATTTTCTTTAACCCTAGTGTTGGAGATCCATCTTTAAGTCTTGAGAAAAAGAGATAAATCATTTGTTTCTTTATAAAAAGGAGGAAGTAGAAGATAGAAGAGAATGTGATATTTTAAGGTAAATAATTCTCTGAAGCTTTCTAGAAAAGGTGGGTGTAGCTCAAACAAAAGTTTGTATTTTAGGAGAGTATTTGGCAAATGAAAAAAGAAAATCTTTAATCAGCATCCCAGAATGATCACAGAGGAGCAGGGCAAATAATATATGATTGTTTTATTTTTGAAATGCTCATTTCTATTTGAGGTATGTCCTCATGTGCTAATGTGTACATCTTGAAATCCTTCATGAAAATGTTTATTGAAATTAGTGTCACTAGAGTTTTTGGCTTTTTGTTTTCAAGAGTGATTCTATTATAATTAAATAAATGCAAAATAAATTAACTACAGTATGAAATGTTAATGAAACATACTTTGGAGATTACCTTTTACATTTAAAAACATATCTTTACATACCTTTGGCAGTTTTTATAAGTTGGTTCATCTAGATTTATATATTAGAAATGGAAAATCATAAAATTTTTGCTCGACATATCAATTAATAACTCAAAATTTTGAACTCAAGTGACCATGCGAAAACTTATAAACAACTGTTTTATTAATCATGAGACTATACACTGGGAAATGACAAAGTTTGGTGAAAACTTGTCCTTGAGGGCCTCATTAATTCACTTAGAATCACAAAATCATAAAGTTTTATATCTGAATGAGAGTTCATAACAATATGGTTTGGTTTAGCTTATAATTTTATACATAAGAAAACCCAAACTCAGAAAGTTAGGATTTTTTCAAAATGTCTACCTTGCTCAGGCCTTCAGTATAAGAACTCAAGTTTCCCGTCTTCGAGTCCACTGCTTGCTCTATAACATTCCAGTTTTCATTTATCCTGATCATTTTACGGTAAGAATAGGTAATTTCTCATTTTGATAATGGTGAGAATCTTGGCACTTATCCTTTATAAAACCCATTAGTTCCCATTCCTTCCTCTTCTAAGTCACTAACCTTAAGAAGGCAAACAGTTCCTGTAGATAAAATTACATGAACTCAGCACTAATGCTCTAATCACATCTGCCACTCTCACAGCAAAAGAAGAAAAGTGAAGGCTGCGAAAAAACAGATACCATCAAATCATCCTTCTAGGTAACAGAGCAATAGCTGCAATTGCTATATTAAAGTTGATCCCCTGACTTTAAAAGTGGTTTATTTCAATAAAATCAGTACTAAGATTTTTGTTCATTAAAAAAAAAAATTCCTGACACCTCTGTTTCTCAACCTCTATCCTAATAAAATACTACTGCCCATTGATCTTGTTGTGGGACAAATTTAAGAGAGCAAGCCCCCAAGATATTTGCTACCTAGTGTGCATGCCTTGTATAAGTTTCTCAACTTGAGGGGGTCGTCATGTGAATATCGTGGAAAATCAGTCTAGGATTTTTGTTCAATCACATGGCAAAAAGGATTTTGGAGATGTACCTAAAGGGAGATTATTTGGGTAAACTGGACCTGATCACATGATCTCTTGAAATCTGGGTCTAGAAGACAGTAACAGACGAGATTAGAGAGCTAAAGTTGTTAAGACATTTCATGGCCTTGAAGGAACAACTGACATGTGGAGAAGGCCATGTGGCAGGCAATGACGGGTGCCCTCTGGGGTCTGAGAAGGGCCAGCAAGGAAACAGGGATCTCCGTAAGTCTAGTTAACATCCACCACCATACATAGTTACAAAATATTTTTTTCCAGTGATGAAAACTTTAAAGATCTATTTTCCATACCTGAAATTAATTAATGTTATGTGTCAATTGCATCCAAATAAAAAAAGAAATAAAAATAGGGACCTCACTTCTACAAACACAGGAAATTAAATCTTGCCAATGCTCTGAACGAGCCTGAAAGAGAACCATGAGCCTCAGATGATGTATCAGCCCCTGAGGACACTTTGATTTGCCATGTAAACTCCTGAGCAGAGAATGCAGCAATGCTCAGCTGGACTCCTGACCCTTGGAAACTGTGAGATAATAAATGTGTGTTTTGACCTGCTGTGGGTAAAACTACAATATTTCTAGAAACTCTTGCCTGGCTTTAGTGCATCCCCATATCAGTAGGTGTTTCCAAGGGGTGGAGAGAAGTAGTCCATGTCTATATCAATAGGTGATTACAAGGAGGGTGGAGAAGTGAGCGTGCACCAGGAAGGAGAGGTTTATGGGCCTCCCCAGTGGAAATGCGAGAGAAACAGGCGAGCAACAGTGGCGGACAGAGAGCTAATGGAGCCAGGCTTCTTGTAAGCAATAAACGGGTTTCTCCCACTTTGTTTTTTTCCCTTGACTAATTGCAGCTTTGCAGGTTTATTTTGCCCTGGGCTGGGAATATACTTTTCCCTCTGGAGTTACACCTGCTATGGGGTCATTAGTTATGCAGTGATAGAAAAGTAATGAAGACCTTTTCATTATTGTGGCATGTAGACCCTAAATTGAACCCCAATAACCCAGACTCCAAGTCTTTATGCCTTTAAATAATGGCCTCCCCTTGAGTGTAAGTGTGGCCTGTGACTTAGTCCCAATAATAGAACACTGGCAAAAGTGGTGGGATGTCACTCCTGTAATTACCATATATTATATAAGACCCTGTCTTAGCAAAGAGAAGTTAGGGAGACTCTCCCTTCTGGCTTTGAAGAAGTAAACTGCCATGTTATGAGACAGTCTAGAGAGAGGGTCCTGAGGAATTGTGGGTGGCTTCAAGGAGCAGCTGGCATGGAAATGAGGACTTTGGTTCTATAACTGCAAAGAGATGTATTCTGCCACCAACCTGAGAGAGATTGGAAGATTGTTCACCAGTTGAGACTATGATGCTACTGTAGCACCCAGACTGGCACCCAGTTTGGTACCTTCTGAGATCCTAAGCAGAGGACATAGGTACAATATGCTTGGATTTCTGCCCTGATTATATGAATCAGAGAGTCCTATGACTGCTGGTGTTTTATGTGAATTATTTTCCTGTGCCAGTAGGCTTATTTTGAAAGCTTAAAGTCCCTTTTTAAAAGTCGTACTAAAGTGTAGTAAAATGCATTTCTCCTAAAAATAGAAAAAAATTATGTATGTATATCAGAGTAACATTTTTAAAGCTATTAACCTATGTTCTTTTTGTTTCTCTTTCTATTTTCACACTTCTCTTTTGCTTTTTCCAGCACATAGATCCTCTCACTGAGACCCATTGCTGTAAGAAAGGAGTGATGAAATAGAAAGCAAAAAATATAATAGAAGCTTCATTTGGTTGAAAATAAAAACAGAAGCTTCATTTTCTTGAAAAATTTAAAGGGTTTAATGTATAATAATTATTTAGGAAAGACATCATGGAAACATAGGGAAATATTTGAGAAAGGGAACCCCATACAGTTCAAAAGACTATTGGCTCATTCATTACAGTACAAGAAAAAATACCCACAGGCCTAAGAGAGAAAGGGTGGATGGGAGGGAAGGGAGGCAAGGGTACTAATCCTCTTTCCAAGGATACCTCTAAGCAGGAGACAAGACCCCAGAGTTTGGATAGGTGCACTGGCTAATGGTCCCAGGCCAATTTTAAAGATATTCACATACCCTGGCATGCTTTTGAAGTAATTGAAAAATTGTTGTTTCTCTTGATGTTACACAGATGTGGCCTTGAGGGAAAGGGCTTCCATCTTGGAAGAATCAGGGAGAGGAATAACAGAAGAGCTTCATTATGAATTACATGGACATTTAAACTGGTTCTTTAGTTTGGCATTATATAATAGGACCCTAGAATAAATAAACAACCCAAGAGAAATGTAGGACATCTCAAAGTCTCTTTTTGTGGGGGACCAATAAATAAATACTTCATGAGCTTCTACCAATGTCAGGTGTTGAGAACACAGCAGTTGAAATTAATTCCTTGTCTTTATAAAGCTCCCATTCATGTGCATGCATGCGTGTGTGTGTGTGCGCGCGCGCGTGCGAAGACAGTTAATAAATAAATAAAATGTGAATTCATAGTATGTCAAATGGTAGTAAGTACTACTGAGAAATGAAGCAGATTAAGGCGGTAGAGTAGAGATTAACTTTCCGGGAAAGTTCAGACTCATCAGTCCAACTCCTACCTAATATCTCCCCATGAGAGTCTAATGAATATTTCAAACAATTTTTGGTTGAACGGGATTTGAGATTTCCTTCTTACCCTGGAAATTCCTTTCTCAATACATGGCCTTATCAACCCCAAACTAAAATACTTATATCTGATTTCTCACTGTCAGTCTGTCATCTTCAAGTCCCACTGAATCTACCATTAAATGTATCCCAAATACACCCACTTCTTTCCCTCTGTACCACCCTAGCCCAAGCCATCACCATCTAGTTTCCCAGCAGCAGCTTCAGTGATCTTAAGAGAATATTAATGATCACTTCGGTCACCTGTTTAACACCTTGGATGGGATTCCACCACTCAGAGTAAAAGCTGTACTCCTCTCCCTGGATACAAAGCCTAAAGGGAAGGGGTTCTTGTCCATATTTCTGACTTCCTCTCTATCTGTGCTCCTCCTCTACCTTGGCCTTCTTTCTCTCCCTATAACTTGCCAAAATCTTTCTTGCTCTAAAGTCAGTGCCTGGAGTCCCCTTAACCTTTACCAGTTCCTTCCTGACATTTAGATCTCAGTTTACCCCATGTATCTGATCAGAAGTACTCAGCAGTGAACTCTTCCTGGACTTGGCACACTGTACTCTCTCTTTACCCCTTGTCATTGTCTTTGCTCTTTGATTTCTAGCATCTTCCACTTGAGAGGAGGCTTCCTCAGAGCAGGGACTTTGTTTTTTTTTCATGTTTTCTGTCCCTAAAGGTGCCTGGTATATAGTCAGCGTTCAGTGAGCATTTGATGAATGAATATATAGACAAAAGCTTGAAGTGCTACTAATAATCACAGAATCACAAAGAAGGAAAACACATCCACAGTCTCTTTCTCCTTCTTTTTCATTTCCATTCATCTGATAGTGATTTACTTCTACATTCCAGATTATTTCCTGGGAATAATTTCTTTACAATTTTGCTTTCTACTTTATGAAATTATAGACTCCTCCCCTAATACTTTCATTTCCAGGAAATGTACTTCCCTCTTGCCATCATGCACAAAAGTTCCCTCAAGTTTCTGCAGCCAACATAGACTCCTACCTAACCAACCCCTTTCCTCCCCCCATCATCCTTGTTTTCTTCTCTCCCTTCCTCTCTCCCTTCCTCTTACTATGGAAGGGATATTTACCTCCCAAGACTGTGTTCTTAAGTCATCTCCTTCTGCCTCTACTGCAATTTGCTCAATCACTTTACTCCCAATTCTAACTCTGTCTCTCTCTCTCTCATGATTTCAAAAATTGAATCCAAATATCAACAGTGAATCAAACCCAAATTCCACCAACCCCAAATCTCTTTTCATTTCATTCTTTCTCCTTCTCTCACTTTCCCATTTGCTGCACTCTATATTTGTTCTACATTCCTATCTCTTGCTCATTTCTCAATACACTTTTTTTTCTCCTACCATATCTTTGCCAAAGTTACCAAAAATCTCTTCATGTTTCATTGAATGGAAATTTTTTAGTCTTTATTTTCTTTGACCCAGTAGCAACATTAGACATTTAATCTACCCCCCTCCTCTCTGCTTGTCTTATCCTCTCTGGGTGAACCTCTCCATATTTTGTGGGCTCTTTTCCTCTGATTAGATTTTCTCCTTGGTATTTTTACCTCTTATCCAATATACTTTTATTCTGTGGGCTCATCCAGTCCCAAGTTTACATTTCCAATATATTCGTTTGCCTTACAAATCTATTTCTCCAGCTGTATATTTTCTTGAAAGCCACAGCCTCAATTGTTTTCAGGGAAAGCTAGCCTTCCTGAAAGCATCCCTGACTCCTCTCACCTCACCCTGATATCCAGTGGCTGGTGAACTTGACCTCACATGAATCTTTTTCATCTATTATCCTCTCCAACCCCCTCAAGAATAAGTTGCCATCCTTCTAATGTCCTTCTTCTTCTCTCCTCCTGAGTTTTTAGTGTGTATGTGATAATCTCTGAAAATTATCAGTATCATCATTTTGCTTCTCTGCTTGAAATTCTTCAAAATTTCTTGGGATAAAGTTCATATTCTTCCTTGTGTCTGAGGTTTTAAATAATGGCACAATTCTGTGTCAATAATTTTGATTGTACTTATTTCTTTGAATGAATGATTAAAATCTCAAAAACTACTAATGTATTAAATGTAATAATGTTTCTCCTTATTTTGAAGGGAAATGAATTAGCTTAATTAGTATTATGGAATCATAATTTGAGCATAAAAAACTTGGAGGCAAGGGTATGCCAAATAAATCCCATATTTGCTGCTCGCTCATAAGACAAATACGTTGTCAAAAGGGAAATACAATAGCATGAAAGAATATCATACATTTTGGCTTCAAAAGTCATAAATAGTAATTATCATTTTGAGATTCAGAAAACTGCTAAATAACAGGAAAATAAAACTTCCTTTAGAATTTGCCCTTACATATTTATTTTGATTTTTTTAATATTTGTGAAGACTCACTGATCTTTGCCAAATGTCATCATAAGACATTTCAAAGATATATGAGTTTTCATTATCACATAACCAGAGATTTTTCTGAGTAAACATTTGTTTTGAAAAATATTTGTTAGAAAATCTGTGCAGAAAAGCGCAAAGGCCTAACTCCCCTTACATAAAGGATGTGTTTTCTATCTAAGCCACCAATGCAATTCGAAATCATTGTAACTCAATGTATCTCAGTTTTACATATGAAGGATGAAATCTTTCCAAATAAGCACAATTCATTGGCCTAGGAAAGGATGTAACATCAACCCAAATTAACTCATCTCACAGAATCACTTTAAAGTCTACTTGCATGAGGTCTAGAATCTGGGTATTTATTTCTCCAGAATTTGGAACTGTTGGAAACAGTTCTTACATCACCTATTTATCTGATAACTCCCCAGTGCCTGTAAAGTCCTTTCCAGCAAAAACTATAATGATTTATATAACTCTATGGAGTTTACAAAACAGGGTCACACACCTGATGCTCCCTTGCAACCCCTGGGAATAACATAGGCAAGACTTATTCTGCAACTTTATAGTTAACAGACAGGAGATAGAGGGAGACCATGCCTTGCCCAAAGTTATGTATGGAGAATGATGGAGCTAAGGCTTAAACCAACTCTATGAGTGACATTTTGTATTCTTTCAGTTTTTTCATGTTTGGCCTGCTGAAAGGATATGGAACTGAGTATGCTGAGTAAGTACAGAGGGGAATTCTATACGGAACTTGAGTTCTAGACAGCTTTACTTCAATTCAGACCAACCCCTCACTTGGAAAAGCATTTTAGAAAAAGGGCCAAGATGTACAACTTTTGATCAGAAAAAAGAGGTGATACCTTTTTTTCTAAGCAGATTCAAAAGACTTCTGAAAGTAGTTAAAACAACACATGGGTGAAGATCTTGCATGTTTCATGGAGGGGACCACTGGTATATCATTTCCTTATGTTAGCTTCCATAAACGGTTAGGAAAAAAATGTATAAACACAACAGAGAATGGGTAACTGACTAAATGGTCCCTGTCAAGAGACATGAATCGGGGAGAATGTCCCTAGTTAATAGGACATGTGTTATAATCAATATTAGTAAGAATGTCCTTAAAATGGAAATATTTTTCTTTTATCCTTTTCTTCTTTCTTTTGTCACTAAATTAGATAATCATTTTTTTTCTTTTCTCTTGGTAGCCTGTAGGGATATACCAAATAAAGAATTAACTAACACTTGAAATAATACACTGGAGACATGGAAGTTTTGGGTGTAATAAATGAGCATAAATCTAAATTGGACAACCTAATACAGATTATCCAGTTTCTCAGCACTGCAGGTCTTTTAGGATATATTATGTTCAAGGTTTCAGGAAATGTATACCTATCAGTAAACTAAAATTCACTAAATTCAGATTTTCCTAGGGAGAAAGGAGTGTTTGTTTTAAACTGTTAACTGCTTCTCTGTCAAGCTCCATGCTACAGTGTGAACTCCTACTAGGCTGTGACCTCACTGAGATTAAGGGCTGTATGTTCTTACCATGTAATGTGGTTACTGACATACAGCAGATGCTTCAGTAAGTCATTTTTGAATGAGAGTAAGTTCAAACGTGTGACAGACTTTTGACTTTCTGGTAGAGATGATATTGTAACCTCACAGGCAGCTCCCTTTTGATGAAACCCCTTGGAATTATTACTAAAAAAAAGAAGCTTGAGTCTCTCTGTCATGATCCAGAGTGTGAGAATTAGATTGGGTAGCTACAGATGAAAGAAAATGGGAGTTTTCAAACCAAGGTAAAGCAAATTATACAGATATAGGACTCTTAGTTCCTCCTAATGGCCATAGGTAAACTCTTGACTCATGTATCCTGAGATGTTTTGCAGGAATTTAGACACCCACCAAATGGGCCACCTCCTGACAAGCACATAGACCCCAACCTTGGTGGAGCAGAAGACTGATAACAAAGATTGCTGAAACAATGTCCTGTCATCCCACCACTGACCGATAAGAAGAATGTGCAAGAACTGGTCACACACTCTGAAACCCTTTCCTGTAATTTTGCCCTTAAAGCCCCTGCTTGAACCCTGCATAGATTTCAGGACCTTAAGCACTAGCTACCTGTTATCCTCACTTGGTGCCTTGCACTGAGTGCTCCCTTTCTTTCCTTACATCCCAGTGTTAGTGTTTAGCTTTGCTGCGTTTCAGGTGAGGGGAACCAAGTTTCTTTGGTTTGGTAACAAAATGGCATTTGCATATGGTAGTCCCATAACAAGAATCTACATATTGCTTATATATATGGCCTAAATGAAGAAGGTCTAATGAATCCTTATTAATTATGAAAGTTAGTATGTTACTGGTAGGAAAGAGAATATTCATAAACAAATTATTCTATACAGCTCAATAAAATTATGCCATTATCTCTCTCAGCCAGTTGTTTCTAAAAACAATTAAAAAATATCTTTAACATACAGGGCCAAAAAACACTACAGCTCCTATCAGAATTTACTTTTGTAAACTAAAAAACAATAGCCAATAATGTAATGTCAGATAAATAGTAATTTTTTATCTATCAGATGAGAGTAACTTTATAACAAGAATACAAGTTTCCACCTATCTCCTTAAATGAAATTTACCATTTTGAGTACTGATAATTTGCTTAATGAAAATATTAATTTGAGGATGTTGGAAACAGGAATTATTCTTGAAAACATCATGTTAAGTAACTGAATTTGTGATAAATTCTACATAAAATCAGCTAACCTAATTTTGCAAATTGCTTGAAATTGTACATGAAGATATTAACAATTCTTTTATTAAAGGATAAAGTGACCATAATACCCAAGGCAATATGCTGATTAAAGCAGGTGCAGTGGAAGATAACCCATAAAGTTCATAATTCTTTGGATAATAGGTCAGTGATTCATTGTAATGTGCTTATTAAGCAAAATGGAAAATTGGGTAAAATTAGTGAGATAAGAGTTGTTCATATATGACATGGCTGGCCATGGAGAGAATCAAAGTGACATTTCTTAACCAAAGTCTCTAGAAATAAGATACTTGGCATTGAATTAGTTACCTAACCTTTTGGAAAATCTACAGCTGTGATCAGTAAAAGAAAATTGCAATAAAAATGGGCAATTATGATATACAGTGTAATTGTAAGGGACAAATTTTCTTTCTAATAGTATATTGAAACTGTCTTGTTGATGAAATGGAGACTTGGATAAAGGAACTACCAATTATTTGCATAAAATAGGGTACCTAACTCATTCTCGTGAAGGCTGTTCTGGATGGACGTGATAAACTCTAACATTCACAGAAGAACAAGTTCTTTGAGACCATTGTAAGATTCTAATAATTGGTGATATCAATCTTTTTGTCAGCTTTTCTGAAATGGAAATATTTAATTTTTCCATGAGGCAAAACATTTTTCTTTGAAAAGATAACAGGAAAAAGCACACCTGCACAGTGATTCTATGCTGGCTATTAATTAAGGTCACACACAGGGAAACTTGAAAGTAATTATTTTCATAGGGGTTTCCTGGGCAACTTCTCTCTGAGATTTGGCACTTCCTACACAAGTACCACTTTTTGATAAAACTTCCTTTCTCTGGTCACTAAATTTAGCTGAAGTCAATGTAATCAGTTTAAATTTGGGTAACTGCCATGTTAGAAATGTACTCATCTGATTGGCTTTTTGATATATTATGTTTAGATGACTGGGAAATCCAACTCATGTAGACCTTGCTAAATTCAGTAAGAGTCAGAGCCCCATAGCTGGCTTCATTTACAGAGGACCTGATGCTGTGATGCTTGGACATCTTGAGGCAGCCACCTGGTCCCACAGACAATAGCACTGAATGTACATTTGCTGCTTGGATGAAGAAGGACTAACTTTCCTTGGCACCTTCAGGTTGTCTGAATGATGCCATCCTAATCGCCTATTTACCTGCATCCTCAGGTCTGTCACTCCCTTGCTGAAGTGATGCTTTCGATTTTTAATTTTTTTCAATTGTTCTCACACTTGAATCCACGTCAGAATTATCTTGTTGAAGCACAGATTAGTGGGTCCCTCCCACGGTTTATCGTGGAATAGAATTAGGGAGGGTCCCTAGAATTTGCATTTCTAACAAGCTCCCTGGTGATGCAGATGCAAACTCTGTGAGCCATTGTTCTTCCTCAGATACACTGGAATTTCTTTTGATTCATTCACATCGTCTTCACTCACTTGTTTTATTCATGTATCATCCATTATTATATTAAAATAAAGGTGAAGGGGTAAAAAAAGGTGAAATGGATAAAGAGGTACAAACTTTTAATTATAAAATAAGTCACAGGGATGAAAAATACAGCATAGGGAATATAGTCAATAATATTGTAGTAAGTTTGTATGGTGACAGATGGTAACTGTATTTATCATGGTGAACATTTCACTTGTCAAATCAGCACGCTGTACACCTAAATCTAATATAACATTGTATGTCAACTATACTTCAATAAATAAATAAGTTTCTACTTCAATGATTGTTTCTAGTATTACACAGTTTGGGAATTCAATAAAATGTTCTTAGTAAGGATTTTGTAAAGACAAGTATATGGACTCATCTCCATTTTAACATATAAGTAATGAAGGTATAAAGAATGAATGAAAAAATAAAGATTTTTTATTTAAAAAAATCTGTTTTTAATAACAGTCATATATTTAACTAAAGGGAAGACTCTAAAAGTGGACATGTTCATTTAGAGCTTTGCAAAAATACTATGAAAAACAATTCATGTACCTTAGTTATGCCAAGAAAGAGCGAAAATTTACTCCTTCTTCATAAATGTCACTTAGAAGTTGATTTTAGATATTCTGCTTGGTGGGTATTTGAAAGTAAATTTGACAAAACTTAAAAAAAAATTACATTAAAATACAGATGTATGTACCACGGATGTCTGTAACCATGCACTCTGTTAGTCACAATAAATCACAACAGAGCTTAAGGTCTATTCCTTCTGCTTCACCTGATATGGACCTTCTGGCAGCTCAGACTCCCAAGACAGCGACACCTCCCTCTAGGCCCTCAACTCCCTGGAGGAAAATCAATTTCAAAATGGTTTCTTCACCTAGTTCTTCATTGCTTCTCTTTTACCGCATGCAATTACAATTTTCATTTACTCAATGCTGTTGATCTCATTTAGGTGGAATGAAGAAAACAGTACACTTAAACCAACATAAACTAATGCCTGAGACTTGGTTTGAATGTTCATATTTTAGAAAAATGCCTCTGAGCCAACATCAATTTCACAAACCATGACGTGAAGGGAAGACTGTCAGGAAGTTGAGACGTGTTTCCTCCCTCGTGCCTCCTATCTTTGGACACATCTAGTCACCACTGCAGATGATTCATCTAGATATAGCACACTGGACAAATGAATTGGTTTAGGGCTACTTGAGATATTATGTAACTTTTTAGAAACCATAAACAATTTATGTATTAAATAATGTGTTTGCATACCCTCTCAATCAAAGACTGAAAAGTTATAAGACCCTTGTGATAACCAATAAATCTGTCTTAACATCTGTTCTTACTGGAAATATTCCAATAAGCTATTTCTGTTTTTATACGGTGAAAGTATTATTCCTTCCATGACAAAGATAGTCCAGGCTTTGGAAATTATATTATAGGGATCCCCTCAGAGGCATATATGAGGACACTGAGAAACAGGTGATAGAACTGGAGGACACCAAGTTCTCATTCATCCAGAAGCTGTCAGCAGGATGAGCAGCAAAATGCATTTAAAATGCAAAGCTACTCTATGAGCAGGCTATTCTGAGAGCTTATGTGAGAAGAACCTCACTGGTCTAGGAGAACAAGGAAGGAAGATGAATGTGTAATCAGTGACATAAATACTCAGGAATGGAAAGGAAAAGATGTTGGAATTTGTGTTGACTTCTGTCCTATATGCTGTTTGTGATGTTGCTGCCTTGTCCCCTCTTCCGCCGTCAACTTCTCAATTTGCTTCCCCTCCTCCTTTCTCTTCCTCCCCTCTTTATTCTCTTGTTTCTTCTGTTTAAATTTGTTTTTTATTTTGTTGTGTTTTTTTTTACTTTGACTCTGCCTAATAAAAATCTATGCATTCACCAACTACCAGTTTTACTTGCTCATTTGATGGTTTCAGCTAATATCTAAACAATTTAAAATAACTGTGTGCATGTAGTCATAATTGCACTTTATGACAAACTCCTTTAAAATCTGATTTCCACAAAGAAGACATTTTAACCAAAGTTGGATACTGTCTGCCACTGAAGGTAAGACTTTGGGCAAGTCACTAAGGACCCCTCTGGGTCTCACTTTCATCACTCAGTAAATAGTTGGATTAGGCAATTTCCTGCTCTAAAACTTATATCCTATCTTGTATTTTCTGTGTGGATACCCATGTTACATTTTTGCAAAAATTTTCCTCAGTTGTAATAAAAGTCTTTATCCTCTGCCGACTGCACGCTATATAAATGTTTGTTTTCAGCACTAGCACTTCAGGCAATTTCTTTCACAAGTGGTTTCTCTAGGAAAGCAGAAATACTGTAAACAGAACCAGCCATGCAGGCAGTATGTGAGAGATTTTTCCAGTAAAATCTCATACAATGTATTTAGTCCATTTACATTCTCCTCACTGAAGCTTATAAAGCAAGATAGGAAAGGCAGATTTTCACATTTCCTCAGGCAGAGGTCAGAAGTAACTTTCAGAGGGAACTTGAAGCTTAGGCAAAAATCCAAAGACATAAAAGCACAGCCATTTTAAAACTAGTAAAAATGAACTGTTACTGGGTATAGCAGATGGCAATATTTTATGAACCATTTTGTAACATTATAGAATTTCCAGCATCTACTAAAATTCAACTTCGTAAATACCATTAAAGAAGCTGTGCTTCTTTTGTACATGGTATTTTTTAAGATAAATGGTATATTATGAACTAGAAAATAATTTCTTCAAATGTGAGCCTGCCTGGTGTATGCAACGGCAGGTGAGAATGGGGTCATCATGATGCCACCAGAGGCCGTTGTTCCAGGTGTGAAGACCCCATGATAGTAAAGTTGTTATATCTCTGTTTTAAAGAAACTTTGTAGCTGAAGTGTGTCAAGTTAGACAACTCTTAGTTTATATTAGGGCATAGCTACTTAATGCATATTTACCAATTAATACCTAATCCTACATGATCATTACTAAGGGAACATTTATTACAAATTGCTAGTCCATTTAGAACTAGCAGCTACTTATCTGATTGGGGGTATAAACTTAGGGGGAGGCTGAGAAGTCTTCTAAATAGAGAAATGACATTTATTGTGAGAGTAAAACTGCTGAATGGCAATGTAGCACAAATTTGTAAATTCCATCTTCATGTTTCTGCCAAATAATATGTAGGTGGAAGAATTGAGAGGAAAAGTTTTGAAAGTCTTTGGGGGATTTTCCTAACTAGTTGGACATAAACACCAACTGATGAAAATGTTTGATTAAATTGAATGCAACCAGTTACCAGAAACGGAGGGAATAGAGGCTTATGAGCTCTGAAGACTATATTAAATTTAAGTGAAAAAAGGTACCAAAATAAAAATTGACAGTAGTTGGCTCTTACTTTCTCCAAAACTAAGAAAAAATAGATATGTTATTAAGGTATTTTTTAATAAATTAGCTTTTCAGAGATACTAGAGTTATAAAGCCCTTACATATTTTTCAAAAAGAAATATTGCCTTGATCATTCTCTGTATAATTTGTTTTCACATATGAATTTGTTTTCACATATGATATCCACATATTTTGTAGTAAAACTTTAAGTTTGTTATTTTTATAGCACTAGAACTGCCATATTCTAATATACTGATCAATGTTTGAAGCTATATATAAAGTAAGGTACTGCATAACCACAAAAATACTTATTATAACTATATCTTGTTTAATGCTTTAATGATTCAGAATGCTCATTTTCATCCCTAAGTGACAGATAAATAAGAAAAATATTGTTTCTCTCAATTAACTCCCAGACTAAGTAAATATCAAAGAATCCTGTGTTTTCCATCATCATTTTAAAAACAGAGATGCATAAAAAAAAAGCCATAGAAGCATTGATTAATATTTGTGATGTAGGATCAGCAAGAAAATAATGTGTCTTTTTTGAAGACTCATTTTACAACAGATAAGAGTATAGACGCTGTGCATAATTATTGTTGTTTACTTTCACAGATACCCCCAGGAAGTAGATGCGATTATTGCATTTTACAGCTAAAGTTGGGAAGCTTGATGAAGGCCATATGGCTAGTAAACTGTTAGGTCAGAATTTAAACCCAATACCACCTGACACAAACTCCATGTACTTTAAATGGTATCAATTGGGCTGCCACACTACACAATGCTGGTGGGCACCATTCATTTTCATTAGCTTTGAAGGGTATCTTCTGGAATTTTGCTACCTCCTGAAATAGTATATAAACTATTTTGCAATTTTTTTCAAGAACATCCATTATATTAAGTGTGATAAAATCTGTGCTGGTAAGTATGCCATGGGAAGTCTAGCTCTGAGATACATCAGGCCATTTTCAAGGTTTACCTTAAGATAACTCAACACTGCTGTCAGCTTTTTGTCCATTTGAAAGTAGATCCCTGAAGTCTGTGCTTGCAAATTTCTGTCAATAGTGTCATAAAATGTCACAGTGTCTTCCAGACACCTTGAGTTAAATAGTGGAACAGTAAAGGAAAAGAGCAATGGCAAAATTTTATCCTTAAGACATTTCTTCAAATAAGCAACAGCCCAAATTAATAATTTGTCTAGCATTCAAGCACAGACGCCACAATACTTCCAATAAAAAGAGAACTTCTTCAACAGACATGTGTTGTTTCTTACATCATCAGAGATGAAGATAGAAGAATCTATGCAGCAACTGTTTTTACCCATCCGCTTTCAGGGACAAATTCATCAAAATCCAAAGAGGGAAGATAGAAAAAGCTTGAGTACAACTGAATCTTTCACAAATACATTTCAAGCAATTGTTTCAATGCTAAAATCTCTGGTGTAGATTCACAGGGATAGACGCAAGAACAAAATCAAGAAATAGCATTGAAAGACTTAAAGAATTAATAAAAAAAGGAAGAACCTTTGGAGGGTAAGGCAACGTTAACTAAAGAATGAAGAGAAAGAGCTTTCCTTTGCTTCTCTGAGGGGATACTTCAGTTCCAGTGATCAACCTAACAGTGGTGCTCTTAATAAATGGAGTGTCACTAACATTGTAATGGAACTTCACTTGAGTTGTTTTCTTATTTAGATTTCTTAGAATAAAATCAGTATTTTTTTTGAAAGTGACATTTTAAGAATAATTAAGTTTCCAAACATATATAATACACAATTTATGCTTACACACAGAACACACAAAAAAGTTTACTTCATAGTTGAGATTTTAAAAAGTAAAATAGCAAAATATATGTGACACAAAAGATTCCAAAATGTTTGCCAGAATGATCCTTTTAAAGTGTAAGTCAGATAATGCAGTCTTTTCTCCAAATGCCTATGGTATCACATCTCACTTAAAATAAAATCCAACATTATCACGTGGCTGCATATGATCCATTCAGTATCTCTCCTTGGCCTCATTGCCTCTTCTACGACTTCATAATCTTTCAAATCATTCAAATACTTCTTTCTATCTATAACTAAACAGGACATGCAAATGCCTACTTTAGAGCCTTTGAAATGACTTTCTCTTAGCTTTGAACCTTTGCCTCTCAGATATTCCATGCCTTATCTCTTATTTTGTTTTTCTGCTCAATTGTCACCTTAGTGAATATGGTCCTGGCCATCCTACTTAAACTAACACTCCTCATAATTCCATTCTCTGTTGTTATATGGTAGATTTGCTACTGGTCAAAATTTTTCATTCCCCATTTTCTCATCTCGGTGTAAAAATTTTATTCCCCATTCCTTGGCCTTTTTTCTTATTTAGGCTGACATGATATGTGCAGAATTTTCAATTCACTACATGCTTGGCTTTGATCTATTGCACTTCTGACATTGCAATATGAAGGGCATGCCCATCACCTGTTGATTAAAGGAGAAGTATGAGAGAAATGTGGAGCAGAAGCATTCCAGTTCCAGCCATTTCAGTTGAGCCCAACCCAGTTCAGTCAGCCTCCAATCAGTAGACACATGAGTGAGCCCACTAGAGATCTATTGAGGCATCCAGCTCAAACCTCAGCTGATCAGCTAACTCCAGACATTTGAGCCAAAAAACTGTTTACTGTTGTAGGATACTGCTGAGATTTTACTAATTATAATGCAGCATTTCTGTGATAATGCCTGACTGACACACTCTGGTGTTTTTACAGTAAATTCATTACACTGTGTATCTATTTGTTTGCTAGCTTATTGTTATGTTTCTTTTCTCTAATATATTTGGAAGAAAGACTTAAGTCTTTTTTTTTGCTATTCTCCTACCACCTAGAATGGGGTTTGGAACTCAGTCATCTATCAATAAGTATTTGTGGCATAAATTGCCCACTGTGTGTTCCTGTATTATTAAGCATGTAGGACCTTAGCAGCTGAATGGATAAAACATATGTTATTGTTCCCATGGAAATTATAATCTAAGTATTTTCATAAATGCTTTACATTTCATATTTTACTGGTATAAAAATATTTAATGAGGATAATTTAAAGCACCATGATTTTAGCTCCAGTGGCATCAACAAAACTAAATTGTTGCTACAAGAGAAAAGTATTTCACTTACAGTTATCTCCTATAAAATGGCAGGAAACTAGTTCTATTTCCATCATCCTATGAAAGAACCTATACTTACACATAATGTCCTAGTGTATAATTTATAATTCAATTATCTCTTTATCCTTTCTAGAGCTCTGCAGATCAACTAACTCTATATATAACCTTTTCCCTTCCTTTCTCCTATTATCCTTTCTTAGTCAACTATCAGTTAAATATTTAATATTTGCCAAGCACTACAACAGGTGCTTAAAGTTAGCAAAAGATACAGAAGAAGAACATGGTAAAATCTCTGGGGTCTAGAAAAATAATAATTCTCTTAGAAGATAAGATAATCTACCCCCAAAACAGGTTATACATGTTAATAAATAAATATGGCCATCTGCCTCATGAAAAATCCTGATGTTTTCTTAATGTCCTGTTTTATTCTTCACACCTCTTCCTTTTTTTCCTGTGGTATTTCTTATGTCCCTCTAGATAATAACTCAACACTTCTTCAGCTGGAAAAGAGTTTATTACTTTTACAAAGCAGAATTAAAATGTTACCTGGAAAGCATGTTTTCACTGTCCTTTTGTGATCTTTATGATTGCATCATCTGTATTTCTGTGCTAAATTGGATATGAATATATATTTTTCTGGGGAAAGCCATTGTTTTTGGCCACTGTTCCAGTTAGACTCTCAAAGGAAATGTTGATTCCAAAGCTTATAATTCATTCACTACAATGTAAAACTTTTCAGAGGCAGAAATTCTATCCTATTTGTTTGCTACTAGAGTCTTAAAGGTAGGTATTTAGAAAATATGTATTGGAAGCAGAAGAAAATTGTTAGATAATCATGTAAGAGTGAATTCATTAAATGTCAATATGAGTCATATTAAATAAACATTATTTTATTGGCTCAAAGAAGAGGTGCCTATGTTAAGTTGGCCCACGCAGATAAAACCTCCAAAAAGGCAGAACCTGAAGGAGGCCTGGAAGGCAGGGAGCAGAAATAGGATATTAGGAGCCAACAAGCTAAATTACATGGAGACGAAAAAAACAACTCAAAAAAGACTTGGGGTCTGGAATGAGCTTTGAATGCCTGTGGAAATCAGTCCAAATAAATGGAATATAGATGTGTGTTGCTCGTACTACAAGTTGCATTCATTTTGAAAATTCATCTGCTTTGCTCATTGTGAAGCCACATGAAAACTTCTTGGAAGTTAAATCATATGAAAATGTACTTTTGAATACGTAAAATCACTGATAGTCTTCTCAATGCCTTCTTTGACCTTTTTAAAATTTTTATTTTCAAGAATGACAGCATTGATCACCCGTGTCTCTTCGGCATTTTTTTTCATGAGACTGACGTACTGTCCCGGTGCTCACATCTATCAACATCACTCTGATTTATTGGCTGAGTAACAGGAAATCATTTGGTAGCCCAGCTCTGTTTGGCTTGAACACTGACCTGTGACCTTAATCTGATGCCTTTCAAGGTTCTTTGTTTTTCAATGTAAGACCAATTAAATGGAAGCATTTTGATGAGATTAGACAAAAATGTCATATTTGAGCACTTCAAATTAATTTTTCTCTCAAGCAGGTAAACATTAAAAAATAATTTTCTTCAAAAAATAAAACAAAAATCACTGCAACAATGTACTTATTAAAGCAATTGACTTATGCTACCTAAGAATAATTTTTTTAAATCATTGTAGCAGCTGGAGAAATACAAAAATCCAATTTGTATTTATGGATATCATATGGAGACAGTAGGATGCGAATCATTTGTTATTCCCTTTTATAACACATTTATAAGCTGCACATGTATTTATCAGAATATTTACATTTAAATTGATCATTCAAGTCTACAAGTGAAATTATATTAAAGACTCTTAACAAACTACTGAATTTAGAAACAAAAACCTCTGAAAATGTATCAATATAGGATATTTTACCAATTACTCTATTACAATAAAAATTAAATAGGAAATAATTATTGCCAATTCTGCTGAATATGTGACACATATATTTTCCCACCACTTAACTTATAATGGGAAATGTGACAGCTTTATGGAAGAAGCAATACACATACACACACACAATCATAGAACCACAGACATGCACATGAATCATATCAAATCACAGATAAGTGTTATACTTTCAGACACTCAGTATTATTAATTTGATGAAAGCTTTCTTATGAGAATTAAAAATAGATTTGCTCTAAAACTCTGACAATTATGTAAAACTTATTTTTGTATGCAATGACATGGAATTTCATAAAATCATGTGATGAATTGTAGCTTCAAGTTATGAACATCTTTATTGGAATTATGCAGAATAAACTTTATGTCAGGCAACCAACGCAGTGTGTTACTCATAGTCATCAGGCTTCCCTTGTGTTTTATGTAAAATTCAAAACTTTCTGTTGAGCAGTTTGGGAGAGAAATACACTCATATAGGAAAGTGATATATATGCTGGAAAAAACTAAAATCTACCATAAGTAGCTTTAAAATTGTGTGTAGCCTAGGAGCAAAATAAGTCCTTCTATTCAATTCCATAAGAATTTATTGGTTGTCCTAATATCTGCCATGACCTCTTCATATAAAATTGGCTAATACGGGATTAATGCCCTTAAATGAATTTAAATGATTATAGTATCTGAGCATACAAGTATTCACAAGTTGCAATGAAAATACAAACATATGGAGAAGTGTCAGAGAAGCTTCTCATAAAGGCCAAGAATTTCTTTATTTGTATTCTAAAGAATGAGTCAAAGCTAGATAAAATTAAATAAAAAAGAAACATAAAACATCTTGGAAAAGAGAATATAAGAGGGCATGGTGGCATAAAATTGCATACTTCTTGTATTTAGGGAACTAAATTCACTCAGGGAGGAGTGTGTGTAAGCACAACAGGTTGGGGTAGGGGTAAAGGATGAGACTAGAGGTGAAGGCAAGGAGAAAATTTGAAGTGTCACTGATATGTTATGTGAGGCTGTGGAGATCATTACAGTCTCCAAAGATGGCCCCTACCAGAACTACCCCTCCCAGTATTCACATTCTTCTGCCAGACTTTCTCTTTAATATAAGCTCACAGATGACTCACTTTTAACCAAAAGAGTACAGTAAAAATGATGCCATGCTCCTTCTAAAGCTCGGATGTAAAGAAGATTTATGGCTTCTTCTAACCAGTTCCCTTGGAAAGCTAGTTCTTGATAGGCTTCTTCCTAGAAACCAGCAGCTATGGCATGAGAAGCCACATGGAGAGGCCACGTAGTGGTCCAGTCAACAGCCAAAGCTGAGCTCCCAGCCCCAGTAGCGAGTCACGTGGTGAGCCATTTGGGGTCGTTCAGCCTACTAGAGACCAGATGACTAACCCTGGCCAACATCCAACTGCAGCCCTGTAAGAGACCCTAAGCAAAAACTGTCTAGACAAGCTTTGCCAGCCCACAGGATCATGAGGGAGAATAATAAATCCTAGTTTTCAGTCATTAAGTTTTGGGGACGTTTGCTAGAAAGTGTTAGATAACTGAAGTAGGATCCATTAAAAGATGGTAAATTGGAATCATGTTTTAGGGAAATCACCCCAGTTTTGATGTTAGTGGTACAGCAGAGCAAAACCTGAGAGGCAGCAATACTTGGATCATGTTGCTCTTGCATCCTTTTGTAGTTGTTACTTGTTTCCAATATTGGACAGCAAGCTTAAGCGTTCATAGAAAGATTCTCAGTGAAATGGAGTAGTTGAATAAACAGGGGATGACAGGCTAATTTATTGTGAATATCCAGATAAAGTATAGATTTATTGTTTCCAACATCAAATACAATTATTAGTTTAAAAGGATTCAATCCCTATACCGGAATCCTCACCTTGCCAGTAGCTATTCAGAGTAAACTTGGAGAAGTTACCTAACCTCTTTGAGACATGACTCCATCTCCTCAGGTCTAAAATGGGGATAATAACAGTTCCTATGTTAAATGATTAAACAAGGTAATTCAAATCATGATTTTAGGATAGACCCTGGCATGTTACAGGCTTTGTACATGATGGTTCCTACTGGTATTTCTTCCTACTAAAAACTGTCAGGACATAGCTGACAGGGAATAGCTAGCTGTTCCTCTTTAACTTCATATTTGAAAGAAAACTCACTGCTTTTAACAGACTTCTTATGGCACCACAATATATTCCTATGGAATGTTTAAACGTACAGGTAACACAAAGGCTACATAAACACTTAAGTGCAACATAAAATCACCTTAGGCAAGACTCTATTAGACATCATTAATATTAGCCTATGCCTCAAATCCTTATCCACTCCTAGCAAGGATAATTTTAATATTTTAACACACACAAAAAATTTGTTTTTTCTTAATAGCCCTCCTCCATCTTTTAACACCACGAGCTAGACAGAACATGGGGCTGCCAGGGAATTGAGGAAGGGAAAGAGCAACCTGGCTCTTAACTTGTCTGGCCCCAAAGTGATATTCATTTCTTCTTACATTTTTTTTAGCCAGAACTAGTCACATGGTTTTGGCTTCACCCCGAAGGAGGACTAGGAACACAGGGAAGCATGCAGAATAGCTGGTGAGCACCAACTGTCTCTGACACATTTCCAAATGTGTGTGTGTGTGTGTGTGTGTGTGTGTGTGTTTTATTGTTTGATACATTTTTAAGTGGTAGAGAAGAACAGGGAAAAATATTGACTTAATTTTTGGATATCTCAATATTGGTATATTTCATTTTATTTTTAAAACACTTCTTCATGGAAAATTTCACACAATCATCAAGAGGACTTTTAAAACTAATCGCATGTGGTTGTCATATAACAATATTGTAAAACAATCAATAATGGTTGTATCATTAATTTACTTTCGAAAAATAAAGGCAAGTCAAGTACTTCTTCATTTTGAGCCACCATCCAATGGCCTCATTAAGCAAATAGTTATGTAGGTTTTTGATATCTAACACAAGTTCTTTCTTGATATTTATAATTTGCTAAAGAGGATCAGAAAACATATTCCCCACTTTGGTCTTTTTCACTGCACACAGCTGTATATGGTATTACATTGTTTTTCAGCTATCCTGGAACTTGTTCATAAATACTATTTCCTTTATCTTTTAAAATACTATCATGACATCTCAGCATAATGGTTGTTTTCTCAAAAGAAACAAATGCATATCTGTACATATATAAAGCCTAATATTAAAGGAAATTTCAATCCATGATAGTGAATGATGATAGGAAGAGTGTTTTGAATGTAATGGTTGATGGGACAGTGGAAAGGTCCTCATATATCTAAAGATTAGTTATCACAGAGGGTTTTTAATGTTCTGAATGTACAAAATTCAGTGTTGATAATATGATCTGCATATCTAAGACACATATTCCAGAAATGGGACATTTTGAAAGTCATCCTGAACTTTCCAATAGTAAATGATGGGACATGAAAAAATAGTCTGTAGAAGCTTATATGAGAAACATCATAAGGTGATATAAATAAATAATTTATCATCACATGATACCTGTGAGCAAGTGTTTTCTTGTATAATATTATTCATTCACATTATTTTTCCCCATTGAAAATACTTAGTTCCCATGTAGCATTAAAAAACAAAAATAAATTCAACATTGTATATAATTCTTCTACTGAATGAAACAATTAGTGTGTTTGCTCTTCCAGAAAGCCTGTACTTCCCAACAGATGCCACATTTTATTCTGAAAGTGACTTGTACAGCTTAAAGTTAAAATAGGTACAGCCAAGGCTTAAATTAATAATTTAGTTTTAGTTTACAAAAAAATGTGATTGGAATGACCAAACCCAGGCATTAGTACTTCCTCCCAACAACAATGTGAATTAATACTATAAATGCTATGTCAGAATATAATTTCCTGACACCAAGCTAAGATGTCTGATGTCATTTGTAGTTAGGCAGTTTGGTATTCTAAGGGCTAGTCAATGGCTCAGTGTCACTATGGTGCATATAATCTATGTACCTTGTTTCAAGAATTTTGTAGAGGATATTTTCTATAATTTTAATATAATATATTTTAGTAGTATAGGAGGAGGATAAAGAGCCAAAGGAGAAAAGATGTAATGGAAGAAAAGGGCAAGTATTATTTTTTCTTCTTTGTTTGTCAAACTAAAAACACCTTACCTAATGTACATACCCAAAATAACAAGAACAATTAAAATATCTTGATTTCAATCTCCTATAGTCTGGCAATAGTTTTCGTAACACTTGAAGGTTAATAGTGTGACAGTGATATACTAAACCATGCAAACAATATATTCTAATAACAATGGACATTTTCCTGTGAAATGGATTGGAAAAATATGACAGCATATAGGAATTATATTAAAATGCAGGTCCTTCAACCTGATGAGTATTGCAAGTGTTACATTCTCAAAGACACCATCAAAATTAGAAGCATTTTTCTTTAGCCAACCCTCAATTATCAACATATAGATTATCTACTTTGTGGATAAACTGTTGCAATATTAAAATTTCAAATAATTGTTACCTGTCATTCAGCAATTTTATGAAATTTCTTCTATCACCTTAGTAATAAATCAAAAACTCAATAAAGGAAAATATAATGGAGTGTGGGGTAAATGGGTGTAAATGCCACATCCCAGATCCTGTAACGGATTTCAAATTCTAATGTAAACTATTTTTTATTACCCACTATTTTGTAATATTCACATTTCTTCTGTATTCTTATTGGTCAAAAAATCAAATGTGAAATGTACATTTTAACATAACTCTTGATATTTGCATATGCTTTCACATGTACTTTTCACTAATATAAATCCTTCTAACATATTTTAAGATATCTTGATGCCAACCAATAAAAAGGGGAGCCATCCCCTTTAGATGTTCTATATCAACAGTACCCTTTGTTCATACACTTCAACAAAAATTACAAAAATTACAAAAATTATGACCCTTATATTAAGTACATATTGAGTTCTTCTGCAGGCCAAAAACTATTCTAGGCACCAGAGATTCATGTACTTCAAAATAGAATACCTTCTAATAGAATTCCTTCCCTTGATGAGTTCTTTTCCTTTTGAGAGAGACTACAAATACATAAATGAATGAATAAATGAATGAATGAATAAGTAAATACAGTTTTAGATACTCATAAGGATTATGAGGAAGATAATAATACTTGGTTTTGTACAGAGTTTGATAGAAGAGATAATTTTCTAGGGTATTCAAAGAATGATGTACTGAGGAGTGATAGTTGGAAGAATTGAAGAATTTAAAGAACCGGGTCATGAAAATGTCCCATTGAGAATATTCCAAAGAGAGAAACAAGTCCAAAGGCCCTGAAGCAAATAACAGAAAAATGTGTATGTGTATATTTGCACCCATGTGGCTGTATACTATTTTTCCTGCTTAAGCTAGGAGATCCATTTGATCTGTTCTTAGGAAATAAATGGCCTCTCATTTTCAGGAGGTAGTGAGGCAATAGTGTTTCTTATGGTTAATTCATTACCACCAGGGAAAGAGTAAAGGAGTTTATATTATTATTATTTAAAATTCTTAAGTCCAAAGCTCTTTTTGAGATTATTCTAGTGAATCATTAAGATCTATGGAGGTGGAAAAGAAACCAAGTGGGGGCATTTTTTAGTGTGGTTGGGGTCAGTTCTTAGAGAGAGCATGGTTACAATCCTTGAGAGAAGAATTAAGAGAACAAAAAGACAGACTGCTAGCTCCGTGGATTTGGCAGTGTTGGCCTAGCCCTTGGAGTGGTTTTGGTTTGTTCCTTAGAAATGCTGAAAACAGAAGCCTGGTAAATGTTTTCAAGTCATCTGAGAGTAGAAGTACTCCCTTCTGACATTTCTCAGACTCAACATTCTAATCATCTAATGCCCACACTAGTGACATCAATGGCCTCTAGATGTGAAAGAAATGTTGTATACCAAAATCTTTTAGCCTTCCTTCAAGGAAGTCTTCCTATCAAAACATGGGACAATCACAAATCTGAATCTATACTCTGTAATCTGACTGGGACATGTGAGAGGCCCCAGACTGTGAAATACACTTGAAATGTGAACAAGTCTCGCTTGCACTTCTGTCAATGCTTGCTTCTCTTTCCAGTTCCTATTCCTTTCCTTCCCTGTTCCCTGCCTGTACCCCACATCCTAATCAAACACTTCGGTCCCATTTAATCACCACTGAAGTGTTAACAAATAATTATGCTTTTAGGTGATTTAACCAATAGAGGTTAGTTGGACAGACACTTACTGAGGGGTTGTTTCCTGTAAGGGTCATGGAAAGGGTTCTGTGGAGGTGGAGACTGCAATTGCCATGAGCCTTTTTGGGCTCCTCATGATAGTAGATCCATGAACAAGTTAAAGAGTTACCTTATTTAAAAGCTGATAAAAAATAAATCCTGTAACTTCTCATAATAAGGAAAAAATGCAACACTTTGTAATATGAGGTAATGGATGTTAACTAAACATTGTGGTGGCCATTTCATAGTATATATACATGTCAAGTCATTAAGTTGTACATCATAAATAGTGATGCATGTCAATTTTATCTCAATAAAACTGGAGCAAAAAGAGAAGAGCTACTATACTGAATGAGGATCTTTGGCTGCCATTTCTCAATGGGAGTATGGAGGAGCGTGTCCAGGACTCAGGCCATGCATTGAGGCAACTCTTGGGGTTTTATGCCCAGTGATAACCATAACAGAGCAATGGCAGTAACCACAGCTCAAGCAGGAAAGGCATCTGCAGGTTCAGACTGCTTAGCAATAAGGTCTACATCATGGATGCCCATTCCTCCAGGCACAGGACCCAGATCGCTAGGACTTCTACCAGGGGATCTGGGGAACCTGGAGTGGATCATGGAAGTGAGAGAAGGTGAATGTCAATTATGAACCTAGGATTAGCTACAGCATGAAAACTATAGCTTGTCTTGCAAACCTCCTTTAAATATTTTTAAGAGATTACAAATGACTGTGCAGCAGAGCTGAACCTTTAGCCATGTTAGGTGGAAAAATAGATTTTTTTTGGCAAATATTTGTTCTTAGGCTTTAGCACTGTACTTATTTATTCTTGATTTTCCCTAATAATGAAAAATATTGATTAAGTCACTTTGGGATATTCTAAGTGGCTTCAGCTAAACTGAGAACAAAGAAAAGAGCTATTTGGGTCACATCTGGACTAATAAAAAAGGACAGATATGATGCCTATACTCAGGAGTCTGGATGTGATTGAAGTCGGTGGCAGGAGTAGCGGAAGAGGATTAGATAAACAAGTGAACAACCTGAAGGGACTGAGTCTGGTTCCTTTCAGTGCTTACTTAATAATGTTTGCTCATATTCTCTCTGATATTTTTAAACAGAAAGTCTTGTAAGCATCTAGGGGTGGCACAAACATACCACAGGACACAAGGAGAAACATTTAAAAAACACAAAGACAAGATTTGGGACAATTATGAGTTACTTACTTTGCAAACTCTCCTTTCTCTAAGTCCACCCTGTTTTTCAAAGAATAGTTCATAGTTCCATTGTCAGGTTATAATATTCTATTTACCAGAAGTTTTAAATAATTTGAAAAGGAATTTTTCTAAAATATTTTCAGTTAACTTTAAAATTCAATTAAATAACATTTTTAGAGCTGTCATCCTGTTTAAAAATTTCTTCCCTATACCAAACTCATAAAGATATTTTCTTATGTATTCCCAAAATTTTAAAGCTCCCTTTTTCTTAATCTTTAGATCTTTAAACCACTAGATGTTCTTATATATGGTGATGTGGGTATCCTATGTTTTTTTTTTCATCAGATTTTACGAATTCTTTCCTTATTCTACAAATCTGGTAGTTCTGCTGTATATCATGATTTTATTGATGCATCACTTTGTTTCTGGATTGTCTGTTCTATTCCACAGTTCTGTTTATTTATCAATCTATAATTATCACAGTCTGAGTCACTAGAGCATAATATATCTTGATTTTTTTGTTGATGCTAGTTTTCTATAGCTTCATCACAGATTACTCTATAATTTAGTGGTTGAAAACAACAATAAACATTTGTCAGCTCACATTTTGTGTGGGTCAGACCTTCAGGAGTAGCTTAGCTGTTTGTCTCTGGCTCTGGCTCTCACTGAGGTCAAGATGCTGACAAGGGCTACAGTCAGCCACAGATAGAGGATTTACTTTCAAGGTGGTCCACTCACAAAGCTGGCAAGTTGATGTTTCTTGTTGGTAGAAGGGTTCACTTTCTATTCATATGGGTCACCCCTCAATCCGCATGAATGCCTGAGTATCCTTGCAACATGTCAGCCAGGTCGTCCCAGTACGAGCCATCCATAAGAGAAAGAGAGCCAGAAGGAAGCTATCCTTTAATGACTAAACCTTGGGAGTCAAAAAGCTTCACTTATCCATATTCTATCCATTAGAAGAGAGTAACTAAGTCCAGCTTACATTCATTCACAAGGAATTTTACCACAATATTTAGAGGAAACTAAGATTTCTACATCTTTTGACATGATTAGATGTTTATTTTTCTTTTTAATATATTAATAAAATGACTTACATCGATAGGTTTTCTGGTGTATTACTATTTATAAGTTAATTCAAGTATCCTATTTTTTTTCTGCCAAGTTTTGATAAATTAAATAATGGGGAAAATGATCCACTATATCCTTGGCACAAAGTTCTTAGGATTACTCATAAATGTAAATATTTTACTTTTTACAAAGTATTGTCACACACAAAAATGTAAGCATAATCATAAGCCCAAAAATATATCTTTTCCAACTCTTTCATTCTTTTTAGTAGTAATATTCTCACATTCATATAGTTTCTTCCAGGTTACAAGATGGTATGGATGTATCTTCTAGTTTTTGTTTGCTCATTTGCTAAGCAAACTATACTGACAGTTTTTGCCAAGTTATAGATGAGAAAATTGACATTTTTTGCCAAGTTATAGATGAGAAAATTGAATTTAATTAATTCCTTGACAGCAATGGTTGATGGAAAGACATTCAGAATAAAACTATCAAGTGGGTATAACGTGATGCTTTTCCTTATATTTTTCTAATTATCCTTTATTTATAAACAATAGGACGAATTACAGTAATGTTAGCTATTTGTAGCTGCTCAGATTTGATCAATAGAATGAATGAAATTCATATTACATTAGTGATCTTTTACATGTAATTTAGTATCAATTTGCTACTTAGTGCCAAAGATAGTTAGTGCCAATGCTCAAGTAATACCAATTTGCTACTCACTGCAGTACAATGCGACTGTTCAGGCTGAATAAAGGCTATAAAAGTTATTATAACCTCTATGCAAAAAATATGCAAGTCACTATACCACAGCTTTCAAAAGGGCAGCATATAAATTAGGTACTTTTAAAAAAACTCAGTGATAGATGAATAGACAGATGTACTTTAATACATTATCCTCCTTGCCCCATGTCTTTCTGCTTTCTGATGAACATTACAGTATTGAAATTAAAAATGTACATCATAAACAACACTGTAATATGTACACAAGATCAAATTTTGTCCACACTTATTAGAGGTTTATTTATTTATAACACTTCATTCAGATAGCATCTTAACCTAATACACTTGGGAAAAAGCTATCCAAAGCCACACAAAGACAATTAAAAAGTAAAAAAATAACAGTATGAAAAAAGAGAAATGCTTTGGTATGTGGATAACAACAAAGTTAGATAAAAATTTAGGGATAATTAGAAATTCTGAGCTCTAACAAAAAAATAAATTTTATTTCTCTCACAAAATGATGTATAGAGCACCAGCTCCATTTTAAGAAGGTTTTTCAAGTTTTTCAAGATTATGTCATAACTCAGCAAAATTACAACCTTCTTTAAAACTACATGAAAATGCTCTTAATTTAGTATATACTTAGTATGCCTCTATAACATGATTCATATACCAACTGGTTACTGAAAACTGACCACCATCATTAAAGGTATAGTTTCAAGATATCTGATCCATGTTTTTGGGTCACTGAAGTCAAGTTATTCTGTATTTGTATCTCATCTTTGATGCATTGTTCTTTCAGTTTGTTAATTAGCTACTGTAGTCAGTTTGCAATATCTGATTTTTAAACAGTGGTTATCATTTAATGGCATATAAACTGGAATGAACCATGATTAATGGTGTAGTTAGGACAATAAGAAAACATGAAGCAAAACAATAGTGTCATTGAATTTCAACCTGAGTTTATCAGAAGCAGCCTGAGTAACTACTTTACTTTCTTGTTTAACTGGATTTTTATCTTTTTTGCATGTGTGACATTTATCCATCACCAGATGAATAATGAAATAAGTGTAACATTGTAGTTGGCCAGATCAATGCCACCTAGAATTCTAGGCCTAGAATGCCTATTACTAGGTACTAGCTCATTTGCTGAATTACACCTTTTCTTAAAGCTAAACCTCAAAAGAAGGCATTGATAACTATCAACATGTTATAAATGCTTCTAACTTGTATACAGCTTAAACATGGTAATGAGACATTTATTCTCTGATTACCAGAACAGAGAAATTCCAAACTTTTTGTATATTCATGGAATAGAACTGAAAAAATTATGTCTCTGGGAGTTTATTCCTCACATGCATAATGAATGATGCTGCTGTCAGCAATCAATCCAAAATAGCACTGGGATAATGTACACCACAGCCAGACATGACATGCAGACAAATAAAAACCAATATTCATTTGTCTAATGAATTTATGAGTTGACGTGGACACCAGCACATTAGAATGTGCACTATGTGCACGCCATGTGTGTGTGTTTGGAATTGTTTTTGTTTTTTGTTTCCCTTCCTCTGAATGGAATGTGAATGACAAAGAGAACTAGTCAATAAAAGTGCAGGCATTTTAAATCCCCTTTTAGGATTATAGTAATGCACACAATTTACTAGGATTACTGTAGAAGAAAGATAACAAACTTTGCTTAATTTGATCAATAGGCAAATACATAAGGGATTATTTTTTCAAATTACTATATATTCGGTCCAAGAATCAAAATGAGGACCAAATAAAAATATGTTCCTTTTTCAAAAAACATTTAGGTTCAACATAAAAAAATAGCATGAAAATTGTAAATTTAACTGAATAGATGATACTGACATCACATGAAAAATAAATATAAAGCAAAGAATAGGAACCAAATGCTTCTCTCCTCTATGGTAGTCTGATTTTTATTCTGACTACTGCTATATATATGTCTTAGATAAAATAAAATGCATAAAGCACCTAGCTCAATGCCAGACAAATATTAGTTCCAATTTGGGGAAATGACAAGGCTGTATAAGTCTAGATGTCTCAGGCACAATTTTCCAAAGTATTAAAAGAAAAAGGTAATTCACAACTAAAGCATTTCACAGTGAAATACATTTTCAAACTAATGCATACCTTTCTCTTTCCTAAAGGTAGTGATAAGTCATTGTGATTTAATAATTTATAAGAAATATGTGCTTGGTAATTCACGGGGCAGGGGCTGGAGATTGAATCAGTCAATGGTCATTGACTTGATTAAGCAATGGATTCTCCATAAAAACCCAAGATGACAGTGTTTTGACCATTTTCAGAGCATCCATGCCTGAGGATCCAGAATGCTTCTATGTGCCAATGAGTTGGGCCCCAAGCTCTTTTTTTTTTTATCAAGGTATTATTGATATACACTCTTATGAAGGTTTCGCATGAAAAAACAATGTGGTTACTACATTAACCCATGTTATCATGTTCTCCCATACCCCATTACAGTCATTGCCCAACAGTATAGTAAGATGCCACAGAGTCACCATTTGCCTTCTCTGTGCTATGGACTTTCCCATGATCCCCCTGACACCATGTGTGCCAATCATAATAATACTCAGTCCCCTTCTCCTTCCCCCACCTGCCCTTCCCACCCCTGCCCTTTGGTAAACCCTAGTGCCTTCTTGGAGTCTGTGAGTCTGTTGCTGTTTTGTTCCTTCAGTTTTGCTTCACTGTTATTCTCCACAAATGAGGAAAATCATTTGGTACTTGTCTTTCTCCACCTGGCTTATTTCACTGAGCATAATATCCTCTAGCTCCATCCATTTTGTTGCAAATGGAAGAATTGGTTTCTTTCTTATGGCTAATTAGTATTTCACTGTGTATATGTACCACCTCTTCTTTATCAATTCATCTACTAATGGACACTTAGGTTGCTTCCATATCTTGGCTATTGTAAGTAGGGCTACGATAAACATAGGAGTGCATAAGTCTTTATGAATCTGAGAAATTACAGTCTTTGGGTTAATTCCTTGGAGTGGAATTACTGGGTTCAATTGTATTTCTATTTTTAGTTTTTTGAAGAACCTTCATATTGCTTTCCACAATGGTTGAACTAGCTTACATTCCCACCAGCAGTGAAGGAGGGTTTCCCTTTCTCCACATCCTCACCAGCATTTGTTGTTCTTAGTCTTTTCAATACTGGCCATCCTAAATAGTGTGAGGTGATAGCTCATTGTGATTTTTATTTGCATTTCCCTGATGATTAGTGATGTGGAGTATCTTTTCATGTGCCTGTTGGCCATCTGAATTTCTTCTTTGGAGAATTGTCTGTTCAAATACTCCACCCATTTTTTAATAGGGTTATTTGCTTTTGGGGTGTTTAGGCATGTGAGTTCATTATATATTATGGATGTTAACCCCTTGTTGGATATGTCATTTACAAATATATTCTCCCATACTGGAGGATGTCTTTTTGTTCTGCTGATGGTGTCCTTTGTTGTACAGAAGTTTTTTAGCATGATATAGTCCCATTTTTTCATTTTTGATTTTGTTTCCCTTGCCTGAGGAGATGCATTCAGAAAAAAGTTGCTCATGTTTATATTCAGGAGATTTTTGCCTATTTTTCTTCTAAGAGTTTTATGGTTTCATGACTTACATTCAGGTATTTGATTGATTTCAAGTTGACTTTTGTGTATGGGGATAGACAATAACCCAGTTTCTTTCTCTTGCATGTAGCTGTCCAGTTTTGCCAACACCTGTGTTAAAGAGGCTGTCATTTCCCCATTGTATGTCCATGGCTCCTTTATCATATACTAATTGACCATATATGCTTGGGTTTATATCTGGCCTCTCTAGTCTTTTCCATTGGTCTATGGATCTGTTCTTGTGCCAGTACCAAATTGTCTTCATTACTGTGGCTTTGAAGTAGAGCTTGAAGTTGGGGAGCATAATCCCTCCAGCTTTATTCTTCCTTCTCAGGATTGCTTTGGCTATTCAGGGTCTTTTGTGGTTCCATATGAATTTTAGAACAATTTGCTCTAGTTCATTGAACAATGTTGTTTGTATTTTGATAGAGACTGCATTGAATCTGTGGATTGCTTTAGGAAGGATGGCCATTTTAACAATATTAATTATTCCTATCCATGTGCACAGGATGTGTTTCCATTTATTTGTATCTTCTTTAATTACTCTCATGAGTGTCTTATAGCTTTCAGAGTATAGGTCTTTGATTTCCTTCTTTAGTTTTATTCCTGGGTATTTTATTCATTTTGCTGCAATTGTGAATGGAATTGTTTTCCTGGTTTCTCTTTCTGCTAGTTCATCATTAGTGTATAGGAATGCAACAGATTTCTGTGCAATTAATTTTGTATCCTGCAACATTCCTGAAATCAGATATAAGATCTTGTAGTTTTGGAGTGGATTCTTTAGGGTTTTTATGTAAAATATCATGTCATCTGAAAACAGTGACAATTTAACTTCTCCCTTACCAATCTGGATGCCTTTTATTTCTTTGTGTTGTCTGATTGCCATGGCTAGGACCTCCAGAACTATGTTGAATAAAAGTGGGGAGAGTGGGCATGCTTGTCTTGTTCCCGATCTTAAAGGAAAAGGTTTCACCTTCTCACTGCTAAGTATGATTTTGGCTGTGGGTTTGTCATGTATGGCCTTTATTATGCTGAGGTACTTGCCCTCTATACTCATTTTGCTGAGAGCTTTTTTCATGAATGGAGGTTTAATTTTATCAAATGCTTTTTCAGCATCTATGGAGAAGATCATGTCTGTGGTTTTTGTCCTTCTTTTTGTTGATATGGTGTATAATGTTGATGTATTTTCTAATACTGTACCATCTTTGCATCCCTAGAATTAATCCTACTTGATCATGATGGATGATCTTTTTGATGTATTTTTGAGTTTGGCTTGATAATATTTTGTTAAGTATTTTTGCATCTGTGTTCATCAGGTATATTGGGGTGTAATTTTCTTTTTTTGTGGTATCTTTTCCTGTTTTTTTTTAATAGGGTGATGCAGGCCTCAAGAATGAGTTTGGAAGTATTCCCTCCTCCTCTACTTTTTGGAAAACTTTAAGGAGAATGGGTATTAGGTCTTCACTAAAAGTTTGATAAAATTCAGTGGTGAAGCCATCTGTTCCAGGAGATTTGTCTTAGGTAGTTTTTTGATTACCAACTCAATTTCGTTGCTAGTAATTAGTCTGTTCAGATTTTCTGTTTCTTTCTGGGTCAGCCTTGGAAAGTTGTATTTTTCTGGGAAGCTGTCCATTTTATCTAGGTTATCTAGTTTGTTAGCATAAATTTTTCTTGGTATTCTCTAATAATTATTTGTATTTCTCTGGTGTCTGTAGAGATTTTTCCTTTCTCATTTTTGATTCTGTTTATGTGTGTGTAGACTCTCTTTTTTTCTTGATAAGTCTGGCTAGGGGTTTATCTATTTTGCTTATTTTCTTGAAGAACCAGCTTCTGCTTTAATTGATTCTTTCTATTGTTTTGGTCTTCTCGATTTTGTTTATTTCTGCTCTAACCATTATTATGTCCTTCCTTTTACTGACTTTGGGACTCATATGTTCTTCTTTTTCTAGTTTCTTTAATTGTGGGTTTATACTGTTCACATGGGATTGTTCTTTCCTGAGGTAGGCCTGTACTGCAATATACTTCCCTCTTAGCACAGCCTTTGCTGTGTCCCACAGATTTTATGGTGTTGAATTATTATTGTCATTTGTCTCCATATATTGCTTGATCTCTGTTTTTATTTGGTCATTGATCCTTGGTTATTTAGGAGCATGTTGTTAAGCCTCCAAGTGTTTGTGTGCTTTTTCATTTTCTTTGTGTAATTTATTTCTAGTTTAATACCTTTTTGGTCTGAGAAGCTGGTTGGTACAATTTCGATCTTTTTGAATTTACTGAGGTTCTTTTTGTGGCCTAGTATGTGGTCTATTCTGGAAAATATTCCATGTGCACTTGAGAAGAATGTGTATCCTGTTGCTTTTGGGTGGACAGTTCTGTAGATGTCTGTTAGGTTCATCTGTTCTAGTGTGTTGATCAGTGCCTCTGTGTCCTTACTTATTTTCTGTCTGGTTTATCTGTCCTTTGGAGTAAGTGGAATGTTGCAGTCTCATAGAATTAATGCATTGCATTCTACTTCCTCTTTTAATTCTGTGAGTATTTTTTTCACATATGTAGGTGCTCCTGTGTTGGGTGCATAGATATTTATAATGGTTATATCCTCTTGTTAGATTGATCCCTTTATCATTATGTAATGTCCTTATTTGTCTCTTTGACTTTCTTTATCTTAAAGTCTATTTTCTCTGATACAAGTACTCCAACACCTGCTTTTTTCTCCCCATTAGTTTCATGAAATATCTTTTTCCATCCTTTCACTTTAAGTCTGTGTATGCCTTTGGGTTTGAAGTGCATCTCTTGTAGGCAGTATATAGACAGTTCATGTGTTTTTATCCATTCAGTGAGTCTGTGTCTTCTGATGGGTACATTCAGACCATCTACATTTTGGGTAATTGTAGGTATGTACTTATTGCCATTGCAGGCTTTAGATTCGTGGTTACCAAAGGTTCAAGGGTAACTTTCTTACTATCTAAAAGTATAATTTAACTCACTTAGTATGCTATTAAAAACACAATGTATAGGTTCTTTTTTTTTCCCCTCTGCTTCTTCCTCTTCCATTCTTTATATATTAGGTATCAAATTCTGTACTCTTTGTCTTTCCCTTTTTATTACTTCTGGTGACAGATATTTAACCTTAGGAACACTTCCATCTATAGCAGTCCCTCCAAAATACACTGTAAAGATGGTCTGTGGGAGATAATTTCTCTCAGCTTTTGCTTATCTGGAAAGTATTTAATTCCTCCTTCAAATTTAAATGATAATATTTCCAGGTAGAGTATTCTTGGTTTGAGGCCCTTCTGCTTCATTGCATTAAATATATCATGCCACTCCCTTCTGGCCTGTTAGGTTGCTGCTGAGAAGTCTGATGATAGCCTGATGGGCTTTCCTTTGTATGTGATCTTATTTCTCTCTCTGGCTGCATTTAACACTCTGTCCTTATCCTTGATCTTTGACATTTTAATTATTATGTTTCTTGATGTTGTCTTCCCTGGATCCCTTGTGTTGGGAGATCTGTGCACCTTCTTGGCCTGAGAGGCTATCTCCTTCCCAAGATTGGGGAAGTTTTCAGCAATTACTTCCTCAAAGACACTTTCTATCCCTTTTTCTCTCTCTTCTTCTTTTGGTACCCTTATAATACAAAGATTGTTCCATTTGGATTCGTTACACAGTTCTCTCAGTATTCTTTCATTCCTAGGGTCCTTTTTTGTCTCTATGCCTCAGCTAATTTGTATCCCTCTTGTGTAATTTCAATTTCATTCATTGTCTCCTCCACCGTATCTAATCTGCTTTTAATACCTACCATTGTGTTTCTCAATGATTGGATCTCCATCCTAAATTCATTCCTGAAATCTTGAATATTTTTCTGTACCTCCAGGAGCATGTTTGTGATTTTTATTTTGAAATCTCTTTCAGGAAGATTTATCGGCTCAGTCTCACTCAACCCATTTTTTGCATTGTTGAGATTTTGCTTTGAACCAGGTTCTTTTGATGTTTCATATTTGTATGTGGTACCCTCTAGTGCCCAGACTCTCTACCTTCTGGAGATGCTTAGCCCCTGGAGTGTCAGGGGTCACAGGGGAGTGGTGCTGGTGCCTGGGGGGAGGAAAGCGCTCTTTCCAGCTTCCAGGCTGCTATGCCTGTCTCCACTGCCAGAACCTGTAGGCCCAAAACACAGGTGTAAGCCTGTATGTTTTGTGTTTGTAGCTGCTGTAGTCGATGCCTCCCTCTGGCTGGCCTGATGCCAGGGCCACATTTGCCAGATTGCGAGAGCCAGGTACGGGCTGGCCGGGAGGAAGGCGCAGCAGGCTGAATATCACTGTGGGGGGCCTTGGAGCTGTGTAGCCCACCAGAGGGATGTAGCATCTGAAGATCGTGAAAGTTCCCAACCTGCTGGGCAGAGAGCACCTGGACAATTTTGTTTACCTATCCTTTCTCCTGAGCAGTAAGCTCTGTGCAATTCCTGTCCCTTCTCACTTTTAGGAAGTCTCTCAGGCTGCTCACCCACATCAGCTGGATATGGATCCCTGTTTTCCACAAACAGCTGGAATCTCAGTCTCTCCAGGTATTCTGACTGTCTTAGCTTTCTAACCCCCCTAATCACCAGAGCACCATGCAATGTAGGTTCATGCTCCAGAGCAGATCTCCAGGGCTAGGTGTTGAGCAGCCCCAGGCCTCCAGTCCCTCCCTGCTCTGTTTCTCTTCTTACCACTAGTGAGCTGGGGTGGGGGAACAGCTTGGGTCCCTCCTGGCCATGACTTTGGCATGGATCCCTGTTCCATGAGGTTTATTCTTTCCTCCAGGTTACACAGTCTGGTGCAGTCTTCTTTCCTGTTGCTCTTTCAGCATTAGTTGTATTAATTATATTTTCATATTATATGTGGTTTTACGAGGAGTTCTCTGTTTCACCTCTCACTCTGCCATCTTTTGGGCCCCAAGCTCTTTTGTTCAGGATATCACCCTATGTATCACTTCATCTGACTGTTGATTCATGTCTTTTATCATTTCCTTTAATAAACTGGTGAATGTAAGTGTTTCTCTCAGTTCTGGGATCTGATTTAGTAAATTAGTCAAACCTAAGAAGGAGGTCATTGGAACCTTCCAATCTGTAGCTGGCTGGTCAGAAGCACAGGTAATAGCCTGGGGCTTTCAACTGGCATCTGAAGTAGGAGTTGGGGCTGTCTTATAGGACTGAACCCTACACCTGTGGAATTTGGTGCTATCTCCAGGTAGGTAGTTTCAGAATTAAGTTAAATTCTTGGATACTCTGCTGGTATCTGAGAATTGCTTTCTGTTGAATGTGGGGAAACCACTCCCCATGTTGGAAGTGGGTCTGGGAACCCTTAAAGAATCATTCAGTAAAGAAAACTTAAATTTATTAGGGTTTTGACCTGAGCAAATTAAATTTAAATTAATTTGACTGTAAAACTTTTTTTCTTTACCAATCATTAACATTCCTACATATTTACATTCTTTTGAATATATTTTGTCTGAGGTAAATAATAGATTCTCATGAAACTTATTTTTCAAGTTGGTATTTGGAGATAAGTTTACATTAAGTTGTTTTATGGAATGTTGAGTGATTTTTCCCTGTTACACAAATCATTTCAACAAATACACATGTATTATTGCCATGTGTATTTATATGCATGTAACATACAGCCATGTATACATTCTGTGTAAATTGTTGATCATCTCTTATCATAGTGATAAAAGGGCTTTGGTAAACTTAAAATTTGATGTATGTTTTCTATGTGTCAATCACTGTGCTAAATGCTTTACAATTTTATTTAATTAAATCCTCAGAATGCAGGGCACTTGATGCTCAGGATGTACTCATTTTGCAATGAGGAAATTGAATCTTGGAAAAGGTAAGTAGATGCTCACATTCAGCAGTCAGTGAAAGATTGGACTAGTATTTAAACCCAATTTCAACCAAAAGCTCTAATCACCAGCCCTCATGACTTCCAACCACCTTTCAATCCCACAGAGATTACATTCATTTCAGGTCCCTCAAATGCCTGTCTCACACATAATGCTCACCATTCATTCCCCTCCTGTCCTAATGATGCTTTCTCTGGCAAGAGATGACTTCCACTCCTTTCCAATTTGACAAACTCTTACTCCTTTTTGCTTAAAATAAGGGTGTCAAGCAATTTTTGTGAAACTAAGAAAATATCCACATTACTTTCCACTTTGAAGTTAGCACGTGTTGTGTATTCTTTTTTTTTTAACTTCAGTTACTATGTGAGCTCTTGAATGCAATGACAATGAATTAGAGAGATATGAATCACCAGAATTTGGTTCCTGATAAGTACTCAGTAGAAGTTTCTTGAGGGAATGAGTGCATAGATGAGGGAATGACAGAAGGAATTAATAACTGAAAAAGAAAAATCAAGCTTGTTGAAAGATCTCCCTTCTGAATCACTTTGCAGTGCCTTTAGAGAAAACACATCCAGGTATAAAATGAAGAGAAATGGGCCTTCACTTTATAGGTACATAGGTACACATACATTAATGGGCTCTGCAACTGTATGTAAAGTTTTCATTTCTCTGGGCCTCATTTTCCTTATTTGCAAATTAATAGAATCAATTACATATATTGATATATTGATATATTTATTCTGTTTAGTCACCAAGTTTTGAGAAGCTATTTTCTCTTAAGTACCTTATTAAATACTGACTACCAAAACAGGTGTTACAAAATACAAGTTTATTTTGTTAGTAACAATTATACTGGATTTCTTTTTAAAGAACTAAAAGGTGCACAGATGAATACCTGTGACTTGTTTGGCAGGCTGCTTTATCAACTAAAAATGTGTGTTGAAATTTATGATATTTTAAAAAGAAACTGAAAGAAAAAAACCATAAAATATAAAGATTTTCTAGGTTTAATAGTAGAACAAGAAAATATTTTTCCAACAATAACTGGGAATTGGAGGCGAGTATTTAGCCAGACTGACTTTTGCCAAGTTTTGTACTACAAACATCCGCCAAGGTTTGACTCAGCTGCATCAGGATTCTGTCAGAAACAAAAGAAAACAAAACAACACCTTCCTATAAACTTTGGTCTTTAACTACATCAACATACATTTATGTGAAAGAATGAGTAGTAATATGAAGATATAAGTTCTGAAAGGAAAACTGTAAATAGAAGTCTTCTTGCTGATCATATTACAACCTTCTTGAATGTGAGAGGAGCTCTTTCTGTGCTTAGCCATCACCTCTTATCTTCCTCTCATTCTCATTCCTTATCAACTACAGGAAAGAATTTGCTTAGTCATAGAAGATTTTCCCTCTCTACTATTATTATTATGACTATTAAGTAATGCACGTTAAATTTAATGATTCAGAAAGGCCAAACTCTGATGGCATTTTGGTAACTTACTGATGTATAAAGCGTCTTTCCCTGGTCTCAAAGTGCTTCAAAGAATTAAGAACACCTTACAAAGCAGAAAATTACCATCAATATCTCCCACTTACCTGGAGCCAGTTCTAGCAGAAAAACTTCTGTTGGTTATGCCCAGAGAATTTTAAATAATTGAAAGGATAATACCATAGGTCATGGCTTAATGAAATTTTCCTCTCTTATAAATTTCACCAATGACAAATGTGTGATAGTCTTGGAAACTAGTAATTGAACAGCTATATAAATTTTTTCTAGGAAAGGGGCAATTAATGTCTTCTTTAGGTCACAGTTTTCTTCTTTATCATGATTTTCTAATAATAGGGTTCTAATAAGTAAATATTAAGTTCATATAATGTGAGACAAATACACTATTCAATTATGGATCAGAGGCATATAGCGGCAGAGACACTCAATGTTCTTATTTATAAAGAACGTATATAAGAAATGATATATTCCTTTTTTACCTACTGCATAAGAAAGAAAAAATAATGCCATGTTTGCATGCATGTGAGTAGACATTACTAGTATTCACCATATTGTTTCCCTCCCCTTGTGGGCAGAAAAAGATCCCATTTCTCACTCCCCTTTGTAACTAGAAAAGACCACTGGAAGAGACTAGTCCACATGACAGATTCAACAGGCTGTGCAGAAAGGTGACCCAAGTCACTTACAAGGCTGAGGCACTGAAAAGCCTTGCATTAGTCCCCCATTGTGCCAATCCATTACAAGCTCTGCCGAAGCAGTCTGGAACTCTGAGTAGCAATGTAGAGAACAGTCTCCCTGAAAAGGCATCTGGGGTGAGTGTGTACTTTTCAAGAGAAGTAAATTATCCTTGTGGTCTCAAATTATCACTTATATTTTGTAGCTGTTTACTACCATAGCACAACAAAACCCGTTATGTTTAACAGATATTTTACAAATTTGTAAGAACTTATCTCTATTGAAAATTCTCAGGAACATATTATTGTTTATTATTATTTATTTTTATTTATGTTTACTAGGCTCTCCCCTACCCCAAGTCCTCCCCACAAACCCCATTACAGTCACAGTCCATCAGCATAGTAAGATGTTATAGAATCACTACTTGTCTTCTCTGTCTTGCAAAGCCCTCCCATTTCCCCCATCCCCCACATTATACATGCTAATCATAATACCCCCTTTCTTCTTCCCTGCCCTTATCTCTCCCTACCCTCCCATTGTCAACAGTCTCTTTCCCTTTGGTAACTGTTAGTCCATTCTTGGGTTCTGTGATTCTGCTGCTGTTTTGTTCCTTCAGTTTTTCTTTTGTTCTTATACTCCACAGATGAGTGAAATCATTTGGTATTTGTTTTTCTCCGCTTGGCTTATTTCACTGAGCATAATACCCTGTAGCTCCACCCATGTTGTTGCAAATGGTAGGATTTGGTTTCTTCTTACAGCTGAATAATATTCCATTGTATATATGTACCACATCTTCTTTATCCATTCATCTACTGATGGACACTTAGGTTGCTTCCATTTCTTGGCTATTGTAAATAGTGCAGCGATAAACATAGGGGTGCGTCTGTCTTTTTCAAACTGGAGTGCTGCATCCTTAGGGTAAATTCCTAGAAGTGGAATTCCTGGGTCAAATGGTAAGACTATTTTGAGCATTTTGAGGAACCTCCATATTGCTTTCAACAATGGTTGAACTAATTTACATTCCCACCAGCAGTGTAGGAGGGTTCCCCTTTCTCCACAACCTTGCCAACATTTGTTGTTGTTTGTCTTTGGATGGTGGCCTTCCTTACTGGTGTGAGGTGATATCTCATTGTGGTTTTAATTTGCATTTCTCTGATAACTAGCGATGTGGAGCATCTTTTCATGTGTCTGTTGGCCATCTGAATTTCTTCTTTGGAGAACTGTCTGTTCAGCTCCTCTGCCCATTTTTTAATTGGATTATTTGCTTTTCGTTGTTGAGGAGCATGAGCTCTTTATGTATATTGGATGGCAAGCCTTTATCAGATCTGTCATTTATGAAAATATTCTCCCATACTGTAGGGTACCTTTTTGTTCTACTGATGGTGTCCTTTGCTGTACAGAAGCTTTTCAGCTTGATATAGTCCCACTTGTTCATTTTTGCTTTTGTTTTCCTTGCCCAGGGAGATATATTCATGAAGAAGTTGCTAATGTTCACATCCAAGAGATTTTTGCCTATGTTTTTTTCTAAGAGTTTTATGGTTTCATGACTTACATTCAGGTCTTTGATCCATTTTGAATTTACTTTTGTGTATGGAGTTAGACAGTGATCCAGTTTCATTCTCTTACATGTAGCTGTCCAGTTCTGCCAGCACCACCTGATAAAGAGACTGTCATTTCACCATTGTATGTCCATGGCTCCTTTATCGAATATTAATTGACCATATATGTTTGGGTTAATGTCTGGAGTCTCTAATCTGTTCCACTGGTCTGTGGCTCTGTTCTTGTGCCAGTACCAAATTGTCTTGATTACTATGGCTTTGTAGTAGAGCTTGAAGTTGGGGAGTGAGATCCCCGCCACTTTATTCTTCTTTCTCAGGATTTCTTTGGCTATTCGAGGTCTTTGGTGTTTCCATATGGATCATTGAACTATTTGTTCCAGTTCATTGAAGAATGTTGTTGGTAATTTGATAGGGATTGCATCAAATCTGTATATTGCTTTGGGCAGGATGGCCATTTTGACGATATTAATTCTTCCTAGCCATGAGCATGGGATGAGTTTCCATTTGTTAGTGTCCTCTTTAACTTCTCTTAAGAGTGTCTTGTAGTGTTCAGGGTATAGGTCTTTCATTTCTTTGGTTAAGTTTATTCCTAGGTATTTTATTCTTTTTGATGCAATTGTGAATGGAACTGTTTTCCTGATTTCTCTTTCTATTGGCTCATTGTTAGTGTATAGGAAAGCCACAGATTTCTGTGTGTTAATATGGAATCCTGCAACTTTGCTGTATTCCTATATCAGTTCTAGTAGTTTTGGAGTGGAGTCTTTAGGGTTTTTTATGTACAGTATCATGTGATCTGCAAATAGTAACAGTTTAACTTCTTCTTTACCAATCTGGATTCCTTGTATTTCTTAGTTTTGTCTAATTGCCATGGCTAAGACCTCCAGTACTATGTTGAATAACTGTGGGGATAGTGGGCATCCCTGTCTTGTTCCTGATCTCAGAGGAAAAGCTTTCAGCTTCTCGCTGTTCAGTATGATGTTGGCTGTGGGTTTATCATATATGGCCTTTATTATGATGAGGTACTTGCCCTCTATACCCATTTTGCTGAGAGTTTTTATCATGAATGGATGTTGAATTTTGTTGAATGCTTTTTCAGCATCTATGGAGATGATCATGTGGTTTTTGTCTTTCTTATTGTTTATGTGGTGAATGATGTTGATGGATTTACAAATGTTGTAACATCCTTTCATCCCTGGGATGAATCCCACTTGGTCGTGGTGTATGATCCTTTTGATATATTTTTGAATTCGGTTTGCTAATATTTTGTTGAATATTTTTGCATGTACGTTCATCAGGGATATTGGTCTGCAGTTTTCTTTTTTGGTGGGGTCTTTGCCTGGTTTTGGTATTAGGGTGATGTTGGCTTCATAGAATGAGTTTGGAAGTATTCCTTCCCCTTCTATTTTTTGGAAAACTTTAAGGAGAATGGGTATTATATCTTCTCTGTATGTCTGTTAAATTCTGAGGTAAATCATTCTGGCCAAGGGGTTTTTTTCTTGGGTAGTTTTTTTTTACTTTTTCAATTTCTTTGCTGGTAATTGGTTTGTTTAGATTTTGTGTTTCTTCCTTGGTCAGTCTTGGAAGGTTGTATTTTTCTAGGAAGTTGTCCATTTCTTCTAGGTTTTCCAGCTTCTTAGCATATAGGTTTTCATAGTAGTATCTAATAATTCTTTGTATTTCTGTTGGGTCCATCATGATGTTTCCTTTCTCATTTCTGATTCTGTTGATGTGTGTTGATTCTCTTTTTCTCTTAATAAGTCTGGCTAGAGGCTTATCTACTTTGTTTATTTTATCAAAGAACCAGCTCTTGGTTTCATTGATTTTTTCTATTGTTTTATTCTTCTCAATTTTGTTTATTCCTTCTCTGATCTTTATTATGTCTCTCCTTCTGCTTACTTTAGGCCTCATTTGTTCTTCTTTTTCCAATTTTGATAACTGTGATGTTAGACTATTCATTTGGGTTTGTTCTTCCTTCTTTAAATATGCTGGGATTGCTATATACTTTCCTCTTAAGACTGCTTTTGCTGCGTCCCACAGAATTTGAGGCTTTGTGTTGTTGTTGTCATTTATTTCCATATATTGCTGGATCTCCATTTAATTTGGTCATTGACCCATTGACTATTTAGAAGCGTGTTGTTAAGCCTCTATGTGTTTGTGAGCCTTTTTGCTTTCTTTGTACAATTTATTTCTAGTTTTATACCTTTGTGGTCTGAAAAGTTGGTTGGAAGGATTTCAATCTTTTTGAATTTACAGAGGCTCTTTTTGTGGCCTAGTATGTGGTCTATTCTGGAGAATGTTCCATGTGCACTTGAGAAGAATGTGTATCCTGTTGCGTTTGGGTGTAGAGTTCTATAGATTTCTATTAGGTCCATCTGTTCTAGGTGTTGTTCAGTGCCTCTGTGTCCTTACTTATTTTCTGTCTGGTGGATCTGTCCTTTGGAGTGAATGGTATGTCAAAGTCTCCTAAAATGAATGCATTGCATTCTATTTCCTCCTTTAGTTCTGTTAGTATTTGTTTCACATATGCTGGTGCTCCTGTGTTGGGTGCCTATATATTTGTAATTGTTATATTCTCTTATTGGACTGAGCCCTTTATCATTATGTAATGTCCTTCTTTATCTCTTGTTACTTTCTTTGTTTTGAAGTCTATTTTGTCTGATACTACTACTGCAACACCTGCTTTTTTTCTCCCTTTTGTTTCCATGAAATATCTTTTTCCATCCCTTGACTTTTAGTCTGTACATGTCTTTGGGTTTGAGGTGAGTCTCTGGTAAGCAGCATATAGATGGGTCTTGTTTTTTTTATCCATTCAGTGACTCTATGTCTTCTCATTGGTGCATTCAGTCATTTTTACATTTAGGGTGATTATCGAAAGGTATGTACTTATTGCCATTTCAGGCTTTAGATTTGTGGTTACCAAATATTCCAGGTTACTTTCCTTACTATCTAAGAGTCTAACTTAACTCACTTAGTATACTGTTACAAACACAATCTAAAGGTTCTTTTCTATTTCTCCTCCTTTTTCTTCCTCCTTCATTCTTTATATATTAGGTATCAAATTCTGCACTTTTTTCTATCCCTTGATTGACTTTGGGGATAGTTAATTTAATTTTGCATTTGCTACATAATTAGCTGTTCTACTTTCTTTACTGTGGTTTTATTACCTCTGGTGACAGCTGTTCAACCTTAGGAACATTTCCATCTATAGCAATCCATCCAAAATAGACTGTAGAGATGGTTTGTGGGAGGTAAACTCTCTCAGCTTTTACTTATCTGGCAATTGTTTAATCCCTCCTTCAAATTTAAATGATAATCTCGCCTGATAATGTAATCTTGGTTCCAGGCCCTTCTGCTTCATGGCATTAAATACATCATGCCACTCCCTTCTGGCCTGTAAGGTTTCTGCTGAGAAGTCTGTTGTTAGTCTGTTGGGCTTTCCTTTGTATGTGATCTTATTTCTGCCTCCTGCTGCTTTTAACAGTCTGTCCTTATCCTTGATCTTTCCCATTTTAATTATTATGTGCCTTGTGTTGTCTTCCTTGGGTCCCTTGTGTAGGAGGATCTGTGGATCTCCATGGCCTGAGAGACTATTTCCTTCCCCAGATTGGCAAAGTTTTCAGCAACTACCTCCTCAAAGACACTTTCTATCCCTTTTTCTCCCTCTTCTTCTTCTGGTATCCCTATAATGTGAATATTGTTCTACTTGGATTGGTCACACAGTTCTCTCAATATTCTTTCATTTTTAGAGATCCTTTTTTCTCTCTGTGCCTCAGCTTCTTTGTATTCCTCTTCTCTAGTGTCTATTTCATTTATTCTCTCCTCCACTGTATCCAACCTGCTTTTAATACCCTCCATTGTGTTCTTTAACGATTGGATCTCTGACCTGAATTAATTCCTGAGTTCTTGAATGCCTTTCCTTACCTCCATTAGGATGTTGATTATGTTTATTTTGAACTCCCTTTCAGGAAGAGTCACAAGGTCCATATCATTTAAATCTTTCTTGGGAGTTATATTAACAATTTTACTCTGGACAAGGTACCTTTGGCGTTTCATGTTTGTATATAGCGCCCTCTAGTGTCCAGAAGCTCTATTCTGGAGTTACTGAGCCCCTGAAGCAATGTCAGGTGTCACAGGGGAACAGTACTCGGGGTAGGAAAGAGCTGTTCCCTGCCTCCTGGCTCCTGTGCCTGTCTCCACTGCCGGAGCCAGTGGGCCAGGCACACAGATATATGTTTTTGTCCCAGAGCAGCCAGATATGGATGCCTGCTTTCCACAAGCAGCCAGAATCCCAGTCTCCCCAGGAACTCTGCCTGTTTTAACTTTCCAACCCAGGAGTCATACGAGTCTCATGAAAGCACCATGAAATGTAGGTTTGTGCTCCCAGTGCAGATCTCCAGAGCTAGGTATTCAGCAGTACCAAGCCTTTCACTCCCTCCCTGCTCTGTTTCTCTTCCTTCCACTGGTGAGCTGGGGTAGGGGAGGGGCTGGGATTCTGCAGAGCCACAGCTCTGGTACGTTACCCCATTCGCTGAGGCCTGCTCTTTTCTCAGTGTGTGCAGTCTGATGCGTCCTCTTTCCTGTTGCTCTCTTAGGATTAGTTGCTCCAATTAAATTTTCTAATTGTATCCAGTTTTAGGAGGAAGCCTCTGTCTCTCCTCTCACACCGCCATCTTTAATCTCCAATGTTTAGGAATGTATTTTTTTAATGTCCTTAAATATTTTTTAAATGGCAGAAATAAAAATATATTTCAAGTGAAAATATTTTAGAACGATTGAACTTTTTACTGTTTCATGCTGCTTACAAACCTAGTAGAATAACTCAATGCTGAATGCAAGAAATACGACCACCAAATTTCAGTAATTTTTAAAGTTTACATTATGTCATCATGAAGCCAACTGCTCACATTTTCATCATTTTTTTCTGCCAGGTTTAAAATCTTCTACTCTGAAAATTTCAGATAAGATGTTAATAATAAAAAGAAATTCTAATTAAAAGACTGGATTAATTTATTATAAAATTAATTACAACATCACACTTTCCTGAGGTTTTCCCATCTCTGAATTAGTCAAATGACCTTCATTTTGAATATCTAGTTTCTTGGACATTTTAAAATTCTAAAACCTATCCCTGCTTGGCTGTCCAGTCTCCTACCTCTATCAGCATAGATAAACAAAAAAACAACCACAGAACTAAAAATATATGAAAAGGGACAATCTTTTCCTAAATATCCTGACATTAGGTATTTCTGTTATCTAGCATTACAATAGAAGTTCATGAGGTTGAAGACTATTGCAGTAAATGACTTTTCCAATTATCATAGTCTCCAACTTCACTTTGGCACTTAATATAGCGTAAAACTATTTATTGCTCCTTTATTCCAGGGTCAGACACATTTTTCCATCTCTAAACTTTCAGCAAGTGTGAGCAGGTGGAAAATTTACCATGTTGTGAATATCTATCATATACAATAAACTCAACCTTTTAAAAATGTTTATTAGTGACTCCTTTATGAGCAACTAAATGATGCTGAATAAGTGTTTAAAGACTAAGTACTGTGTCTAGTAACTACTCTAGCTGGTGCTCCCTACTTCAGTTTCACTGATGCAGAAGTAAAATACAAGGATTATATCACATAATGCACAAAGTTAAACTCTATTTTGGGAAGGACAAACAGAACTAACTTTTGATATGTATACAATTCAAGCTGAAGAGATTGTATCTAGAGAGTTTCCACCCAGCCAAGAGCATTCAGCAGCTCTAGAAATACTGCATATCAGTTGAATTAAGTCTGATTATGAAAATTTTTATAAGATATACACATGTAGAACCACTTCCCTCTCCCAGAAATTATTCTCCAGATTTATCAACAAACAGTGTAGTAAACTTTAGGAGTGAACTATTTCTTCACATTCATCCATGATAGTATATTTTTCCTACTGGAAGATTTATTGTGAATGCCAAGGAATATATCCTAGTGGTCTCCAAAGTGGAGCACTCAAAATAATATTTTGGAAGGAAAGAGGGAAACAAAGAACTTCAATATGATTTGTACACTTGATCCTTTTAAATTTGCATTTTTGGATATAATTTACAAGAAACATAATTCAATACAGCATGTATAATATTTATAAATATTTACATACATCTGGCAAGGTCAAAACACTTTTACTAATGGAGGATATGCTCAGTAGTATTGAGATCACTGTTCTCTTACATCAGTGGAAAAGTCAAGATATTCCTTTTTATTGTTTATGAATGAAAAACCATTCAATAATGTACTTCAATTAGAATTTATATATCCAATGTTATTTATGATTTATAAAATGCTTTTTGCAAGTATATATCCCTTTTATGGAACCTATTCTATCAAAGCTCTGTTTGTTCTGGGAACCAGGTTGGTAAAAATGAACAGAAACATTTCATTAGTAATCCAACAACTTGCTACCTGCAAATCTTGGGTATTTTAACTACTCCAAAGTTGAGTTTCTTATCTGCAAGATGGGGAGAAGTTTGCCTTTTAAAGTTATTTCAAGGACTACCTGAACTAACATATGTGAAGTCTTGTTCAGAGTAAGTGCTGAATAAACTGTGATTGAAAGGAAGATTCAGTTGGCTCCAACAATTCTGCACACTCTCCTTAAAAATGTCTGAACAGATTCTCTACATCAGAATTTTATAAGGACTATGAAGGGATTAGTTACAATACCACAGTTTAGTAATAGTTATATAAATCATAAATAGATGAAGAAATGATGATATTCTGGGAAGACAACAGTCTGATATGAATCAGTAATCTCTTCTCCCTGGAGTGTTGCAGAAGCCCTTATGTCTTAACTAGAGCAGTGATTTTGACCGTGGTGGACTGTTTTTGGTGCTTATTATCTCAGGTCTACATGCTTTTCACAGAGAACCAAGAGTACACTGGGGATGTTTCAGTCATTTCCTTACATTGAAACTAATTATCAGTTGCAAGAAAGCTCAGCACTCTACATGGGAAGTACAGAAATCTACTCCATTGACACACAGTTTGTGAGCATATTCACGTTAAACATTCTTGTTAAATTTCCTGCCACATGTATTCATGCATATGATAATTTTCTGTAAAATGACTCACCTTGAAAGCCCCTTTCAAAACCCTGTCAGCTTGGGAAATCGTTTTTACAAAATAGAAGGGAATATTTTGAAGGTTGCTTTAGTTTAGGTAAAAAAAGAACAATATATTGAACAGAGTATATTACTAAGTACTTCATCTTTCCTTCCTTCTCTGGTTTTGTTAGATTTCACTATGCTGGTTTGCCCTCTAAATTCATATAGCTATAGCATCTGAAGTTGGAAAATATCCTCTTTCCATTAAAATTTTACAACCTGGAGTTTTCTATTTAATTGTTCATGCTCACTCAACTGGACAATTATACTTTTAGAAAGGTAATTTGAAGGTATGACTATGTAATATACTTAGACTATATAAAAAATGCATTAATTTCATTCAGTAACTACTTAAAAAAGTATCTTCTTTGCTAGCAACCTCAAGTCTGCTATAATAACATGGTATTGTAAAGAATACATCACTATATTTTCATGGATTTAAAGTAAATGGATATGATATGGAATTAATTTAGCACTTTTAGATTAAAAAAAAATACCTGGGAATAACCAAACTAACAATAGAATTGAATAAATCCAGGTAACTTTGATGAAACGGCACAAAACTTTCATGATGAAGGTGTAGGAAAATCTTTAATGACATTGAAAATGTTCACTGTATATTTTGAGTAAAAAGAGATTTAAAAAAACTGTAGGATAATTATGCTTCCATTTCTGCTAAAAAAATGTAGATAAAGCTTTGGGAAGATATTTAGAATGTTGAGTTACCTGTATGTCTTGTGATTATTTAGATTTTTTAAATTTACTTACCAATCTTTAAATATACATGTAAAAAGCTTAAAATTAATCATTATAAATAGAAAATATATAGATAATAATAATAAATAGAATAAAATATATTTTGGAGGAATGTTTGGTCATATCTACTATATGAACACTCTATCAGAAGTTCCACCGAGGAAGGTCAAGACCATATGGCTAGCTCTTAATGTAAAGGCTAGCAGAAGTTCTTAAAATGTTCCAGAAAACAAGAAATACCTGGAGAATTTGTCTAAAAATCAAGATTCCTAATGACTAGAGATTCTGATGAAATTCGTCTATTAGATGTGACTCCCAATTGAGCTACATTTTTTAACGAGTTCTGATGAAAGTGGCCAATAAGAAAGGACTGAAGCTGACATTTTAACTATGCTTTACCTTTTTCAACTGCTTATCTTTTATTCAGTAGAGTTTGTAGAAAAGGGCATTTTTGAATAGCAGAAAGTAAGCTGACCTGAGTTTTTACCTGACTGTCTGTAACACAGTCATAACTTTCAGTAATACCGATGGCATGATTGCAACAGCACTAGCATTCACCATAGTGGCTGATAGTTCTGTAACACCTGCTCTGTAAAAGGTACTGCCCACGTCACAAAATACACAGAGACAACCCAATACAAATAATAGAAAATTACAATGTCTGATGGAGAATTATTAGTTCTCATATTTCCACTAGGAAAAGGAAAAGTTAGAAAAGGCTGAAGAAGTTCCAGGAGAGATTTACAGATCACACCCAAGAGTGCATCCTGACTGAATTATGAGATGCTGGGATAAGTTACAGTTTTTAACACAAAGATGAACACATTATTGGATCATTTTGCCCTAAAATTCTTTAAAATTTATAGGTCATTTATAAAAAGTGAATTGAGTTCTACAGTGTTCTTTGTGCTTTCTGAACACACTCACAGTTCTGTTCTTCAGATGTGAAATAAGCATACTCCTCACTTGGTTTTCCTCTGTCTGCGAAAAAATGGTCTTTGGCCATTTCGTTCACTGTGTTTCTCCTGAAAGGCAAGTAGGGAGTGGATAGTGCCAAAGGAATTTCTATATGCCCCCATTTCTTTCTTTCTCTTCTCTTTCTCCCATCCTGTGCCCCCTTAAAGACAGTGCATCTACTACACTGAAGCCAGATCCCAACACTTAGTGTTCAGTTTAGGAGTGAAAGAGCATATGGAACCAAAAAGCCTAGGAGCTGTGAGGGGATATTAGTCCAGCCTAGAGCAAGAAGTTTTGAGTTATTCCTCTTACTATTAACGTGAAAATTGGTTTGACATTTAATTTGCTTTATTTCTTCAACCTGCTATAGGAGGCAAGGGAAAAATTGTATCCAGATACAAGCTGACACCCTTGCCTTTCTCACTTACGGGTACACACTCACACTTTTTTTTAATAGCTGATGGGATGAACATGAACATACTGAATATAATGACAAAGGAACTTAATAGGTCTCTACTGAACTGAGCCTCATTCTGCAGGTGTTTAATTCCTGGGTTGTCAAGCTGCTGCTTCTGAAAACTACATTTCTGCCCTCTGGTTTTTAATATACAACTTCTCAAGAGTTAACTTTTTTTTTCCTTCTTTTAAATATTTAAGATTCTTTTGACCAACAGTTTCTATGCAGAGGCTCTGAATTAGACTAGGAAATATTTCTCTTAAATTTCTGCCATTTCCATTCAAGTTGCTCAAGTACTGACATCTTTTACTCATAGAGGCTTCCTTGGAGAACTTCTGCAAAAGGAGAACGGTACAATGAATATCCTAGATTTCATAGAAACTCTCCTCTACCCTTTCCCTACCCAAATAATTGAAATATATCTTGATATAAACACCCAAGCACTGGTTTTGCAAAGATGAATGGCCTAATATATTTTTAGTGCTGTCAGGATAAGGAATCTTGACTGGTTTCTTTGGGATAGAATGAACATTTTCATTTCTATCACACTGTGTGTAAGTACCTAATATTTACCAAATCAACTGAATATACTAAAAAGCCTTGCGCACACACAAAAAGACCCAAATTCAAAATGCAATATTCATATTTTCAGTATGTGCTTTGTTGTAAGCCCTAGGTTAGATATGGGACAATGGTCTGAAACAATATTGCTACAAACCTGAGGGGTTTGCATTTTGCAGTAGAGGCAGCCTGCTCAGACCTCTGCCATATTGAGTCAGCACCTACCTCTATATCCCAAGGATTGTTTACTTTGAACACCTGTGACTCTTTGCCCACAAGTGTTGTTCCAGCACAGGGGCACACTTGGCCCTTGTAAGGGGTGAGCCAGAAGTGGCAGAAATAGTGCTTCTGGGTGCAGCTGATGGAAACATAACCCATTTCTGCACTTGGAGGGAGTAACTATGAGATGTGTTCTCTCCTGCCTCCCAGACTTTACAGAGGAATTGTGCTCAGCTATCCCTAGTGGTAGTCTGCTCAGTGAAACACCCTTTCTAGATTTCTTCTCTTCCCTGTTTTACTTCTTCATTTCCCGGACTATATCCTGGAATCCCCTTCCAAATGAAGTACCTATACCTACACCCTTGTTTGTACTTGATTGGGATTATATGTCTGGGGTCTCAGATAATTCAATTGCTGAATTTCTCAGTTCTCCTACATGTAATTTCACACCGTCTCCCTTTCCATGTAGTCTCTCTAGCAGGAGTGTCACATATCTTATGTGACATCTTTAATGCTCCCAAGAATGCCAGTGTAGAAGCTGCGACTCCTTCTTAAGGCTATGGCCTGGAAATGGAATAGTTTCACTCCTCACACATTCTATTGAAAATATCCATATAACCTGCCCAGATTTAAGGAGAGCAGAAAACAGAAAGACATGGATCCCAGAAAACAAGGTTCCTTGGGACCACCAATGTGGCCCACTGTGAACTACCTCCTGTGGTGTGTAGCACTACATCCCTACAAAAAAAAAGGGTAGGAGGAAAGTCTAATACTTCGCATATGATTCAACTCTTGCATCACTCATTAACAGGCAGATGTTAAAAATAAAACAAAGATAATTACCTACAGATTTCTAATTCTTTTTTTTCAATTTCTTTACAAGAAACTGTGGAACTCTCATATGTGCCCTACATATTTTTAGGCACTGTGGGAGTACTTGCCCTCAATGAGCACAGTAATTCCATCATTTCAGTCATCTTCCTATGCTTGGCATAGTCCTTATGGCTAGAACACCCTTGTACACACTGTTCCCTCGCCTTGATATCACTTAGCTATTTCATTCATTGTTACCTTCAGTTTATTCTTTAATCCATATCAGTGTCGCTTTTTAAGGACAATTTCTCTGATCTCCCTGATTCAGAGCTCTTTATACATCATCTTTGAAACCTTCAGTAGAATCACACTTCTTTTATCCATTGGTTTCAGTCTCTCCACTAGTTCTAAATTCCATGAGAATAGGGAGTCTTGTGTTTGTGAGACACCATTTCCTAGCACCTGGCGTAGCACCTGAGACACAGTTAGCACTCAATAAATATTTACTTAATAAATTGGTGAATGAATGAATGAATGAATAAGTCTTAATGGTGTGCCCTGGTTGTTACATGTTCTATTTCTCTATGGTTATTCTCTAGAAATATACTTCAAAAAAATTCATCCTTTCCCCACTTATCATTGTTTGCAGCAACATAAAACCATATTTTAACAAAGAATGTAAAAACAACCTAAATCCTGGAGCTGTCAGCATAATTCAAAGAAATTCGTACAAGCCACAACTTTCATCTTTCTGAAATCTTTGTTTTGTTTCTCCTGTGAGCCCAGTGCCTTTACATCAGGACTTAAGCCATCTATTTCTATAATCTCATACACTTCCAGATAGATTCTAAAAACCTGTTGAATCACTGAAGGTATAGGTTTAAAAGGCATAGTTAATTATTTAACTAAAAATTACAATAGAAATGGTTCAAGATGTTTCTGCTTCAAATTTAAAAATTAAAAATTTAACATCCAGTTATTCCATTGGATGTATACTGTAAAATGCAATTAACCCAGTGAAACAACCTAGCATTTAACCTTTCAAACAAATTCATACTTCTAAGCTGTTCTTTGTCTATAATCATATTTGATTTACTTAACTTGTCAAGTCTATGACTGTGAAATTAGGTATAATAATGAAAGAGATGGATAGAATTTTTTTACAGGTTTATTTGATGGAAACCATGTGTCATCATAAATTTATATATATAAACATATGTATTTGTCAATTGATTATATTTAAAAATTGAGAATTCAAAATGGCCCCAAGGTAGGGTACATATCAATTGATATATATCATACATATATTTCACATGTAATTTTCTAAACATGGTACATGTGAGGCTTTATTCATTCTACAAAGAATGCCCTTCTAGCACTTTGTTGCTATAATCCCAATTCAGGTTGGCCTATTTTAAGTGAAACATAAATAGCCAATATTTATACAATTTTCAGTGGATAGGCTCTTCTAATGAACCTCTGCTCAGTATTTGCTAGAGAATATAAATTCTTTCTCAAGAAAGAATATTGCCTGTCTTATAAATGCTGTGGCTTGCACAAAATCTTGCAAATCCAACAAAGCTTTAGGTTCTTAGTACACATAAAATTTGTCTATTCATTCCTGGGACTATATATGCTTAAGCATCTGCAGTGGGTCTTACGTCCCTGAGAGGTGTCAGCTCACTTGAGAGGGCACTTATATTTTAGAGCAGCATTATCCACTATTCCCTCCCAGGCATTATCTGTTTGGAGGTGCAGAAAAAGCTAGCTGGCAGCATTATCTACCCCTCAGGCAGAAATGTTGATGGCATTATTAAATGACTGATTATTAAATGACTATTTAATGATTATTAAATGACTGATACTGATATGAGACAGATACTGATACCAACAGTAGTAGGCAATATTTTAGAAACAATATCATCTCTTTTTCTTTGTTTTCTTTTTCCACTAGTCACTTATGTATGTTTGGGATATAGAACATAAAAAAAGCAAAAGAGTACTGAAAAACTTCCTGTTTGATTATAGGAGGAAATTTCTGAATTTCAGGACACAAGTATATATAATTACTTTAAAAATATTCAAAATTTTCATTTTCTCAAACCATCTATTTGTTAAGAATTCAGAAGATACTAATACTTCTTAGTGTGCTTTAAAATCCACATGCAACATTTTAACTAAAGGAGCTGAAAATACTACCCAAACCATTGGTAAGACTGGAGACAGTGTTTGAAATTATTTAAAAAATGTCTTCCTTGCATCTGTTGGTCTATTTCTCTTTAAATATCAACTGTCCTGCTTGAAAGACTAACATTGCTTTTTTCTAGTTTTAGAAACCCAGCCAGCTGTGAATAACTCTGATTAGAAGGAGTATACTCTTGTGTTTTCATTTATTATCCTTATCATTATTCATACTTAATGTGTAAAAGGTTTTTCCTCTTAATACTACATTTGGGCTCCATTCTATGCACGGTCTTATATCAAATCATTTATCTTTAAAAAAATTTGGCTTTGAGTGAAATTTGAAAGACTTCAGTATATTACCATTTCTTATATACGAATTTTGAAAACAAAACTTCAAGATACAGTGATTCATATAGTCTTGTGCAAAGATTGGATTATTCTCTCGCACAAACTCAGTTTTGAACTGTACCCTTAAAAACCAGCTGTCAAATATTTAAATACCACGATATCATTACACATATTTGTGGCTTGAGGGTATATTACTAGATCAGTGTGCACAGAAAAATAAATTAGCCATGCAGTTTAAAATCAGTAGTTCTATAGTCTTGCTTGTCTTGGTCATTGACCCCACATGTGACCTCAGCAGAAAGAGATGCTCAAGTTCAGTGTAACTTCTAGATGGGGTTAAATGTACACTACATGAAAGGCAAAGCATACAGTACTTTCATAAATGATACTTTATGATTATTTCCCTGAGTTCAACTTCCTGGGATCCCTCTTAATTTTCTTCTAAATCATTTGGAGTGGCATCACAGTTCTCATCCTGAGATAGACAAATTCAAGGCAGGAAAATGGATGAGGAAAACAGCCAGCAAACCTCAAGGAAAGAGATAAGGACATAGTAATTCTAAAGGAGTCATGTCTTCAAGGTTTAGAGATTTCTACAGCCTTAAAGTGGTCACAGTAACTGCTCCAGATCAGTCTATAAAACTGACTATAGAATTGGAACTTGAATTGGAAGCTCAGCCATCATGTATGCTCCTCGATATGAACTGCAACAATCTTACAGGTAAACACAGAAACATGCACATATTTATTCAGTTGGCAAGTCATTCTCCTGCTCAAGGACACACACAGACACTTACACACACACACACACACACACACACACACACACACACACACACACACACACACACACAATGGATAACAACCACAAATGTTAACTATTTTTCTTGATGTGTGCTCTTTTAAATAGAAGTTTCTGTAGCAAGAATAATTGTGGAAGAGAAGAACTTATATATCACCGAAGATTTTTCTATGTTTGACCAAAAGATAGCTTGGGAGCTATTTAAGGTAGAGATACCAGGCAAAATGCTGGACATCTAGTTATAAATTTCAGATAAACAAATGTTTATTACATGTAATATACTTAAACTAAATATTATTTGTTGTGTATCTGAAATTCTTATTCACCTGAACTTTTTCATTCATCCTGAATTTTTATTCACTAAATCTATCAACCTTAATTAATCTAAGATTGTCATTTAGTGGTGAAGTTTTAAACTTATAAATATCATCTAAGTACCATACAATTTTACATTCTCTTTTAGAAGACACGTTTTAATACAGTCAAATTAAATATAAAACATTCTGATCAACTAATTGCTAAATAAGAGAATCCTAGTAGTTGATAGCTATTTGACTAGCTGCTGAAAAACATCAATGCTTTTGACAAACCTTAATTAATGAAATTTCATTTGTGATGATGGTCATGGTTTCTGAATGCTAGTTTCTAAAATGTGAAGAAATTGGTCAGTGACCTCTCTCCCTCCCTTCCCCTCTCCCCCTTTCCCTCTCCTATTTATTCCTTCCTTCTTGCCCTCTTTTTTCCTTTCCCTTTTTTCTTTTTTCTCTGTGATATCTGACCTCAAAGATGGCCCCCAGTGCCTGGTTCTCAGGTATTTGTCCATTTGTTTAGGTTCCTCCCAAAGCATATCTAGGCTGGTGACTGTGACTAGTAGAACACAACAGCAACAGCAGTGGTGATTCCAAGCTTTTCTGTTTGTTTTTGGGAAGCCTGCAGCTATACGTGGCTGCAGTGGCAGCTGGCTGGACTCGTGGGTGGCTGCCCAAGATCTAGGCTTCTCTGCTGAGAGGTGGGTAAGCAGCAGCTGTGCTGATTTTTGCCTATTTGAGCAGGAATAAGGCTAGGCCTGGGCAGGTGGGAAGGCAGCAGGCTAGGGTAACACCCCTCAAAGCAGGAAGGCACAAGCCTAGAGCCAGCTGGAGGCAGCTCCTGTCTTTAGCCCTTAGCAGTCTAGTAAGTTGCCCTCGACAGAGCAGGCCATGCTGCCAGCCCCAGCACTTAGCGGGTCTTAGAAGCCGGGCCCCTCAGAGACTGCAGGGGAGGCAGGTGCTGGCGCACCCATCGCGGTCATGTATTCCAGGTTGGACCTATATTCCAGGACTGACCCCAGAAGCCAGGGGCCTTCCCTGTGGCCTGGGCCTGCCCCGGCAGCCTGACAAGCCCACCCTAGGGGCTTCTGGGAGGGGCAGGACTCCAAAACCTGCTCCTACAAGGTAGGTCTTCTGCCCAGAGAGATCTGAGGCGCACACTGGTTAGTGAGGGCCTATGACAGCTTGCCACACAGGATGGGCAGGATGAGGGCATGTCTGTCTGTCTTCTCAAGTGCTGTCCCCAGGAAGCCTGGCTTCCTGCTATCATGCCGGTTCCCAGGGCGGCAGGGATTTGTTGGGGCTTGTAGCTCAGGGAAGGTGAGTGACTGAACTGGCTCCCTTAAGGTTGGACACTCACCCCTGTGGGCAGCAGGCAAAGGCAAGTGGGCTCAGTTTGAAGATGGCATGGTAAAGTCCCTGGGGGCTTCTGGGAGTGAGGAACTGTAGTCTTGAAAGACAGTGTGGCATCTGCTTCATTCTCTTGGATTACTTCTCAGGGCATAGCTGCCATGACATGAGAGGTTCTCATGGTGGAGTGTTAAAGTCTCTACCCATCAGCCAGTGAGAAGCTGAAGCTTTCTATTCATAGCCATGTGAATGAGCTATCTTAAAAACAGACCCCGAGTCCCAGCCAAGCCTTCAGATCTCTGCACTGCCAGATGACATTTAGCTACAAGCTCATGAGATACCTTGATCACCCACCCAATGCAATCTGATATGACTGACTTTCAGACATTGTGTGAGATGATAAATGTTTATTGTTTTAAGCTGTTAGGTTTTGGAGTAATTTGCTGTATAAAAAATATAACTAATACTCTTGGGAAATCTGCTTTGAAAATAGATTTTTTGAAATAAAGATTTCATACTAATATATTCATTTAGTCCAAATATCTTTGAGACCATGAATCTTTGGAGCAAAAAGAATATTCTTAAATATAATTTCATCTATTTTCAAATTATTGTACTTACACCACTGATCTGAACATTTTTATTCTAGCCACATGTTTTCCTAGCATTCTTACTCCTAGTTGAATATTATGCAGGATTGTATTATATATACAAAATCTAGACTATTCCTCTAATCTTATCTGCTCAAAATTTTTTGTAGTTCTACATATGCTGATAAATAGCTTTGTAGAAGACTATGTAGTAATAATGGCACAGTCAGCATTGATGGTCACCATTTCGTCACACATTACATTCTCTTTGCTGTAGGTGGGATCTTAATGATTCTAAGCAACAACTTGTAATGCTGATGCCTAGAAGTCATTGCTATATTGACCTTTCAGTGTCTCAAAATATCAAAAACTAGTATTTTTCATGTAAAATGAAATACATGCAAAATGCTTTTCATGAATATACATATTAGTTTATGAAGACATTCACATGGTCTTGATATGTGAAACAAAACCAACAAAACAAACTTCCTTTACCTGATACTACTAGGCTAGCACATAACTCTCTCCTTTATTTCCTTGTCATTTTGATGTCACACAATACTCATTTGCACCAACAACATTCTTTTCTTTTGCTGATTTTTTCTTTTGCACAGGATCTCATTGTCAGATTAGTATTTCTTCATGTTTATACTTAAGACTATCTTGAGAATACTTAATCATTTTGCCCTACTAAGCTTAATCTGGTAGCATTAGTGTTTACAAAGTACAGTCACAGAAATGGGGCTCTCAGATTTACCATGTCACCTATGTTTTATACAACCACAATACACACTGTAATATTTTTCTTATAAATTTAAGACCTCACTGCATTTGTGATACATTTGATTTTAAACACAAAAAAAGTCTTCCTTAATAGGACCATTTTTTAGTCACTATAAAATAATTAAAACTACCACGTATGTTAATTTCTAAAAATTAAAGAAACGTAGTCTACTAAGGTTTAGGTTCTTTTTAAAATTCCTTTGAAAAAATTTTTTTCTTGGCTAAAAATAAAATGTCATTGTGTTATACTTTTATAAAGCCAAAGAAGCAGGTACATTTAAATAGTATACTTCTTGAAAGAATGGTTTACCTCTTTACAACTGTTTCCTACACAGTCTGTGATTGTCAAAATATTCTGACATTGGAATATCTCAGAATAAGGCAAGTTGTTTCTTCACCTGCTCAGCTACTCAAGAAACATAAAGCCTTTATGCCATATTAGAAGTGAAACTATTTAATGAAATATATATGAATGGCTGTTATTCTATTTGAGAAAAATTAGTTCCAAGTTAGAGTTTTATCATTCCACTAATCAAAAAACCAAATGTTTCTAAAATGAATAACAGAAGTATTTTACCTACACATATATAAGATTTTAAGACTTTCTAAGCATATTATTCAAAGAAAACATATACAAGTATTCCAGGTGGGATAATTTATTGATTTGCCAAACAATTATTGAGCACTTACTCTGTGTTAGGACATATGCTAGGTGCTAGGGTTGAAAAGGCTTACAGTTGTATTCCCTATTTTTGGACAGGTTTTGATAACTGAACTGATGTAAAACGTCAAAATAGTACATGTGCTCCAGCCAGGGATAAAATGGGCCATAAAAAGTCATCTGAGATAATCTTACTGAAACAAAACGAGAGGGCTAGTGGAATCTCCTGTAAAGTGAATCTGAGAATATTTCATCTACAAACCTCCACTTGCCAGTGTTGTGAACTTTTAGGTACATCACGTAATGTAAATGAAAAGTGGAGGACATGGTTAGGTCACTCAGGAGGCAATTTGAGGGCCAAATAATTCTAAATTCTAAGAAAATCTAGATTTAGCAAGCATGAGCAACTATTGTCATAAGTTTTTTCCTTAATGTTCAATCAATATTGGCTATTTTCACAAAATTCTGTTACATACCATCCAACCTGAATATCATGCTAAAGTAATCAATCTAATGACTTATCTTTGTGTTTAATGCCTACTTCATAGTAGGTGCAATAAAGGTTGAAAGAATGAAATGAATGAATATTCATAGGCAATTCATAAAAGACATTTCAATCTGATAATAGCAGAATTCTGTTGCCCGCTGAAATCATTACTTATGTCTTGTAGTTAATAGTCCTTCAGAATGGCCTAGAGATGTAAGAAACAAAATTCTGCTGTATAGATGTGACTGTTAATATTTTTGTGATCAGTAAAAGCTACTCAAATGTAAGGAAGCAAGGTAAGATTTAGGTAATAATCATGCTGCTTCAACATGTAACACAGTGTTAATAAGTATAGCTGCTATGCTGTACATTAGATCCCTAGAACTCAGTGATCTTATAACTGATTTTGTGCCCTTTAACCAGTATCTCTCATTCCCCAATGCCCTGCCCCTGAAACCACCATTCTTCTCTCTGCTTCTATGTACTATCTTTAGATTCTACATATAACTGAGACCATGTAAAATTTTATTTTCTGTGTCTTGCTTATTTCACATAACTTAATGTCCTTCAGGTTCATTCATCATTTTACCATGTATATGTATATCAAAACTTCATGTTATATACCTAAAATATAAATAATTTTTATTTTAAAAAATCAAAAAAGATCTGTGGACAATTTTTAAAAAAAGAAAATCACAACGCTTGAATGAAACTTGAAAGATCACTCAAATCATAGTATTTTGTTAAAATGCAAGTGTCTATTTTATAGTAATTCCTAGTTTTAATTTAATGGTGTCCCCTTTTCAATATAGCACTCAGCTATATTGAAAAGGGGACACAAAAAGTATCTAGAACAGTAAAATAAATATGTGAATTATATGTGGAGATTAAGCCAGTAAAGTGTATTACTTCTATAATATTATATTCCTGTAAGCCTGACACATGAGGATATGAATTCTTTTTTCTAATATCCTAAAAATACAGTTGAGTTAGTACCTGTTGATATGGAGTACAAGACAGTATTACCATGTGTCTAACTGCACGTCAGAAATAAATGGAAGAAAAATAGGTTTCCGATAAAACACACAAAAATTGTGGAAAAGGACAGATTAGTTTAAAGCCAGATGGAAACTGTGAGATGCTTTGAAAAAGGAATATTCAGCTTTTACATAGTTTTGATCACTGGAGGACTCTTTTTTCACATTAATTGTTGTCTAGAAGACAGAAATACTCTTTTATTTATTTTGTATTATTTTTTATTTTATCTATTTATACGATAACATAAGGGGCAGAGCAACAGCCAGTTATGGTTTCAAGGAAGTGGCATTACCTACTTGTAAGAGGTAATAGGTGGGAACCTGGATGGATTCCTGTGAAGGAATATAGAAAGTATCTGAGACAAACTGGACACATGTATGCTTTCCGTAGTTAAACACGAAGGGACATAGCCGTTTTGCCTTGCCTTCACCAACAATCTGATGCTCTTAGTGCTTTGAAAAAAGGCTCACTGTCATAGTGCATAGGCAGGCTGGCAGAAAACTGAGCAGCCTAGGCTGACTGTTACTTTGATTGGTCCCCTTACTTCACTATCTCCAAAAGTAATAGGGTAAGTCCTGAGTCAGGAGCCGAAAAGGGAAGCGACACCTCTGTCCTATATAACCTGACAGTGTTCCAAATGGGCAAGATGCCATGTTAGCAGATGGCCTGGAAGTAAATTAACATGTCCCCTGATTTACAGTTTATATTTACTGCTGGACGATGCCAAAGTTGCAGTTTCTGCAAATTTTGTGTTTCTAAGTTTATGGGGATGAGGCATATAGTTCAGCCAAGAGCGTATTACATTTGAAATGGACCAAGAGAGGCTGTGATATGTTCTACTCAGATTGATTTTAACATGACTGCTTTTATGTAAAACCCAGTTATTCCTCTGGAAGGTTTTTCTGATATAGTCAAATTGTTACATATTATTTTCATTATATCAAACTGAAAAATCAAGAAGAAATTTAGTATGCATTCTCAAAATCATACAATTTTATTTATTGAACTAATAGTTATATAGTACCAGGAATTGTTCTAAGTGCTTTAAAATACAGTGTCCATCCTAATAAAAATCCTAATAATGAGTTTTCCATACATGTTTATTCATTGTCTCTCTTTTTTTGTCTAGGCATGGATAGTCACTCCTTTCTCTCTACTCCCATAAGCACAGGTCTGTAGATTGACGCAGCACAGATCACATTGTGTTTTTGTCAAGACTATATGTGTCTGTGTGCCCACTGAACTGTGAGCTCTGAGACAGTAAAGATTTATCTTATTTATTTTTGAAGCCATAAGAACTAACCTATGCTAGATATATATATTAGGAAGCCAACACATATTTGTTAAAGGAGTCGCTTAATATTAATTCACTATCTTGATCCTAAACTAGAATTTGGATTTGAATCATTCAGTCTTAGGGCTTTGGGTGAGAAGTCAGAGGAGAAACTGATCTATGAACGAGAGACTGAGGCACCAGAGGGACTGAGGGCTAGAATGGCTGGTGCCATTTGATCAATAGCACAATCAGGACGATCACCATAGGCAGTTTAGAACAATGAGGTCAGCAAACCAGCTTCAGTAGGTGAACTTCCCTCATTATCACTGTCATTTGACTCAGCTCAAAAGAATATTAACCTCAAAGTTCTACCCATGTCTGTTCTGCCCATTAATTATAGTAGTCAAATGTGAAACTTAGTCTAACACATAAGGTTTTAATTTATTGGAAATTTTATGAAATTTATTTGTTCTTAGGAACCAAACTGTATTTTGTCACTACAGAAAAAAAATGCATTGTTATTCTTTTGCATCTGTTAGAATACAGACTAGAGTTAGACTATCAGTGCTAGAGATGCAAAAACCAAACCCTTTAAGTACTGAAGCATTTTCACACCACCATGAATCTAAAAATAATTTTTCTCTCCTCCTCTTAATCAAACTCTACACAATCTTTATCATCCCAAATACATCAATATAGACTGCTAATCTTTTTATATTACTCAGAGATTACTCTAAAGATTCCTTTGGAATTCCTGATACTTTCTCTTCAAATCATTTTTTCCAAATATTTCTCCACAATATGAAAATATGCAGATATAATATTCCATCCTGTTTTTCCTTTTGGAGGAGTCCACAGGATTAAACAATCATGCTCTTTAATGACTATTCTTATATGATGGATTCATTATAAAAGTGTTTAATGTGCATACCTACAGCCTATGGGAAGGAGAAAAACCAGGTATTTGGGAAGATAGAACTTATAAGGTCTTCTGTATTTTCATATTTCCTGCTGAATAGACACAGACTACTGAAGCAGAAGCACCACCTTGTTTCTTATTTCATACTATAAACATAAACGGAGAAGAAAGTCATTCATTGCTCAGCATTAAAACTAGTTATAAACTCTAAATTTAAGGTAAATATTGCAGATTCATTTCCCCAAAAGTAGAGAATCTGTGTTTTTTTAAACCTAAAATTCTGAAAACTTAAGTAAAATATTCACATTCAAAGTTGAGCTTGCAGTGTCTAAAAACTAGAGAAGAGAAGAACATACTAATCAGTGTGACTGATTAAGATATTGAGGCTAAGATATTCACCTAAAAGCCAGTGTCTTGGAAGGAATCTGAAAAAGAACCCTTCTCATTTTAAAAAGTAGCTTTAGAATCAGATTACTTTGCAAAAAAAAAAATGTAACCGAAGTGTAATAATTAAACTACTACAACAAGCTTTGATCCAATTCATGGAGGGCAGTGACATGTATTGTTTAATAATGTTATCAATTACAGGGGTGGCATTTGATAAAGACACATTTCCTCCTTTTATTGGTCTGTCAGTTAAAAGGACTGCTCTCTGGACATCACAATGGAAAACTGTTCTATCTTCTTTAAACCTCCTGAAATCATAATTTGACTCAGGGCATATATTTTTGTAGCCACAGGTGTACTTCTGATAATCCTCCTTTTCTGTTCTTATATTTGTAGTAAGCTTCCAAATTTAAAGTATATACACCAACCATCATTGTCTGTTCATCGTCATCTTTCCTCTTGACTGTCTCATTGTGAGCACCTCCACCTTAGATCTACCATGTTTACATCCAGCATGATATTCTGCCCTCCTCCTACCTCTGTGGTTTCCAGCAATACTAGCTGCACAGATTTGTGAGGCATTAAAAGTCAAAACTGTTGACCAGAATGTGTAATAAAGATCAGAAAGTGAGAACACAGTGGTGAAAAATGGTCCCTGATGAGGCCATTTTCTGCATGTGGAAAGAAGTACACATAACAGGCTAGTCATGTAGAGCATTCACTACTAATGGCCTTTGCATTATAATGTGCTAATGCCCATTGATGAATTTTGAATAGTAAAATCAGGCTTACAGTATAGAATAGTCAGGAAATGGAAAAATATGTATTATCAGGGTACCATAACATATTAGTGTGCATGAGTGTTTATTGTTAAATAGTTAGAAAGGTGTAAGTAAGAGGACTCTGGATTAAACAGAAGCTAAATTAAATTACTCTACTTAATTAAAAAATATAAGCAATTTGATATGCCATGTATGTCTTTTCTATAGAACTGGATTCCTCCATTCTATCATTTTAGCTGTTCCTTTTTAATATTAACACCATCATGGTGATGCATGTATCACTGGGTATGGATCCTTTTATTATTCAGTGAAATTTCAAAGATATTTATCTCTCTATAAAATCAAGATTCTATAATTCATGACTGTCACATTTCCTTGAGGGTGAAATTTGTCCCTTTTCTTACAGTCTTCAGTTTTTCATACTTGGAAATCAGCTAACCTATTACGTATCCCTCTAACTACAAACAAATTCAATTCTGTTTTTAAAAAGAAAGAAAAGAAAAAGAAAAATTAATAATCATCCCCATCATCCCTCTTTCTCCTATTTCTTTATTTAGATTCCAAAATCCTTTGAATTGTATGGATCTTTCCTTCTTAACTCACTATGATCTGCTTAATGACAAAGCACTCCAACAGAACTCGTCAGGAAAAAGACGACTTCCTATTTTTATATCCAGTGCCCGTTTCTTCCTTATTATCTATGAACTCTGCAGGAAATGTCTCTGAGTTGATCATTTTTGTATTCTTTCCATATTTCCACAGAGTTTCAACTCCCCAGTAACCTTTCCAAGTTTCTGAATATTCCCTGGAAATTTTCTTTGCTGGCTCCTCTTTCAGCTACTTAGTCAGAAGATACATTTTATATATATAAATAAATACTTATATATATAATATTATATATGTATATATATATATATATAAACTGTGGGTACGCTTTATATCTAAGGCACATTTAATATTGTTTTTATTATGGTAAGGACACTTAACATGGGAATTACCGTCTTCAAAAATTTAAGCAGGTAATATATTGTTGGTCACTATAGGTGCAATTTTGTACACCTGATCTCTTGGACTTACTTATCTTGCTTAATCAAGTTAACCAAAACTTTATTCTCATTGATGAGTAACTACCTCCCCCCACCTCCCATTAACTCCTGGCAACTACCATCCTACTCTTTGATTCTATGAATTTGACTATCGTAGATAACCTCATGTAAGTGGAGACATGCAGTATTTGTCTTTCTGTGGCTGGCTTATTTCACTGAGCACAATGTCCTCAAAGTTCATCCATGTTGTCACATACTGCAGATTTTTTTTTTTAATATATGAACAACAGTCCATTGTATGTACATATCACATTTTCTTTGTCAATTTATCTGTCACTGGACATTTAGATTATTTCCACATGTTGGCTATTGTGAATTGCAATGAACATGGTAGTGTTAATATCTCTTTGAGATCTTGATATAAATTCTTTTGGGTAAATACCCAGAAGTGGGACTGCTGGTTGATACAGTCATTCAATTTTTAGTTTTTTGAGAAGCCTGCATACTATTTTCCACAGTGGCTGCACCATTTTACATTCCTACCAACAGTGTGCAGGGGTTCTACTTTCTCCACATCCCCAATGACACTTTTCTTTTTTATTTTTTTTCATGATATGTATCCTGGCAGGTGTTAATCCTCCATTGTCATTTTGGTTTACATTTCCCTGATAATTTATGCTGTTGAGAACCTTTTTATATTCTTTTTGGCCATTTGTATGTCTTCTTTGGAGAAATGTCAATTCAGGTCTTTTGCCCTTTTTGAAATCAGATTATTTGTTTTTTGCTGAGTTGTGAGAGTTCCTTATATATTTTGGAGATTAACTCCTTCTCAGATAGATGGGTTGCAAATATTTTCTCTCATTCTATGGGTTGCCTTTCTACTCTGTTGATTCTTTCTTTTATTCTGCAGCAGCTTTTTAGTTTGATGTAGTCCACTTGTTTTTTTGTTTTTGTTGTCTGTGCTTTTGGTGTCATATCAATGATGTCATTGTCAAGACCAGTGTGATGAAACATTCCCCCTTTGTTTTCTCTAAGAGTTTTGCACTTTCAGGTCTTACATTTAAGTCTTTAATCTATTTTGAGTTTTTTTAATCAACAGTTTTGAGTTGATTTTTGTGTATGGCATCAGAGTCCAATGTCACTGTTTTTGTGAGTGGATATCCAGTTTTCCCAACACCATTTTTTAAAGAGGCCATCCTTTCCCCATTGATTCTTGGCCCTCAAGGTACATTTGATTATAAAGCTAGAGAGCACTTTAGATGTCATCTATTTTAGGATGGATGATGCTAAAGTAGCACCATTCAAATACTGGAAGAGCATCTGCCAGCACGATCTGTTCTTGACAACTTGCAGATAACAGTTTTCCAAACTTTTTCAGAAGCCTGATTCCCCCTCACTTCTTTTCATCTGTAAACATTCATACCCTTCCCACCTTTGTTATCCAAGTGTAAACATCAATTTGCCCGCATAAACACTAACACCTGGGAATCTCCATGCTTTTCATCTTTGTCCTTTTTGTATGAAGGAATTAAAGGAAAGAGAGTTAAATCAGGAAGTGTCTTAATTTCACCTAAATAGTTGATGCTTACTGGGAAACTGGGCCCTAAACATATAGTTTCTTAACTTCTTTCTCATTTCAATCCTTTTATTCTCAAATAATATAGGTTAAATCTCTTACAAACATAATTTAACATGCACCAGTTGGGTTTGGCCTTGGGTACAAAGAAGGTCTCTGTCCTTGAGGAACTCACACTCTATTAGGAAAGCCAGGAGCACAAACAGATACTTTAAAACAGAATATAGTTCATTAATTTAGACACCTTTAATTTATGACTGCTTACTACATGTTCAGCACTTTTATTTTAGGCATTAGGGATACCATGCTGAACAACATATACATGTATATGTATACATATGTACATATATAAAATATATTCTTAATATTTATTATTTATATATATATTTTTTTTCTTTGCCTCATGAAGCTTCAGATTAGCAGAAAAATAGACAAATAATTACAAGTGAGAATATGTTTTGAAAGGACAACACAGGTACTGTGAGAAGAGTTGCTAGTTTTAGCAAGTAATAATATAAAGGCATTCAGTTAACTTTGAATTTCAGATAAACAATAAACTCGTTAGTATACACAAGTCCCATGTGGTTCTGTATTTTATAAGTGGAATATCTAACTTGGATTGAGAGAATCAGAAGGCTAAATATATATTAACTAAATAAAGGGGTGGTGGGGAGATAAAAGGATGGAATTTTATTTCAGGAAAACTGAGCAGCAAGTAAGAAGGCCCAAAGATAGAAAAAAGCATGGATCGCTCACGCATTAAAAAGGAGCTCCATGTGGTTGGGTTATAGAGTGCAAGGAGGATGAGAACAAATTTGTGGAGGTAGAAGAGGCCAAGATTATGGGGGATCTAGGTTGTGTTTTTGATTAAGAACTATGAAAGGCAAACGCGAACGATATGCCTGAATTTGGTGGGACATCAGATTTCCAGAGAGGGGTCTGGGCGGCTGGAATGTTTCAAAGCTCTAGTGCAGGGGCCTGCGCTGAATGCACCTGTGTGTGACTTCACAGAACACATTTAATATACCGAAGTACAATTATCATATTAATTAATGTAACAATGTATATACTTTGTTAATAACATATTAAATATTGAGATCTATTAACAGGCCTAATAATATTGCAACTTTAAATTTTTAATGAATATGAAAGAAAATTGTTCATATTATGTAATTTTTATGTATTACATGTAATGAATGGTATTTGTACATACTATTAAAGTGATACAAAAGTACCATGATTTCTATTCATGATGAATATACAGATAACACTAACTACTATGGTTTGGGGTCAATATTCCTAAATGAAGAAAATGTTAAATATTAGGATAATGAAAATAAAAGTGTTATCTTCTTTCATCCAAGATCACAACCACATGAATTTTATTCATGGACTCCTTGGAAGTCCTTGGGTATCAAGTCAGGGTCTTCTGTTCCAGCTATATTCATCATACCAAAGAAGACTCTTTGGTATCTATCCTCCTACAGTGTTAGGCAGGGCTGCCTTTTTACCCAGTGTGGTAAAAGCAAACAATTATTAAGAACCTACAGTTCACAACAGATGACTTGAAAATGGCCATTAAATATGAAATGATATGGATTTTTTGTTTGGTTGCTTCTGCTTATTATATTTAAATTATGTTTGTCACTGTATGTATTTCAAGAACGGCAGTTTAGGTGATTCCTCTCTTAATTTGGCAATGCTACTTACAAACCATTGCATGCCAACCACTGAATAAAACTTCAGATCCTTTGAGGCTAATGCCATATACCTGGTCTATCTTGACCATCTGGATAATTGGCATCTACTGAATTCCTGGACTATCCTTTCATTAACAAGATGCTTTAATACCTGGCTTATAAAGACCTTTTCCATTTCAGGTCATGCCATCATTTTACGAGACTTCAAAAATCCCCATGGATAGCCAATCATGAACCTTAACCTTGCATCTAGTGGATTTACTCACTTCCAATCCCTTCACTTCTTAATACTAACTTGTCATCACTCAGAAATTCACTGCTATAAAAACTTTGATGCAAAACATGTAAACATCTGATCTTCAACTCCTCTCTTTCAATTTCTCTTACTTGGTTATTTCCCTTTTGCCTATTTTCAAATTCATCTCACCCTTTTTCTCCTGTTCTCACTAGCCCACTGTTGTCTCAATTTCTTTTCTATCCATCTTAAATTCAGCTGTTTTCATGCGCACACTCAATTTTCTTTTCCCACATTGTCTTTTTACCCCATCCAAGAGATAATGTCAGCTATCTGCTTTTGCAAAACAACATCCTGGCTGCTCTGTGCTGGAGTCAAACATAACTGAATACTTGTGGCACCACGGTGTAAGGGTGTCCCACCTAAGGTGTCCTTGGAGTGGTTCTTGGCAGTTCTCTGCTTTCCTCATCTTCTCTCTTCTACTCTCATGAGGGACATTCTATTGCATCCTTTCCCTGTTCCCTTTAACTTACTAAGTACCACCTTAAGTTTTTAAAGAGAAAATAGAATCAATCAGATGATAACTCCCTTACTCTGTGGTTAAACCTACAAACTCACCTACACTTACCACTATTTGTTTCATTCCCTTCCCGTTATAGTGAGAGACATGGTCCACTTCATGAGGAGAAATTCTTTCACATATGGTAAGATTTTATCCCCTCTCATATTTTGAGTTTTTTTAATCAACAGTTTTGACTGTTGTATCCTACTATGCTTAGGTATCCTACTATGCTTTTCTCCCCTTTCGTTCATGGACCTTCAGTAAAAGGTAATTTCCCTGGTGTTTCAGTTTACAAAGAAACATTTTATTTTCCTTACCATGATCTCTGAAACTTATCCCCCACTTCTCCTCCCCTTCAAAACCAGATTTCATGAGTGGGTTGACTAAATTGTCTACTCCACTTCCTCATCTCCCACTCACATCTATTTAATTTTTTAAAGGATTTTGCATTATCAAAGCATTTGAAGAAAAAAGTTCATTTTAACATAAACTGCATCATCACTTTGCTATTAGGATTTTAAGCATGTGTCTGATTCCCAGACTAATGCACGTAAGTAAATTTATTTCCTAAGTTAGATGAGAGAACTCTTTTATAGCCTTGATCCCATTTACAAAGAGACAATGTAATTTACTAAATGGTGCCCCACTGACCTGAAAGGTTAATTCAGATCAAACTTCCAAGTAGTTTTAATCTTTGTTGAGAAGTTGATTCACTGTCTAATATGGAATTTTAGTGACCTGCATCAAGCCCAGGTCTACCTGCTCATATAGAAATAGTTAAGTTTGCCCATATTCTCTTTGTCATTCTCCCAAGCTAAATTTGAGTCTAAATTCAGATCTAAACCTATTAAACAAGGGACTGGAGCCAAGGTATGCAGAGAAGAAACTATCACAAAGTGGAACATTTAGAAGAGACGAGAGTAGACAGTGGGTACTACTGAGGAAAATTAAGAGTAAGCTTTTAAAAGGGTTCTATTTGGTAATATGCATTCTTTTTATTTTTAGTCCACTGGTACACGTGTTAGTCTGTCATATCAACACTCAAATGAACTTGAACTTCTGGGTGGTCCAAATGTACATTTCAGGAAACAAGAATTGAATATAGGGATACAAAGAGCTGGCAGAAAGAGAAGACAAAAGAAATTTCAGAAAGGTCACAGTAATGACGTGTAGTGACACTGTAAAAATTAAGGTCCGACTTTGACCCCCATGGCAAAATCACGGAAACTATTGTCATTCAAGGCTGTTAGTACTTGTCCCAATCCCACATCAATATTTTTAAAGGATAATATTTTATAAACAGATTACCAATCCTAGAACACCATGTTTGGCATGAAGAACATGGTAAATCATCTTTTCTATCATCTACTGATACGCCCTAAACCCCTTCAGGTCCTCTCAGCTCATACTTTCTAGTTGGAACATTGTATCCACTACAGGCTTCTCAGTTGTGAACATCAATCCTACTGGTGGAGTTTTTAAATGATTAAAGATGGTCACACACACACAATCCAAATAATACCTGAGTCAGTACATTGGGGATGAGACATGAGTATCTGTATTTTTAAAAAGCAGCTCCTTAGGTAATTCTACGATGCATCCAGCATTGAATACTATTGCTTCTTTAAGATAAAAGTAATATACAACATATGTCATCCAGTTGAGATATAATCATTTTGATTCCAAGTCTGATGAATAACATACAAAACAATTTCATCAGCATTTAAAAAACTTCCATCACTCCATATCTGCTTAGTTTCTTCCTGTTTCACATTGCACATGCTCTTAATAGAGGTAAAGAACAGTCAAAAACCAATCACTGGAAATAAAACGTCTGAAATGTAATGAGAAAATAATTAACCTGTTCAGTGGACATGTTAAACCTTCTTTTGACTTGTTTTCAGCAACAGCAGTTGAATGAATGTGTAATTCACCACGGAATAGAGACTGCTGTCCACCTAAACATTTCTGGCTGTTGGATCTGCAGTAGGAAATTTTCACTTATTATTACAACCAAGCTATAAATACATATCCAAAATGGGTAAGATTAAAAAATTAAATGCTGGATTTGTTTGCTACAATATTTTCTTAGTTTTGATAAGTTATCCTTTCAGTTGGAAGAGATTCAGCAGTTTAATTGATGTTTTATACCTAGCTTTGGTAGGGAAATATTTATGTCCCAGATATCTCATTGCTGTCTGCTTACAAGAGCTACTAAATATCAGCATGGATTTCTTGACCAGCTCCAGGGTTGAGCACAAAGTATTTCTTGCCTGTTCCTTCTCTTTACACATATGGAATATTCTCATTCATTGGTGATAGCTTATATATATTTAAGCATATGGAATGAAATAACAGATTTCTGTACATAGAAAAATTCTGATTTAGCCATTTTAAAAAGAAAATAGCTTTTATCAATTAGAATTGGTAATATTCTGTTTGAGAACACAGAAATTCTAATATAGAAAAATTATTTAATTTGAAAGTAGATGAAATTTCTTAGAGAAAAAATACAGCTGGTTAAAGCATATTCTGCATAGCTGACTAATACAAATATTGATATTTTAATATTGACATAAAATGCCATATAGCAACAAAAAAGGTTCCCTATGAATTACATGTGCATATGTCTATATTTACCTATTAGTGAATACAGCCATTTTTACTGCTAATTCTTGTCTTCAGTGTATATTAGAACAATCTATTTAATAAAAAGTTTCACCTATAAATTAGGTATTAGTTTAAACTTTTTAGACTAACATGTACAGAAGTATATCACTGTTGGCATTATTTAAACACATCAGGTTAGAATTTTACTACTGTATGTAGCTAGACCTTTGCTAACTAGCACAAATTAAATAGATCAAAACTGTATTCTTAGTAACATAATGATAATATTCAAAGGGCTCTCAAAAAGGCCAAGTAATAAATGAATGACATGGTGTACAATCATCTGTGGTAATTTTCTTTGAATAAAACAATGAATTATTCGGAGGCAGTATTTTAGTACTTATCCTATTACCTATCAACTGATGAATCTTTTAATAATATACTATAGTATGGACTGTATACAGTACAGAGAATTATAGGTAACATTGTAGAGGAGTGATTAACATGATTCCAAATGCAAAGGTCTTTCCACCTACTGATATATCACTATTACTGAAACAAAACCCTATTAGAATTAGGTTTGTTCCACACTAAATATCAAATGAACATCCCATAGTGAATATGATCATACAACATTAGAGGTAGCTATTCAGTACAATTTACCAGGATTTAGATACATGATTTCCATTATCATTAATAAAATATGAGGCTAACTAGCCTTGATGTATTTGACCCTAAGAACATTATGTTTCCTACTTCCAGCAGGAAAAAAAAACACATAACAATATACAACTTTTTTCTCAATAGAGAAAATAAATCCTTTTCATTGTAACACAGTGTGATCTAGGTTTTACAGTTTCCTTTGTGGAGCAAAGAAGAGATACACAGGTAGTTCATTTAGGAGTTCTTGATTGCCCTGAATAAAAAACTAGTTCAGTTAATAAAACAAATCACCTTCACCTGTTTTCATTGCATGACAGGAAAAAAAAGAAGAGAAGCGGAAAGGAGAGGGGAGGGAAAAGAAAGAAAAGAAGGAAAACTGTTGGTAACCTGACTCCTTTGGTATTTGCATTAATGTAAGCAAAAGTCTTATTTAATTTAAATGTACACAGATACATGCAACTGCCCATTAACATCACATTGCCATTTATGCTCATGTCAAGAATGAGTCAGTGTTCCTGCTCACCTTTCAGGTTTTCTGGGCTCTTGTTTCTCTGAAAACATAGGTTTGGTTGGGAATATTGTTCCAGGCTCAGAAGAAACACAAATAACCTGAGTGTGACATTTGGTGACATGACATACTTGTTAGCATGTATATTGTTATTTTATGCTGAATTTGCTGTGTTTACTCCTTAACCCTCTATTTACTACTCCCATAAAACCTGCTCAGTAAGAAAACAAAATATATGGTGTTAGGGAATGAAAACGAAAAAAATAAATGGTACAGTAGTTTTCCTATTATTTAGATGAGCTTGTGAAAACATGATTAAAATGTAGTTGCATAGGTATTTTGATCAGACATTTTTAGCTCTCATAAACAAGGAAAGAAAATTGTATTGAACAAAGAATTATACTGCTCATGAAAAGTAACTAGAATTCTAGTTCATCAATCTTTCTTTCATCAGTAAACTATGTAACAAATATAACTTACAAACTAACTCAATGAAAAATTGACAAAACTGATTTGAAAAGTCTTTGAGTATATTTTCAACCAAATGAACTATACATAGTTGATGTGATCATTTTTTATTTGAGAATTTTCATCATTTTTACACAACTCAGTTTGGTTAGAAGAACATTTTATATGTATGTGGTAGAAAACACATCCTTATGAACAATTTACTTTTTGAAACTGATTAAAGGGAATTATAGGAAAATCCCACACTTATGGTCTAGACAAGAGTAAACTATAAAATCCAAAAATTACTTGAGGTTCTTTATCTTTTTGTACTTAGTACTTTGGACTTACGAAGACAATCCAAGTGAATTTGATTTTATTTCCTGCTTCAGAATTCCATAGCCTGTGTTGTACCTTTCCACTGTGATGACTTGTACCATACCCTAACCATTTAGGACTGGCTCATACTATAACTATCCTTTTCACAGTGATTTGGAAAAAAAAATCATTCCTTTTTTTTTCAACCCCTTTAGACAAACATTTTTGCTCTTAATATCTTAACTAGTTAAACTCCTTATGAAGCGGAGAGCACAATGGAACTAGAATCAGAGATGTTCATTTCACTGTTGACTGTAATTAATAAGTCAACCCTGATCAAATTTGATTTTTGTTCATTTGTTTTCTCTTTCTCATCCTTAATTCCTTCATACACTGTGGTGGGAATGAAAAGAATGGCAACAAGATGTCCCCGAATGAACACTAAAAAACAGTCTCTTAATCTCTTTTCTATGCTTGGCTTTTCAGCCAACAATATGGCCTGGGCCAAGGCACCTAAACTCATTTTAAGTCGGAGTAGTCTTATATGCTTGTTAAGTAGATTGAACCAGGTGATTTCTGAGGCACTTTTTTGCTGATGATATTTTATATCATGCTGTGGTGAGTCTACATCCATTTCAGATAGAAAGGGCTTTTCTCCTCTAGTCATTTTTGTTTCTGCTATCTATAATGTTTATGTAAAAAGCACACCAACTCTCTCAATAGTATATTGTGTTTATGATGATCTAATCTTTATAATCACTGAATTGCCAGGACAATAAAGTGAATTCTAATTTAACAACAAATGTTTTAATTTTTAGTTATAAAATAATATATGAAATATTATATAAATGTGTGTAAAATAAAAACTATATAAATACTATATAGTTATAAATGTATGAAATATATAAATTTACATATGAATATATATATGTTACATGAAATACTACATTTTAGTTATAAATATTATATCTTTTATATGTTTATAACATTAATGATAAGCAGATGTCTTTGAGCAACTTTTCTTTCAGTGTTATTGTGAACTTTTAAATACTGTATAAAATCAGAAATGAAGGAAGAGATATTACAACTAATACCACAGAAATAAAAAGGCCCGTAAATTACTACTTTTAAGGATTACATGGCAACAAGTTAGATAATCTGAAATAAATGGATAAATTCCTAGAAATACATAACTAACCCAAGACTGAAACATGAAGAAATGCAAAACTTGAACAGACTTATAACTATTAGGGAAATTGAATCAATAATCAAAACTCTCCCAATAAAGAAAACTCCAGGTCCAGATGTCTTCACTGGTAAAGTATAACAAACATATAAAGAGATTTAATGCTAATCCTGATTAAATGTTTCCAAAAATTGAAGAGGAAGGCACACTTCTAAACTCTTTATTTCATTAGCCTGACAGCAAAGCTGGACAAGAATACTGTAAGGAAAGAATATGACAAGCTAATGTCTTTGATTAACACAGATGCAAAACTCTTCAACAAAATACCAGCAAACCAAAACCAGCAATACATTAAAAGGATCATAGTCCATGATCAAGTTGGACTTATCCCTGAGATACAAGGATGGTTCAAAATATGCAAAGCAATAAATGTGATATACCACATTAAAAGAAAAGAGGATAGAAATTATATGATAATCTCAATACATTCAGAAAAAGCATTTGGCAAAATCAACATCCTCTCATGATAAAAACTGTCAATAGTTAGGTACATAAAGAATGCACCTCAACATAATAAGGCCATATATGACAAGCCTACAACTAATAGAAACTCAATAATGAACAGCTAAAAGTTTTTCTTGTAAGATCAGAAAAAAAGAAAAGCATGATAATGTCACAACTTCTATTCAACATAGCACTGAAAGTCCCAGACAGAGAAATTAGGCAAGAAAAAGAAATAAAAGGCATCCAAATCAGAAAGGAAGAATAAAATTGTCTCTGTATGCAAATGATATATTATATATAGTAAACTTTGAAGATCCACTGAACACTGCTAAAATAATTAATTTAGTAAAGCTGCAGAATACAAAATCAACATACAAAATCAGTTATGTTTCCAGATACTAACAATGAACTATTTGAAAGATAAATAAATCAATTTCATTTATAATAGTATTAAAAACAATAAAATAGGAATAAATTTTATTTTATAAATATATAGGAATACATTTCTCAGGAATAAACTTTACCAAGAAGGTAAAAGACCTACAAACACTGCAAACAGTAAGAAACTAAGGACAGATATCAAAGAACATACAAGTAAATGGACATATATCATCTGTTCTTGGATCAGAATAACTAACATTGTTAAAAGATCCATACTACCTAAAGTAATTCCTGCCAAAATTCTGATGAGGTTTTTCAGAGAAAAAGAAAAATTAATCCTAAAATTTGTAGGGAACCACAAAAAATACCAAATAGCCAAAGTAATCTTGAGAAGGAAAAACAAAGCTGGAGGCACCATACATTCAGATTTTCAGTTATATTACAAAACTATATTAATGAAAACAGTATAGTATTGGCATATAAACAGGCACATTGACTAATGGAACAGAGTAGAGCAGTGAGAAATAAACCTACATATGTACTGTCAACTAACCTTGGACAAGACACAGTGGGGAAAAGGGAGTCTCTTCAAAAAATGGTGCTGGGAAAACTACATATCTACATGCAAAAGAATGAAACTGGATCCCTATCTTACACTCACAAAGAAAAAATCAAAATGGATTAAATATTTAAACATAAGGTCTGAAATCATAAAACTCCTGGAAGACAACAGGGAAAATACTTCTTGACATGGGTTGTGCCAATGATTTACTTTGGATATGACACTAAACATTCAGGCTAAAAAAGCAAAAATAAACAAGTGGGACTACATTAAACTAAAAAGCTTCTGCACAGCAAAGGAAACAATCAACAAAATAAAAAAAGCAACCCATGGAAAAGGAGAAACTATTTGCAAACAATATACATGAAAATAGGTCAATTACTAAACTATATAAGGAACTAATTAACCTCAATAGCAAAAGGACAAATAGTCTTATTTAAAATGGAGAAAGGAACTGAATAGACATTTTTCCAAAGGCAATATATAAGTAGTTCACAGATACATGAAAAGTACTCAACATCAGGTATCAACAGGGAAATGCAAATCAAAAAACAGTGAGATATCACCTTCCATGTTAGGATGGCCATTATCAAAAAGAAAAGAGGTAATAAATGTTGGTGATTCTGTGGAGAAAGGTTTCCCTTGTACATTGTTGGTGGGAATGTAAATTGGTAAAGCCACTATAGAAAAGAGTGTGGTGGTTTCTCAAAAAATTATAAATGTAATTACCCATATGATCCAGCAATCCCACATCTAGTATATATCCAAAGGGTTTGAAATCAGTATCTCAGAGATATCTGTACTCCCATGTTTGGTGGCATCATTCACAACAGCCAATATGTGGAAAAAAATCTAAGTGTCTGCCCATAGGTGAATGGATAAAGAAAATCTGATTTATATACACAATGGAATACAATTCAGCCTTAAAAAGAAAATAATTACTTATATTTGTGACATCTAGGAACCAGAAGGGCATTATGATAAGTGAAATAAAGCAAACAAAAACAAAAATTGTATGATATAAGTTATATGTAGAATCAGAGAGAGAGAGAGAGAAAATTAGAACTCATTGAAACAAGGTAGAATGGTGGTTGCTAGGATCTGAAGAATGGGGGGAATGGAGAGATGTTGGTCAAAGGGTACAAACTTTCAGTTATAAGATGACTACGTTCTCAAAATGTAATGTACAGCATGGTGACTATAATTAATAATACTGTATTATATGCTTGAAATCTGCTAAATGAGTAGATGTTGAGTTCTCACCACAAACACATGCATGCAAAGTAACTATGTGAGGCGATGGAGGTGTTAAATTGATAGAGATTATTATTTTACAGTGTATATGTATATCAAATCATTAGCTTGCATACTTCAAATATACAGAAATTTATTTGTCGATAAAAATAAAGCTGGTATAAAAGAACATTATATAATGCAAGGTTTTATATTATTGCTCATAATACTTTAGGAACTGATGGATTAAACTTATACAACATCACATAGAAATGATTTTTATCAAAGCAAACTCAATAGAGGCAAGAGAGAAGGTTGTTGGAGTAAATAATGATTGGGCAGTGAATGATGAGATACTAGCATTATCTTCAGATGCCTTAGTCTAGAGAGCCTGTCAAACCACTTTGAATGAAGCTATATAGGCCTTGTGGCTATCATCTCTCCTATAAATCAGCAAACTGTAAAGCTTGCCTAGAGGGGAGATGAACATCCTAGTGCTTCTCTGACCCTGCAAACTTTGGTAAAAGTGAGCATTGCAGAGTTGTCATCTAAAAAGAATCTGCTAATTTAACTATTTAAACTTTTTAAAATAACTTTCACAGATAATACAATGCTCAAAATGTAAATAACATAGTTTACTTGGTATATAGCAGTTACTTTGTCTTTTAATGTAAACATTCTTTTTCAATCAATATACATGGAATGTAGATCAATGTTAAATAAAAGCATAGAACCACATAATACTTCAAAGATACTTAATACTAAAAACTTAGATTGCATCTAAAATGGAAGCTGGGAATGAAATGATTATGGAAATATAACTCAAAATGTATAAGGCAATATGGCTGAAAATTTTATTAATTAAATTACCCATTCTCCTATACATACATTCAGGGATGAGATTTTAAAAATCACTTTATAAAATTATTATTATTATTATTATTATTATTATTATTATTATTATTATTATTATATTTTGTAACCACAGTACATGTCCTGATTTGGTTTAATGGAGAGCAAATGTTTTCAGAGTAGAAAAAAATTAACATATTACTTTAGTGTGATAGAAAAATAGGACATTTATCATCTTGTTTTAAGGGAAAGTTCACGGATCATCTCCTGTATGCTGTTTGTGTGTGAGTTTCCTACACTTTGCATTGCTAAATAATTGAGAACATTAGCTCCCAAACCATGAAAAATTCATTTTAACATGATGTATTATTAATCAATTTAATTTAAAGTGATCTGGAAAGTTCCAATTTCAGTTGTGATGCTTGAACATAAATTCAGGCAGTGGTTGGTACTTATTAAAATTGTGTAACTCTTTATTGCCTTTTAAGTGGGTAAAATACTAATGAAATTAGTTTTTTTTTAAAACTAATTTTTTTTTTAAAAAAGTATTTAAAACTAATTTTTAAAAAAAATAGGATTTTTTTTAAGTGGGTAAAATACTAATGAAAATAACATACAAATGATAGTCCAACCATTGCAGTCTATAAATTCATTCACATTTGTATCAACTCCCAAGGGGAATTGATAACAAATTTGGGCAGTCAACTCCTCATCAATTAGCAATATTGTGCTGTTATTTTTAAATTCAACATTGATATATATACAAACACAAGGGTATATAAATTGACAATTATATAAAAGGCTTTATCTTTCCTCAGTGGTGAAAATTTTGGCTGACATTTCACCTCCCCAATTTGATAGAGATTACACAGTAATTATTAAAATCTTGCTGTGCCTTTGAGATAAAGTTAGAAGACCAATGATTGCTTTTGTAGCTTCTGTATTACCAAGCAATACCCATCTGAGATTAAAAGTCAAGTCCCATTAACATGTAAGCATCCTAAGTCACGGTGACCTCTAATCTTTTTAAAGCCTTTCAGACTTTTCTGAGAGTTGTTCACGTCTCCCACTATCTCACTCTTCATTTGCCCTCAAGACTTTGGATGCTTGCAAAGGAACCATTTTTGCTCAAGGTACTGTTGCTCAAACTACCAACATGGGGAGCCCTTGAAGTGCAGAGCTGCTCTTCGGCCCCAGTGTGCTCCTGTGACCACATGTGAGAAAGGTGGGAGATTCTGCTCACTTTTTCTTGACACCATTGACATTGTTTCCTAATGACTCACAGAGCAGTGAGAGAGACAGACACAGACGTACAGAAAAAAGGGATCTTTCAAGTTTTACTCACATGTACTCCTCCCCTTGCCCCCCATCATCCCCTCAAGCCTTTAGCAGCCCTGGCCTAGAGACATATCCAAGTGACAGGCAGGATTCTCTCCTCAGTATCACCCATATTCTCTTACAATGAAACAGGGATACTCTGTCAAGCTTGTATGCTTAACCTCTGCCCTTAAGGTAAGTTTTTTCTATGACAACCCTTACATTTTTATATTTAGAAACATGCAAGATTCAGCCCATATAATCCCATAGATCTGAACTTCAGCAGTAAACAAATTGTATTTACTAAGTGTTAATTGTGTAATAGTTTCTAAATTAGAAACAAAATATCCATTTATAAACATAGAGACAAAAAAGACCAACACAAGGAATTTCAGGCACCTACTCCCATGGGATAAATATACCTCTGAAGAAAGGGAAAGAGATAGAATGACCCATTGCTACCAGGTGTGAAAGGCCTAAGTACTGTGGCTATTTATCAACAAGCACATTAACTTCCCTGCCACTCTCAGGACATACACACATTCTACACAATAGTATTGTGAATATTGCCAGCACAGGGCAATAACACAGTGAAACACTTTTGACTTATGTTACCTTCTGTAAGTCATTTGTCCACCAGCATTTATGTTACCTGAATGTAGATAAGAAATATTCCTTATAACTGCAATAATTTAAGAGATATTTAAATGTTGGAAGAAGAGTTACAAATGTATGAACTAGCATGGTAGACGAAATGTCTCTTCACTATAAAAGAATTTTGTCTGAAGTACTATGGTAGCAAAATAAAGAACTGGCTTCAGTAAGGTTCAGTTGAGATAAATTTAGAACTAAAGATTAAAAAAATTACTCATAAAAGGATATCAAAAGGGAAAGCTGGGAGATATTGTTTTCTAAAAATCACATAATGGAAAAATATTTATTACTATACTTGACTTTCTATGTTACTTTTGTTTATTTTATATGCTATTACTGCACATACTGCATTTATTTTCTATTTACATATATGTTTTTATAGCTAGGTTATCTCTTTTCTAGAGAACAAGAACTGTATCTTACCATCTTGGTATACTGCCCAGCCATGACAGAAGCCTTGATATATAACTTTGTTGAATTAAACTGAACTTCAAAGTTCCATCTGGTTATTTTGATTTCTATAATTCAGCACATTAGTTATTTATAATTTTGGATCTTCTTGGGATTAAAGTCTGCCAAATTTCATTCATGGCCAGTGGACATTACAATCCAAAAGAAAGATTCACCAAAACTGGTTTTGGCAAAACTGGACAGCTACATGCAAGAGAATGAAACTGGATTATCATCTAACCCCATACACAAAAGTAAACTCAAAATAGATCAAAGACCTGAATGTAAGTCATGAAAACACAGAACTCTCAGAAGAAAACATAGGCAAAAATCTCTTGAATGTAAATATGAGCAACTGTTTTCTGAACACATATCCTTGGGCAAGGGAAACAAAAGTAAAAATGAACAAATGGGACTACATCAAACTAAAAACTTCTGTACAGCAAAGGACATCATCAGTAAAACAAAAAGGCATCCTACAGTATGGGAGAATATATTCATAAATGACATATCCAACAAGGGGTAAACATCCAAAATATATAAAGAACTCACACACCTCAACAACCCAAAAGCAAATAACACTATTAAAAAATGGGTGGAGGATCTGAACAGACACTTCTCCAAAGAAGAAATTCAGATGGCCAACAGGCACATGAAAAGATGCTCCATATCACTAATTATCAGAGAAATACAAATTAAAACTACAATGAAATATCACCTCACACCAGTTAGGATGGCCAGCATCAAAAAGACTAGGAACAATAAATGTTGGTGAGGATGTGGAGAAAGGGGAACCCTCCTACACTGCTGGTGAGAATGTAAATTAGTTCAATCATTATGGAAAGCAATATGGAGGTTCCTCAAAAAAAATAAAAATAGAAATACCATTTGACCCAGGAATTCCACTTCCAGGAATTTACCCAAAGATCCCAGATTCAAGAAGACATATGTACCCCTATGTTTATCGCAGCACTATTTACAATGGCCAAAAAATGGAAGCAACCTAAGTGTCCATCAATAGATGAATGGATAAAGAAGATGTGGCACATATACACAATGGAATATTACTCAGCCATAAGAAAAAAACAGATCCTACCATTTGCACCAACATGGATGGAGCTAGAGGGTATTATGCTCAGTGAAATAAGCCAGGAGGAAAAAGACAAGTACCAAATGATTTCACTCATCTGTGGAGTTTAACAACAAAGCACAAACTGAAGGAACAAAACAGGAGCAGACTCAGAGAACCCAAGAATGGAGTAACAGTTACCAAAGGGAAAGGGACTGGGGAGGGTAGATGGGAAGGGATGGATAAGGGAATTTAGAGGGTATTATGATTAGCACACATAATGTAGGGGGGTCATGAGGAAGGCAGTATAACACAGGGAAAACTAGTAGTGACTCTATAGCATTTTACTATGCTGATGGACAGTGACTGTAATGGGGTATGTGGTGGGGACTTGATAATAGGGGGAATGTAGTAACCACAATGTTACTCAGGTGAAACCTGAGGATAAGATTGTATATCAATGATATCTTAATTTTAAAAGTAAATAAATAAATAAATAGATAGATAGATAAATAAATAGAAAGAAAATAAATGAACAGCAGAGTTACATCCCTCATCTTAATAGAGCAAATAAAAAAAATCAAACATTATTTAATATCAAAGAGAGGGTTCCTGGAGATCAAAATTTTGCAGAAGATATTTTAATATGGATGTCTAGAAAGGATTAATTTCTTATTATGAAACCTTATTTCTATCAATTCACTAAATCTTTGCCTTTTTAATACTGTGCCAAGTTGAAAAAAAGGAAAAATTAATGCTGTGATTGGGAAATGTTCTGATAATCATTCTGATTTTAAATACTCAGAGAAGTATGAATAATATCAATAACAAAATTATGGAAGTGCATAATAAAGAAATATAACTTTATTATTGGCATATGTAATTATTTTCAATGTCAGAAATATTTACTACAAGATACTAGGATCTATTTAGTCATATCCATTTTTAAAAGGCATGCAATATGAGAAAAACACAAATAACTAAGGGGAAAAGACAAGATACAATAATTACACAATGCTAATAATCCAAAATATATCACAGAAACACACCAGCAAATCATTTTCAAAAAGTTTCCAGATACAATTTGCCCTTATGCACCACCTGGCAAAGCAACAGAACATGATTTCCCCAGCCCCCGAGGCTTCTTTCCCATAGGCTACCCTTGTGAGTTCTTTCCTCTTCGAGGTTGCTTTCAACATTAAAAGAGTGTGGGGAGAAGAAAAGCTAATAGAAGAAGATAAACATAAGAATTAGAGCCAAGAAACTATGTTTTCCAAACTTTCATAATCTTTTTTGTGGTTCTTCGTAATCATTTTGGATCCCTAGGTGCAATAAGGACACTATGCTGTTTTTGATCAAAGAAGTAAAACAGGTTGGAAGACTTTGCTAAGTAACAGAACAATAGAGTAATTACTAGCTTTACCAAATTTAGTCAACAGGCAATGTTTTAATGTATATCTGTGCATATTTCTGAGAGATCTGAGCTTCAGAATCTTCATCTGCAAAATAAAGGGATTTAAGGAAACCGTATTTCAGTTCTTTGTGCATTCCAAAACTGTATGTGTGAAAACTAATAGAAAAGAAGCTTACTGACATGGCATTGGGAGGCCTGCTGGAGAAGCTGTCACACTCAGCTCTGCTAGTAAATCTCATTTACTCCTCATAAAACCTTGTAAATATCCCACCAGAAAAAATAGATGCCACACTGTTTGAGCTACCTTACTACCCACTAGGAAGAAGAAGGTTTCTACCTCCCACCTCTCCACAACAATCCAGCCAATAAGAGACTGTCACAACTCAGCCAATGAGAAGCCATGACAAATGGGACTCCAACTTTACTCTCACAGGCTTTTTTGCTTAGAATAGCCCTCCCAAATTGGCCATTTTCCTCTATAAGAGTGTTTCTCTCCTTTGCTCTCCTTTGTTTTGACTGTGGTTTTGCCAGAGTTTGCTTGTTCCAAATTGTAATTCTCTACTTTGCAATTATCCAAACTGCAATTTGGGACAAAAACCACATTTTTTCTGGTAAATGTTTTGTTTTTAAGGCTAATATCTATAACGAACCACACACGAAGTCATATAGTAAGTATTTATTGGCCCAAACCTTTCTCTGTGACTTCATCTCTAACTGGTACTCTCTACCTTTCAGCCACATTGCCCTTGCTCCTCCTGGAACAAACAACCTAGTTCTCATATCAGAGCATTTAAGCATTAAATAACTTCTGCCTGGAGTATTTTCAAGGTTCACTTCTTATCATTATTCAAATCTACACTCAGTTGTCACCTCCTCAAAGAGGCCTTCCTCAGTCGATCTACCCAAACTACCTTTACTCTCCATTTTTTTTACCACTTGCATTTCTCTTAACATTTGTCATTTTCAACCCATCCCCTCCATTCCTGTCCAAGTGAAAACTTCAGGAAGAGTGTCAAGTATTGTCATTTTTAATTCTATGCCAATGAACACTGTATACCTTATCATATACATGAGTATTCCTTTATTCTTCAATAAAGACAGAATATTTATACTTTATATCCCATAGCATATTAGGCTTGGCAGGTTAAAAACCAAACCATTCAAATTCTAGTGTCTTCTAAATTTTCCAGTTTTCTCAGTTTTCTATATTAGAGCCATCTCCAATTCTTTTCCTCACCTCATCACTTCAATTTAGTCTACCACTAGGTTCTGTGACAGTCTCTAAACCCATTATGCCTGCATTTCTATACCAGTTTTGAAACAACTTTCATAATCTCTTTTTAGTTGCCCTGAAAGGTAAAAAGGAAGCAGGCCAAAGACTCTAGTTTTACCTTGCTTCTTTCAACTATAAATAAGTTAGTTTCCTCCATTAACCTAACTAATTCAGCCTATGCTTCTTAGTTTGCAAGGTCCTGTGATATATGGATCATCTAAATTTTCAAACTTTCTAACTACCATTCCTTTCCATTTAGATCAATGGCAGTACTATTTTAAAACTGTATGATAATTAGTTTCTCCTTCCTATGGTCTGTGTTAGAATTTTCTTATTTTTGTATAATTCTTCCCTATTAACTGTTCTACTCTCAATTTCCCAAACTCTACTACACATCTTCCAAGACTGAGCGCAAAACTCAATTTCCTCTATCTAACATAATCCACTAAATTCTCAATGATATCTTCCTTCTCTAAACTCCAATCATACTTATAAACTTAATAATACATACTAAATCTAAATTTCATCCCACGCTGTCATTTCTTGTGTAACCAATAGTGATTTTCCCATCTAGTTGATATAGTGTTAATGGAATGTGCTACATTCTATACCTCTTATGTAGCACAGATTAGGCATTCAATAAGTAGCTGTTATAAACAGAAGATCAGACTATGTTGTTTGAAACTCATTTGCCTTAGGCCAAAAGAGGTGAAAAAAACTGTCTAGAGTAGTAATCAGAATTTAAACCCAGATATCTTAGCTCTAAGTCAGAGATCTTGTCATCTCAAATTTTCCAATGTTTGTAGATCACCTCTTATAAATAATTCATTTGGAGTAACAAATTGTTTAATAAGAGTAGCCCTAAAGGAAATGCTTACTAATATGACAGAGCATAAACATTCCCACAGAGCAAAATACTGTTATTATCTAATATTCAAAATAAGCATTTTGGGTCAAAGGAAACTCACAGCTCTCAAAAATTAGTACACATTGCAATTACCTGATACCTGGAATCTCTTCCCCAATATAATTTATCATGCAACAAAGACTCTAGCTCAGCAGATGTGTATTGTTTAATGTATTCTGTTGGTGATTCCAATGAGCTGGTCTTTCAATCCCATCTTGAATTGCTGCAGTGCCTTCAGCTAAATCACCTATTCAGTGGAGTGAAAACTGGTTGAAGGAGATGTGGAGGATACTGGGACAGGTCATTTGCATATACTGTATTGGAGAACTTATTATGGGTCAATGCCATAGTCTTATAGTCCCCCAAAGACCCGCAATTGTTCTGAGAAATGTCTCTTGTTTGTGATCTTGGAGAAAGATGAATGCTTCTCCTTGTCAATAATTTTAAAAAAATTATTTAATAGTAAAATAGAGAATGACTTTAAATTTTGGTACTACAAACACCTGTGACAGACTGATTTTTCTGAATTAAAAATTGAAGACACAATCCCTGTTTATCACTGAATTTCCTCATGTACAGAAAATAATGTAAAGAAATCTTTTAAGAGGAAGTATAGTAAATGCAAAAAAGCACTGTCTGAAAACATTGCTGAATAATCTCCTCTTGAGATGCTTCTTCTGTCTGATGTGACTTACCAAGTCTGAACACTTCTAAGAAACAAACCCTTAGTGGTCTGGTAGGCAAAAGAACACCAACCAAAGGCATCCTCAACTGAATCCCCATGACCTATAAATGTGTTACTGTTGTTCCTGTATATGGCAAGAGAAACTTTGCAGATGTGACTAAAGTTAAGGACCTTGAGATGTGAAGATGATTCTGGATAATCTGGGTGGGCCCAGTCTAATTATGATAGTCCTTAACAGTAGAATAGGACAGAAGAAAGATCAGATAGGTGCAGATTGAGAAGCCATGATACACAGTTTTAAAAATGGACAAAGAGAAACTGGAAGCATCTAATGGCTCTCAGTAACTGGCTAACTAGAGAACCGGGACTGTGATAGTTAATTTACGTGTCAGAGTGACTGGGCTAAGGGATTATCAGATCACTGGAACCTTTTTTTTCCAGGATGTGTCTTGAAACTGTTTCTAGAAGAGATTATATCATTTGAATCTGCAGAGTGAGTAAAGAAGATAGCCCTCTAGTGGGTAGGGCCTGAATAGAACAAAAAGTAGACAAAGAGAAGATTTGTTCTTTATGCTTGAGCAGGGATATCCTCCTTCTCCTGCTCTCAGACATCAGACATTGGAGCTCTTGGTTGCTGGGGCTTCTAATTCAGAAGAGAACCTAGACCATTGGCTCCCCAAACCACCACCAACTTTCTTCTGCCTACATCTTGAAGAAGGCAAGTTAAAGGACTTTTCAGGCTCCATAATTGTAATAGCCAATCCCTCACAATAAACCTCTTTCCATATATCTATTTATATCCATATTTATATATAGCTAGAGATAGCCTATTAGTTCTGTTTGTCTGGAGATCCCTGACTAATATAGGGACCCTGCCAAAACTCCAGCTGAACAGGAAATGGATTCTTCCCTCAAGCCTCCAAGAAGGAAAGAAATCTGCTGACAACTTGATTTTACTTGGGTGTGACCTGTACCAGACTTGTGACTCATAGAATGGTATGATACTAAATTTGTGTTATATAAGTCTCGAAGTACATGGTGATTTGTTACAGCCATGATAGAAAACTAATACACTGACCTAATAAGAATGAAAGTAAAAGAGAGTATGAGATTTTAACAAGAAAAGAGAGATGCTATGCCTGAATGCAGTTACAGAAATGGCTTCAAGCATCATCTCCTCAACTGCCAAGCTAAGAGTGTAGATTAACATGGAAGCCCAGCATTTACCACTGGGGACATGAGACTGATAACTGTGATTCAACACCTCTAACTGAAAAGTAATTAAACTCAAGACCAAGTCAGGATTTAAATAAATATGCACTTGATAATTCTAGGCAAACATGGATAAATAAGAAAAATCTTAAAGAAAAATAAATAAAATTGTTATTAGCACTTATGAAGAGTTGTTTTAAGTTACAGGCCATGTACACCTTGCTCAGTATTCTCTCTCTTCCAGAGGCACCAAGGTTGCTTTTTTGTTCAAGCATTAGTATCTTATTGTTAACCTCAAAAACTCACATTACCCAGCCCCTGCCAATGCCCTGCCCCACACTGGGATCAAATCATGGGACTGCTTTCCAGGAATTCATATAAATATTTTTGAAAAATTTCCTTTCTACTCTAGAGTATAATAATTTCACATATTTTACTATAATTGTGTAAAGTAGAACATTGAATAGATGCTACCAGCTTTTTCTTGTCTATTTTCTATGGTGAATTTTTTTTCATCCTATTTAGATTCTCAGTGATTTGAACAGGTTTATGATAACATATTTTTTATTCTTGTATATCCAGGGTAAATGTTTGATTTTATGTAGAACAGCACCTTATACTTGTAAGACTAACAATTCTATTCTTACTGTTACTGTTAACTGTTTATCTTTTACTATTTACAGTGCCTTTTTACAAAGCCCCTTTCAAGAGGCTGTCAATCTATATTACATGTTACAATTGATCATTTATTCAATTTTTAAATTGGCCAATAACCTCATATACTGCAGGAATATGCTAAGCATTGAGGTTAGGAAAACGATTTACACACGGACTTCCCTTACTTTCAAAGCACTCAGGGTCTAACATCTTCAAATCAGAATGCTCACTAAAGCTCACGTAGTATATCTTCAGATTAATGTAGGTTGATAGCAATAACCAACATTCTCTACACTCTGTGCCTGAAAAGATTTAAAATAAAAATATTTCTTGCTCCCTCTGCATTGGCTATGAATCCTGGAGTCCACTAAAGTTGTTGGTGATAGCTGAACTTTGCACCTTATAGGAATATGGGCCCCAGGACCACTGTAGTAGTGGAGCAGAGAATATAAATATCTGTGCTCACATTTTATTAACCAATACAAATCTTATGGTCATGCCACAACTCAAGAAGTAAGGAAATATAAATGCTTGAACAGAGGTAGCAGGCTGGCAGGCAAAGGTTGGAATCTTCTGATAGACCTGTTTTAAGTGATTCATATTTAGGGCTCATAAAGAGAATACTGAATTGTCCAAGTTATTTTAGAAATTGACAAGATTTCAATGATGGTAAATATAAATAAGTCTAACTTTATTTCACAAATAGCAAATATTTTATGGATGTGTTTTATAACTATGTTATATTTTTACTGTACACCATGATTTACATTCCTTAAAGATGCATCAGATCTGTAATGACATAGCCCTTTAAATTTGTTGTTGTAATACTTATGATTTTTCTCAAAGTCTTGAAAATTATCACATACTTTTCAAAGCAAAAAGAAGGTCTGATTTAAGGAAATGCTCTATACTGTAACTTTCTTTGAAGCAATTGTATTTCAATGTCCACACTGATTATAGAATTTTTGCCTAACTCATAACTTCTAATGTTGTAGAATTATTTAAGATGAAAACTGTTTTAGAACTTACATATTCTATCCCATTCAAAGATCATTTTGTCATATAGATGGTTTTCACTTTTGGATGGGACACTTTCATATGTCTTCACTGCTGAGGAAGAAAAGAATCTACACATAGTAATTTCACCATCTCCATAGCAGAAATGAAAACAGTTACTGAGACTTAGCCTGATTTCTCTAGTTCAGTAAGTGTCTACAAATCCTGGGATAGTGCTTCAGTGCAATTTTATATTCAATTTTAAATATTCTAGTATGTCTTTCACATATAAACTTCTTGTTAACTATTCAAGTACCATGGGTGCCAGCTAAGTGATGACATATTAATAACAGTTTGTTTTCAAGTTCTTGGGCCTCCATAATTGGGATAATGCTGCAGAAATTGAGTATATATCCTTTATATAGAAAAAAAGTGGCTACACTTGTCGTAATGTCCATTCATCCATTTCTCATACCCTGAAGGTACAGAATAGCCCCAATTTTAAAGTGGATTCATTTCTTGCTCAAGGTTTGCTACTGATTGTGATATGATAATGTTCTGTAACTCACCTCTCCAGGATAATCATTTAAATTTTATTATAATGAATCTCTTCTAATATTAATTAAGAGAAAGTAAAAATACTGGCATAAATATGCCTGTGGCCAAATAGAGCAAAGTCAAAAAGTTGGAATTTTCTCCACCAAGGTGAAACAGTAGTATGAGCCTGGTTTTTCTAAAATGTTTCTGTTATTTCACCAATGTATGCTCTTCAGGCAGTTGTTCTACCATAAAACTTTTATGGGTGGAGAGATTAGCAGTCATAAACTGACTCACCTGACAGTCTTTCTGAGACAGGCACCATGGGCTTAGACAGAATAGGGTGAGGGTCTCCGGAAAAAGCAAGGCAGGATATTTACAGTCAGAGCAATGTAACTACATGCAAGGAAACCCCCTACCAAAACTCTGTGTTGAACATTAAGATCTAGAGTCATTCTTCATTGAGATCAGTTAATATTCCCCAGATAAAGAAGAGTAGCACAAGTTTTTATTATGCTGTTCATTTGTAATCATGTGTAAGAGTCACTTAGCATGCTAAAAGGCTGAGGCCTATGTGCTGTCTTTCCTCCTTCAGATCTGACGAGATGATTTTGCAAACTGAGCAACTAATTTAGCATGCAGACCCAGCTGTAAACAACATAGTAAAAGGCAGGAAGGATTCTATGTTAAAGATAAGATTGCATTTTAATACCCAAGAAGTTTAAGAAGTTAGATTGTTAACTTTCTCTTTAGCAAACAGACAATACCTCAGCCCATCTTGGGAGGTGGGCAGGCGGCCTTTTAATATGCTCCTAGACCAAGATGCCAGTATCCCAGAGAAAACTCAAGGCAGGAAATTCCTTACATTAAGTTAATTCTAAATATTCAGGGACCACTTAACAAGTCCATACCCCTAAGATTTTTTTCATGTTTCCAAAGATCCTCAACTGCCTATAAAACCCCTAGACAACACATCACTACGGGCTCTCTTGTCCCCTCCTGGTGTGAGCCAGGAGCTCTTTCTGTCCTCTCACTGTATCTCTCAATAAAAGTCTCCCTGGCTTTCCTACCTTGGGTGTTTGCTAAGTTCATTCTTCGACTCCACAAACAAGAACCCCAGCTTCATTTCTATCAGTCGTTCTTTGCAAAAGCTACATATTTTCCAATATTTAATGTTCTTACCAAAAGATGGGGTTTTATCAATTCACACATGGCTTTCTGCATCTCTGTTCCACTCTAACCTATTTTGTTGATCTCATTTTAAAAGTTGTTATTATGTCATTAATTTGTTCAGAAATCCCCAGGATCTTTATGTTAGTAATACGAAGCTCTTCTTGCTACTAGGAAACGAATGTGGTGTGAGACCACAGCAAGGCACTCACGTTCCCAGGCAAACCATTCAGCCTCTGTAGTCTTATGTTGTAAAACCGTGATAATGATTTTCCTTCAGAGGGTTTCTCTGTCAAGGTGCTGTCATGAAAAATAGATGATTCACAGAGAAACCAGACAAAGCATCTGGCACATAATAGACACTTGTCATGTTAATTCCTTTTCTCTACTTACCATTTTATTTACTACTTAAGACAAGTGGCAGTTTTGTATCTTTAACAAATACAAATTCAGATTTAAATTTGTGTTTCATCTCTCTGTAATATGATCTAATTGTTATAAAATTAAATTTTGCCTATGTACCTAATATAGGATGGATATTATTGTTTATACTTCATATTTATGTAAGCAAAACACTCTACAGAACTGTATGTTCAAAACCATGTAAAGTGTTCTTTGTGGGTCATTTAATTGATTTTAATCATGATTTTGATGGTAAGAGATATTTCCCTTATCTGATAATGTTAGCACCAAATCTGTGATTTGTCTTTACCATTCAGTATGGGTACGCTTGCACACACAGTGTCTTCCCTGGTCAGCCCACAAACATATGTGGACTATTCTCACTTCCATCACTTTGTGCATGTGGTTCCTCTCGGTTGACCACCTTCTTTCTTCCCTCTACGCATTCACATTTTACTTACTTAAACACAATGAGACTCTTGGCAGCTACTCTCATCTCTCCTGGTTTATCTCACCTCTGAATTTCTCCATTTATTCTGCACAGCAAATATAACTATGTAATTAGACATGACTTGGTATAATTTATTATTCTTTTATGTATAAGTCTTGCCCTCTCAATTAGAATATATACCTCAAGATGTTAGAGACATATCTCGAAATACTCTTGCACACAACCAAAAAATTGATTAATTGAATAGATTATTGTTTATATATCAAACTTCTCAACTAAAATAAATAGCTTTAATTTCCTATTTTTCTTCTATATAACCCTTACCTACTTTTATCCTTGTTAGAAATCCAAGCATATCCTCACAGTGTCATGCTTACCAGTTTCATAGTAAAAATACTACAGTAAAACCTGTATGTAACTATGTAATGTGTAACTAACTGAAAAATAGAACAAAATAAGGTTGATGCTGAGGAAATGACATGAGTTTTAAAGATTCTGATATACTTCTCCATTCAGAGCTGTTCAAACTTGATTCCATTTCTTTCTGCAGCCATATGATTTCAGGGTAATTTCTTACTAAGCCAATTACATTTCCCTCCCTCCACAAATTTCCATAGTGTTTCTTAAGACAAGGATGTGTATCTTTTACTTCAGAAAGTTTTATTTCCAATAAATAAAGGGAATCAAATACGAGTAGGTCAAAGTTATAATAAAAAAGATGCTACAAAGTTTCAAAATTCTGATAAAGTTCTTTACAATGATTATTTACTCTCACCCCAAACTGCCCCTGCTATTATTTAGGTATCATATACTCTGTAATTTTCAAAGTTGCTATACTAGAACTTCATTTATGAAGATATAAATAAAGTTTTTCCATGTTCTTCCCATTTCTAATTTATTTTATTTCTAATGCAGAGATACTTCCCTATTGCCATGAGGAACTTACTATTTTAGTAGTTCTAAACAAGTTCAAAAACACTTGAGCTACTTAAAAAATAAAAGGTCCTTGGGTTCTGTACCTAGAAATTCTTATTGAGTAGGTCTGGGATGCAGCCTGGACATCTGTATTTTAAACAAGCTCCCTGGTAATTTATTTTTTTATTTTTTTTATTTTGGTATCATTAGTCTACAATTACAGAAAGAACATTGTGTTTATGTCTACTAGGTTCCCCCCCTTCACCAAGTCCCCCCCACATACACTCCCTGGTAATTTTGATACACTGCAAGACATGAGATCTGGGAAACATGGCATTTTACTGTGAGTATAGAACAATGGCTGCCACCTGTTTGACACCTGACAGGATCCCATTTAACCTGTCAACAACTCAGGAGCTTCATAATAGCACCTATATCTTCATGTCCAAATTTATGTACCTAGAAATGTACATTTAAGGACATCTGGTTTTTATACCAACCTCAATTCAGTCAAAAAGCATAATTATTCTCAACAACTTAACAAGAATTGGGTATAAGTGCTGTTGATTACATTAAGCCACACCCTTCTCCAAACAAGACAAACTTGTGTTGAGGTCATCAAAATTCAGTTTATTTGAGGTGATTTTTATCTCAGCCTATATCAAAAATAGAACTTCATAGATATAATTTGTGCTTGGTTATCATAAATCTTAATCCAATGTTCCAGTACTTCAATCAGATCTATCTTCTTTAGAACATAACATGACTATTGCTCTTTATTGTTTCATGATGGGAGAAAACTGGTGATCATTGCTTCATTTAATAGTTTTCTAGAAGTTACTCAATCTCTGAAGTGGTATGAAAACCTTTTGTCATAAAATATACAAAGAAAGTTAACATTTTATCAGATATCTTGAAATCAGTCAAATACATATTGTCATGTTTTCTGCTTTTTTAAATAAAGAAGCAATATGCATATCAATTTAACAGGAATTTCTTTATGGAGTTATTAATATCTATTCTATTTCCTCTAAAACAAAATAAATTATGCAGGCATCTGTACTGGTATATATAATTTATGAGTTTTTCATGTTCAATATTCACTGTTTCTGAACAAAAACTAAGTTCTAAGCCACAATGCAGAGCTGTAGAAAAAACTGAAAACAATTAAAGCAAAACTCAGGATACACAAGAGATTATTATCCAAATATCCTACTTCAGAGTACGCCATTGCAATATAGTAGCTAAAAGAATACAGCAATTTTCTAACTTGTAATCAACATTTGCATTATTAATGCCAAGGATATTCTTGATAATTAGACATAAATATATTCAATAAAGGAAAATCTTAAAAAGTCCATCTCCATCTAGAAAAAAAAAAGTGTTTTAAAGAGAACATCAAATAAAACTAGCTCTAAATTAGAGTGCTCAGATATGTACTTTACTTTCTTTGAATAGTCTCTAAATAAACTTGGAGTCTACTGTATTCCTAACACATCTTATTTTAAACTACATACTTGTAGCATCATGATTTTATTATAGTTTTCAAGGAAGCACTTATCTACACTATTTTTGTTATTATCCAACAAGTGTTTCTATCTGTTAAAGTAGAAAGTAACAGAAGTATGAGGGAAAACATTACGAAATTTTCAATTAGAAGAATAATGGATATATCAGACCAGTGAAACACTGTATGATTGGTTTTTTTCCATCTTAAATGAGTGCCTTTTCTACCATTATATCATAAATGTGTCAAGTATAGTGGCTTTTTACATGCAGACTTCAATAACTGCTCTGTAACACAGTCATACCTAGATTTACTCTCAAAATCATTTTCAGCAAAATAGAGTAGGAAGCTATTATTGTTTAACTAGGGTTGGCAACTGTTGTGAATTGAAATCTGTGACCAGATATGTGCACCCTGTTTAATCTCTGAGAAACTCCTTCAATAACAATGATAATCTACAACTGAGTCCACATGCAAAAATTTAATGATAATGAGATTTATATTTATAGTATTTACTACAACTAATATTAATTGATTGCTTCTTAGTTACTAGACACTATGTTAAAGCTTTACTTGTATTATTTACCTGAATTTAAGTAATATACTTTGTTATCCCCACATTTTTTTTTCTCTATGGTCGACATTAACATGATAACTAAAATTTTTGCTTTAACAACTAAAATTTTTACTAGATAGACCTCACTTCCTGTGTTGTCAGAATTTAGAGTGTAGGCAATAAATGTTATATAAAACACATACTGACCTTAGAAGTTTTGATTCTGATGTAATATGGTTAATCCATGAATAGAGTAGTAAAATATGAAGAGGTTGGAGAAAAGGAGGGTCAAGACAACAATTCCTTCAAAAGAAGATGATAATCATTTAGAGAGGATGAAAGACAGACCTGGGTCTGTATTTCTGTGATAGACTTACAGAGAAGAGGCCAAGGAGAGAGGTTACAATAAAAAGGAACAAGGTAGGCTAGGGATATGACTTTGAGTTTATGGCTTAGTTACTTAACTTCCATGGACTAATGCAGTCAAGATTCCATTAATGTAATTTTAATGATTTTCATCTTAGATGCACTGTCTAGCATAGTAGTAAAAATTACAGTTATAGTTATCTTGCATTAAGAAATGGAAATTACCTTGTTAACATACATCTTATTGCTTTGCCTTAAGTTAAAATCATAAAGATACAAAATTTGTAATAAATTAGTTTCAACTATATATACAAATATATGCAGAATAACTTATATACTTAACTAAATTTTACTATGACATCAATATTTTGAATCTTAAAGCATCAAAGGGTCTTAATATTATGAAAAAAATACTACATTGTGACAATAGTTTTCTGGCTTTGAACAAAATGTTTCTATATCAATGATTTATTTATTGGTGGGGGCATATTTGAATGCTTCTAATAGACGTGAACTATTAAAATTGTTAAGTTATTAGGGTATGAACTAAATAAATACAAATATCATTTAAGAAATGAAATAGCCCTTATTTCAATATAATTATTATTTTAGGCCCAGACCTATGGAAATTTGGTAAAATTTTGATAATATTACATAGCCTGTTTGAGACTAAGTGAAGAATGACTACAATTTTCTTTCAGAGTCTAATACTGAAAACAATAAGCTACAATGTACAACTATTATATCTTATTGTAGATGCAAACTGAAACATAGAAATCATCTTAACTGCAGCACCTTAAATTTAAGTGAAATTTAGAGGCTAAAACTCATTGCCTATATATATTAAATGAAACTTAATTTTAATATAGACATATATATAACAAAGGAAAATGGAAAGTTGAATTATCAATTCACTTCATCAAAAGCTCTATCATTGCTTGTATTTGTATGTATCATATAAACCACCTAATCTGAAAACAGCCTTGTCTTGATGGGGATAATGTATGCCTTTTATTGAAAAGATATAGAGGTGAAGAATTTTATAGATTTCTTTTTATCTGTAACACTGAACTTAAGATTTATAAATACAGAGCATACAGCCTGAATAGTGCACATGCAGTAATATGTTTGGAGAAAATGAATCTCAACAAGATATCATAGCTCAAGATGATATCTTCATATTGTTTTCAAATATCCTGTTCTTAGCCAATAAAGTATTTCCATTTGAAACTTGTAGTGATGAATCTAACTCAGAGTTCCATCTTAACACTAACCTAGGGCTCAGTCATTTTAAAGTATTCTGCATTCTTACTGTTACATAAATTTTTTTCATTAAAATGTTATTGCACACTAGTAGATAATTTCTCTGCTACATTTTTGAAGCACTTTTAAAGGTATTACTTGTGCAGACTTTTGACTTGAAATATCAGCTAATATCACAGTCAATAAGTTTTTATTGCTAATATTTCAATACCTGTTACTGTGCATATCACGTACTGACCTGCACACACAAAATCAATTTATAATATACAAACTCTGAGTAGAATTTGACCAGGATGTCTGTAAAAGTCTCTCCTCTTTTAAAATGTGTTTTCTAACTTCAGGGCAATAAAATTTTCATGTATAGTTTTTGAAAACATTTTTTGCAAAGGATAATTTGTGTTTGCTTTCTTAAATTTTACTGTTATTCAAATCTTAAAATAGCCCCAGAATAGTTACAACTTTAGGTTAAAAAATCCATTAAAGCATTTGCACTATTTATGAAAAAAGTTGTTAAATAATATGTGATATCATTTATTAGTTATTTTATTTATACACATAAAATACAAAGCAGTTATTGAAAGGATGAATGGATGGGTAGATAGAAAGATGTATCAAAAAAGTGGGCAGAACCATCAAAAAAATAGGTTTATCAATAAACATTAACTTTCCTAAAAGAAAAAAAAAGAGAGATCTGAAGCTGAAGACACACACGCATAATAAATAAAATAAATAAAATAAAACCAAGGTGCATTCTGAAAACTACTACTTAGTTCTGTTTACCTAGAAAAAAGTTGTCATAGGGCAAATGAAATAAGGAGGGAGGGGCAGGAAAAAATTAAAGATTTGGTAAAACTTGCAGTCACTGATTTTACACAGTTTTACATGCAATGATTCTTTATAACAAGTATTTTCCCTTACAAATGTCAATCACTTCATTACTAAAAGTCGAAATTACCATATACGAGTGATGAGACCCAAAGGGACAAGTCACAAGTTGATGATTCAGCAATTACAAAAGAGAAGCATACAACAGAAAACATTTCTTATGATCCTTTGTAAATTTACTATAAGAAAACCTTAATTAGTTTTGCTGCCTGAATTTTTGCCTACTCCAGAGAATGGTGATAATGTTTTCAGATTGATCTGCTAAGGTTAAGTTCTCACCATTTCATCTCTTTGCTTCTAACTTTTTGCATGACTTCACAGTACCTTAATGATAAAATTCACACTTCTTTAGGTGAAACTCAAGAATTTTCAAGATATGACCTTTCTTCTGCACACATCAGACATGGTGCTTATTGATCCTCTCCCAAACCTTCACTTGTCTAAAGCAAGACTTTAGAAATGCCCTGCTTAGACTCTCCTGGTTTCGCCAAGTGAAAGTTCCATGACTTTATAAACAATTTGCATAATTTCTTAAGAAAAAAAACAATCCCCAGCTTTGTCTTCCATGAAATGAGAAAACCAATTACAATTAATTTCCTCATAGGGTTGTTTTAGGGGCTTCAAATGTTCATGATATCCATTAATATAGTATCTGATATATTCGTTGCCTTTTATGTACTGTACATGACTTTAGATAATGTAGACATAGAAGTGAGTAACACATAAGAAAAAAATCCCTGCTCTCATGGATTTCAGCAAATATAATTATTAAATAAATATTACTTGTTATTATTAAGAATGATTCTCCAACACTTAGCTTACATGTCCTTCTTCCCAGGAATCCTGCCTTCACTTCTCCCTGGTTCACTAAGGCGAACCGCCGCACCTGCTCTCCTGACACCCTCTGTTTTAAAACCCAAGCCCGTCCATTGTGAGTAATTACGACCTCTTGTAGTTTCGCTCTAATACTAGAGGTCAATGGCCACAGCTTATTTATCTTCTTCTTGCCAGCTCCTAGCTCACTGTGCAGCCCACAGTTGGAACTCAAAAAGCATTGGCAAGGTAATTGTGTGTGCGTGCCATTTCAAAATTGGGTTAACAGAATCAGCACAAACCCATTCCAAACCACCTGTCAATGCCCTTTTTTGATACTGTAGTCCAGCCTTATGTCCTAAATGATTCTTTAGACTCAAATACACTTCAGAAATTATCTTAACATTTGGCATTAAAGGATTAACAGGGAAGAAATTTGCCACATTTTGAAGAAAAAATTACAATAACTTACAACCCTAAAACATGTACATGAGTTTCAAATAAATACATACATATGAACTACCTGGAAAAGGGATGCAAATTCCAGAACAGTAGAAATTTTGCCTGTCTTATTCACTGCAGTATCCTCAGAACAGTATCTGATATACAGTAGGTATTCAATAAATACTTGTGGAAGGAAGGAAGGGAGGAGCAATATGAAGTTCTCATTTGCCTTATTAAGATAAATTGCCTTATTTTGAGCATAGGAAAATGAATCTAAAAGATATATGTTTAATCAAATATATGACTATAAAATGAACAATGTAATCCTTATGTTAAAAATAAATATAGGTGCATTTTATTATATATCTGTCCCTTATATTTAACTATATGCCTTGGTTTGTTATGGCTTATATTTAGAAAAATATTAGCACTTCATCTTAAATTAAAGATTTACTCATTTTGGATTGAAAAATCAAAGCTGAAACAAAGTTTATTTCATTAAATCATCAGAGTAGTTGGGATCAGATTGTTCAGTCTCCAGTCAGCCTTCCACACATTTAGCTGATAGTTGCTTGTATTCTGTTGACTGAAAAGTGACATACCTTATGTAGAATAGGTACAAACCTATAGACCCCGGAAAATGATCAGTCACATTGCAGAAGCAGTATGCTGATTAATATGTTAATAAATATATCTCACTTAAATTAGTTTTTCTTTGCCATTCTTCATACACAAAGAAATCAAGCCAAATATTTAGATCAAAATCTGTGTAAGGAAAAATAAATGGCATGACGATGACATTTTGATGGGGAGGAAAAGACAAAATATTGTATTGGGTGGACTGTGAGTGACTCTGAGTCTTGAAAGGGTGCCTACTTTAATAATTATGTATTTAGGCAAATTCTATATTTGTATATGACCAAATATTATACTTGCTAATCGGTTTTTCATACTAATCAGAAAATTCTAAGATTATCTATAAAGCTGAGTCAGGGCTCTCTGCCTCAAACATTTGTAGGAGTCAGATAGGTAAGGTAATTAAATATTCAGTGACAGTTCAGTTTGTTAGGCTAGACAGCATCAGCCAATTGTCACCATCCCAAATATAGGTCCACTTTGCCAAGCACGTATATTTTGAAAGAATTAAGGACACTGTTTTTTTACAGAAAATCTTCTATTTTTAAATATTTGAAATGATTTTTTTTTTTAAGAGAGACTTTGCGGACAGAGCTGTGGTATGGTCTCTGGCCTGGACTATAAAGGGACTGGATGTGCACACATATGAACACCAATTTTGAGGTTTCAAAATTTTTAATGCTTAACAGGCCCTTTGCTTTGAAGGATAGGTTTTGCAATTTAAACTTATTTATTTCTGTGCTTTTCTCCTTTGAAAACTTTTCATGACAATAGCAGAGTCCAAAGGGTTGGCTCAGATGGTCTAGATGGCTAAATATGAACATACACCCAGTAAACCAATTATCTTGTTCTGTTTATAAAGTGTGGACTAAAGTATTCATTGAGAATAAACATCACACTACAAGGCCAAATCAAGAAATACATGAACATATCCCTATCTATAATGTGTACCCAAGACGGTTTTAGTAACAATCACAAGAAAACTATTGAAAAAATTTATTCACCCCAAATGAAATGACCATGCCATTGTAGAGAAAGAATGTCTGCACCCTTGATTAACATCGTGGATTTATTTATAATCTGTCCATTGTAAACGATCATTTATTCTCTCCCTGAACTTTATCAGGGGTGCTCTTCTGCACTGCTGCCTGGCCTGTCTTATCACATGCTCTGACATCTGCCAGTTCTACGACAGACACTGCCATTATGAAGTCTAAGTTTAAACCACTCTGTCCTCTGGGAATATCCTGAACAGAAATTTCTCTGACACTTAGAAAATTCAAAGTCTCTAGCGAAACCTAACATAGAGCTCACAAAATAAAGTAGTCTGCTTTTCAGGCCACTTATTCTCATTTACTGCATATTGTCAGAGATTTAATCAGTTTATTCTAACAGAATCAGGGGGGGGCTTCATTTTTTTTAACTCTGACTGATAGGTGGCTACCATAAAGCATCTTGACTGTTGGCAGTTGCTGCATACCAGAACTGTGCATTTTTTCTTCCTCACCATACACTGAAAGAAAAAAAATTCAACTTTTGGACATTCTTTGAAATAGAATGTTGACAGTAATTTCAGCACCATTCATTAGGGAAAAAATATAAAAAAATTTTCAGTTCCAAATTAAATTGTTTCAAATGAAAATAACATGACTGTAAATTCAAGCTTCTGACCAGTTTCATCAAAGTGACGATTAACCTGTTTGGATTTATGTGTGCCATTTGGAGGCTGTATGTGTTTGCTAAGCAGTCACTACTGAATAGATTCTGTACTTATCCACTGCAGAGTTGTATAAAGGGGAACAGAATTAAATAAGCAAAGATATGTGTTCCCCTTCTATGATAGAACATCTAATCCCTACAAGGAATAAGAACGAGACATGTGAATTTAGCCTTAGAATACTTGTGCAGTCTCTCTCCTTCTTCTTTTTCTATTTTCAGAACAAAAACGTTGCTTTTTTTTCAAAGGCAACCTTTTCCTAGCTCACTTCATCTAATCACTTCTCACATATTTCAGAATATTAAAGAGCCAATTATTTTCATTTGCGTACAAATTTAAACTCTAGTTGATCCTGTTTTAAATGATGCTGAAGTTTGTCTAGCCTGAAAACAAAATTCTCTACACACCCTCGTTTCCACTTAGCCTGGATCTTATTAAAAGAATCATCTGTACTACCTCACCTCTACACCCTTTAAACCCCAAGGACAATCTGGAACCACCTTTGATGGCACAAGGTAGCTTCGTTTAGGTCCATTCACCTTTGCAGTCACACAACATCTGTAAGAAGCACTGCCTTCCTAGAAACCCCTTTGTCTGTTCGTTCTTTTCCTACCTTCTGCCTCTTCCCTGACTTTCCTTCCTTTCCCATCTAATGTAGATCATCCTGTTACATCAATATACTCCTCATTCATTATTCTTCTTCATTCCTCATAGTATTTTCATAGCATTCTTCATTCACTAGTATTATCTTCATTCACCTTTCTTTAATGTGTTCAACAATTGAAGATGATTAAGTTGATAAAAGCTCTAGGCATGTTCTAGATATGTCTGGACTAGTGACATAAATAGCATTGTGTTTGAGGGCAAGCTCTCCAGCTTTATTTTAAAATTAGGTTTAAATTCCAGCTTTACCCCTAACTAGTTAGCGAGACATATGGAAAAAAGCTTAACCTGTAAGTTTTCTCATCTGCAAAATAATAATAGCACCTATCTTATTGGCACCTGAGAATGAAGTAAATAACAAGAGAACAGTGGTAAGGACATTGTAAACATTCAATAGTCTACTTTCCTGTTATATATGTCCTTCTTTCTGTAGTTGGCCTTTCCTCTAACTGTTGATTTCCTAGGGATTAATTTAGTTCACCTTCTGCAGGCTCATGAATTCACTCTCTTGCTTGAAAACTTCCAGTGAGAATTCGTTTCAATGAATGCATGTATTCAACTGGAATAAAATATAACACCTAAACCTTATCTAAATTTTGCCTCCTACTTCTCTTTCCAACATCATCTCCTATCACTCTTCTCTGTATTTCCTGACCATTTCTTGGAGCTGGCTGAGCTCATGTTCTCTAGATGGCCTCTGTAGAGAGCATTTTTGGCGCAGATTTCCAAATGAAGGGGCCTCCTTTTCATCTTGCACCTCTTAACTCGAATGATACCTACTTTGGGAGGTCTATGTTGTCTATCCAAACCACAGCAACCTGCTATAACACTATCAAGTTCCTTTTCTTCATATCACTTCAAATATTCTGAAATTATACTATTGATTTGCTTATTTTAGTCCTCCCATTGAGGCTGTAAATTCCTTGAGGGCTAGGACTCTTCCTTCTCATCATGGTGGTTTGTCATGCTTAGAATGCTTCCTGACTCATAGAAAATAACAAACATTGCCTGGATATATAAATAAATCATTTCATGATCTTCTGATAGAAATAACCTTTCTTTATTCCAAATAATCACAATATTTCATCTATGTGCCTTCCAAGATATTTCTCAGTTTCTGTCTCATATTGAGGTAATTTGTGAACATTCTACTTTCCTCTTAAGTTCCTTGAAATCAGGAACCAAGCATTATTCATCTCTATACATCTTTCTTAGCACTCTGACAGTACTTTTTTCATATTAGGTGATCAAAAAATATTTGTGCACTAGATGAAAAAGTGTGTGTCAAATCTCTCTCTTGGTAGCCAAGGGAATATGTAATTGGTACTAAAAGACATAAAAGCTCTGCAGTTAAAGTTAAATATCTTCTAGAGTTAGACCTTAAAACACTGAGCTGTTAGACTTGAAACAAACCATTGCATCCAATAAAATTCACCAAAAATTCACTGGCCACCAAGGCACAGAATATTCATTAAATCTGCCAGTCACTTTTTTTCTCTCAATGGTATCAATAATAATGTAAGAAACATGGTATAAATACCTACACAGCACAGAAATGAGAATTAAGAATGTCACATAAATGGGCAACAAAAAAATCACAAGCAGAATAGAATGAACACACAAGACAAAAGCTAACAGCAATAATTCTCTTTAAACCAAGAATAATTATAACACAGAAATGTTGAAAGTAATGCTGATCAGAATAACTGAAGGCATTCATTTTATTTTAAAAAGATAAAAATTAATGGTTGAAAAGAAAAGAAACTGAAACTTTCATAATGAAGTCAACTGAAGAACACATTAGAACCCTATTTTTAAAACCACATGAAGCAATAATCATCCACACAAACTTTCAACTATTAGTTCAAATCAAACAGAGGTATAAAAGTTTTTAATGTTCCCCAAATCTATTAATCAGGGACAATAGCAACATTACTTCATATTGTTGTTTATTATATTTAATGGAAAATAATGATAAAATAACTTCTACCAAGTATTCACAAGCATTTAAACAATTGTTGTAAAGTTCATGATCAGAAGAAACTGTTTTCAAACAATAATGTTTTTCAAATTTTATCTTGAAATAAGGTAGAATTTTTAAGTTACCACATATTTCTTTTAAATGTTGTTTTAGAAAGATGTTATTACAAACTGGCTGGTTTGATTTACATTTCATGGCATCATTTCTGTAACTGTATTATATGTGATAAGAATAATCCAAGAACTTATCAGTAAGGACACAGGAATGGATATAAAGACATTTAGAATGAGTCTTTAAAAAAAATTATCTAAAAATGTTTTTACAGTAATGACATGAAGCTCTTTACTTTTTGAAAAATAACTAAAAGTATATTCATAAGTGGTTATAGGCAAAACTGCAGCCTTTAAGTATGCATCAATCTCTCAAATAGTTTTCAGTTTGAAAACTTTTAGTAAGCCTACAGTGAGACATTTCTCTTACTAATTTAATTCTGTCTAGTATGTGTGCTATGCAACTTAAAATTCCTATTACTTCTTTTCTTTTTATATCCCAAATTTATATCCCAAATTCTATAAGTCACAGCATCTTTTATATACTATTAAAATAATTATCTTCATTTATTAACCTGCCCCTGTGCTCAGTGCCTCCTATCTCTGTCCCTATCACCCTCTGCCATGAAGCAGTGTACTCACTCCTTCTATATTGTCTTTATTTATTACTCTTAAAATTATAAAATGACTCCCCAACACTGTGTACATGATACAATCAACAGTCTCTTACCATTGCAAATAGATCATTATCTACTTTTGTTCTTTAGCAGCATTTGCTGCAAACTTTTTTCTGTATCTTCAGCAATACCAAGTTGGTAGAAGTTACCTAAACATGTCTATTTCATGACTCTTTCCATTTCCATGTTCTTCCCACTTCTTTTAAATGCCTTCCACCACTTCTTTGTTTGGCAAAATGCTCTTCTTTCTTTGAAACCCAGCTGAAATATAAACTTATCTGTCAGAATTTCTTTGATATATATACAGAGAACTCGTGGCTCTGTTCCCTGTAATTATAGAATATTTTGTATTAACTAACTTGTCTTACCCTGTATACTGCTTTGCACCATAATTATTTGTATTCTTGTACATCCTACCAAAGCCTGAGCTCTTGAATTCTAGTAATATTTATTTCTCCTTGAGTGTTTTATTAAAGAAGGATAGATGAATGAATGGATGATATTTGAAGTTTGATTTTGATCTTAATGGTGAAATTTATCAGTTCTCACATTTTAAAGAAATTCATCAATTAATTTCTACTACTGTTACTACACCTTGCTACATCAACAATCAACAAGTCCTACAGCATTTGAATTACTTTATACACTAGCAACTAATCTACTTCTTGATCTGTTACCATTGCTGAGATCAACTTAATAATCTCTGAAACATGGATTTAGAAACACACATGATAAGAGAATTTTTCATTTTTCTGTAATGTTTATTTGACTAGTATTCCTTTTACCTAATCACAAAATAGAAGTTCAAAATTCTTCAAGTATGTTTCTGGTATTTTTATTTTATACCTGGAAGGTTTCTCACATTATGTTACAAGCTGCCACAATCTGTGACTTTTCTCTAGGTATATTTCCAATGAAGAGGCACTGACAAAAATAGAGTGACAGAGGGTGACTTTAAAGTCAACCACTCAGTCACAGATGTGCTCCTAGAAATGCATTAGTGTCCAGGGACCAAATTAGATGCCACTGAGTTAAATCCTAGCAAACTGATACTGGCAATAATATAATCAACTAAAAAAGTACTAAGTTGAGGGTATCAATGATTCTTGGAGTCATAGCAGCATATTTCTATTAAAAAAAATTTCATATGTAAGACAGTACCTTTTCTCCTCATAGAAGAGAAACAATGCAAGCAGTTTGCTGGATATTTTTAGTATAACACTCTGTCATGCATGTGTTAGACAAGAGGGTAGTAAACAGCTATGAACTTTGGTCCTCAGTTTTTCTCACATAGGGAGAGCATTTGCTGAAGTGTAGAAAAAGAGAAAATAAAAATAACTTCAAAAAAAGCTGGAAGCAAGAAGGCCAGGAGATTAGCAAGAATAAAAAGGACAACTGAGGAAATGTCTACAATATAACAGCTCTTTCAGATCCTATCAGTCTTCCCCAGATAATATTCAGTAGCAATTTCACAGTTTCAGAACCCCAATACTTTTCTCTGTATGTAGTACTTGCTCAGAAAGCAATAATTTCTGAAAAACAACCATCATGCAATCTTTTTTGTCAATAAAAGGCAACAATGCCTGAAGTATGACATTTAAATATGCCTTAAATCACTCATGCAGCTATTCCATTAATCGTTGCAATGCAGTCATAAAATCTTGTTCTGTGTCAACATTATAATCCCACTGTTTAATTTAAAATAGATATTGGGAAGAGCTCTCACGAGTTATTTTATGACTATCCTTTTCTCCAAAAGCTTATGTCATTCCATAGATATTAAGTTTTTGAATCTGTATGCAAACATACTGTGCACGTAGATTTTTGTTAAATTGGATTTTGTGAACATTTAGCAGATTTGATGCATCATTAACAAATACTAAGAAACCACCAATTCTTGGATTTTCATAACTCTCTAAAAATTGGGTAGGTGGAAGCAATGACTACAGCTCTATATTTAGCTGATTAAAAGCACATAAATTCAGATAATAAAACAACAGTGCTAAACACAAACATTTGTTCAGACATAACTTGGGTGAAATCCATGGTATCCTCACCTAAGTGGGTCTCTCTATTTGGACAAATCCAGGTACAAATAACTTTGTGTTGGGATCCTTGGCCACTTCTTTACATTTGAAAGGCTCAGTGCTTTTGTGGAATTCATTGGGGCTAGGAAACCAGTTTAGACCTAAGTAAATAGTTCTAGTTCAAGGCTGTTGGTTGGGACTAAAAAGAACTTGGTACAATAAAATAGGCTTCTAAAAGGGTGGGTAAGTAGGTTAAAACTAAGATCAGGAAGAAAGAAAGTAATTTAAGAATTTTAAGAACAAAGCACCCAGCAAATATTATAAATACTTTACACTGTTCCAGATAAAGAAGATAAAATTTGAGACACTCTTATTTTTAATAATTAAAGCCAAGATGATAAGAAATGATGCAATACAAAAACAAGTACTAGCATCCAGGTACATACGAAGGATACAGGAGATGAACCACTGAAAGATGAATCAGGAAGAGCTGAGTAAGTGATAGAGTAGATAACAAGGGTTGTACGTGAGTTACCAACTTGAACACTGGTAATTATGGCTCAGTAGTATTATCCCTAAAATTATCATCTCACTACAATATAATTTATGCTTTAGAAAATGAGTTGCCTTTTATAATTTCTCAAGAGGACTAAATTGCTTTCCACTTTTATACCATGCTTAGTATCATTCATACTGCCTGAAGTCTGCTTTACTTGTGAAGAGTGAATAGTCAAAGTTTTTTATCTACCTTCTGTTATCTCCCCTATTAGTTCACCTCAAGTTCTCCAGATATTATTTAGTTACTTTCTCTGTATGCTCAGAGCACTTGATATTTATCTCCATTTCATAACTTATCATCAACTTACCTGTAGGCTTTCTTTCCCAGGCAGTATAATTTTTAAGCATAAGGATGTACCTCATTCTTCTCTGTAATTGTCTCAAGGGCTTGATACGTAGAAGGTGCCCAATAAATGTTTATTAGTTGAATTTATTACTGCATGGATGGAAGTACCCAAGATTATTTAACAGCAGTTTGTGACCTCCACAGTGAAATGTGAACGTTGACAGCCTCATCCATCTGCCATGACTTAAGTCCATGCTTCCTAGTTTTGAGGCTATTTCCATCTTTGAACATTTTCTATAAAAATTACCCAAATATTATCAGTAAGGATTTTAGTGGAGACAGACAACTTTCTGAGACAAAGCAGAATTTAAGTCATGAGTTGCCAAAGAAGACATTTTACTAAGACCTAATTCTGAAAACCATCTTACCTATAATTTCATATTCTCACTCACAATGCTGTTTATTTTAATGGCATCCCCAATATCTCTTTATAGATATCATCAAACTCAATGATTCATCTAATGTAGCCAGTGAACACCTGAGGGGTTCTTACAATACTTCATGCTCCAGACCACCTGCTTAAAAAAAAAAAAAAGAAGAAAAAAAGCATATCATAGTTACACTATTAAAAGAAGGCTAAAAGAATGGTCAAAGCTTTCTTTTGTTGAATTCACTTCAGAAATGAGCTATTATTATCTGAACTGTGGTCTTCTTAAGGCTGAGTGGAATCAAGACATAAAATAAAACTAAAATAAGCCATAAATTCAGGCTTGCACCAGGCCTCTCAATTTCCAGTTGTTCTCAAACAGCTTTCTATAAGCAGGGTAGATTTTTGGCTTAGATTTTCAATTCTATCTAGCCTCCCCAGGTAGACAGAGGCTAAGAGGTTGTACAATTGTGAAAACAGAAAGAAAGGCATTTTATAGGAAGTAAAGCTAATAACTACAATTTAAGTGGCTTTTTGAAGGGGACTTAGATCCCAGGCAGAAAAAAAGATGAAGATATTAATGATGTTGCTAATGGCAGAGAGAGATTTCAGATCTCTTAGTAGCTTACTTTGCTGTGACATTCTAGATGTTTTATCATCTGTGGTAAATTTTAAAACTGACCACAGGTAGGTTAAAGCTCCTTCCATCAAAATATGAGAGGGTAGGAATACTTTTCTCTACATAATGGAAATGAGTTTACCTTGCAACTTGCTTTGACCAAATATATCAGAAATATTACTGTGCCTCCAGCCTAGGCCCTAAGATGACTTAAGAATTTTATTAGCTTCTTAGAATCCCTACCACCTCTTGTTATGTGAACAAGCTCCGCTTAAAGTTTTGGATGGTGTTAGACATGTGATGTAGTCACCCGCATTAGGTAACAGAAAGAAAGACACTGGACATGAGAGTAAGACCCTTTTAGGTATCACACCCCATGGCCAAAACCATCACTGACCATAGAAGCATGAGTGAGCCCCGCCAAGATCAGCCTAGTTGACCAGATATGCTCAGGTGATCAACAGATTCATGAATAATAATAATAATGGCTGTTATTTTAAACACCAAGTTCTGGGGTGGTTTTTGGAACATCCAAAATTTGCTGACGCATTCTTTATTTTCACACTCAGTAACTATTTACTGCGCACTACTTTGTGCCAGCTATTGTGCTAACCGGAGGTAAAAAATGTAAATAAGTCATAGACCCTGACTTCAAAGTGTTTGCCATCCTTTGGGGAACATACACAAATAAGCAAGTATTTTAATAGAACAAAATAAGTACTATAAGAGGGACACTCAGAGGGTGCTATGGACCATCTAAGTGCTTAATTTAAGAAATGTTCATCTATATAAACTTTGCACTTACATAAATGTATTCTTATTTAGGTACTTCCATCAAGTCAAAATAGCCAAGCTGACATTCTGATTAATGCATTGTGCTAAAATGGTACCCTCCATTTCCCAATTACTGAAGGAGCAGAATCAAAAGAAATTTAATCAGATCATGTTCTACCCTTCCGGGGTAGCAAGAAGGGAACATACTATCTTCAAACAGGGACAGAAGAGAGCCAAATCCTTCTCAAACAGGAATGCAGCTAACTAGTATCACTAAAAGGGCAAAATGAAAGCCATGCCAGTGAAATTATTTATTCTAATTGGCCTTCAACTCTGTAGTCCTCAAGGAATGAAATCATCTCCATTGGCTAGATGGTCTTACTTCTTAATGACTTAGAAATAATGTCAGAAGCAACTTTCTCTGATGGCTCAAGTGAACTCCCACTGATGCGCACACATGGAACTAGATTCAACACTGCACCCCCTCCTACCTCCACAATGTCTAAGGAGAATCTCACAGATCTTCAGGGAAGATCTCTGTATTCCTGATTCAAAATGTGTTGGGTCTTATTCTGGGGGGGCTTCAGGAAGTATGGTTGGTGTAGGTTAGCTTTAACCACCCCCAATCACTATGAGGGGTTCTAGTCGAGTTAGTGCTAGAGAAGCAAAGCTTTCTCTTTCTCACTGGATTACTAAGTGGTACCACCTCTGGCTTTGAGCAATGATAACAAAAGCCATGTGCAAGCACTGGTCTTACCTCATTCCTTAGTTATAGTGAATTTAGTAATTGACAATCTACAGATATGGCTCTGACTCACTTGGTTACACAAAAATTGATTTTTATGCCTAATATTTGCATTTATTTTCATCAGGTAATCTGAAGTAGAAGAGACATTTTATACATGCCAACGTAATTTAGGAAAATATTTCATTACCATGATTAAAATATAGTTTGGATATTTGAGACTTCAAATATAGTATGATTTGAAAAACATTTTCAAGCCAAAGGTAAGCCTTCCCAATTTATTTTAACTATGTTGAGCATTGCTTGTAGAAATTCACACCAACATCTACCTCAGGATTCCATGTCCATATTGCTCAACCTAGTAGCAATAGTCTGTCAGGAGGGGTAAGTCTGAACTTCAGGAACTTTTTGGCTTTCTAGATCTGTGTAAAATAAGTCACTAGTATTCTTAGACTCTGCACATATAGATTCTTCAACCCAAATACTAAACAGAAACACCAATTTGCACCAGTATGTGGCAACAATACTCATTAAGACATAAGTTAACAAAGGACAAATGTAATTTTATCTTATTTGCTCAAAAAAAAGGATTGTCATACACTTTTGAATAAAACATAATGCAACTAAAAATAATAGTAACAGAAAGAAATTATTGTCAGTATACTTAAATGTGTTATCAGTTAACAATCAAAAAACTCTTCTTGGTCTAGTAGGGTGACCCTTTTTTTAACCACAGGTTCTAGGTAATGTCTCGGAGTGCATATTCCATTAAATAGATTTTGATTTTATTATTCCTTCAAAGCCAGATTATATACCAATATTGTAGGAAACCTAAGAAAATCCCAATGGCTTGATAAAATAATGTACATTCTTGAGTGAGGTTAGTGATATAGTAACTATTCTAGTTTCCTTAGGTGAACACAAGTTAATATGGCCAAGTAATCACCCAGGAATAAGGAAGATTAATATGAATCTATATTTTTGAGAAATGTTGATATTATATATAAATCTGCAGAAATCACAGTGAAAAAATTCAACTTGAAAAATATGCCTTATTCAATGTGCAAGATTGAAACCAACATTTGATATGCAGATAATTTCTAAGTTTCTTGTTTTGCTTTTTCCCACATCAGCAAATGTGCAAAACCTCAGATATAATTATGTATATAACAGATTGTAAATAGTCTTTTAATTTTTTGGTAATTTACATATTTTTGTGTGCACAGAATATTCTGGAATAAGCAACATGATACCCAAAGAAGGTAAAGATAATAATAGATCATCATTATTTATCTTAATGAGGCAAAGTTTGGCTTACATTTCTAATCCTTGTGTTTAAATAGTAAACCAAGCATTCAGTTCACTACTTTCATAAACTTATATACACACACATATACCACACATACTCACATGCTTGGATTCACCATTTTCTGTGTGCCAACTCTGTGCCAGGCACTGTCCAGGATGTAGAGGGTTTAAAGCTAATTAAACACTATGGAAGTCATGGGAGAGACAGATCCTTGCCTTGTGAGTGAATACAATAAGATAAGTACACAAGTTTATCATGGGGAAGAAATAAAACCCAACTAATTAGAAAGGAGTTGGCATGGAGGTGACATAGGAGTTGGCAACCAGTCTAATACCTGGTTATAATAAATACTAGAGAATTTTTTTTTTGTCAACTACACTGATACTTAAAGGTACACAGAAGCAGTTGCTTGTAATAACTATGGAATCATGACAACCAGACAACCAATTGTGTTGCCCCATTTCCATCTTGTTGCAGACCAAAGGGTGTCTTAGGCAAAATTATTTGAGTCAGTTGTATATAATACTCTTTACTTCGCATTGCAAACAATGAAGAGCTCCTGGCAAGTCTAGAAAAGTGGTAACTCCATTGTTGTCTCTTGTCTTATAGAGATGCCTTCACTCTGTGGTTTCTGTTTTAAGCCATAGATTTTTGTAAGAGTTTATTTAAAATTCTGATAATATAATCCATTAATTTACTTAACTAGGTACAGATAAACTGTCATAAACTGAAAGAGATTTAAGAAGTGAAGCCATCATTTTCAAACCTTTAGTTGTAGGGAACATTCTTGCCTATGGATACCTGAAACTTAGTAGTCAGGTGAATTCAACTATTGACATATTGACAAAGGGAGGGCACAAATTTCTGTCGCTATATTGAACATAAGACCACCTTGGGTTATTTCTTATTATTTTTAGATAAAATAAACAGAAGTTCTAGGTTATCTCTTTCCTACCTCAACACATTACCTTGTGCACTGGGAATACTACTATTCCACTGCCACAGATAATAAGAACATATTCACTGCTACCCAGCATGTATACACACACACACACACACACACACACAAAACAATTGATAAATCCATTCTTACCAAATGAAAAGCTCTCTATGATTATCTATATAGTGTATTCTATTTCATTAAAATATATATATTGTGGTTCACTAAATTAATTTTATAATATACTAATAGGTAACTACAGTTTTAAAAATACTGTTCTTGATAATGGAGAGACATTAAAAATTAAGCGTAATGGTGTTATTGTTAGGTTTGTAGGATTCATTCTGGTATCTGAGTAGACATAAGACTAGACAAGGAAACAAATAGGCAGTTGCATAACTGCTATCAAAAAATAATGTTGTCTAAATTAGGGCAGTATTAGTTGGAATTGAAAGGAGATTTTTAAAACACAGGAAACATTTAGTAGGACTTGGTTACTCAAGGGTTATGAATAGTTAAGAGGGTATGGAGATAGGCAGGTAAAGAAACAAATCAGGGATAAATCCTTGCTTTACAACATGATTGAGCTAATGAATTCTGATGTTGCCAGAAAGATACAGTAAATATCAGAGGAAGATCAAGTTCAGACATGTTGAATTTGAAGAATCTCTGGAACATCTATTTAGAGATGTTGAGCTGGCATTTGGGTGGTAGATCTGAAGTTCTGGCAAAAGTTTGAAAAAGAGATATTAACTACATAAATCATCAGTACATCATGACTATTTTCAAGTGTGAACAAAGATAAAGTCATCTAGGGAAAGACTGTAGAATAACACAGCAGACCCTAGTGGTCTTGCAATCAAGAGAAGTTTCTTTCATTTTTTGACAGTCTGTTTTCACTTTGTTCAATGGTAGAGTAAGAGTTTGACAATATACTGGAATAGGGAATAAGAAAGATGAAGCCCTAGTAAAAATAAAAACAAATCCTAATATTCATAAGAGAAAAATCAATAAGATCATGTGGTTCCCCAAAAGAACAGCTATCAGTGACTAATAAAATAACTTTTAAACCTTAAAAAAAAGTCTATTAGAGTCGTTTAGAGAAGCCATTTTCACATAACAAAACATTTCTGTATCTCATGAATACTTTCAATGGAATTTTAGTAAAAATTTGAATTCCTGACTTACATTCAGACACATTATTAAATTATGGAAAATAAACATGATATATTATGACAAAATTAAAGATGGTCAAAAGTCCTTTGATATTTCTCCCATCAAAAAGTAGGGCTTATGCTGCTCTGCCTTGAATTTGAGTGGACTCTTGGGACTTCTTAATCAATAGAACAGAGCAAAATAGAAACCTTGCTGGTTTCTGAATCTAGGCCTACTTCCTGTCTCTTGACACAGTCTGTCTAGGAGCTGGTGCTGCCATGTGAGAAGTCCACCCTCCCTGACACGGTCATGCTGGAGTGGTCAGGTTGTAGACACCGTGGTCAAATGACCCAGCTGAGTCCTACTTAACAGTCATTTTCAGACAAGGCATCAGATATATGAATGAAGCTGGTTCAACCTTCTATATCAGCCTATTAGGCTACAGAACAACTGATAACCTTAGTCAGTGATACGTGAATGGAATCATGCAGATGAATCCTGATCCACAAAATCATGAAATATAACAAACTGTTTTGTTTTAAGCTGCTAAATTTTGGATAATTTGTTTTACAGCAAAAGTGCCTGGAATACATGTTTGTTTGTTTTTTTAAGATTATTCTATTTCACATTTCATAATGACATGGATTAACAAATAAATTTAAAAAAGAAGTAAACAACTACAGAAAGCATATGTCATTAACCCCTCAACTATTTTCTTGGCAATTATCTATCTCGACTCCTTTATATACCAACTAGGGGGGAAATACAAAAGAATTTTTCAGGATTTGATTTTGCTTCATTCAGTAATAATACATGTCTATTTTATACAAGTTTTAAAAACTAACCTTTACTATATTTAGATATGACACCAAAAGAAAAAAAATCATGATTGCCACATTAATGCTAAACCCATTATCTATACTTTTAAGTAATGTTCCTTAATAAAGAATAATGAATACATATCACTGTATGTTAGTAGATACTATCCACTGTTGATAATGCATACTCCAAGAAAACTGGTAGAAAAGCAGTGATAACTGTAACTCCAGTGGTGGTGGTGGGGGGGGCTGGAAATTCCAGCCCACAGCAAATTACCTTCATTCTGAAATCAGTCAAAGGGAGAAATAAAGTGGGAGAAACCTGTTTATTGTTTATAAGCAGTTGTCCGCATCTGCTCGCCCATGTCTCTCATGACCCGGTTGTAAAAAAGGACCCCATCCAACCTCTCTGTACAGATATGCCCTCACTCCCCCTACTCTTGTAATCACCTCTTGATATGGAGATGGACTACTTCTCTTCACCCCTTGGAAATACCTATTAATATGGAGATGCACTACTGCCCGGCGAGAGATTCTGGAAAAATTGCAATTTTACCCACAATAACTAATGTATAAAATATAGTGAAACCTGGTTACAGCCTCCAAGTAATGCTTCCTTTTTACACAATATGCACTTTGAAAAAAAATCTAGGTAAGAGCCCTGATTTTCAAGGTAGATTATTCAGGTATTTTTTTCTTCATGGAAATTGGAGCAATGAGAACAGTATAAATTATGTAAAAATCTCCATGTAGTCCATTTTCTTTCATTTTGTGTGGTGTCCTGCAGACTACTATAACAAACTTTTTTATGACTTAAATAATGTTGAGTGTGAGCATTATCACTGTGGTAAATTCAGGCACAAACTGTAGGAGACAGTGATGCACTAAATGGAATTTTCCCCCATTAGGTCAGTGTTATTGCTAATATTTTGCAATGTGTTAGGACTTCTGTTCCTGCTGACATGAATTCTTTTAGGGAAAAGCAGTAAAAAAAATCTATTTCTTCTCCCTCAAATTGTGTCCACCTTTCTACCACCATTGATGATGGAAATTTGGGTATACTAAGTGTAGGCAAGAGTTTTATAAATATCACTTATAGGTGGATAAATAGGTAGATGACAGGTAGATAGATAAATATAGACAATAGTTCTTCTCATAACTTTTCAGAATGTTCCATGAAATACGATATTAGGAATTTTAACTGGTAGATAAATTATTTCATGTGTGATATAGTGAATGTAAAACAAATACTATCTATGCAACTATCTTCTAAGATCAAAGGTAGTTATTTTGCTATTAAAAGGAACCAGTTTAGGGAATTAAAAGTTTTAAAAAACATTTATGTAAAATTGCTTATGGCATTTATTTCTACTTAAATTCTATGTTAAGTGCACATTAATTTGGCTAAGAATAGTATAGGTGATCCTATTATTTTATTTTCTTATAATTTAAAATAAAATATGCTAGTGATTGCAATTTTTATTGTTTGGACTGCAATCATAAATGCTGAAAAAATGATTCTATATAAAGCAAACTTGTATTGGATTGCTCTTTTTATTAATGATCATTTCTCTGCTTAACAAAAAAAACAGTTAATGTTAAGTACTATGTGAAGAGACAGTTTATGTAAGAGATCAGATATAGAATATATTTTGAGTATATGATTAGCTAAGAATATCTGAAAACAAATTTCTCATAGAACTCTGTTCATGCAGTTAAACATTTTCACAGGATTATATAATATAAACACACTAAAATTTAACATTATACTAGTAATTTTAACATTCTTACATAAAATGAAAACTAATCTCTAATAACTCATGCAAAAATTGTTACTCTGTTCTCTCTCATTTGTGAATGCACAATTAACTGATATAGATAAATCACAAAGATAAAGGCTTATAAATCCTTCATTATGTGGACAAATACTTATTGAGTGCCTAAGATGTATTAGAGAGAGTTATGAACAAAAATTCCAAAGTGGTTGGCCTTGAGAAATTAACATTCTAAGTTAAAAATAGAAAATCAAATAAAAAACAAAATACAACATTTCAGGGAGCAAGTGCTAAGTAAGCATAATAGAGCTGAGTAAGAGACAAAGAGTTCATGGCTCTGCAGAGCGAAGTGCTCTATTTCAAGTAGTTCAGTCAAGGAAGATCTCTTTGCAAAGGTAACCCTTGAGCAGAGAATAGAAGGAAAGGAACAGTGTAGATATTTGCAATAAGATATATCCTGCTCACAGAACAGAATATGGGGGGAAAAATGCTGGAGAAGGGTGCAGGCCACGTGGCAAGGCCATAAAATATAAAGAAAGGGAGAGCCAACTGCTAGAATAGATTAACAAAGGGAGAGATTGAATGGTAATCAGAGTAGAGAGGAAGAGTGGGTGCAGATCCTGAGAGGACATAGAAAGTTATGCAAAGTGAGGGTTTTTTAATTAATTCTCAGGAAGACGGTTAGCTATCTCAATGTTTTGAGCACAGGAGTGACATTTTGTCTTTGGTTTTGAAAAGAATGCTTTGGCTGTTCTGTATAATTAGATGCATAATATGAAATTACACTGGTTGTTAAAAACAAAAGTAAATCAGGAATTTCTCATGTTAGAATCATTAAAAGAGAGTGAGAAAAATTTGGCTCAAAGGTTCAATTTAATAGGTAGTTTTCAAGATATTTGCAACACATTTTATAGATTTAATTGTACTCAATCTGGAGGTCTCATCATTATAAGTCCTAATGTCAAATATGAAAATTAGAATTTCTCATTAGGGAATTCTGAAAAGTTCTTGGGTGATCTTCCATTAGCCTCACTTTTACTTCCATTTATAGTCTTGCATGTCTTTCAAGGTCTAAATTACTATTCATCTAGCTCTCATCCGGCTATGAGTAATTTCTAATAGACAGATCCCCAGTTAGCTTCTGCATAGCAAAAAGCATGTGATGTACTAATTGAATCTCAATTAGCTTACATCATATCTCTTACAGAATTTCAAAACATGATTGTTATCATATTAAAAGTTCAGAGGAAGGAGGACAAATATTATTCTTTCTTTATTGCTGTGAAGAGGAATCCAACTATGTAAGGACTCAGTTCCCATCTTATAAAAATATAAAAGAAGCCTATAAATAAAGGAATAAGGTGCCCTCTTTTATGAGCTGTCTGACAACACCACAGAGCACAAGATACATTTACTTCAGCGGAAGTATGCAGGTGGTGGCATCACCTACAAGGAGCCAAATAGTAGGCTCTTTCCTCTGCTCACGGGCAAGTGTGGTTCGCTTCAGTGCCAAAATAATTAGAATGGATTGTGGTTTCTTATTGGAAAATCACACAGCTGACTACTTTAAACTCTCTTAGACTAGCTTCACAAGGAAAACAACAGAGATACTCAGGCTAACAATGGAACAGCAAATAAGTTGGGGTAAAAATAAAGCCAAGCAAATTTACACTGAAAAAAAGTAGAGACTCCTTAGAATCAGATGAGATGCAAACTAATTGCAATTTACACAGTAGGTTATATTCCCTATTAGAATTTCAAATGTGATACTTCTTTAAAAAGATACTGTAAGATGGGAAAAGTATTATTGAGGCTGGCAAACAAGAAAAGTTTAAAAATTCCCAAAGAAAAGAAATGCTGAGCAGGCCTCAGAATATTCAGTTATTTCCTTATTACTCCCAAAGTTTTTAGTGAAGTGAATGGAAGGTTCCACTTTTATATGGACGATCAGACATGTCCCATTAATAAGATTGCTTACTATAATGAAAATAATAAAACAAATAATTAAAGTCCAGGCAGAATTTTAAAATGACTCACAAAATAGTAGAATTAAGAGTTAATCAGGACATGTGAAAAGAAGGATCTCACCTAACACCTTTTCAATTTAGCTGACTATCTATCTATCTATCTATCTATCTATCTATCTATCTATCTATCTATCTATCTATCTATCTATCTACCTATCTATCTATCTACCTATCTATCTAGATATATGTGTTTAAGATGTGTTTATATATATATGTATATATATATATAAAATATCTGTTATTTGAAAGGCATTATTCTATGTTTTAGGAATACTTTAAGAAATAGCTTTGCACAAAAAGTGCTTGCTTTCATTTCATGAAGTTTACATCTAATAAGGGGAGACAGATTATAAGCAAATAAACCAATGAAAAAGAAGTACTTCAGAAAGCAACTAATTCTTCATTATAAAGTAAAAATAGGGGAAAATGGTTGAGGGTTATTGGCTCATTAGGTCATACTTTAGATTCAGGAATTAGGGAAGGTGTTTTTGCAACATCAACTGAATTGAAACTGAAAGAACAAGAAGGGGTCATCAGGCAGCATTCTAGGCAGAGGATGTGGCAAATGCACAGCCCCAAGGAGAGGCAATGCTTGAAGGATAAAGAAGGCTGACCCAGCTGGGACAGACCATGTTAGGGGACAGTGATAGGAATAGGTTCAAAAAATGTAAGCAGGAATCCAAACTTACATTTTTTTTTTACTATTGTTGCTGGGCAGCTGAGTCAGGGAGGTCTCTCTGTGCGTACTAGGTGAAGCACTAGGAGAAACCTCTACCTGGATGGGGGAGGGTTCTTGACTATATATGAGAAAAAGTTCTCAGACAGATCTGATGCATGCAGATAGGGAAAGAATTCATTAAAGCAAGAGGAACAGTGAATGGCAGCTGCCTTGCAGACAGCTGAGAACAGGAATATGCAGAGGAGGGAGGGAAAGTTCATTGAACTCCTACTTGGCCTAGGGCAGATTTCCTTGCCAATTCCTGAAGCCAGGGTCACCTGGTGTCCCATGTCCACTTGGATCTGCACAGCATGGGGACTAGGCACTACCACCCCAGGATTTGGAGAGCCACAGAGCACAGGATGGAGTGAGATTATGTTCTGAGAACTTCCCAAAGAAAGGAGATTTTCAGGCAGGCTACTAAGAGCAGATCACACAACTGCAGCTCTGGCTAAGTCACCCAGGCGATGGGAACTTGCAGGCCCTAACCAGACCTCTCAGCAGCCCCTCCCTACTTATCAGGAGTAAAGCAAAGACATAGTGAAGACTTGGAAATAAAATGAAATAGCAAAGAGACAAAATGCAATGATTTGAGCAGTGAGAAAGCTGTATTTAAAAGTTCGCACTGAAAGAAAGTGTGGGTGTCCTCAGAAAGGAGGCAGTCTGAAAGGCTGGAGATTCTGTCTTTTAAGGCTTTCAAGAATGGGGCAAAGGGCAGAGGGGTGGTAGGGGGCGGAAGCAGTGTAGACTTGATGTGGTCTCATGATGTCTGTCTCCAGTGAAGGACACTGTCCTCATCCGCAGTCAGTCTTCCAGATAATTTTGTAGGACAGACTTAACACAAGGAATTTATTGATCTTGTTCCTCTCTAAGATAGTGGTTACCATCAAGTAGTGGGGACATATCATTTAGGACAGCTTACCCTGTGCCTTAGGATAAGGTGGGTTATTATCTGATTACTAAAAGATATGTTATTCCTAACTCAACTCTACTTTTAGAATGGAATTTTGGCCTTAAGGTGGAGTCCCTCCTGCTTTACTATACTATTTATATCTGAGCATATTTAGGAAAATTAATCATGATGCTTGTCTCCTGTTTCTGCCCTCCATCACTATGATGCAAAGGTATTAGAAGGGCTAAACCTGAAGAGAAACCTGATTTGACTTATGTTATAAAAACATTACTCTTTGAACTCTGCATGACCAAGGTTGAAGTAGAAGTTAGGTTAGGCTCACAATCCAGATGAAAGACAATGATATTTGGGCTAAGAAATTTAAAGAAAGTGTCAGGAGAATTCCTTTTTTAAATTATAATAAAGAATAAAGTATGTCAAGAACCCTCAAGCATCTTAGAATCATCCACTAACACAGGTACAATTGATGTGCTCATTACAGGTTGTTCTGAGCCTTTGATTAATATTGGCTCTCTAAGGAGTCTTATAAGCAAATATTTGTATCATTAAGGCTAACTGATTTTCTGTTTAAACATACAGGCTAGTGCTTTTTACAAGCAAATGCACCAAACTTAGGAGAAGGATCATGTAGAGAACATTATCTATCATAGTTACCTAGACATCATCAGAGCCCTGGATACTAGGAGCAGAACATATTCACAGCATGATGGTGTAACTCTGGAGGGAAAATCCTGGGGCAAAATACCTCTAAAATCAAAATCAGCCAAAGGGCGAAATAAAGTTAAGAAAACCTTTTATTTCTTACAAGCAGTCATCCCAACTCTCTCTTGACTTGGCTGCAGCAGAAGAGAGCTCCACCCAACCTCTCCAGTGGAGATAAACACTCAGACACCCTTGTAATTACCTATTGATATGTAGATGGACAATTTCTCTCCACTCCTTGGAAACACCTAGTGACATGCAAATGCACTAAAGCCAGGTGAAAGATTCTGGGAATATTGCAATTTTACTCACAGATGTAAAATTAGAACTACCTGCCCTTGACTTCTTTATTAATACTTAAGAACCTTAAGGTAATGATGATGACTGATGATGAAGATGCTGTTATAGCACCTTTAGATGGGAGAAGAAAAATACTGGTTTAAAGTGTTAAGTATCTTAATTTTTGAATTGTTTTCTATTCGTAGTTCTAGAACTAGGGGAGTTCTTCCATCATGTTCAAGATGAGGCCGAGGAGTAGAACCATAAATTTAAAGGAGACTGTGATACTGATTCTGTGTATGTGCGTGTAGGTGTGTGGTTAGCCTGTGACCTAGCAGGTGAGACAAAGGAAAGAAACTATTATTTTACTGAGTTCTACCCATTGTATTCTCTTCAACTACTTACAGATGATCAGAATGAGATCATTTGCACAGATTCTAAACAAATCAGCCAGCTCAAGTTTAAAGATATTAATTAGCATAATTGCTATTCAAATGTCAGAATGTTTAAAAAGAAACATCCAAATAAAACTGGCCTGCCATATACTTTAACCCCATGAAGGACAAGAAAACATCAGCCTATAGAAAAGTCCCTGGCACAATGAGGACCTGCTGACAGAATTAACAGAAGTACTACTCAGGCAAAAGATGAGGAATTCTGTGGTGGTTGGAAGCGATTTACCTCAGTCTGGTTGTATACTAAAACCTCTTCACTAGCAGCAACTGAAAAGGGAGGAAAAGAATTATTTTGAGGTTTGGCTATTTTACTGTGTTACGCTATTTCAAAGACTATGGATCAGACCATAAAAATGATGCCAACTTATGATTGTTGGGTAGGATCTGTGAAGTTTAAATCTAGAATATGCTCAAAGCAGTATTTTTAACACATATATCCATCAATTAATACAGTTTGAAGAGTAGTTCAATTTTTTTCCCTTTACAAAGGAGAAAAATTGCAATCCTGAGAAATTACTCACCTAAGCTAATATAGCCAATCAGTGATTCTTGGACTTCAAGTTAATAAAACACTGTTTATACTACCTTAAGCAACCAATTACCATCATGACAAATATTATTTATTCAAATAAGATTTATTTAAAATAATGTATCTATAGTGTTCAATTTCTTGTTTATATAAGTGTGTTTCTAATGGCATGAAACTTATTTTGTACATTTACATAGGTAAAATACTCAAATACTTTAAAAGAGAATAAAAATTTTTGTTTTTTAACAAGCAGCAGAGTGATTTAAAATATATTAGAATTTTTAAGACAAATGGATAATTCTAACACTTTAAGTTTCTTAAAGCAGCAGGCTTTTATTTGCACATTCTACTCTTCCTTAAATATTATGAATGACAGTCATTTTATATGAAGACAGTTTACTTTTAGATGTTACTCATATTAGCAAATATACTTGTATTTGTTTTGATTTCAAGGTAGAATAGTGAATTTCTCGTGGTGATATTTTAGTTTAGGAGTAAGGCTCCCATTAGGTTAGGTACAGAAAGGTTATACATTTCTCTTACCATGTTTTTTGGTGTGAACTTAGAGACTGAACTTGAATGAATTATGTGGTTCTTGAGCAATTACTAACTTCAGTTGATTTCTTTAAAACTGTGGTTGAGTAATCTTCAAAATTTTTGCTTTCTAAAGAAAACACATTGTTTTCTTTTGTTTTATTCCCACTTGACTGCCAGCTTCAAGGTACAAATACAATGAAAATCTCATCACCTATCAAACAAACAATTGAAATCTCCACAAATAGAGCACATTTAGGAATAGCAACAGCTACATTGGGATAAAGTAGATCTGTCATTTTCTCAGCCATGTCACTCGAAAACTAAACTGAGTATCTGTGAAATCTTTAAAGCTGAGAAAGCTCAAGTAACACCCAACGACCTTCAGAAATCTTACAAAATTAGCATTGCTCAAGAACTAGACTCTACTAAGTAGACCATACTGTGTCTGCTTGCTGGTATTGTCAAATTCTCATGTGCATTGTCAGAACTCCTAAGATTTTTCTATTTAGGTTCTTTGATTTAGTCTTTCAGGTTCCTCTGTCAAGAGAAATTCTAGCCATAGCACTTGCAAAAATAATACAGTGTTTTCAACATATCAATGCAATATATGAAAAAAATGTTAAATTTTGGTTTATTTGTTGAGGTTGTGTCTATACTATACTGACTTACTGACTTAAACAAATGGATCTCTTTTTTTTTTCTCATGATAAAGAAAGCCTTAAAAGAAGCTGTTCAGACCTGATAGAGGAGCTTCACAATATCATCACAATGTCTTCTTTTTACTTTCAACCTCTTTCTCCATAGTTTGGTATTTACTCTTAGGCTCATAAGATTGTTGTTCTCTCTTTAATCACTACAACAATAGAGGAGAAAGGAAAAAGCCAAGAACAAAGGAAGGGAACAAATTCCAGTCAATTCTTTCTCATTTCAAAAGATTTGCACAAAGGCCCACTGGTGATATCTACCAATATCTTATTAGCTAGAACTGGAGCACGTGCTATGCCTAGTTTCAAGAATGTTTAGGAAGATGATTATATTACCTGAGTATAATGCCAACCTGAAAAAACAAAAACAAAAAATTTTCCTTCCAAGAAAAATGGGCAAATGATAGTGACAGACAACTAGAATTTGCCTTCACTTTATTATTAAGGGAATGTTTATCTCATTTAAAAGTTAGCTAACTTCTCCTTTTTCATAGAAATCTTTGTATTTCTACACATATAACATTTAGTTGACCTTTCTTTTTCAGTTTCAAAGTCAAATATTTTATCCAGGATTGTCTAATTTATTCCTTTCTCCCTTTCTCTATTACTGCAGGCAAGGGCACCCCCATACCTAACATAAAACTGCTCAACAATCTTTACTGTAATATGGGGTGTAGGAATATTTTTCTGAAAGGTGGAATAAAGAAAAAGGCCCTTTATGTTTTCTGTGTTTGGGCCATCATAGTAAGCCTGAAAAACAGAGAAGGATTCTGACCTTGGCCAATCACATGGTTGAGTCAAATTCAGCAGTATTATAAATTGGTTTCTCATCAGGAAGCAAAGTATTTCCTCTGTGAACGGCACTATATGCAAGTCCCCATCCCATTTACACATGCAACTTCATACAGAATGTGCTGATTATGGGTGGTTATTAACCACAGCAAACTCCTCAACCAATTCAGAGTCAAAAGTGGATATCCATAGATTTATGAGCATCATGATTTGCTCTGGCATGAAATTGGAAGTTAGCCTTATTGTATGTAACAAGTTTCTATGCCACCTTCAAACTGAGTATAAAAGCATAACTTTAGACAGTAACTCTTCTTTCTATAATATAATCTCTATAACAGAGATCCTTCTCTCTGAATTTTATCATGAAAAGTGGGGATTTTCAGGATTTATTAACATGAATATGCTAACCCATCATCATCATGTTGAAAATATTTTATACAGAGGGACCATGTAATAAATAGAAAAATCTCTCATACATAACATATTAAGGAAGATGGTTGATGATGGTCTTTGTAGTTACTCAGAACTGAGCTTAATTTCAGATTTGGCTACTTCAGTCTAGGCTTCTTCAGATATCCCTGATATCTTAGTTTCCACATTTTTAGAATAACATACTAACACTTGCCTCATATGCTTGCTATGAATCATGAATAAGATAATAAACATAAATGTTTGGAGCAATGCTGATATAGATAATATGTTCAATATTGCCACTACTGTTGCCGCAATGTTGCCACTAATATAAATGAAACTGGAAGGGAATGAAAAATGGCAGTCTTCTAGGATTTATCTGCATTTAGAAGAAACTGGAGTTTTTGAAATGCCCTTGTATGTTTTTGTAAAACACATCAACATTACGAACCATTTTCCACATTATTTTCTTAAAATGCATTTTAATGCTTTTTAAAAAATATCCCAAATAAGGTCAGATCAGCAATTGAAAGCATGTATTATCAACAGATCCTTTTTTCAAAGCAAAAGTAACCTCTTTAAAGGGTATAGACACTCAAGAAAAAACTAAAGATAGTCTTGGGAAATAAATGAAGAAGATGGTCACCAAAGAGAGTTAGCAAAGAAACATAGGAGTACAAAAGAGTAGTAAACAATAGGGAAATTATATTTCTTTTATGAGAAACTATGCTTAGGATAAAATGATGCAAGCCTGAGAAATATAAGCATAAAGCATGCTTGGAGCATCTTACCACTGCAGTATCAAGAGGAAGAGGGTGACATGAAGAGTGAAACCTTCACCAGAGCACATGACTTTTTTTATGGTTCATTTTATGCTAAAAACTAAAAAACCATTGTGTTTGTTACTATTGAACTAGAATAGTTTGAAATACCTAACACAAAACAACATAATAGGAACCCATAATTCATAGTAAGATAGATGCCTATACAAATGAAACTTATTCCTTAATACATGTCAGATAAAAAACCCTTTCAATTTTATTAAAGCATCCTTTCTAGCTAAAAGGCTCATTTAATATTTAAACAGCATTAGCTTTCATCTTAAATAAACTGCAAATATTAAAGCCTATTGTCTAAATCTAGATATTTTCATGTTTATGAGGAATATATATTAGGTAAGCCTATATTAACTACTCATTGTAGATTCCTCTGTCATCTCTTTGTAGATAACTGCATCTGAATATAAAGGAAAACTATGTTACTTGTCTTCACGTTGGAATTGATATTTATAACATATGTCTAATTATCAGACATACAAATATTTATTATTCTATGGACAAAGATGAATAAGAGCTTGTTCCTGCCATCCAGAAGCTTATGCTCTAGTGAGTGAATCTGAATAATAAGATAGTAATGATATAAATACTATAATGAAAAGGTAAAATAGGTATGTTCCTCTAGAATAGAAGAGAGAAAAACTTCTTGGCTATTGACTGGATGAAAAGGTAAAACAGAGTGAAGATTTTCAGGTTACTACCCAGGTATGTACCTGGGAGAATGGGAGACCAGGTAAGAAACGAAGCAGTCTAGAAGACAGCTGGTGTCTGTTTTGCAGTGTGGGAACAGGAAGGAAATTTCCAGAGCTGAGGCCATGTAAAATCCCAAGCACGGAGCCTCTTAGGTAGACACAGCAGATGTCTATGAGCAGAGGGAGGAGCGTGTTGATGTGCAACCAGTTGTTGGGGAAGATGGGCTGTTAACACTACCCCCTTTGGAGGGCTTTGGCATAAATCTCTGCATCCCAAACAATAACACTGGTTGTTCAAAACACTGAGACAATAAACTATAAAGGGTTATTTTATAAACTAACCACCTAAAATAATTGAAGTGACATTATTGTTTCCTTTCAGGGTAAGCACATTTTAAAGCTTTTTAAAAAATTTTAAAAGAAATTTATATATAACTTGATTTAATTTGGTGTTTTAATCTATTCAAATTATATTTTTAATAACAGTTTTCTAATTATATACTGATAGATTATACAAATAGGATTAATTTTATGATTAATTATCTTGTATCCTGTATCTTGGTAAATTCACATTAATTCAGTTGGATTTTTGGTAGATCCCACTGGGATTTCTTTATTCACAATCATGTCATATGTGAATAAAGACAGTTTTTATTTAGTTATTAAATGTTGTTTAATGAGTTTTGCTAACTGTATATTATGTAGCCATCAGGCAAGATAAGATAGATAAATTTTTCCTCACTCCAGACAATTTTGCAAACTTTCAATTGACCCCATCTTCCCTAAGGCATTAATTGTTGAGATTTCCATTACCACATTTTTTTTTGGCCTGTTCCTGTAATTCATATAAACAGAATCATACAGCATGCCCTCTTTTGATTCTGTTGTCTTTTGTTTAATATTATGTTTTTTCGATTCATTTATGTTGTTGAGTATTCCAGGAATTAATTTCTTTGGTATTGTTAAGCAGTATTGCATCACATGAGGACACTACAGTTTGTTCATCCATTCTCTTATTGGTGGATATTTGGATTGTTTCCAGTTGGGGGTTATCATGAATAAAGTTACTATAAACATTGCTCATAAATCTTTTTGTGGACATATACTTTCAATTCCCCTCAATAAATATCTAAGAGTAGAATTGCTTGGTCACAGAGTAATTTCATATTTGACTTACAGGAGATTGCTATCAGTCCTCCAAAGTAGTTACAACATTTGACATTTCCCATCAGCAATATGTAAGCATTCCAGTTGCTCTATACCCTCATCTATATTTTATTGTCAATGGATAAAAAATGGTATCATTGTGGCTTTAATTTGCATTGTTGTCATGATTAGATATTGAGCAATTTTTCACGTTTGTTGGTCATTCTTGTATTTTACTTTGTGAAATGTCTTTTCAAGTTTTTTAAGCATTCTTTTTCCTAATTGGGCTGTTCATACATTTTCTTGTTTTTACTAATTTATAGGTGTTATTTGTGTTTTTAAAAAAACCATGAATCCTTTCTCATATAGTTGTATTACCAGTATTTTCCCCAATATGTGTTACATATTCATTTTTTAATACTGTTTTTAGATGAGTTTAAATTTAAATTTTTTATAAACTATTGTTACCTTAAATGTTATGTTTAGTAATTTTTTAATTCTACAAAGAAATCTTTGTCTAGCTCAAGGTTTTTATATAGACATATAGATGGATGGATAGATATGTGAATATATATTTTTTCTTCTAGAAGCTTTATGGTGATAGCCTTTAAATTGAATTCATGGTCAATTGAGAGTAACTTTTGTGCAAATGGTAAGATAGGATCAAGGTTCATATTTCCCTATGGATATCTATTTTATCTGGTACTGTTTGTTAAAAAGACTTCCCTCTCCTCACGGAACTGACTTGGTGCCTTCAAAATTAATTGAGCAGATATGTGTAGGTCGATTTGCAAGCTCTCCATCTGTTGCATTGATCTATTTCTTGTTTTTACTGCTGTAGTTTTATTAGAATGCTTGAAATTAGGTAGTGCAGGTCTTCCAAATATTTCTTCATTTTCAAAATTGTTTTTCCATGTAAATTTTAGAATAAGATTATCAGTTTCTTCAAAATTCCAACTGGGAAGTAGATTGATAGTCTGTTCAATTTCCAATCCATAACCATTTATTTAAGTTTATTTCAGGTTTTGATTTTCCCTGCCACTTATTAAATTCAATTCTAAGGATAATAAGTTTTCAATATTATTGTAAATTAAAAATAGAATATACTAATGAAGCCATATAATTTCTAATATAATAATCATGTTAAGATATATTCTATATAGCTTATCTTCTTCCAATTTATTGAGACTCATTTTTGGCTAGAATATGGTCTATCTTGGTGAATGTTTCCTGAGATCTTGAAGAAATTGTGCATTCTGCAGTTGTACCATGGGGTATTATGTAAATGTCAACAAAGGCAAGCTGTTTTTGTGTTCTTGTTCTATCCATTACGAGAGGGGTGTGTTAAAGTTCCCATATGTTTGTATATGTGGGTATTTCTTCCTTTATTTCTGTCAACTTTTGCCCCATGTATTTGAAATTCAGTTGCCAGGTAAAAATATGCATAGAATTGTTATATGTTCCTGATGACTTTGATCCTTTTATTAGTATGAAATGCCCTCTTACATCTGGTAGTAGATACTCTGCTTTAAGTGTCTTATTTGAAATCCATATCACCCAACAGTTTCTTATACTCAGTTTTTTATACTATAGATTTTTCATTTATTTACTTTAAACCCCTTCAAATATTTATAAATTCTGTTACTTATACATAGCATATAAGTGAATGTTGCTTTCTTACCTAATCTGGCATTTGTCTCCTAATTGGCATGCTCATTACATTTCTATTAGTATAATTATTGATATGATCACACTTAGATCTATCATCTTATTTGATTTTTTGTTTATCCCTTATGTTCTTTGCTTCTCTGTTTCTCCTTTCCTGTTATCTTTTGGATAATTCAAGTATTTGTTAGTTTTCAATTTTTTCTTCTCTACTTAAAATTTGGTTATGAACTCTTAAATTATTTTTTATGTACTGTTCTAGAGAATACACCCTGAATTTATCAAAATGTACATTTTTTAGAAATTATTAGAAAACATTATAAACAAAAGCACACTTCTATTTATCCTGTTTCATCCCTTTGTGTTCTTGAGGTCTCATATTTTACTTTTCCATATGTTACAAACCACACAGCACAATGTATTCCAGGCAGAGGGACACACTTTCCCTGCCAGGCTGCTGCTATGTCAGCGGCAAATCAACCTAACCTCAAGTTGTATTACGTCTGTGCTTTGTTTCAGACTTGCTTACATTGCATTCACTATCACTTGTTAATTCTAAAAACCAAAGTGAACCTCTGAATAATATTTTCTGCACACGAAATCCTAAGGTTGCCAAAATTTCATCTAAATGTTACCTAATGATTGCAGAAAGAACCATAGAGTAGACCTTTTTTTAGGTTAGTGTGTCAGCCATCCATTTTAGGAATTTTTATTCAACTTATTTATCCAATTATCTTAGTTTGCGGTGCAGGTATTATGGGTAAAGTAACATAATCTAATTGACAGTTTAAGGTAATTTTATTATAGTAGTTTTAAGGGAAAAGTGAATATATTTAGAGTGTTAACACAATGTACCAGTTAAGAGGATGGGCTTTATACTCAGCACATCCAGTTTCTATCCTGATACAATTTAACCTTAGATACCTTCTTTGACTAAAAACTTAACCAAAAGAAACGCCCAAATTTCCTTAACCAGCCCATCTCCTCAGTCAAAACTGAGGACCATTAGTAGCTATTCCAGAGCATTGATTTGATAATTAAGCTGCATAATAATAGCAAATATTATCGAAGTCTTAGCCTGTATCTGTCATTATAAGTTACATATAACTTAGTTGTGTTAACTAATTTATTCCTCACTACTATCTATTGATAATGAATTTAATGCACCTAATAACATTGTTACTCACAACTCAAAAATTATCAGTTATAATTCAATAGTCTAAAGTGTGATGTATTACTTAAATTAGAAACCAGGTCACATTCTTAGCCAGAGAGTAGTTAAATATACCAACATCACAGGCAAGCACACATCCAGACACACAGTCACATGGAATACAGTATGCCATTTTCAAATGTTTAACAAAAATTTCTCACTTGGTCCTAACAGTCCTGTGAAATAGGAAAGTTGGATCTATAAAATATATATTTATAATAAATAAATAGAAATACATCATGGTTTAGTAATTCACTGAGAATCTCATGAGAAGTCCATGGCAGACATCAGACATCTTCGCTGAGAGCAATCCTTTCTCCTAATTACACCCAGAAGTTTTTCCTATGTGAAGAAAATTATTTTCCTTGATAATTTTTCATTACATTTCTCGAAGCCTCTCTAAAAATAACACTTGCCTAGAACATGTGACAGTGATGGGTGCCACCAAAAATTCATCACCTTCAGATTTTCACTTGATATTAGGCTGGAAATTAGGATTTAATATATTGCTGGTTTTATACATAACTTCCCACAAACAAAGCAGTAAAAATCATTGTACAGGCATAATAAGCAACTGAGGGCTCTAAGTAATCATATATAGTAATGACTGTCTTCGCTATTAGCAATTTAATAATAATTTATAAAAACATAATGAAGTTCTAATCAATCAAAAGTACACTAACAAAAGAGATTTCCTTTGGTAAGGACTTAGTCCAGCAAAAGTTTGGGTTATTGTTTCAAACCTCATGAAAGCAGCCCCAAAATGTTCTTTATTTAAGAAATATGAATGTATAAAGAGTTTGGGCACATTCTTCTTACTAAGAACAGAAAAAGAAACAGCTGGAACTCAATACATTTAAAAGCATATCTTAACATATATGAACTTGCTCAGTTTTTGTCAAGTATTTTAACTTGACAAAATAGTCATCTATTTAAAAATTAGTTATCTTCCAAAAGGAAGCTACTGAATTTTTGATAATCATATGCCTTGAATTGAGAGTATGCTATTCATTATGGTTTAAAATGCTTCGTCTATGTTGAGTTTTAAAACAACTAGAGAAACAGATGTCAGACATCCAATGTTGCTATTCTCAATCAGAGATCATTTTTAGTTTAACTGTTCCTCCTCTCCCACTGTAATAAATTTGCTTTCACATGCATTTCTGGTCACAAGAACTGCAACCCCTAAAAAATGAGAAGCAAGCTGAGATTTGCAAATACCCCAGACGCTGTTATGCAAAGAAAATCTCTGTCTCGCCTAAAAGAAAGAATTTAGGTGTTAATTAGGAGTGTGTTTCACAGATTTGTCTAAGTTCTAAGAAAATACAGTTTCTTAGATGAACTCTTCCTGAAATCAGCAAATACAAGTGCAATGTGGTGCTCTTGTAAAACAGGGCGAAGAAGGTAGCAGTGAGTCAGACTACTCTCTTTGCCTTTTAATTCCATGTTGAAAAATACATTTTCTAAATAAAAGGAACACTGACGTCTATACCTCAGTTTTTACTGAGGTGAAGAACACAGGTCCAGTAATCAGGAGAAATGTTCAGTAGTGAAGCAGATGTGACTGAATGTGCAACTGTTGTTCACAAGTTCTGCATGTAGACTCAAGAACGCTTTTATCCTACAGATTTTGCTACACCTATTCCCCAACCCACAGACTGGAGAAATGGGATTTTAATATGTAAATACTGTTCCTTCAGTTATTTCAATTTTCTCATTTTTTATTAAAAGCATATTTACTAACTCATGCTTATCACCTAAAATACTGTTCTTATAACTATGCAGAATCATACCATAGCATTAAACACGACATTACACACTTCCTCTCTCATCCTCTTCAAGGGAATTTAGTTCCTGAGATGACTAGAAAGACCTTATCAGGACAGTCCTGCCTATACCGTCTGCATGAAACAGGGATTCAAAGCAATATTTCATAATACTCTTGTAGTACATTTTCCATTTTAACATTGCTTGTATTTATGGACATTCATATAAATCCCTGTGCAATATGCAAGGTCCAACAAATAACCACAATGCTGACATTGGCTGTTAGATTGTATATCAAGAGAGGAAACAGCATGTTTTTGAATTAAAATACTGTTTAATATTTACCAAGTTGCTCTACACCTTTCTTCCATAACCTCTTGTCAAGTGCCACATGTGTCTTGCTATTTTCAGAGTAAATTTGTAACAATGGGGTAATCTAATTGTTAGTTATTTGGTTATAGCCATCTGTGGCAGGCCAATTATAGATCAGCTTGGAATTGGGTTGAAGTACTTGCAAGGCACAGTTTATTTATAACTTGATATTTATGGGGAACTCAGTAGTAAAATTCAGTCTCAAAAGGACCAAAGTTGCTGTTTCTGCAATCCACAGTATATTGCACATAAAGGCCGCTTCATCAATCATTCATGAACACAAGAGAAAGACCTAAGTTTTCCAGACCACATTTTTTAGACATTTTACTAAGGTGATAGTCACAAATAGTATACTAAAGAAACCAGCTAAATGAATTTTCATCCAATTTTATATAGAAGATTAAACATCAAAGTAGAGTATTTTATTAGCAGCTCAACATAATTCTGATATAAGAAAAAGTATTTTCAAATAGTTATATCAAAAATTTGATCTGATCTCTAGCTAGGATTCTGCCCTTCAATAAACTAAAAAACACCACAGATTGAGAGCAATCAAGCAGAGGAAGCAGAGTAAAGGAGGAATACCAGCAGGAATAAGGAGGTATGTGTCTGACTTGCCTCACTCCAACTAGAAATAACCACTTTTTCAATCTGAGGAGGCGGTTTTTCTCTCAAGATAGAAGCTTAGCCATATCTTTAGTTCTGCAGATACTGGCCAGGCTATAAATGCAATTTAAGAGATCAGCACACATTTGTAAAACTATTCCTTCTTAATTAGAGGAGAAAAAATAGCAAATAGGTAATGAACTACTTCTTTTTATTAGGTCAGCAAATATCAATATAAATTCAGCATAACTATTGGGCAGATATTATAAATTTTAAAAAGACAAGTCTTTAACACTTTGCATCTGAGTATTAATAATTATGGCATTTTTGATGAAATAGAGACATGACATATTAAAATTTAGTAAATATCAGCTTTGTCCCAAGCATTCAGATGATATTTTTTACTTGAACTTTGTAACAAATCTGTGAGTTTGCTAGCAGTATCCCCCTTTAGAAATTGAAGAAAACGAGAGCCTTACAGATTAAGGGATTTACTCAAAATCACATAGCTAATAGTAGGTAGATGAGAAATTTAAATGTGATTCAGCTCTACTACAATATGTGTATAAAAAAATAATGAATACATTTACCTACACTTATATGAGATAATATATATGTATATTTATAAGACTATAGCAAGCTATAAAGACATAATACAGAAACATAAGCCTTGTGAAATACTGATATTCTCAGTTTACACACTAATTAACCAAAAAATTTTATTTCAGGTGGAGGTTATGGAGACAATTCCTAAATGTGCGACATTGGGGAAGGTGCCTTTTAATCATTAGAATCTATTTGGAGTTAAAGAAAAAAACATTTCTTTTTAAAGATTAGGATCCAAGAATCTATTCAAAGTACAATGAATTAAAATATCCAAAGAACAGGCCCAGTAATTTTTAGGGTTCACCAGATGATTCTGACATTCAATTGAGTTGGGAAACAACTTGATCCAAAAATTTTGAAGGTCCACTAATTTCCTTAGTTCTTATATTCTATGAGACTACTATATTAATTCCCAATTAGAGTAAAATTAAAATAGGACAAGAAAATAATTCTATTTGCAAAGGTAAAATTAAAATAGGGCAAGAAAATAACTTTATTTGCAAATTATCTTTTGGGAGGGAAATAAATAGTTATAATTGTAGGCATTGTTATTTACCAACACCATGCAAAGTCAACATCCAGGGCTTTTGAAATATATAGCGTGCTTTTTTAAATATCACCCTCCTTTTTTTTCCCTGGGTGACTTAGAGATCAATCACATAATTGCTATTTGACCACGTGTGATATTGGTACAATTATATAAACTCTCTTTGCCTCCATTTCTTTACCTATAAAAGAGTGACCACACTACTAAATCATTATTTTACTGTGATGACTGAGGGGAAATTTATGCAACCATGCTTGGTAAAATGCAAAGGCCCATGCAATCATATGCAGTTATATCTAATGATTCATAATAAAATAATGAAGTTAAAATATATATACCAACTTCACTCATATTTCCAATGTACATCACTATGTGTCCTAATCATCTCCTCTCATGTCCTTTTATGAGAAGACTAGACTAGGATCAGATTACAGGCTTCTTTGATAACAATGATAGAGTTTGTTTTCAAGAACAAATTTCTATAAAAATTAAACAGATACAAGAGATGGTGAATACTATCTAATCAGCATTCTTACTTGTACACATAAGTCTCCCCAGATTTCTGTTTGTCATTAGACAGAAAGTCATTCTTTATTTTCAACACTTTTTATATTTAAGGCATATTCTAAATATGTGGTAAAATCATAAGCTCCATAGTTAATGCTTTAAAGACTTCAATGGTATGTTTCAGCTTCCAAATCACTAATGATTATATTAAATATAGTTTAATACTGGCATTTATATTGAACATTATTTAACAGGAAGAGAAAATCAATTTAAATTCATACAGCTGGTTGAAACTCAGCACTGGTACCAGTCTTACTATAAAATACCACATAGTTTATAATGGACAAAAAGTGGTCTTTCAACCAAAGAAAATATAATTTACAACTGGAGATACATTTCCAAGTGCAAAGCCTGGATCTTCACTAAGAATAATGTGATTCTTTATGTGTTGAAAAGATGAAGAAAAGGAAGTGGGGACATATCAATTGTGGGAAACAGATATAAACAATCCTGTATGAATGACAGAAAGCAAAGCAATTACCTTTTGTTGTGTAAAATTTTCTGTGGTTGAAAAAGAAAAAAAAAAAACCCTAGGAAGAAAAGTTTAAGTTTAAAGCATCCCCTAAGGTATCACTAATGATAACACTTTTGTGATATTCTCTTTGATAACGGGTTTTACGATGCTTCATTGGGAAATAGTTCTCCATGTTATTCCCTTTCCATACGTCTATGAGCAGAGGCATTTGTTTCAGAGGTGTTTGTTCCATAATATCTTTTCAACAAGTTCATACAGTGACCAGTCTTGGAAACCATTCGCACCCCTGGATCAAGGGGCAGGCAGTTATTGCCAAGAATGAGCACAAAATTCCTCTTCTGTAAAGCATTCTATCAAATATGCAGGTGTCCCCTGAATCTCTTCATGTTGTCCTGTGGAAATTGGGGCCCAAAAAACTGACACAAGAAAAATGATGTCCTTGCTACTGCTACTACTATGAGTAAGGAAATGTCCTTTGTTTCTAACCCAAGATGCTCATGCCCTCTGCCATGAAACAGGTTAACTTGCTAGCTTGCAAACAGCATAAAATCTCACAGCCTTCTTAGTTCTTGACATCTTTTCAAGGTAAATGGAACTTGATGCCTTAAGCACACTCAAAAAAATTAATTTGAAGCTCACACTTCTGAAGTAATATTTCCTAAGTTTTAATTCAGGCTTTGTCAAGTATTACCTGTGTGGTCTTGGAAGTATTATATAATCTCTCCAGGATACAGTTTCATCAACTGCAAAATGAGGGTAATAATGTATTTCCTGTCTCTTAGGATCATTGTGCTGAGTTAAATGAGTACATATAAGAGTGTCTCTTATTTAGTTGACATTGGGCATTATTATGACATTCTTTCTCTAAAATTGGGAAAAGAGGAATGTAAAAAGAAATCATCTATAATAATTTCCCCATCAATAGTATACATTGTTACCACTTTGCTATTTGTGTTTGTTTTGATATTTATTTTCATAATTATTAGCATGTCAGAACGACTCTTTGAAAAGAATAGGTTTTATTGAGGTCCATTTGGTTGCAAGGAATAGAGACCCAATCATAGTTTAAATTCTGGCTCTAGGTCCCTTGCAAATGTAATAAAGGTCTTGGACAGTAAGATCACAGAAACTTGATGACATGCGTACTTGATTTATTGAGGGAATCTCAACTCCTTGTGATATAAACATAAAGCAGTGATTTAAGTTGCTTTTAATTATGGTATAACAAATCAACCTCCCAATTATTTGGTGATACTTCACCAGACTCCATAAATATTTGTACAATTTCAATAAATAACATTGCCCAATCATGTAGCTGATTCAGACTTCACTATCTATCCTGGTTAGATGTAACTGGATGAAGAAAGGAGCAGTTGAACTATGTTCTTCGTGAGCAAATTCCTCTAGTGTTGAAAGCAGGCAGGGAAGAGGGATGAAGAGGCAGCGACAGTACATCATTGGTTGCATGCTGACATGTGATTTGATCTAATCTAGTTTACCCTGGTACTAATGGGCCGCCTATAAGTTTGTCAACATGGTATTTTTGGGGTAATTTTAAGCCTTACACTTGCTTTCCTAATACCACGGAACCCTTTTCAAGAGAAATAGTCTAGTTTCCCTTCAGTTCTTCCACTAGCAGAGGTCTCCAATTCTCTTTTCTATGTAGTGGTGGAAAAGGTTTACCAATTTCTGCATATCAACCTCTCTATACCTGAGATGATAATTAAGATGCCAAATTTTCCCTGTTTAAGGGAAATCTAAGCAAACTATCCAAGGACAGTTCTTCAACCCCAAGGCCCCAAGTTGACCAGAGCATTTCCTAGCAAGAAGATAGCCTCCCCACTGAATTACTGTCCTCCCTACAAAGCACTTAATTTCTTTTTCTTCCTAGTCTTATATAGATTCATGACTGTGTGGGATACTAGAAATGATGATGAACAGTGTTTGAGCAGATTCTGAAAGTGTCTGAAGTCTCAAGGTCAGCAGCTTGTAGCAGGTGGGTAGCTTATTGCTGGAAGAATACAACTCATCCTCTTACATGTGTACCATTAGTGATATAATCAACACTATTTTATGCACTAAGTTATTTAACAGGTAGAATGATTTTTAGGCCTACTTATGGGAAAACACAAATCTACAAACTACTATACTGCAAAGGGATTTCCTGTTATTGCTGATTTTCCACCTTTGCCACAACCACGATTTATTTTTGTGCTGTCCTGCCCTGCTGGGTCCCAGTGCACATCTCCAGGACAGGACAGGGCTTGACCTGCCCTTTGCGTAGAACAAAATCACATTGAGTACTCAGATTAGAACAGGACCTTTGACCATGACAGGCAAATTTCACGCACACCTGGTTCTGAATTACTTTAGTACATTAACCAATCAGTTTTGAATTTGTAATTTAAAAATACATAACCCCATCATTAAAAAATGGGAAGGCACACCCACTTCTACACACATGACATAACACAAAATTTCAACCAAAATTTTCTAAACACTTTAGATCTACATAAATAGAATATTTTCCATGAAGTAAAATGTTTTCCTCACACTATTTTTGAGGTTAGAAAAGTAGGATCTGTGCCTCAGAGTTTAGAAACAGAAAGTGATATAAAGGTGGTCTCAGTGAAAAATGTATATCAGAACATGAATCTGTAGTTGGGTTGTCTATCTTCCCGTTGTTTTCCTGAAAACAAATCTAATTCCCAGCAAGCACTGCTTATCTAAAAAGACATAATCCATTTTTTTCTTATTTTGTCTGAATGGTATTTCTCCATAGGTGTTCAACCACAAAAAGCTATGAACCTTTGGTTCTAATGGCACCACAGACTTCTTCAAGCTGTGCTTATATATATATCAGACTGCATCATCCTCACATTAGGGAACATATCATTATGCGTTTATTCCCAATTGATTCAAAGTGGCCCTGTTGTAACAGGAGGCCACACAGGGAGTTTACCTAGTAACTTCATTTGCTTTCATGTTGTCCCTCTGTGAGTATATCTGGAAAATTTTCCTCTTTCTGATTGGTGAAGAGAAGGGTAAAAGCTCACATTTCTTAGATCTCTTAGGAGTATGTGAAATGTAGGTTAAATTCTCATAATATGATTGACTTGAAAAAGTCATGTGCAAATGCCAGTGGAGAAAACAGGATGAATGAATGTCTGTAAAATATGAAATGGTTCCTAATGTAAGTCATCCGGTAACTCTGGGAAATAAATGTCTTTTTGATAGACATTGCCCACATTTCTAACTGCTATATTATGCAACCGCTGACTACTTGTCATCAGACATGATTTTGAAGGCCAAAAGCATAATATTTTATGGAATCCAAACCGGAAAGTAATTTAAAAGTCAATAACTCCCACCCTGAAGAAATTCTTGACCTTTGTTTTCAAAAGTAAATAGAATGCTTTAGACTTATACCTAATGTTCTTACATAAGAGTTATAGCCAATATTTGTTATTGTTTCTTAATATTTAAAAAAATTTTCTCTGTAGATTATAAAAGATTGTTACAGTTAGTAATAGGAGAGCTAGCATTCTTAGAGACTTAAATTCTTAAAAATAAGGAAACAAAGAACGCTTTACTTAGAGGTCCCTAGAGGGAAGCTTCAGGAAGGACAAGGCTGATTTTCCTGTTTCTCCTTTTGAGTGATCAAAGCCTAAGCTAATTGGCCTGTAAGGACAAAGCCTGATCCATTTGAGGACCTTCATAGAGCCTGCCTTATGGAGGGGTGAGCAGATTAAAGAGAAACTCAGATCACCTGGGAATACAGAGTGACTGTCTAAAAGGAGCACTTTCACATTTAAAATAATAAAGCACCTGAAGATACAAACTTAAGAGTTGGTCATGTTTTGAAGTAGAAATGTTAAAGCAAATAATACTGAATTACAGAGTTACAGAAAAATAACTGTATAAAGGGAAATTCATAAAACTTTCAGCAATTTAATAATTCAGATAGAAGTAGGAAGTGGGAAAAGGAGACATAGATTGAAAAACTCGGGTTTTCATTCTGCTATTACCATTTACTCTCTGGGATGTTCTCTTAGGCTCCAGAAATTATCTTTGGCATTTACCTCAGAGCAGTTTGTCAGGCTCTGAAAGTTCCTTTTTCTTACAAAAACTAGGAAGGTTCAAATATATTTTATTCTTCAGGTATGTTTTATGGTAAAAGATTTTGGAAAACATTTTATCTGACCATGTCTGGGGAACATGGTATACATTTTAGCATCCAAAATCATTTTGCTGTAATTCAAGCAGGACTTAATCTTCTTATTGAAAATATTTCCCCTATACTGAAAAATGATACTCAACCGACCCCTGATAGAGACCCACACATTTACACACACACCTCCCATTCACACTCACACAGTTTGGAGAGTATGGCTACAGAGAGTGAAGAGAAAGTGTGCTATAGAAAGAATTGCTTTCCCTGGGCCTCACACAGGCCTTTCCCACGCCTTGGGTCTCCTGAGATTCCCAAGAGAGTTTTGCTCCTCCTTGAGTTTCTGCTTTGACCTCATTCACATGTACATCCACTCCACCACAGATGACCTTGTATCTTAAATTCTTTTCTCTTTTATCTCCAAACCCTTGCTCATGATCTCTGATTTCTGCTACATTCAAAATTTAAACCATCATCCTAAAAGGCAGAGTTTAGGGATTAAGAGCATGCAGGCTTATCAATTACATAGACATGGATTCAAAACACAGTCTAAAAATAAGTAGTACTTATTAAATTATTTAACATCTCAAATTATCAATTTATACCAATATTTATATCTACCAATATCTATCTATTGATAGCTCACATTAGGGTTAATCAGGATTAAGTATAATAGCATATATTAAATACCCTGCATATAATCTAAGCTATGTATTCCATAGTTGTCACTGTTAATAACACATCTAGAGAGCTCTCAAATCATTCACTTTAACCCATTTCCCAACCTGTTTTTAGCTGCTCAGTGAACACTGTAACTCAGACTGACCTATTCAAAACTGAACATATCATTTCTTAAACCATACTCACTTCCTCATTTTCTGGCTTCAGGCTTAAGCATTGAAAGCATCTTTTCCTCTTTTTTTTTTTTATCCTTCATTCTTTCTATTTAATGAGTTGTCAAGTCATAGAGCCTTTACTGAAACAAGTCCACATCTCACATAAACTGTTGTGTTTCCTCCCTGAACTTCAGGTTTTTGTTCTACCTGACTTTCAGTCTTTGAAAGTACAGCTCAAAGAATATTACTACCATGATTGAATAGTTCTGATGGTGACAAAGACTACTGATTTTGAACACAGTGGAATTTCATCTATATCTTAAGGCTTTCATTAAATTCTCATACTCTAGGCAGATAAAAATCACTTTCTCACTTTTCTTAATTAATTTATATGACATCATTATTTGTTAAGTAATTTTATTTGTGTTACTAGATATGTGGTGAATAAATTCCATTGTAAAAAGCTGAGGTCTGAGCACTCCTGGATGCAAAACATAATCTGAAATATCAGTCTCTTCATTTTTAAAAGGTTCTTTTCTTATAGGTGATTGTTTTAAGTCAAACAAATCATTCATCTCCCAAGATTACTATCTTAGAAGCTTAAGAATTCAAGAATTTAGTATATATGGCTAAAATTAATAGAATTCACTGACGTATTCTTATAGAAAAGAAGAGAATATCCAAAAAGAAAGAAAAAACCTTAAAACTGATTCAAGTCATATTAAAATGCTAAGAAGAAGCAACCTAATTTGCTCAGGTTTAAACAATCTTTGGAGTTCAATAAGATCATAATAGAGATAATGAATCAGATTTTGCATTCTCATTTTTTTAAGGTGAATGGCACAAAATTGCATCTTCTCCAAATATCTCTGGGGGTCTCAAGGGTTTTTCATTTTGTTCACAAAAAAACCACATCCACAGATTCTCTGCTATGCTGATAGGCACAGTAGTTTCCTCAAAGATGTGTTCTACTTTCAAGGCCTTGAGGTCTCACTCCACAAATATCATATGATACCATTTCTCATTCTATGTCTTGGTTTGCAACTTAAATACCTCTTCAATAATAAACATGCCAATATTTTCCAATAAATTTAAAGAGGTACTAGACAAGAGTCATAATGCCTGGCTTCTAAAGCATCTCTCTTACCCTCAATTCCTATCTTATATTCTGTAAGTTTCCATGTGTAAGACTTCATTCTAGAAGGTCTTCATCCCACATGGAAATCAGTTTATGCAGATGGACACCTGTGTGCTGCCAGTCACTCATTTATCAGACAAATGTTGAATTCCACACTGCACTCAGCTGGATCCTGCTGCAGAGGAAGACATTGAGCATTTTTATCACTTCAAGTAAAAGGAAAAGGAAAATGAAAGAATTATGCTTGCAACATATCATATAGATTGTTTTCCTTTTGCTTCTTCTTAGATAGAGAGTATCAATATAGATTATTTGGTCTGTGAAAGTTGTATTGAATCAATATACCATACCCTAAGTAGTGATTGCAACCTTAATTGAATTCCAGTTTGAACAAGTCCACAAGTCAGAATTCTAAACTAGAAAAGATTTTTGGGTAATTGATTACAAATTACATTTACTGAGAAAGACCTATATGTGCTTACCTGTGGGACATTGGGAAAAAATTCAATAAGCTTTGAGTCACAACTATGGCTGTTCACAAGGCAAATGACCTAATTACAAGTTAAATAATAATAATTTTAAAAAAGTTTAAAGATTCTGCGTTTACCTAGAGTCGGTCCAGCAAACAACTGTGTCAATATTAGAAATCATGATTTTAGTTTTCTTTCATAACAGCAGATATAGATTTTAATTTAATCTACCTATATACCTTCTATTAAATGCACCTCCAATACAGATCTGTATATTTGCCAAATTTTGAAAATATAGTACTCCAATGACAATAATATGGGGGAAAAGTTCTCTTTGAGTCTCTTGTGATATTGCCAATCTTGCATCCATGGCACTGACTGCCGTCACTCTCAACTATTCAGGACAATGTTTATAGAGTGGTTAGCTTTGGACTATAGAGATAGTATTTCCCTCCAGTGCAGAGGATGCTTGCTTATGGTCTGTTCATAAAAGCAGGCATGCTTATGGCCATTTATAGAAGACTGAAGGTCTCTAAGCTCACAACTCTGAAATGCTGTCCACTGTGTGTACAATTATACATCTGGGCTCATTCTGTGCTATCCCATTGGATTTAGGTATCAAGGGAAATTGACATAATCATGGACATTTTCATGAAGTTTTCCGTGCTCTGAGTAAAAAATATTTTTTTATGTGTCAATCAATATTTATATATGTCTTCTGCCAGGATCCAGGAAGCCATGACAAGCCTCAATTGTTAGTTTGCAATATAGGAAAAATCTAACACTCTTCAAAGTTCATGAGAGTTTTTGAAGATGGGATTGGGATGGTGACAGAGACATAGCCTGGAGAAGGAATATTAAGGACCTCATAGACTAATCAGCAAGATTTGAGGTAAGTCCATGGGGATAAATAGTCAATAAAATAGAATCCTTAAACAAGGAGGCTATTAGACTGCGGTGGCTCTAATGCTGTGGCAGCCTTTGAAAGCAAATCAAATTTTATGAAATCATGGTTACAAAATCAAAATGCTAAGGATAACCTATTATAAAGAGCCAACTAGGCTTTAAAATACAGCCAATCAAATAATTTCCTTTCTTTGCTTCCACACTTTGTCTATATAAGTCTTACTCCTGGTTCCTATTGGAGGAGCACTCCGAGCCACTTCTGGTTTGGTGCTGCCTGATTTGAACAGATTTTTGCTCAAATCAATATCCCTCAGTTTATCTTTTACAATGTTGACCAAATTATATGGTCAAGTAGGTAATAAGTAGTCTTCCCCATTATTGCATGTGAACAAAGAATAATTGGGAGGTGGGTTTAGACTTAGTAAGGTGGAGTAGATTGACAGCTGCTGGAACAGTGTACCAAACTACTAAATTCCATTATAGGCCCCTGCTCACCTGGGTTGGTGGATGGGGAATTATTCACCTGGATGACCTGGGAAGAGGAGAACACTACTGACAAGAACTGTCCACCAAAATGAAACATCCATTCCAAAAATCATCTCTTGCCAAACAGAGCACTACATCATCTCTTGCAAGTGGTCACTTCTTAATATTACATTTTAAATATGACCCACCAATGAGTTATTTGTCAGACCATTTTCCTTGTCTTCTTGAGCATCCAGCTAAGTCATGTTTTCTGGCTTCTCTTTTGGTTAGGGATGGCTAAAGGACAGTTCTGGCCAGAAGAAGGTTGGTAGACAGTATAGATACAATCTGAAAGGTCTGTGGTGGTTTCTGGTGAATTTCCCAGGCATTCTCTCTCTTCTCACATCAGCTTTTCTGATGCAAATAATTCAGTCAAGAATGCCAAAACACAGGAAAGGTATGAGTAGCATTTTTCTATAAAGGGCCAGACCATAAATAGTATAGGCTTTATGGAACACATAAGGCCTCTAATATATATTATTCTTTGTAGTTTTTACAATCCTTTAAAAACATGAAAAATATTCTTAGTTCCGGAGTGGCACAGAAAAATAAGGTATGGGCTGGATTGGACCCATGGAAGAGGTCAACAGAGGCATCAGAGGGAAGGAACCTACACCACTCTGGGGAGTGGAGGCCTTCAGCACTAGGGTCCAACAGAAGCAGGGGAGGCCTGAGATTTTGATTTTTTTTTTCTTATAACAGTCTACCTAAAACTGTTAGGATGATATTTCTGGCAAGTTAAATCTGATGACAAATTTCCTCAGGTGATGAATAATTTGTTTATTTGAAAGGGAATATAAATTATTATTACACTGATTCTGATTAAAAAACATAGTGATGCCAGCTAAAGAATGGATAATCTTTAGAAGATAGGAAATGCCTAAAAGATTGACAACACAATTGAGATAAATTGATTCTTTTGCCTTTAATTTACTATTTCCAACTGTTAGATTTGTCCTCAGATATTTTTATTAAGGTGTTTCCACATGCTAATTACTATCATATTGTAAGATATATGGTAGGATATACTAACTCTGATAGTTCCTTCTTCAGTATTTATATCATGAACAACGTATTTTTTAGAACTAAAACTATCTCACTTTATTTGATATGTTGATGTCTTTTCTATCCATCAGCTAAAGGTAAGAGTCACTTTCAGTTAATGAGTAGTTGCTTGACTCTCTTAACAATTAAACCAATGTCCTTCCCAAAATGGGAAGCTATACAATATCTTAAAGTCATAAGATCTGTGACCTAGAATGTGATTTCTCCTAAAGTTAAATGCTTATGAAAAGTTGAGATACTCCAGGAGCTCTAAATCACATATAGTGTAAAGCAGTATACATCCATTCACAGCTTCAGTACTTTAGAGTTCACATTACATATATTTTTATAGTCATATTATTCTGGTTAGAAGTAAATCAGAGTGATAGACTGATACCAGGATAGGCTAAAATATGCCCAACACAAACAGGCTTTCTTCAGTGTGCTCAAGGCGGTGAAATGTTTGGGTATTGTACTCCACAAGGTCAAGGTAACTTGGAAGATAAATGAAATTATCTTGACTGAAGGCTGAGGGAGAGCAAAAGCACAGCTTGCTAGCATGAATTTTCTCATTTAGAATGATGCACAAGTGCTTTGAAATCATCTTTATATTTTTTATCAAGTGTTGAGTCCTAACTGATACAATTGATAGTGTTATTGTGCAATTACTTAGCTTTTGACTACAGAATTACATTTTGATATGCTTTAGTTCTATCATTTATTTTTTCCTTTTGCAATTGGTTGACATTTGGCATAATTTGCAGCTAGTAGCATATACAGTAGAGGTTGAAGAGGAATGTTGGTGACATTAAATAACCAGTGATTATACTTAAGGTGAATAATATGTATATGCCAAACTTTAGCAAATTCCCCTAGACCATACATAGCAGTCAAGATATTATTCAAAGCTTATACTTACATACACTAAGATATGCATTATATACATAAACATTACAAGCTTTGAATTTCTTATGAATTAACAAGCTCGAAGATATGAGTATATGAGATTATTGTAACTGTTAACAAATATATATACCTAAAAAAAAGAGGTGACATAAACCTAAATCGAACTCATGTTAAAAGTGTGCTGGATGTAGCGTGTCTTATGTACCATTTCATGTTTAGGAGTGGTCTGGAATTTCAGACAGAATGACAAACTGGAATTTGCTAAGGAGAATAACTATGCAAATAAACTTTACATGCCAATAAGGATAAAGAAATTTACACACACAGGTTATGAGACATGCCCAAGTTCAGAATTCTTAAAAGTGTCAGAGGAACTCCCAGGTCAATCAATCTATTGTCCGGCAATGTAAACTCCCATATCCAGGTGACATATCTGGAGACAGTACATGGCTTCAAATGTGCCTTGTTACTAACATTACACCAGACCACGCATCTTACAACCTAAATGTTTTGTGGATAAAGTGGAAACCTTTCACAAACATTTGAAATGTACCATTTAAATCTAATCTATTACTGAAGCAGCTGTACTGCAAAAGTACCCATGACCTGCTGCCTCACTACTTACTCTTCACTTTCATTAACAAATGTCCTATTTTGCAAATATGACATTCATGCCATAAAAATCCTAAATAGGCCTGAAAGGGCCAAGTGAAATGTAATATTTAAATGAACTTAAACATTTAAAATGTCATAAAGAGAAGAGTTTGAAGTTTAAATAAACTATTGACAGATTTAAAAATATTTAGTAATAATAACAGATCAAAGTGCTAAATTAGGTTTTTAAACATTCATTAGATTTTACAAAACTGGAACACTTTGCCAGATTTAAGTCCCAAAGGTATCCTTATTTAGGACATTCAATTAAAAAATATCAAGCACTCCATTATGATCAGCTGGTCTAGGAAATATTCTAAAGGAAATTCTTGATTTTCTCTTCATCCTTCCAGATTTTAGCAAGCTACAGTGGTTTTTCCTTGGCGAAGTAAACTTTGTTACATGTATAAATCAAATAAAAATCTATTTTTAGTTTTCAAATTGCTTGAGGATCAAAACAAATGTGAACCTCTAAATGAGCAAGAAATTAAAGGAGGGAACTTGAAGATCAAGTTAAAACTCTAGACTATCTTATTGCAGATGTACGATGGAAAGGAATGTAGGAGAGGATGCCTGCTAGCTTGATAGTCAAGTGTGAGACAAGGGACACAGAACTCATTTCTTGGCAAGTATCTTCATGTATGAAACTGAAGGGGAGCAGAATTTGTCATCCCAAAATATCTCTCTCTGGCATAAGGATTATTTCAGTCTGATTATGTCCAAAAAACAGCTGACACAGGAGAAGCTCTGACATTTTAATAGAAGTTACCTTTTCATAAGAGATATTTACATTTATATGGGAAGTCTCTATTTGTAAGAGTGTCTCCCTGGCTGTCCTAGGAAGAGGGGGATGACTCCAAACCTCTAGAAACTCTTATTGGCCATTACTTAAACTCCCTAAGAACCTTACCCTTATTTACTGTGCTTTTCCTGGTCACCTCCCATACCTGTCCCACCCCTAACATTTTCTTTTGTCTTTAGCTGGAGATGTTATTTAAGGTGGTGCCTTGGGCCCTTTCAGAGTTATTCAGTTTCCCTGGGTCTCTGCCATGTCTACGGGAGGTATACATATTATTAAACTGTTTTTCTCCTGTTAATCTGTCTTTTATTATGGGATGGGACAGAGTTGGTAGTGAAAGGAGTGTTTCAGCCAAGAACCTAGAAGATAAAGGGGAAATTATGTTTTCCTCCCCCAAACAACACAAGGATGACTTCTGGTTTCACTATTCACATTACAAGTTAATGCATCAAAATAGAAAACCTATGCTTCCTACTTTTATTTTTGAGTTATTAAAATAATTTCAAAAGTTTTCTTGGTTCAAGTACTGTATACATGATAACAAATATTCTATTTGCTTAAATATTCCAGATATTTTTTAAATAGACAAAAATATTGGGTGTGTTTCTGTAGATGTGGGATCACAGAATGGGCTTTGATGTGGGTGGCTGATACAGAGATGCCTGGATTTCAATAGGCTTAGATCATGGGCTGAAAATGTCAAATCATGGGGTTAAAACCAAGCAGTAAAAAAATATCAAGCTGTAAAGGAAGTAAGAAACAGATGGGGTAAAAGAACTCAAAAAAGAAAATGATATGGGATCAAGGTTAGACTTAGTAGGAATGAAGAGAGGATAGACATAAAAAATAGAAGCTTGTGGTTTAAAGACAGTTTCACAGTCAAAGCTGCTAGAGTGGCTATATATAAAAAGTAAGTTATTCCTAAAATCTGGAAACAAAGTTCCTCATGTGATTTTTGCAAATGATCAATACTTTTAAATTGTCCTTTAATTATTTTTCCTGAGAATCAATACTACAAAAATATACAATTTCTCAAGTTTAAAATCTGAGAAAAATTTACCAAACCATGTTTTATCCTTATTCTTCAAGATAACTTACTTAATATTTACTTTGTACTGAATTCTTAGTACATTACCAACCATGGCTCAAAACACTTATCAAAAATTTCTATCTTAGTTATTCCATTTGGAGTGGTAGAAAAGCTTTAAAATGATAAATCCTACTGAAGGCAACTATAAACAACATTTGATTCACATATACTGAAACTTGTTATAAGTAACAAATGATTTAGATAGAGCACATTTAGCACTGTCTAGAGATGAACATTTATTACGGGAATATCACAGCAGATGAGGCTGTGGTAGATAGTAAACCATCAATCAGATGCGACCCCACAACAAATTGTACCTCATCAACTGCTTTAATATGTTATGAAGCTTCCAAATAGACACCACTGGACCATTTGTTAAGCCCAAACTACTTTTTCACTGACAAAGAAAAAGACATCTGGTATTTTCATTTATATGTAATATCAAAATGCATCGATGGGATCTAGATATCCAAAACAGAATTTCTAGGAGGATGAGCACTGAAGTTCAGTCCTTCATTTCTCTACACAAATTATTTTTAATGATGGTTTTTTATTTTAAAAATGTTGTAAGAATGAGGATTGTAGTTAGATTCTGAAATTCTAGAAAAGTCAACATTATTATTGTATTATTTTGAAAAATATTTTTATTTAAGCAGAAATAAAAGAAAGTACCCTTTCTACTTACATTTCTGTTATAAAACTAAGTATTAAGACATTCCCAAATGACACTGCAAGAAGAGCAAAAATAAAAATAGCATAGTTGAATGCTCAAATGCTCATACAGGCATGATAATTACACTATCAAGAAATGCTTCTTTGTGCTACAAAAAAAATACGTATTTCAAAAAAGATCATAGTCAAGCTTAGCCTTCTGATGTTAAAGAATCCTCTTTATTTCTTCTGTCACTTTGATTATTTATGACCTTTGTTTATCTCTGCAATTAATTGAACTTTCTTCAATCTCTCCTGAAAATACACATATTCTGTTTTATTCTGTGTTCTTCCTTAGACTGTAAGCTGCTAAAAGGAACATAGACAACCTACCTCATTTCCACTTCATATTCACCCCTCATCTGAATATACAATTCTTATATATGTTATATTGCTTTATAATCATCTTTCAAACATGGCCTTCTAAAAACTGAGAAGAAAATGTTTATATTAGTGTTGATTTTGAAGTTACCATGTTTTTATATTCTAATATTCAGGTAAATGTTTTAGAGGTATACATGTTTCGTGATAAATTGGATTTCTAAAAGCCAGATTCTCTTGCTTGTTGGGCCTTTGAAAATGTTCCTGTGTGGTCACAAAGAAGATTAAGTAATAAGATGTCTTAAAGAAATGCATCATTGCTCCTGAAGAAAGCAAATCAAAGGGATTTCAAAGAGGATTCCAAAATAAGGGGTCCAGAGTAGATTTTTTTCTCCCCAATTTGGAATAACTATGTAACCTGAGGAAAATAACTTTTAAAATTAGATTGAAAGGTTCTATTAATTATTACACAACAGTCTACCATTAGCCCCATTTCTTATAAGATTTTGCTCAGTATGACAAACCACAAAGAATAACAACCCTCTGAGATGTTTCTGGAGCAGGTCACAGAGCCAGTTGGGTAGGTCAAGACTACCTACAGCTACTTATTCCTGAAGAAGGGGAATGGAATGTTGCTGCTTGCTATAAAATTGCTGAGCCCTTGGCCCTGGGTTCCTTTGGTATAGCACCACCTGAGCCTGCTGAGTCACCCTTTGGGGCTTGAGGCCAGAGGAAATGAAGCTTTCACACCCATGATCCTGCTGTCTACTGTGTTGTGAGTATGCAGTTTGTTAACTGCTTGTTCTGATTTATTGAGTCTTGTCTACCTTTGGGGACTATGGAATTCTGGCAAGCCAATCTGCTAGTTTGGTTAGTCATCTCTTTTGGAGTCTTCTTACTCATTGCCATCATTTAGGAGACTGGGGATCTTCTATGGCAATTTATGATATATTTCATGAAAATTAAATGATATGCTTGATACTAAGAAATGAACATAATAGTTTAGAGAAATAATTCTCAAAAGAGAAATTTGAAAACTATATTACGCTCTATGCTCCCTAACTTCAAGCTCTACTACAAAGCCACAATAATCAAAACAGTTTGGTACTGGCACAAGAACAGACCCAGAGATCAATGGAACAGAATATAGAGCCCAGATACAAACCCACACATATGTGAACAATTAATATATAAAAAAAGGAACTATGGATATACAATGGGGAAATGACAGCCAACTGGCAAAACTGGACAGCTACATATAAGAGAATGAAACTGGATTATTGTCTAACTCCATATACAAAAGTAAACTAAGATCAAAGAATTGAATGTAACTCACGAAACCATAAAGCACATAGAAGAAAACATAGGCAAAAATCTCTTGAATATAAACATGAGCAACTTTTTTCTGAACACATCTCTTCAGGCAAAGGAAACAAAAGCAAAAATGAACAAATGGGACTACATCAAACTACAAAGCTTCTGTACAGCAAAGGACAACATCAGTAAAACAAAAAGGCATCCTACAGTATGGGAGAATATATCTGTTAATGAATTATCCAATAAGGGGCTAACATTGAAAATATATAAAGAGCTTACATGCCTCAACACCGAAAAAGCAAAAAAAAACAAATAGAAAATGGGCAGAGGATCTGAAGAGACACTTCTCCAAAGAAGAAATTCAGATGGCCAACAGGCACATGGAAAAATGCTACACATTGCTAATTATCAGGGAAATGCAAGTTAAAACCAATGAGATTATCACCTCACACCAGTTAGGATGACCAATATCCAAAACACAAGAAACAACAAGTGCTGGCAAGGATACAGAGAAAGGAAAACCCTCCTATACTATTGGAGGGAATTGGAATTAGTTCAACCAGTATGGAAAGCAATATGGAATTTCCTCAAAAAACTAAAAATAGAAATACCATTAGACCCAGTAATTCCATGCCTAGGAATTTGCCCAAAGAAAACAAGATCCCTGATTCAAAAAGACATATGCTCCCCCTATGTTTATTGCAATGCTATTTACAATAGACAAGATATGGAAGCAAACTAAGTGTCCATCAATAGATGAATGGATAAAGAAGATCTGGTACATAATCACAATGGAATATTATTCAGCCATAAGAGGAAAATAAATCCTACCATTTGCAACAACATGGATGGAGCTAGAGGATATTATACTCAAAAGAAAGACAAGTACCAAATGATTTCACTCATTTGTGGAGTATAACAACAAGGCAAAACTGAAAGAACAAAGCAGCAGCAGACTCACAGAATCCAAGAAGGGACTAGAGGTTACCAAAGAGGAGGAGTTGGGGATAGTGGATGGGGAGGAAGGGAGAAGTGGATTATGGGGCATTATAATTAGCACACACAATATAGGTTCCTCACGGGGAAGTCCATATAGCACGGAGAAGGCAAGTAAATGACTCAACAGAATCTTACTATGCTGATGGACAGTGACTGCAATAGGGAGTGGGGGGGGTACTTGATAATATGGGTGAATGTTGAAATCACAATGTTGCTCATGTGAAACCTTCATATGATTGTATATCAATGATACCTTAATTAAATAAAAAAGAAAAAAGAAACAGAAAACTATATCATGCTTATCAGATTTTCCAATTACTACAACATTATTTCTGGGAATATCTTCAGATGATTTTGCAGCATATTCAGCAAGATTCAGTTTAATTTGATTTTATATAACCATACAATTAGAGAGTTGGATGAGAACAGAGATAATATCTCTAAACAGGTGTCCCTCGAAGCTCTCCTCAAACTTCTAGTGACACCAATACCCACAAAACAGACAGATCATTTTCAGATGATTCTAGGAGTCAGGGATTTTTATTTTTACATTGATCTGACATCATCTCAGGTTTTGGAAAGCATCGATTAAGTTAGCTAAGATTAATTGTCCTCTTTTTATTCTTCCTTTACTTTTTTTTTCCTTTGAAATACACATTTAAGCATATAAAGCAACTATTCCTTTTTTCTTTGAAGCATCAGACTTTTTCCATCTCTCTACATGACTTTGAAAAAAGTTACCTTATTCCCTATTATCCAGACTAATGAATCTCCACATTTTTTTGTCATTTTTCCTAACTTCAAACTTCTCAACAATCTATTCATCATTGTCTACACATTCTTTATTCCACTGTTGCAACAAGCATGACATCCAGACTATTTCCTTCCTAAAATCTCCATATTATATGTACAAAATGTGGATTCACCCACTTTTTCACATCACATTGCCTGCTTAAATTGGGATTTTTTTTTCACATGAAATGATGGCAATATTCTTTAAGCCATTCAATATTAATCTAAATATTTATATTAATGCTGGCTAGATTTTACCATGTTGGGCTCTGACCATCATCATCTACTTTGAATGTATGAAAGATTACTATTAAATATTGGTTAGTGGAATCAAGGAATGATTTTTAATGAATTTCTGGTTTTTTTGATATTGAACTGTTACACTGCTGACCATCATTCCTAAATTTTAAATTTCTTAATGTAGTTAAGTTAAAAAGAAAAATCATAAAAATAGGTGCTTCAAATATTGAATTGTATGCAATTTCATAAATAAGCTATGCATAATGAAATATATATAAAATTCAAGTACACTACCAATATAATACATAAATAAGTAAATACTATATTTGTATGTCAAATTGAAAGAAAAAATAATTTTCTTACACTATTAAAAGTGCATTCCATTAGGCATTCAAATGCAATTTGGGTCAGCATTTGAATTGATACTCTTTTAAGCAATGCTCTTTGACATTATGAATTAGCAGTCTTAAAATGATTATACCTTTTGAGACAATAATTCTACTTCTGGAAAATCTGCCAAGGGAACAGTCAGATTTATGCTTAAATATATTTATAGCAGAACAATACTATAAAACTGGACATAATCTAAAGTTACATAAAAGAAAATAAGATACAAAATTATATATGTAAGATAATTCTGTGTGTGTACATTCTTTATTAAATATATATGCATTATATAATATGCATGTTTACTAGTATGTGTATATATGTATGTGTGTGTATATGTGCATAGATCTTATTTTCCTTATTGTTCATGTTATAGTAATTTGGCTTCTCTTTAAAATTTTTCGCCTATTTCCAGTGTGTCTACATTGACAATATGCTATTGTTTATATGAAAAATAAATTGACCTGAGCCTTATTTCACTTAGGATCTAACCTCTGCTAACATGCTATGATAATTGCTAAAGTTGTAAACAATTCTTATTTTCCAAGACCGGCAATCTCCATAAAATGCAGAATATTCAGCATCAACAAAAATTCAGCACCAAAATATTTGTTTCGTGTTTATCAACATACTTTGTTCTTAGTTAACAAATAATGTTGCTGAAATTATCTTTAAAGACACAGGGATAATTTCTTAACTAATTAGAAATATATTTTCATGATATTCTTAGGCTCAGAATAATCCAATCTTTAATAATATTCTGTTCAATCATAAGTAAATCCATACAGCATTTACTATTATAGTTATTTAAGTTAGGGCAATCCCTTTTCAATCAAGAAAAAATTATGTTTCTATCCCAATGCCCTTCCAAATGTTCTAATATTAACTCACAGAAAAACTTGATTATTAGCAATAATCCATAAAAAGAATATTTTATTTTTATTTTTTTGTAATGATGTCTTTATAGACCAAGTGGCATTCATGGAAAAGTAGGTGAGAAACGTATTCAACATTAACTGTTTTGGCCTATACACTGATTAAAATGCAGACAAAGATATATTTAATTCAAGCTACAACTAACTTCCACGTATGACTATAATCATCATACCTGACATTTCCATGTGTTTGGGAAGGTAGTTTTTAAATTACCTTTTCATTCAAACTCAGGGATATGCTGGGGAAGAATGGCACAATCAGACTTCCTTGTCAAAAAAGTCATGATTTTATTAACTTAATTATTTCCATATCTAGAAATGCATATCAAGAAAATGATAAATTCAGTTTAATCTACAATATAATTTCAGTGAAATTCTGCTAACTGGCTATATTTGTGCTTTATATTATAATAGTGCCATTCATAATGAAAAGTATGAGACACTGTAATATCCTGAAATATGAAAATATACAAGAGTTTGCATGGTACTATTAAACAAAATATAACTTAAAAGTAATTGAAGTTATTTCATACACTTTCATATTGAGAGTGATTGATCTGCTTGTAATATGTCTATTAACAGTAAAACTTCATTTATCAGAAAACTGTATTTCAACAGAAAAACTGTGTTGTTTTATCTAGTGAAATAGATGAGGGAAAAGAATATTGGGGTAAAAGGGTGTTACTTGAAATCAAACAAACCTTATTTTGTCCATCAATCAAAGACTCTTGTTTTCATGTACTTCTTCAAAAACACCCAGATTCACCTAGATGTTTAGGCATTATTTTAGATCTACAAACTATGCAAATTGCTTAAAGTTCTCTGCCTCAACAACTAACCCATAGCAAAATGCTACTAGGCAATTAAAAGGATTAAAGCAATAGTCAATTGGTTAAATGGGAAAGAGCATCCCTGTTCATTTTTTTGCCCTACTTACCAAATATTATCCATTTACAGTAATATGTAGAAAACATCTTAAATTAGCACTTGTACCTTTTTCTAAAGTAACAAATTTTATTGTCTACTTAAGGTATACATAAGCAACCCCATTAACTGAGTCTTGACTAGAAAGAACACAACTTCAGTTTAAGAAGGGCATCATGTGTCGTATCTTAATAGCATTTTATTTATCCCCTGTGGTTTTTGATGATAGGGAGTGACCTTTTGTCTTTCTTAGTGTTTAACTCTTGACACCTCAAAGTACTTCCATGAGTACTGACATTGAACATTACGTTATGAGGGTCAATGGCATACCAATCTTACCAAACTGTGGTAACAGATCATTTTATTGAAGCTATGCTGCAATCTCAGTAGAACTTATACTGTTTCTCCATGTTTATGTATTATTCGGACTAATAGTGACCCTGAAGTAGAAAAAGCTTCTTGTCTCTTAAAACTTTTATTGAGGGGAGTTCAAAATGCACACAGTTAAGTGCTATTCTGTGTGCATTTAATGTAGAGTGAAAAGCTGGTTGGTGCCCATTTTAGATTCACTGGCAACAGACACAGAAGAAAGCATGTGCTAGGAGTCATGAAGATACATATGAAAAATTAAAAGTTTAAAATTAATTTGAACTTATAATGTAATATGCCACGTGGAAATCTAAAAATCAATTTCCAAATAGAACAGCTTGATACTTTTTCTTGCCATCTGGTTTTGGACCTGGCTCATTCAATTCCAAATTTGCCCTTGTGAATACTCCAATTTTATATATACTATATGAAAATAATCTCCATGCCACCTAAGCATATCTTGTTGGATTTCCTAAAAATATAGTTGCTTTTTTCTTTTTTGTACACTACCAATATTCCTCAATTGCCCTCTTGATCATGGACATACTTTATTTTAAACCAGATGTGATATTAGTATTTGATTTATTGACAAATTGAATAGTGATTGCATTTTTATTTGGCTAAAAATTTCAAAGCATACACATCTAACATTTTTCTGTCTTTAATGAGCCCAAAATACACATTGAAGAATTCAAATGAGGAGGCAAAAAACAGATTTGGGTATTTGAGTTGTAAAGTAAGAGAAAAAGTAGGATCTAATATACAGACATAGGATAAAATAAGATTTTGCATGGGAATAATTTACACAATGCAGGCATATACAAGAGGTGCTCAATAAATGTTGATAATCTTTAGAATTGTGTGTGTGTGTGTGTTTGTGTGTGTGCTGATAACAAATAAAATATTTTAATTTTTTTTTTCTGTAGAAGCTATTTATTGAAAAATCACTAGTAGTTACTTTACATACACTATCTTATTTGTTTCACACAAAAAACAGTGTGAGAATGCTGAGAATTATAGAAGTCAAATAACTCTCCTTGGAGCATACAGCTAATAAATGGCAGAGATGTGAGCAGAAATTTGATGCTTTCTTATCCCTTGATGACACTCTCAAATAAGTTTAGCAAACATGAGCTACCACACCAAAAAATGCTTTAATTGCTTTTAAATATTGATCTGCAGGATACTGAAGCCAAGATTTTTGTAATCAAAATTACAAGAATTTTAGCTACAATAGGATACCTAAGAATACATCCTCTCAGTACATGTATTATTTATTTAGTTCTTAATAATCCAGTCAAATCTAACTGGAAGTAGATGACGATTACAAGGAAGACTGATTTTTAGTAGCTTTATGTCATGCTTTTAAAATTGATTAATATGAGTCAAAATTTTTGCTTAGGAAAATATGCTACCACATCCAAATAACTAGTATATCCATCCACTTGCCTAGATTCTTCAAACAAATGAATAAAATCATGCCTTTGTATATACATAAGGCATTTTAAATTATAGCAATAAATCTTCAATTTCATCCAATAATTTAATTATGATATGAATAATTTTCTTTCGAAAGGTATATTGAGGCTTCAGGCTACATGTTTTTATCTCTATGAATCTTCTGAAAAATGTGTTGTATAATTTTTACCTGATAAATGACAGAACCACATAATTTACACCTATCTAGTTGAATGCAGAAATAATAAAAGAACTATCAAATAAACCGCTCGAGAAGATGCTTTGCACAATACACATAAGGCATATAGTTTCCAGTTTAAAGTTTTCAGTAACAGTGACATACATAAACTCTTTGTGGTGAGATAAGATCAACATCACAACTTAAACTTCTATTCTAGCACATGATTCTGTGTCACTGTGTTTGTTTGAAAGGTATCAAAATGAATATCTTGCAAATGTAACAAGGCAGGAGTTCTGCAGCACTATGGGTATCTGATAAATCACCCAGGTGATGGGCATCAAGCACTGCTCCCTAAAGACTGCAGTCATCATGTGACTGGTCTTGCCAAGTCCCACAGCGGCCCCTTGTATCCGATTCTATAAATTCTGGTTTACTCTGCCTGACCTTCAAAGCTATACTTAATTAATTCTGCTTTTATTTCCCACTAATTCTCAACATGTTGCCCATCAGATTCAGGTTGGTTTCTTGACTACTTTCCCCCAAATGTATCACACTGTATGCCTGGGTTTGGGAATCCAGCTCAAAAATATACCACTTGATAATTTTGGTTGTTACTAAAGTTGTTACTCATATGAAAAATGGGAATGATAAGAATAGCAGCACCTTTCAGGTAGGACTAATGCAAGCATTAAGTTACAGAATTCAGAGAAATTTTGTAATGCAGAACCTGGCACTGAGTATGTGTTTAAGAAAAAAGAAAGGGAAGGGAAGTGAACAAAAGGGAAATAAAGCAACCCACTCAGCTACATAAGCATACAGTGTATATCTATCTGTCCTCATTATTATAGTTATTGTCATCTGAAATATCTTTCTCTTTTATATTTACCTATGCAAAACTTTAAAAAACTAGTGATACATAATATACAATTCATGTATTATACTAGTTATTTTTTCAAATGTACCTTTATGCTTATCTTCTCTGATCATTTAAATTATATTTCTTTGGGGAACATCCAATAAATATTTTTTAAGTGAATGAATATATGTGTATTTAGGTTTTCTACTGTATTATATAAGCACAGTATGGGGACATAGATGTAAATATAAACATTTTGCTAATAGTACAACACATTACTCCATTTTAAATGTACAAATTACTGTCACAATAAATTGGGGGCCTTGAATGGAAATACCTGATCAGCAAAGTTTTCCACCGACTACTTCATCAAGTTTAACTCATCACTCTTAGCAATCAACAGCCTCAATCCCAAATCCCCACATGTGCCTCTGCACTGGTCCATGCAGTCCCTAAACAGAAGTGGGACATTCTGTTAGGTAAATGAAAATCCATACTAGTTAGCCAAAAGCAATTCTCAGGTCCCTACGGATTCTGGAAGGCTCTTCAGTTATGTTCATATTACTCTAAAATAACTTCTTTAGGAGCTGCCAACTATTACATTAGAGATTTCATGATGTGCCTCTGTCTCCTGAACATAATCTTGGACTTTGCCCAGCTTGATAACTACTTTTTTGATGACAGAGCTTTTGACATTGATACGAAAGGGATTCTACCAAACATATGTAAGGTCTATCCTAATAGTCTATGTAGTGAACTCTTCATCAATTGACAGAAGGAATGAATTTCTGTTCTTATTCTGGTGACTTACCAAGAGCTATAAATTGGCAGATTTGAATTAATTCGCTAAACCTTTATATTTTTCCTGAATAATAATACCAGGCAAATATTTTCTCTTTATGAGAAATGTAGACTTATTAATTTGGCATTTTGTGTAGAGATGGAATTCTAAATGTAGCCACTCAAATAATACTATTGGTAAATGTATACAAAATTTTTATTGTTGTTTTACATTTGATTAAGTTGATAATATAGCACTTAATCTATAAATGAACTCCATTAGAAAGTAAAATCTGAAGCATACATGGTGGGCTTAAGTTGACATGTAGATTTTTTTTTAGCACATCCTGCCTAGCAAGTAAAGTGTTTCCCAACTACTTTCTTGTTATCAGGTACAGCTGCTTTGCCCTCCTAATCCTGGGTTATGGACTATTTCCTGGACGAAATCACTATGCCTCTCCATAAACCAAAGTTCCTAAATGGATTATTTGCAATTTATATTTTAAAACCAATTGTTGTAGCTATTTAATAGCAAAAGATACTCTGAGATATTACAAAAATGAGGAACAGGAATAATTTTTGTACTCTGAAAGCCAATTGCTTTCTCATTTAAAAAAAAGACAAAACTAATAAATATAAAAATCAGTATCAATCATCCAGAAGTTAATGAGGGATTTGTAGAACAGACTGAACATTGGAATTTACCCAGTTTTACTCTAAAATGAGGTTTTGGTATGATATAAAGAGGAGGATAACTTCAGAATATAATTTGAATATTTATACTTTCTCCCCCCCGACCCCTTGACAAAGCACAAGCCAAATTTTGTTTTGTTTTGTTTTCAACTAACCTTAGTTAGAGGAATACTAGTTAAAGGAAAAGAAAAATCCCCTCCTTCTCTCCCAAAAAAGAAAGTTCTAAGAGTCATAAATTACAAGTTCCTAGATGGGGAAAATCTGTATGTTTACTAGTTTTTTAGTGTCTTTGATGGATGAAGCTTTGAATGCCTCCTTAATAAATGGATTTGAAAAAGTAATGTGGAACCAGTAAAGGAATCTTTCTTTTGTGAAGCTGTATATTATGTTTAGGTACCAGTTAAGGACTTTGGATTTTCGGTTTGATTTTAACATTATAACTCGGGAATTGTGATCCTTCAGTTACTTTCCTTAAATTCTACTCCTGGATAAAGTTAGTCCTAAAGACCAGGGTGACTAAGAGGCTGAAAGAGAACTGTAGATAAGGTCATAGGCCTTCATGGATGCTCTGGTCTCTGAAAACAAATGGCCTATAGATATAATGTGCTTATTTTCTTTCTGTTTCAGAAATATTATCTCTTGTTTGGATGACCTTGGTTTCTTAATCAAACCAAAATCTTTAACAGATAAAACATACATACCCAGGACTGACAGATTAAGGTTGCTGTTCCATTCATATAGTCTTTAATTGACTTATGCAGTTCTTAATTTAACCTCTCATACTTATTGGATTCATATTATGAAAATTAAATTTCTTTTCAAGTAACAAAGATTATGAACATGACAATATTTTATTTTCCTTTTTCCTTTTATTTTCACATGCAAAAAATTTTGAAGTTTGCAGGTTTGAATTTGAAAGCTAAGAAAATGAACTTTTTCTCAGACCAATGCCTAATAAAGCCATGATCCATCCTGAAGCAAAAATTTTATGGTCCAGTTGTAAACCTTTTGAAAATGTAGCTTATAATGGAAGTGCTGACACAATCTTAACTATGGATTCATGAACCCTAATATATCTAAGGCAATTCCTTAATGTCAATTTATCTCATTTTTAAAATTAAATAACCTCTTCAAAAATCTTTACTTCCTTTTCAAGTACCTGAACAAAGTTTTCTTTGTGGAATTTGGCTAATGAATACTCTCTGGGGTGGAGAGGGGTGAGGCCTCACAAATGAACACATATAGGAACTTATACATATACTTGATAAGGGTGGCATGTGTGTGTGCATTTCAGGTTATACTTCTCACAGGCATAATCTGATTTTATAAAGGATATACAGATCCCTAATCTATATTCTACAAATGGATCAGCACTCTGCTTTCTAAGTCTTCCCCATTTTTGACAAAAATGTGTATTCTATTTGTAATTTAAATTCAGAGAACTTCTTTTTACCTATTTTCTAATATAAAAACCACTTCAAACTTTTACCAACTTTTCCTCCATTTGTCATCCAATAAAAAATTATTTCTAGGTAAATATTACATGAAATCTCAGGGTATTTTAATCACATGGTAACAAACACATTACATGAATAATAAATATACAACTAAAATAAAATTTTGAGGTTAAAAGTGATGCAGTGAATTTGAATAAAGACAAAGAGGGAAGTGGAGAAGTGGATAAGATAGACCTGTCATAATTTTTAAGACTAAGAAAAGTCTATTATTCGCAAAAACCAATTTTTTCTTATCAAATCCTCATGTGCATTTTGCTGAATTTATCAAATGTTGTTTTTCCAATAATACTAGAGAAGATGAGCATCTTTACAACAGATCTTAGTATAGTTGTTAACATATTCCTTGATTTCTGTATCTAAAAAATATTCTGATAATCTTTTGAACATACAGAAAAAACATACTCATTTCAGACTTGGCTTTGGAATTTACTATGCAGTTGTAGGAAAGATAAGGTATTAAATGTATTTATTGCATACAGATGGAGATTAAATAATTTAAACAAATGAAAAACAGAAGTGTTGATTATACACAGTACAAAGAACACTCTACATTTTGTATGAATATTCATACAGTTCAGCTTCCAGATTCACAATCTCACATTATAAATTACTTTTGAACAACAATGTTGCTTTTTTTTCCTTACTGCACTACTTCCTACATGAATCTGCCAGAATTTTCCAAGTTTTACAATACTATAAATACATTCATATTTTTTCTGTAACTAAAACTGAAATTCAAATGGTGTAGTAAAAGTATAGAGTTAAAAATTTTTACCAACATTAGAATGGTGAGATATAGCACATAGTTAAGAGTAAAAAATGTGCAATTAACATCTAAGGTCATATCTCATTACTAGTTTAATATTCCATATACTTGGCTTGTTCATCAAATTATTGAGCATCTATTAGGTATAAGGAAATATGCACATTAAGAAATATGAATCAAAGACAAAATTTCTATTTAAATAACATATATAAAGTGTCAAATAGATAAAGCATAGGCACATAACAACGAAGTACTCTAAAAACTGACAAATACCTTCTGATTAAAAAAAATAAATGCCCTTTTATTTAAAAAAAAGATGGGCTACTATTTTCAGCATGTAGTTTAGCAGCATTTGATTCAGCAGTCAGGGCTACTGTAGTGTTATAGGGGCATTCCAGGAAAACATATCAAAGACAAAATGATCCATTTGTGGTTCATCAAACCAGGAAGTCTTAAATAACTTTGGTGTGGTGATAGAGTAAATCATTAGCATCCAAATTTTATTAATGAAAAGTCTGTTTCTTACACAGTAACAAGTAATGTGAATGGTTGGATTGTGTGATACTTGCTTAAACAAAGTAAATTTTTTACTAGCTCATATAACTAGGGAAGACATCTGAAGCAATAGCACGAAAACCATGTGCTGCCTACCAGCACATGGCCAACATTTTTTGTTTTTTAACATTTAAGGTAAAAAAATGTGACAGCAAAGTCCAAAAAAAATCCTAAATAATTGTCAATATATTATATGGGGTCATGCAAACAACTATATAAAATCTAAAAAGGCACTCTGAATATTCCCACATCAGTGCTTCAATGCACCATGAATTAAATAACATAATACAATCGTATGTGCTTATAATAATGCTTCATAGAGATTGGCAGGGGTGGGGGAGAGTGGGGGAGATAACTGCCAGAGAGGCTTTACTTTGTTTAGCAAAAACAGACACGGACAACTGGCTGTTGTAATTTATAAAGGGAAGCAATTATGAGTGTTTTATGAATCTTCTGAATGGTCAAAAGTTTTGATAATGTCACACTTTTGCCATAGTTTAACTCTTATGTCATAACTGAGAAGCTTGGGTGAACTCCTCTCCTCCAGGAGATTTGAGTGGAGACAAGTACAAGAGAAGGGAGGGCATTAATGACAGTCAGGGTTGGCCCCTCCCCACAGCTGGTCCTGTTTGATCAGTGTGTGTGCACCAGAAGTTTCATGTTATCACCATTGGTGCTAGTCTTACCCATGTATACCTTTTACATATATTTTTCTATTATACTTATTTACCACCCATTTTCACCTTTAACAGTGGCTATAATATTAAAGTTGGCTTAAATTTTAATTTCCAATGGCAGAAAATTTTCAAAACAATATATTTTTAAGTCCCCTTTTTTGTTACATATATTGACAGTTCACAATGTGAACTTCTCTGAAGTTATGCTCATTGGAATGGAGCTCTTTACATCTTTTAGACCTTCTTCCCAATGAAACTAATGGAATGCAAAATAATTAGGTCCTTTAATCCTAATGAAGATAATGCCAGCTATGTAGTTAGGATTTCTGGGTAATTTATCATGAATGCAAACTTATGATCACTTATGCTATGCACTGAACTAATCAGATGAGACACCTGCCTTCCCTTAAGGAGTTCATATATTGTGATTAAATAGAAGAGCATATGCCCGAGGGATAACTTGCTGGCCTATTAACCTATATTTGAGACTCATGCTCATTGATGAGCTTAAAAATCCCTTGGTAGCCAATAATAATCAGCATTTTCCCCAAACATTCTAGCAAGTTAGCTTACAAATACTGTGTTGAGCTGCCTAGCCACATGTTTTTTGTACCACCCCTCACAGGTCTCTGCTATTTACTGATCTATGATACTACTATTCCCTGGCCCTGCCCCAATAACCCCTTCAGTCAGAATGGTGGTTTCTGTTAATACAACAAAAACAGAAATTGTCAGCATGGGCAGGTTGCCATATGGAGGTTGACAGCTGCTCAATCAGATTAAGCCAAATGTACATAGGCAATGTGAGTTCAAAAAAAAAAAATCATTTCAGAAGAAAACGATTACTTTTTCCAGGATTTTTAGAAGTAGAGCATCAGTTTTAAAGATTGTGTTGTAGCAAATGAAATTGAATCAGTATGATATGAAGCAAATGTCTTAAAAAGTAGTTAAAGTAACCCTTCCTAAAATTTTGTTTTGAACCTTGATCCTCTTTGGCCATAGTACTTAAGAATCCTCATTCTCCCCCTTTTTCCCCACACCATATATATGTATACCTGTTAGATACTCTACAGAATAATTAACAAAGTCCCCTACTTTCTATAAAAAAAAATGTTGAAAAACTGTAATAATTTGTTTAAAAGACTACATAATGAGAAAAGTAACACAATTTTTACAGCCCACTGAAAGATAACACAACCATCAATAGCCAAGCTCATGAATAAATAAATATTTACAACATGGTACATATGCATATCAAGGTAGAGCTACATGCAGGAGCTCAGAATCTGTGTAAAATATTTATGCAATGCATATACAGTGACAAAAAGAGGCACTAAAAAGGTAATAATTTTAAAGTACCAAACCGTCAACACATTTAAAGTTTTCCAGTAACTGGCCTGACCTTTCCAAAGCACACAAGACTCTTTTAACAATAAATGAAATATGCTGTTATAATTGCCTATTCCTGAGCTTGACTGAGTCATATCATCACAGTACAGCAAAGCTAGCAAATTTCTAGCTGAGTTAAAGTACATTGAGAAAAGTAGTCATATGTTCAAAGAGGGAACATTTCAGACCTGATTTACAAATGAAATCCAATGCATCTGTATTTAAAGCTGTGTGGAATGAATAAATGCCTAGGAACACGTGCAAGCACTCCGAAATAAACCTTTCTGACTAGGTCAACAATTTTTCTAAAATTCTGCAGCTATTGAACTTTCTCACTGGGTAGCTTAGAGCTCCAAAGTCTACTGCTGAAGTTTGTCACAGGAAATAATACTTTTACATGCTAGAAGGGCCGACTGTCTTTGAAAATTTATATAGGAAGTACAAGTTAACACTTCTGACATCCGTAGAGTCGATAACACCCTACATCTCTAGATCCCAAGCCACAAAAAAACTGCCATGCAGACTAACGTAAGTAACAGCTTGCAGTTTGCAAGAAAAAAAAAATGATAACACTAGGAAATACAGCAATGTGATGACATAACTGACAATGCTCAAGGATAATCCGCAGCCCCACTCCAGGGTGCCTCTGTACCGGCTAGCTAAACTAAGTGCCTGCTGGAACTTTTCCCTCGAAGGTACAGTAAGTGGGAGATTTGTAATATCCCTAATGCAATAAAAGGAGAAACAGGAAGATCAAACTGAAGGAACCTATGTATTTAGAAAATCCTGCTGAGATGCTGTGATAAATTATTAAAACTTCTTGTTAATGTTCATGCTTCTCTTTAACCTCACATTATAAGGCTGACAGTAAAGCAAAGGTGGGGAGACTCAGAAAACATTTCTAGAGCTGAGATAAAAATATTAGGTGAAAGGAATGCTTCTGCAAAGCAAAATCCTCAGCTATCACCCATCAGATTTCTCCCCAAAGATGCAAACACTCTTCAGAAAGTCTCTTAGGGGGTATTTCGGCAGCACCGTTTTGGTTTATAGCACCCACAGAAGGTAACTTGTATTTAGTATACACAAATGACATTCAGGAAAAGTAGAATCAACTGAACTTTAAAAAAGGTTCAAAGTATCAAAGAGTCTCTCTCATTTCATAATTTTTCAAAAGCAGAAAAAAAAATGGATTACAACACTCCAAAGCAATGAAAGGCTTATTCTCATTCAGCAGATGTTCTTTTCAATAAAGTTAATGCAATTTATCTTTATTAATACATCAACACTGATACATCAGCCAGAAAATTAGTGTTAGTAGCACTGCACTTCATACCATGCCCCTTCTTACACATCCCTCTGACTATTTCACAAAATGTGCCAACAATTTAGGGATATACCATATCCAGAACCCATTTCTTTTTTAAAAATAATGCAGCTTCCTAAGGATACCTCACATATCCTTGCACTAGAGCAGCATGCATCTGGCCCTATATCCTCCTTGCCGGAAATAATCCTTGTAATGCTCTGATAGCTCAGAAAGCCAAAAATTGCAAAAATATATTTATATCAATAACAGAGAATAACTCTTTTTCCTAGCAACCTACAACACAGATCCTCTTTCCTGAAATAAAAATCTTATTTCAAACAGAAATAGTTCTCTTACCTTTAGCTCTCCTTAAGTTACCACTGATTAGCCTTGCTAACTCCATTTAGATCTTTAATACAAAACTTCCATCACTTACCCCCTTTCCAAGGTTTTCCTTTCCAGGGGGTCCGAGTTAGCTTGCTCAGAGTTGGTCCAGAGAAAAAGAGCATCAAAACGAACAGAAGTTCAAGTCTAGTGATTTTCCCCACTTTCTCTGATGATAACATTTCCACAAGTTAATTTCACAAAATTTCTCACATCCTCTTCCCTCCTGGTTATTAAAGTAGCATTAATCATTGAAAAACCTGAGGTAGGTGTTGTTTTGCCATCTTTAGCAGCTGAAGCAGCGGCTCCCTGATGCAGCCCTGAGCCAAGCTACATTTCTCACGGATCCAGCCCTCTTCAGCATGCAGCCAGCACAGCTCCTGCTCCAGGAGCTATAAAATAATTTCCGATCTCCACTTTGCTTTCAGTGGGAATATATTCCTCAGCGTTCTGGGTGAGCTTGATTGAAAATGATAAAAACAGTGATGTCTGTGTCCAGCAGAAAAGAGAAAAGATGTCAGGATTGTGTGAAAAAGATGAAGAGCAGTTGTGCTGACAGCTTTCAGGCTGCCGTGTGATCCTAATAGCCGTGCAACCACCCAAATTGCTCTTTGAAGAGTAATAAGGCTTCAGAGAAAGCCGGTGTCCCTGCCACTTGGGTGAGTGGTGCTCGGCTTGAATATCACCCAGGAACCACCACAGATCAGGACCGTTTCAGTCCCGTTTCAGAGTAGTAAGGGCTGAGCAAAATATAGTATGCACAGAGGGTAGTTCATCTATTGTGTGGGTAGATAAGGATTCCAGCAGTGTAGTAGGGAAAGATGCAGAACTTAAACTGTATTTTATTTTTCCTTTACTTCACCTAGTGACATTAAAAAGGGATTGCTTCTGCACTAATTATTCTTAAAAGGGTCTGAATCATTTATTAGGAGAACAATAAGTGTATGATTTCTATCCCCAACAAAAGCAAGCAGAGCAAGTTCTCAACAGTTACAATTCTCTTCTGTACTAAAGTCACTTTACTTGGGCATGTTTGTGTCATCTGAATGAACCCGCCAGGAATGCTGTGTGCAACTTTTGGAAATATCAACACGGACTCTACCAGGGCTGTACTAATCACACATTCAGGGATGCACATTTTTGTTTGTGTACATCACCGCTGAAATACAAAAAGCTCCCTAAATCTCTTTTGTAATTATTTTTATGAAAACATTAATGATCGTAGGGTGTGGTTATAATTAACATTTGAGCACATTACTACCTATGCCCTTGAACAAAAGGAGGTGAGTGGGTGAAGGCAAATCACATAAAAGTAATTTGGTCTCTATTACCTGAAGTGAATTAGCATGACTGAAACATTCTAGCTAATATTTGAAATTTGCCTACATCTTAGTATTATCTGTATGGTCACTTATTCCTTTAATCAGTGAGCCACAATCCATGAATTATGCATTTATGTACTTTAAAGTAATCAATTGCTACATAATGATGACTGCCAATTTTATAATATTACCACTTTCAAAAAGGGATAAATTGCCCTTTTCAATCATGTTATTGGAAAGAGGTACTTTTAAAAGAATAATTTATCTTGTTGAGACAAGCTATATTAAATTTGAAAATACAGTTATTAATATTTGCTTTCATATAAAGAAAACAGTACTTGTCAAAGATATTAATGGGATACACAAAGCCAACTCAGATTATCCCTTAATTTAGAGACAAAAATCAATCTGTATTCAACTTTCAATTTGAAAACTTGTGAGGGAAATGAGAAAAGTTCACATGCTAATTTCAGAAATAGTGAACTTCAAATGCTGTATCTCTGTATGCTTTAAAATAAGTTTAAATTTAACTCAGAATTCTACTTTCTCTTAACTAGTCATCCTTCATCTGGTTCACTTGATCCTTTCCTCTCTTCTCAAACACATGTAAACAGAAGGTGGTAAAATGAATTGGCCAACTCCCTCCATTACCTTCTGAGGAAGATTCTAGAGCCAAACTTACTATCTACTGACCCCATTCCTCTTGAAAGAAAGAACACAACCTTTCATAATTAGTGACTTCTTTTTTTAATTACCTAGACCTTAGGTAGAATAAGAAAATGTCAAAGGGTTTTAAATACGTTTCTAGGGTCGTTTGAAGGTCCTGGCCAGAATGAGGTTTATAGGAAAAGCACTTTTTCTTCAATCTGAGGTATAATTGGTCAGGTTGACTCTAAGGAAATTTCAAGTTTAGAGTTTCAAGAATTGCTTCCTTCTTGGTGACTCCTTGGTGAACAACAGCCTACAGCTTTCTCTGGTAGGAAAATTAATTTGAAATTGGAGGATCAAATCAAAACCCAATCACCATAGCTCATGGAGGGAAGGCCATTGTCCTCCAGAATTCATGACTGAAGTGTAAAGTGCTGCTCAAGCTTTCCAGATACCAGAAGAGATATGGTGAAACCTTAAATGGGAGTGGTAGCGGGTGGTGAGTAACAAAGAGAATGAATAAGGGTGGCATTTGAAGAAAAAGAGAAATACTGAGAGTGGTGTAGGCCATGTAACACTGATTATAAAAATGCCTTTCTACCTAAGTTAATATTAATAATAAACTAGCTAACTTATTACAGGTTATAAGTAGTTTTCATGGATTAACTCAATCTTACAAAAACCCTGTGAAGTAGGAATAACAGACTCCATTTAACACATTAAGTAACTAAGGCACAGAAAGTTTAAGTCACTTATCCAAGGTCATAGGGCTCTTCAGCATTCAAGTAGCTCAGCCCTAAGCCTTTGCAATTCACTGGTATGTTCTCTAATAAATTGTTCTCTCTGTTACTCTTAACCCTTCTGAGCTTACTCTGCACAACATCTTTATATAACAGAAGAGCAAATAATGACGGCATACTCAGTATGTGCCATGTTATAATTCAGTGCTCTACATATTTTAGTGTTTTCATCTTCACAACAAGCCTCTGAGGTGAATCCATTATTCATACTTTATAGATGATTACTTGTTCAATATCACATAGTAAGACCCAGGATTTGAACCCATTCTGCCTCAAAGTTTGTCATTCTGCTTCTTTTTCCAGAGTCTGGTGCATGGGTCCGATAAAAGCAGATAGGACTACAGAGGGGCTAGAAAAGTAAGATATTTGGGGTTGGGAGGCTCTTATGGTATGTGATATGAAATCTTCTTTTTGTTGTTGGAAGCTGGAGGGAGATATAGGCTTCAGAAGGTACCAGAGAAGGTCCTCTGAGGGAGGCAATCAGAATAAACTTCCTCCCCATCTGCATGCTCTCAAAGGAAAACTGGGAAGAAAAAACCCCAGCAAGACTTGACTTAAGGACAGTTATATACAACATAATAAATGCTTTTTATTATAAGCATTATAAAGGTGGTATAAATCGAAACAGTGCACTGAAAGACAAAAGAAAGTCCTGGTTCAGATAGGACATTCCAGGCAGAGAAGATGACCTTTTGACTAAGAATTAAGCCATGAGTATGTATGTATCTGACAAGACTAGGTCAAATCAGACAAGACAAAGAGGATAATCCAGGCAGAGGGAATAACATGGGCATGGTCACAGAGATAAAAGCGAGCCTCACTCCTTCCAAGAACTTCCAGGAAAACAGCATAGCTAGGATATCTGAGGATAGATGTGAGTAATAGAAGATGAGGCAGCAATGGAAGGCAGGGGCTAGATAAAATGTTAAAATATGCTTCCTGCCAAAGATCCTAGGCTTTTATTTTCCAGCGATAAGAGTCAATCATGAGTAATCAAGGAAATTATATAATCAAACATGAGTTAAAAAAAAATCTTTGTCTGCAATATGGTGGAGCATGAAGCTGGAAGCAGGAAGAACATTTAGAAAAAGAGCAATATTCCAAACAAAATATATTTGCAAACTGAACAAAAACAGTAGGAATGAATTGAAAGTGACTAATTTGAAATAAATTATAAGATTTAAAATCAGAATTAATTAATTCAACAAACATTTAATAACTACATATTTTGAACCAGTAATGAACATAGGTGTTTTAGGTCTTATTTATTAACAAGGTTAAATAAGACCCTATCATTACAATGTTTATATCCTTAAGAATTTGGTGACAAAATAAATGCAGAGAGGAAGGATCATTGCACCAGTATTTCAGCTATCTTCTTTATGTCTTTATAAATTAGATTTTTGTCCAGCCCACTAACATTTGCTCCAACTTATACACCATTAAGCAAGATTTAGATATCTTACCAAGCATTTCATTTTTATCCAATATCACTATTTATTATATCCTAATGACCCTCCCTAACATCTTATTTATGCACAGTATCATCTTTGTTATTTTTTTTCTTAATAAGGACATAATTTCAGTAATCTCTGATAGAAGGTAATAATGGTGTTAACATGAGCTATTCTTCTATGTTTTTAATGGTTGAAAATATACAAGGTAAAATGAAATCTGTCCTAATGAGCCTCCAACAAAAAGATGTCACTAAGCATTTAAAAATAATTCGTTGATTTTTGTATCAATATATATATTTTTATCTCAAAGATTAAACTCATTTCTTTAGGTGTGGTTACAGACTGAGTCAATTTCATTTCTGAAATTCTGGAGTTTGATCACAGGTGGTTTTTAATAGGGGGCAATTATCTCTCCCTCAAGGGGACATTTGGCAATGTCTACAGACAGACATTTTTTGGTTGTCATGTGAGGATGGAAGGATGCTGCTAGCATAAACAGTGTGCTATTTATAGAGGCCAGGGGGTGCTGCCAAACATCCTATAATTCACAGGGTAGTCCCCATAACACAGAATAACCTGGCCAAAAATGTCAATAATACCAAAGCTGAGAAACTCAGGTATCCTCAGCTTGTCCGACCACAAGATGATGATTTCCTTAGCCATTGTTCCACTTAGGTATAACCAGAACTAAATGTCCTTCTTGACTGAAGCTTGCAAGAACACTTATTACCAGTGTGCTCTCCTACAATACCAACGTAGTGTCCTATTTATATTCTTTTGCTTCAAAGGAAGCCTCCCATTTCTGCTACCATAATTTACCTATAACACATCACTCATCTCCCTGAACACCTTATATCAGGCCAAAGAAGTGGTGAATTTACTTGGCTGGAGTGCTGGAAAAGGCCGAGTGATGCATGAGTATATCACTACAAATCACTCTTGTCCATAAAATTCTTGAGTGTCCTTTCATTACTCAAAACATCAGAGAAAAATCACTGCGGCGAAACTTAGTTGTCTGGCTTTCCAACTACTTTAACTCTTCTTAACCTGGCAATGATTACTCTCTACTAACTACTGGTTGCCCTATGATAAATATACAGTATATACTTTACTAGCAAACCCTCAGAATAAAATTTTAGCTTGGATTTATCAAGGAAAGAGTTGTAAATTAGTCACAGTAACAGCTTGATAAGTCTTGAAAAGCCAGAGATAAGTTCATGAATATATGCATACCTACAAACATATATAAAGAGTTGTCATTAATTATTTTATTACTTCCTAATTCTTCAGCACCCTCTTTTGACTCTGCATGCCAATACAGATCTGAATGTTTCAATGCCACATTTAAAACACATTTTGATTCTTTGTCTTTATTACACTTTTCTTGAACAGAAATGAGGTATTTGATACATCCCTTCTATGTCAGTCTATTAAGGAAATACAGTATTAAAACATCCTTTCTATGTCAGTCTACTTTAAATACAAATCATTCCACAGGCTAAACAAGAGAAATATCCCTTGGTTTCTGTACACGTTAAGGTAACATATAATATTAATTTTATTTCCAAGTTAAAGTAGGTGCATTTACATACATACCAGTTTCAAATATGCACTATATAAATAATTCAGTTACAGTGTGGTTGAAAAATGAACACTGGGTAATTTAAATGACTACTTTTTTGAAAGAAAAAATAATTTGTTTTTACTGTTATTGAGAAATATTTAGAAAGATTTTCATTCTTTTTTCTTTTGCCAGTGATTTCTATAGTCAACATCTCTGAATCCCTCTGATTTAAACGTTGCAGTACCTAAGGATCACTGGGCTGCAGGCACACCAGTTCTCACCCTATTAGCACACAGTTAATAGGAGATGACGAGATAGGGCTGACTCTATAAAGATCAGCACAAACTGATAAGCTGAACTTTCAAATAACTCCTAATATTGCATGTATTTTTATTGTTCCCTTTTCATTAAAAAAAATCAAGGGGAGCCTTGTAAGGGTCTTTATTGTGGCTTTAATTCATAATATGCTTTTAAAAACTTCAACTGAGAAAGGCAGCATGATGTTTTTCTCCACATTAAGCTTATTTTGAAGAGTGATTCTATCTTTTTTTAATAGCTCCTAGTAATTGAGTATGTGCCAAGACCTGTCGGTGTCCCAGAGGGGAGGATCTCAGTCAGCACCTAGATTCAAGTTAATTGGAAGCCATTAAGGGTGATTCTAAATGTTGGTTGGTCTATTTGAATCATGGAGATATTACCTGGCCAAACTAGCTACAAAGGAAGCTGCAGTGCGAAGTCTTTATTCTGGATAGCAATGTGACCAGTTAAAATTTAGGAGTTCCGTTCTTCTGTGAAAAGGGTTTTTTAGGATACAACTCTGTGGTTTCTGATGCAGGACATGTGTAGGAGCTGTGCACATATGTTCTAAAATAAGATCTCCTCCATCTCTCCTTGATATGTATCTGAACTCCAGTGTTCAACAACTATCTTGAAATGAAAAGCTTATCTGGGTTTGCTACATAACACCTAGTCCCTTATGATTATATACATATTGATAACAAAATTAGAGTCAGGCTTAAGATTTTTTTCAGTGAAATTTAGTATGTTTCGGGAATTCATGAGAAATACTAATTTCTGGAATCTGGTAACTCCTATTTAACCTAAATTTAAAATGATTACATGACTTCTCTATACAGAAGGCAGAATATGGTTTGTGAAGTGATATCCTACTGATTTTAGACAATAAGCCTTGGAATCTAGTCAAACATGCCTGAACCTATAAAATATACTTTTTCTTCATCTGAGATATTTTCTTGGGCTTATGTAAAGTTCATTTAAAGGACAGTGCTAGAAAGCTTTCCATGGGCTTTTGGCTATGCTACATCAATTACATAAAATATTTCACATCTACAGGAAATATCAATAGGATGCTTATTAAATAAATATTATTTTTAATATTTTTATAATAAATGTAACATGGGATATTTTTTCCCATGAAGATATAAAATCTAAATTGTCTTTCCATCTGAATAGCTAGAAAGTCACAAAAAAATAGTATTGAAGGTCCCCATAAGAATGTCTCTAGAGTATGTATTAATATATATATTTGAATTCTTGATACCCCAGTAATACTATAATGTTGTTTCAGCTTCTAGTTAAATGATAGATCTCCCAAGGAAAAGTGTCTGTGTCATGAATGTTGAAGATGCCAGATACAACTGTTATACAAGTAACTTTGCTTTTTGAAAAAAGCAAATAAACTACAACTCTCAGATCATTTATAAGCTTAAAAAAGTGTAAATTTTTTTAAAAATTAGAAGTAATATTTAATAAATGTAAAACTGTGTTTTTCCAATGTCTTTAATTACCTTCTACGATGAGTTCCTATTATCAATTAGGAATTGCTGTGGGAATAGCAGTAGGTCTATTATACAGCTGTATGAGTACAAAGTTAACTTTCAAGTCACAGAAGAAAATGACAGTAGTATAAAAAATAATTTATTTTGCTCTCATGAAAAAGTCTGGAGACAAGCAGGTGAGTTTTCAGAGACTCAAGCTCCTATCTTTTTTTTCTCTCCAACTTCACTGAGGTATAGTTGACAATTAAAATAGTGTATTTTAAAGGTGTACAAATTGATTTAATACATACATTGTAAACTATTCATGAGAAACAAGCTAATTAACATATCCACACCACCTTACGTGGTTACCCTTTTGCATGTACATGTGATTAGAACCCTTAAATCTACTCTCCTATCCTGTTTTTTTACCAAGGATGGTCTCCATTTTCAAGACAACTCAAAAATCTAAGAGGTTCTCTCCATGTGAATTCTCATATCAAAAGGAAGGAGGACAAGATAAAGGGGGGAAAGTGACACAGGTGGAAGTAGCTGTCCCTCAGAAAGATTTAGGAGAAGGCCACGTGTCACTTTGGCTTACAATACACCGGCCATATTTGTTAACTTAGCTATAAAGGAGCTGCAAAGTTAAGTCTTTGTTCTGGGTTACCATGTGGCTAGTTAAAATTATAGGATTCCATTCCTTTCGAAAAGGGAGAATAGATTTGGGGATAAAACTAGCAGTCTTTGACATGGATGTCACAATAAATATATAATAGGTGATTGATCTTCAAAAAAATTTTAGTATAATTTCTATCTACCAATTCAGTCACCATTTCAACTTTGGAGGCATGAAACACAGGTAATGAGATCAAGTCTATAATAAAAAACTAGCTTATTTCATAGGCTTATAGAATCTCAGAGTCAGGTAAGACTGAAAGATCACCCAGTTTGTAAAGAATAAAATACAAACATTTGTCACCAGGGGTGTCCTAGCTTTTGCTTAAATATTTGAAGTAAAAAATTCTGATTTTGTTTAAGAAAGACCGTTCTTGCATTGATCTCATATGCTTTTAATGCTCTTAATTTCCAATCATTCATTCTATCTCTGCCCTTTAACATAATTCTAAACAAATATTTTCTTTCTTCATCAGGACAATTCTTCTAATATTAAGAAATAGCTTCATTTCCCTCTGAGTCTCACTCCCACAATCACCTTCTGGCCAAATCGTTTCTTGAATACAAATTTCAGGTTCATTATCATCTGACTAATCTCCTTCCTTTGGGTTTTTGGGTACTTTTAAGTCTGTTAAAGTGAGTCTAAACATCTAATTCAACAATATTTACTCATCCTGAAGCACAGGAGACTCTTCATTTCTTCTTTCTTCCTAATTCAAGCTGCACTAAACATAACAGAAATGATCAAGCAGCTGTTCATAAAACCTTGCCCTTTCTCTCCACCTAGTTATCACTGCTTAGATGGAGAGTATGTATGTTATATGACAAGAGTGTGGCTCAAAATTGCTTCTACAGTTCATTTGTCCTATGTCCTCTAGCATTAAGCCTAATGATTTTGACAAGAAAAGCGTCACCAGGATCAATTTCCTTTTCTGTTGAATGTCAATTTAATGTGACCATGGGGACTATTCATTAGACTCTGAAACTTCCAGGAAGAGACAATTTCTTTGCATCTATTTTAAATCATTTAAATTTTTAAAAATAACCTGAAAATAATATTTTAACTAATTATGCCTAACACTACAATTTATATACACACCAACTGATACATTAATATACATATATGTGCATATAAACACACTAATTCCTACGTAGGAGAATTTTTAAATCATCATTAACAGTAAAATAGATTCCCATTAGTCAAGCCTCAGGTTAATTAATTCACCAGATGATGAGTGATATAAATCCTAGTGCTTTTTTCCTAACTACTTACTATTCTATCCAGAAGAGGTGTTCAATATATCTCTCACTGAGCAACCTAGTTTCTGTTTCTGCAGATGCTAAATTTTAGCACTAGATCTGATCACCATTTTCTTGTAATAAAAGATACTGAGTGCAATTTTTCTTCTACAGAGACTTTCTTTAAATTAATGAGAACAGTGGGCATCATTTAGGATTGAACAAATGAACTATTTAGGGAGCAGCCATAGTCTTCCATTGAGGATGAAGTAGATTTCTTATAATGTCAAGCAAACATTCTAGGCAGAAATGTGCATATCACTGCAAGAATGCTATCTCAATTAAATTCACCCAATGAAGTGAGTCACTGCAATGTGTCTTTTAGGTAATTTTTAGGTAATATAAATTCCTGACCCTGTGTCAATAGCTTCTTCTGTGCCCTTGGCTGAATGTGACTTAGAAATTCACTCGCAACTGTTCAATGAGGATGTAGGGAAGATAGAAATCAAGAACTTAAACACCAGCTTCCAAATCTAGCCAACATCTTCTCCCCAAACTCCAGACTCATATATCTAACCACTAATTTAACATCTACACTTGGATGTAATGGTAGTGAGAATCTGAAGAGGACTCTCATGACCTTCACCCTTTCATCTTCTCCCACTCCCAGTGTTACTCCTCTGATTATGTTCTTGTATTGTAAGAAAGGAAAATAATTTCAGTGAAACAAATATAACCACAGTAGATCTTTAAAAGCAGAGAGCTTTCTCAAGCTGGCAGCAGAAGCGGAAAGCAGATGGGGCAATGAGATTCGTGGCAAAAGGATTTAATGGAACATTACTGTCTTTGGAGGTGAAGGCACTATGGCAATGACTAAACAATTACCCCTCTGGTAACAACAGTCAGCTAGGACATAGGGACTTCAGTCTTACAACCAAAAGGAATTGCATTTTGCCAACAACTGGAACAGACCTGAAAGAGGAATTCTTTCCCAGAACCTACAATAAGAGCCCAATTTGTATGAGTCTGATTTTTGCATTGTGAAACCTTAAGCAGAGAATCTATCTGGGCTTCTGACTACAGAGAAAGGTGAGCTAATAATTGGGTGTTAAGTTGCTAAATTTGTGAAAATTTGTCCTGAATCAATTATCTAAGTAATACTGAAGTCCAGTAGCATCTCAGACTCGACCTGTTGGTAAACATCTGGTCTTTTCTCCCAGTTATGTTTCTGCAGTATTTTCCTTTTACTTAATGGCAACTTCATTCTTCCGGTTATTCAGACAAAATAATAAGTCATTATCAGATCCTCTCTCTCTCTCTCAAACCCACTTAAGAAATCCATCTCAAATCTGAGAACTCGATGTCTATAAAATATCCATAATCTAATCAGTTCTCACTCATTTCTACTACTCCCATCCTTTTCTAAGCCACTAACATCTCTCACCTCTTATCTCATCTCTCAACTAACAGGTCTTCCTATTTCAGCCCTACCCCACCTCCTTCCTATGTATTTTGTCAACACAGTATGCAGAATAACCTTTAAATACTAAAATTATATAACAATTTTTCTCAAAATTCTGCACCATCTCCCTAAGTAACTCAGAGTAAAAGCAGAAGCCAAGTCAATGACCTGGAGTGTCTTTCAGGATCTTTCCCTGCCCAGTCAAATTGGACCTTATTTTTTCCTATTCTTCCCTTTACTCATTCTTCACTAGCCACTGTCCTCCTTAAAATTTAAAGAATCTGGATAGATTTGCTTATAATGTTTGTTCTAATGTCCCCTTTATCCATGACTTCCACTTCATCAGAGCCCTCACGTGCTTCAGTTTTCTGCTCAGATTTCACCTTCTCAGTGAGACCTACCCTGACCACTCAGCTGCCATGATCCCCATCTTCATTCAGCACTCCAGATCCTCCTTATCCTGATTGGACTTTTTTTTTTCATTTCTCCATAACATTTATCAATTTTAACATGCTCTATACTTAAATTTTTAAAATTATATTTGGTATTTATTTCTGTCCCCTTCAAAACTGAATGTAAGCTCCTTGAGAATAATCATTTTGTTAGTTTTGTTCACTGATGTATATGTCAAATACTTGAATATTTACTTAGCATACAGAAGTAGCTCAGTAAATATTTGTAAACAATAAATGAGTGCAAGCAATTAGGGACATTGATTTAAGGAGAATACCACCTACAGATCTGAGACTCTAGGTTGCCTCTGGCAGGGGCATGTTCAAAGAGTATGAATAATAATAATGAAACTAGAGTTACCTTGAATATATTAACCTAGCCATAAATCTAATTTAAACAACAACAAAATTTGATACTGTATTTCTCTTTGGGAATTTGTGTAACAGTGTTAGAAAGAATATGGAATCCTGGCTCTACTACTCCAGCAGTGGGACCCTGGTTAAGTTATTTAGTCATTATGTGTCTCATATTACTCATCTTTAAGATGGAGATAACATTATATATCTTATGGATTGTTTGGAGTTAAATCAGGTAACAGATGAAAAGTGTCTGGCAGAGAGTATGTTATCAGAATGTCAGGCTTCTCCCCTTCAGAGCATTCTTTAACTTCAAGAGCTTGAACAACTGCCAAGAGGTTAAATCCACCTAGTTATTCCCTCTGACTTGGTGTCCTTCATTTGGGGGAAATTATTTAAATTCTCTCATCCTGATGCCATAATTGAGCTTAGAATAAATTTCCTAGGGACATAATTTAGAGCCCTCACCTGTAACACCAGTCTCTCAATTTGGAGCCTCAGGCTCCCTGGTCTACACTTGATTCAAACTCAAACTACATACCTCACTCTGATCTCCACTGATGTCACTTACTCTCCATTTTCTCTCCCTCTTTTTTATTTCTCCCCAGCCCTTATATTAACCAATCTACCTCACCTTTCTACTCCTACAAAACCTGGAACAGGTCTTTGCACAGAGTGTTATTCCCTGTATTTTGCTAAACAATTAAATAATTCAGGAATTGAAGCAAGCTTCTAGTTTCTCAATGATGGCATACTCTGGAAAAGCCTGTATTATCTCAGAGATCTTACTCCTATGCGTCAGGCCTAAGATTAATGAAAACTTTCCCAAGAAGCACCAATTCCAATCCCAGATGGCATCCCTCTGGGGTTAGCACTTATGTACATCTTAAACAACATGTGCTCTGTATGAAAAAAAGTCAGACAGTCCATGTGATACACCCAGTCCCTCTTACTTGCTCTTCTTTTTTGCCTATTACCCTTTTAAAAAATATGTGTTACAGCATTCAGAAAGAAACTAGAGCACTGTATTGATACACAATTTCTCTTCTAAGCACATTTGCTTGTTTTTCTCAAAAGGAATTAAACATGTTTTTTAATTCTTTGGGAATTAAATGTATTTTTTAATGTTTGTTTCAAGTGGGCTATTTTTTAAAGGAATGAACTATGCTTTCTTCTTTCCAAAGTATTTTGATCTTTTTATCACAAGCTACAAATTCCTAAAGGTAAAACTATAAACATCATTTTCCCTCCCTGGAAAAAGATAATTAGGCACCATTTTAAAAAGATTTTTAAAGGAGATAAAAGTGCAAATATGCAATAAGTGATCCACCTTAACACATGGGTGTAGTTCATAACTATACAATGAGGAATTTCCACATTATAAACAGTAACCTATGTGTGGTCCGACAGGGTCTCACTCCTGGTTCAGTGGTGGCCAGGGAGATGAGTGTTCTAGTACAAGCATAGCATGGCAATGGGAGGCATTTTTAAAAGAATGAGAATTTAGAGTGGGCAGCCTCCCCAAGGAGGTATATTAACCTCTCCTTTTACAGATGATGAAATCCAGCTTCAGACAAACTGACTTGCTCTCAGAAAGTATGTGGTAGTTTGCAGTTTTAATTTCCAACTCTGTAAAAGGAGTATTGTCACTGTTTTCTCCACAGCACTGGAAAACATGAAGGTTTGGATTCTCCCACCTAAAACCATCTCATCTACCATCCTACATACCCAGTATTTAGACAATCGCCTCTGTGAACTGACTCAAGGAGATAATGTCACTGAATGACATATTTTGGTGCCTTGAATTTTGCTACAGGAGACATATCCTTAATGTTTCACATCTTCTCACACCAACCCCCTTTACTATATTACTATTACAGATTTTAAGTTTTACAGCAATTTTAGGTTCACAGAAAAATTGAGAGGAATGTACAGAGATTTCCCATATACCTCCTATTCCACAAATGCATAGACTTCCCTCTTATGAAAGTCTCCCACTGGAATGTTACATCTGTTACACTCCGGAACCTATATTGACACATCATAATCTCCCAAAATCCATTGATTAGAGTTTGCACTTAGTGGTGAACACCATAAGAGTTTGGACAAATGTATAATGACGTATCCACCTTTAGAGTAACAGACAGACCATTTTCACTGCCCTAAAAATCCTCTGTGCCTCACCTATTCTTTCCTCTCCCCACCCCAATCCCTGGCAACCACTGATCTTTTTACTGTTCCTTATAGTTTTGTTTTTTCTCGAATGTCATATTGTTGGACTCATACAGTACATAACCCAGACCACCCTTTCTCCTGAGCCAGGTATGATGTAAATAAGTAAAAATAATGTGGTGACTGTGTTTTTAGAGACGAGACAATTAATGACTTATTAATGTAACTGTAGTATCTAAGTTACTTTTTAACCTCCCTTTTCCTGTTATACCATCAAGCCTTCCACTCTCCTACTTTTAAGACACTGAGTCTGTAAAGTGATTTCCAAGTAAGCAGCCAAATATTCAGGAGCTTAGGCATTGGCACTATATATAATTTCTCAAAGTATGGCCCTACTCCATCATTATTGGGTCACACTCCCATAGCTACACAGAAAATACTTATGCACTGTATTCCAACAATTCCAACGATCAGGTAGGGACTGAGGCAGTCAGGATAGAAAGGTAAAGAGTGGGATATTAGGAGTGCTTAACAGAAACATAAATAAAATGCCAGAGGAGAAAGGAAGGAGCCATTAGTCCTTACTGTTGGGGGTGGGAAGAACCAAAAGACTTTAACTAAAAAAGTGATACTGAAATAGGTCCTCCAGGGTGGGTAGGATTCTAATTTGTATTAATGGAGGAAGAGAAGCAGGAATTAACTAAGCAAAGACATAGAAATGGTTAGTTTCCTGTCGCTACCATAGCAAATTATCACAAACTTGGTGGCTTAAAACAATATTAATTTTTTTGCTCACAGCTGAGCAGGTACCAAGTCTGAAATCAGACTGTAAGTTAGCAAATGTGGTTATTGTAGAAATTCAACACTTTTTTTGTTTTTTTAATGAGGTAACAGGCTTAGAATGGTTAGATAATATAGTCAAAGGCACATCAGCAATGCAGGGACTTGTATTTTAGCTTTTAATGTTTTCTACATGTGAGCTTTTCAACTGTATCTTGCCTTACCCTCAGGTTATTGAAGACATATAAACCACACACACACACACACACACAGAATTCTAACAATGGTGTAAATATTAACCTCATTAATGAGTCCTTAAGTATCAAGTCATAAAGAATATTCTGAATGACTGCTCTGCTCTGAATTTCTAATTCCACTATGTAGTGGAGGATTTTAAGCTGTGGAAAACTGCAATATTTCCAGAATCTCTCACCTGGCCTTAGTACATCTCCATGTTAACAGGTGTTTCCAAGGGGTGGGGAGAAGTAGTCCATCTCCATATCAATAGGTGATTACAAGGGGGAGCAAGAGTTTATGTGGACTGGAGAGGTTGGGTGGGGCCCCTTTTTGCAGCTGGGTTGCAAGAGACACTGGTGAGCAGAAGCGGATGACTCTTTGTAAGCAATAAATGGGTTTCTTCCACTTTATTTCTCCCTTTGAATGATTTCAGCTTCACAGGCAATTTGCCCCAGGCAGAGAACATATTTTCCCCCTGGAGTTACACCTGATGGTAGTCAGCAGGACCTCTGAACCTGAAATTTGTCTATATGGGTGCGACCATTGGGCAACCTAGAGATGGTGAGGAGATACCCAGAAATCCCCCTGTGGATTGGGGGGAGGCCCCAGTGGCTGCTGCTGTGAGGGTTGATGACTCACCCTTAGCTCTGACAGTGGTGGAGGGAGCAGCTATCTGTGGGGCTTCCATTTGGGGAGCCCCTAGAGGGGAACTGGTCTAGGGTAAAGCACCTCCTAGATAGGTGGGCCCTTCCCCAGAATTGGGGAAGGATGGAGACACCAGAACCTGTGGAATTAGCCCTCTGTGAGATAGAAGACTGCTTCGAGGCCCTGAGTAGCTGTGAAGCAATCAGGATTATGGGATGTTTGTTTCTTGAGATAGTGGAAAGGGTTATCAAGGAAAGACACACTTCGGCAGGAGAGAGACACACTCTGGCACTGCTTGGAGGAGCTGGGTGATGACCTACAGGATGCCCTTAAGAGAGACAGTTATTCAGAAGACAGGTCATGCTCCTGGAAGATAAATTAGCAATATGAGAGGAGGTAGCCGGAGAATTCCCGTTGCAGGAGGCCATAGCGGAGGGGGAGGAAAGAGCAGTGCCTTCAGCCCTGGAGATGGCAGAGGAGATATAGGGAGAGGATGAGGGGGTGGGGCTGAGGGCTGATCTGTTGCAGAGGCCACCACCACCTGAGGCACCAGCCCCTCCCATATTAAAGGCCTGCCTGGTTATAATTAAGAAAATAAAAACGCAAAACCGCAGGCTCCTCAGGGGAAGGAGCTACCCTCTCCCAGGTTGTGCAGCACTCCATGCTCACCCCTATACCCAGGATGAGCTGGTGGGCATGAGTGTCTGGTTTTGGCAGAAGCTGTCAGAACCCCAGTCTACATGGCTTTTGTGTCTTTGGGATATGGGGGTGGAAAACATTGTTATGTCTGGTTCCAAAATGGGTAGACTGGCTTCCCTGAGGACTCCACCCTTCCCTCTGGCAATGGTTGCAAAGTGCCCATCACACGTCAGGGAATCAGGTGCTTCTGGATTGGCTGACAGCAGCCATCAGGGCAGTTTGGCCAAATCAGGGTGACTTACTATATTTATCCACTAGCTAGAGAAGTTATGCAAAGCCCCAGCAGGTGTTATGGGAGTTGGGCATGAAAAATATCATCTATAATATGGACCCCCAGGGATCCAATGAGTTGCTGTTTACCATAGGAATGAAAAATCTGGTGCTCTATACAGCTCACGCATCTCTCTTTGGGTCCCTAGTAACTATTCTTGACCCCCACATAGGGCAACCTATAAGTGAGGCTACTCGTACTTTAGCAGATCTGGGGGAGATTGAAACAATAAGAGCATGGAAGGAAGTACGGGCTATGACTGAAGGGAGAGGTGCAGAGGGCCCCATGAAGGTCTTGAGGACCCAGATGTGGGTTGATTTGATAAAGCCCAGGGTACTGAAAGAAAAACTTGATGGGCAGCCCAATAGGATCTTGTTAGAACTTGGCACCAATTAAACCCAGAGCAGCAGTTCCAGCTGCTGAGGAAGCCAGAGTCCAAGCCCCATGCCCAGCCTGTGACCCTGCAAGACTTCCTGGGAGTCAGGACCCAGGCTCTGCCTGGGCCCTCACCCCCACAGGAGGACAATTGGGTGTGGTGGTTCAACTGAGGGGGGGTCAAGGCCCCCACCTTGGGGGATGTGGTGGGGATCAGAGGCCACATGTAGAATTAGCAATTCATTGGTCCCCTGTGAATATACAATGTATCCTGGTAGTGGAGCACACAGGAGCTGAATGTTCTCTGATTTATGGCAGCCCTGATTTCCTGGGAGCACTGCTATAATAAATAGCTATGGGGGTAAGGCAATTAGAGTGAGGAAAGCCCAAATCCCACTGGGGATAGGGTGTTTACCCCCAAAGGAGCATACTGTGTACATTTCTCCCATCCCTGAATATATTTTGGGGTAGATATCCTGCAGGGCCTGTGGTTACAGACCAGTGCAGGTGAGTTGAGACTGAGGGTTTTACCCAACAACACCTGCTCCTCCCCTGAAGCAGGCATGATATTTACTAAATATTTCACTTGTTCCCTACATTTCCAAAGCCTTTGAAAGTAGAGTGGAGCCATATGAGTAGAAGTGAACTGAAGTGATGTATATCAGTTCTGGACTTTGCTGTCAAAGTGTATACATGGAATTCCCTCCCTTCTCCAGCTGCAAGGGAAGTAGAAGCCTAGTGTTCAGATAGCAGAGCTACAGAGTTGCATGACTTCAACCATCTTGGATCCCTGAGTTATTTAGGAAACAGACCCATCTGTATCCCCTACTCATCCCTTACCCTTGTACCATAAGCAAGAAATCAACTTTTGTTTTAGCCACTAGAGTTTTATAGACTTTTCTTTTGGACTATCTGAGTGGAATATGGGAAAGAAAAGCTAAGTTATGGTAAAAGAAAAACTGGTTCTAATAAAAAGAGTATGGGCTCAAAAGAAAAGACATGTCCTTGACCTTGCAAATCCAAGGAAACTCTTCCCCTACCAGAGCATGGAAAGGCAACAGTCTGAGCTCCTTCAGCAACGTCACCAGGCAAATGTTCACATCCTGACAGCTCACAAAGCGGCAGCTGCTAGCTAAGGATTTTCTAGTCAATAAATTAGGATCAATTAGAACAGCAGCCTCTGCTTACCCTTTTCTGCCACTCCCTGGTTTTAACATGCGTTTTTGTTCCTTCTCATCTTTTTGGAGACAAAACTCTATTCCTGCACATCAATTTGAATTGTTACCTCTTTTCCCCCTTGCATGTAACACCTTTTCTGACTCACCTCCTGGCATATGGGCCTGCAGAGTTTCTGGTTCAATATGGCCCCTTTGGCCTAAACTGTCATTTCTGCCTAGCAAGGGAAAGGCTCCCTGCCTGTGCTTCTCGGTCATTTGAGGGATTAGACACAGTTGATGAAAATGATTTTTCTGAACATTTATTTTGCCCTTTAGAAGGGTACCCTTTCTAATTCCCATAATAACACATGCTAGTAGACAAGAAGCCAGCTTGACTACTGAGACCTTAGGGTCTAGTTTTTATGTCATTGCTGTTCCTGATTGCCTGCAGTTTAATATCTTTGTACAGTTTCCTCTTCTCTTGTGGGAGAACTCTAATACCTAAAATAAGGGCATATTTTCTTCATTTTTAAAGAAAAAAACATTTTATAACCTGAAGATGGCTTTACAAAATGTAGTGTCATAATAAACCAAAAACAAATATTCTCAGAAAAAAAAAATTCAAGCACTGATATATGACATTCAGAAAACCTGTATTCTAAAAATCATTAAAGAGTACTGTTCTTCACCATGCTTACATGTAACAAGGTAGGCTGACCAGACCACTACAAAGCTGTAAATTGATAAAAAGACATGATATTAAGCTTTGTTTAAAAGTGGGGGAATAAAAGAGAAATTGAGGCAATTATATCTCCATCCAGTTATAATTTATCCAAATTGCAGGAAAAGCTTTTTCTTTCTTGTTTAAAGTGTGACTGACTTGTCATTCCTTGTGATATTATGTTAAACTTCATACTCAGGTGATTCTTTTGGATAAAACATACTCTTCACTTTGTCCACAGCCACTAACGACACTGCACAGGTCTTTCTCAAAGTGCAGTGGGCTAGAAGGAGAGCAAGGGTGGACCAAAGAGCTCACATTACTCAAGGGTGAAGGTTGCATGTTCAACATTTGTTTTTAACCATGTTCTACAGAATTCCCCATCCATTACAGCCTTTTAACAAACATCTAATTGAAATGCTTTTCTAACGGTGAAGGATAAGGAAGCAGGTACCTCTCTGATGGTTGACAGCGGCACTCAGTAGATGGTGGAGGGGGCCGCCTTCCTGAGCTGATCTGTGAGGGGCTGATGGTATCACCTACCTACTGATGTGCCTTCACTAGCCGGCTTGCTTCCTGATCACTTTAACTCACATTTTTAACTTGACTGTTTTTTAATGAAGATCAACTAAAAAAATACGTACGCAGTGTTTTCTGGTGGTTCTAAATTTAGATTATGAGGAAAGACAGAAAAATGTAGAAAGTAAATTCTGTGGTTTTAAGACGTTTGAATAAACTATTATTTTCAGAAGAAGAACCATTTTCAAGTAGCAAAAAGTCTGCAGCACCTCTGTTGTGGCAGGGCCTGTTCTAACTGCATTTTATATATTAACTCACTTAATCCCCACAATCCGAGAGGTAGATGCTATTATTATTCCATTTTACACACACAAAAAGTTAAAGGCACCAGCCAGTTAATAGTGGGGCAGAATTTGACACCAGCCAACATGGCTCTTAATTACTAGGCTATACTGCATTGTATATAGAATACATACATAAAAAAGCAGAACTGTGTAGCTTGAAGATTGTGGGCCTAGAGCTTTCTCTGCGTGCTCTTTATGCAGCAGAAGCCTTAAACTTAGCAGAGCTGACTTTGATGACTTGCTCTCGAGTGGACTGCAGGGCTTCCCAGGGACAAGTAGCACTGCAGAGAGATGGGAACAACTAAAGCATAATACCAGAAATTTAGAACACTGGGTCCTCCCATAGGAGGAATAAATCCAAGAATAACTTAGAATAAGTTTTTGTATTTTCCACTGCATGCTGCATCAATAGGTTCCTACTTATTTGAATTTTAATTAGTCATTTGACTTTTTTAAGTTCTTTGATCAAACTTCATTTTCAAAGACTTGTTGTAGTCTTGAAATAATTCTCCCACAACTAATAAAGACTAGGTGTGTACATGTAAGAACTTATTCACTATGTAAAAATTTGTTCACCATGTAAGAACTTGTTCGTTATGCTTCAGAAGATTGGAGACTGTTGAGAATTAGGCTTGGGGTTGATTAATGACTGTGCATTGAGTCCCCTATACAGAATTTTATTGTTGTTAACAACCATTTGATCAATAAATATGAGAGATGCCCTCTCAAAAAAAAAAAAAAAAGACTAGGTGTGTATATTACTAGGGTCAGTGAATAGATGTGTTCATTTTAAGTCACATGTTTTGTACTTAGATAAGGTAGTCTCACTTTAAATGATAAAAATTATTTTCAATACAGCAGTTTTCCTCAAAAAATAAGCCTGAAGATCTTTTCCTTTTTTATTCTTTCTTACAGCCTCTGTGGAAAATGTAATATCTTATGAGTGTATACCTCCCTTCATATTCTGCCTGCCTTCTGAAAGGTTCTGTGTATAAAAATAGTAACAGTAACACCACACAGCACTTCCTGTGAGCCACTCTTTTGAGTGTAGACATACACTCTACTGTGTTGAATTCTCACAGGAACCTTGTGAGGTGTACTGTTTGATCATCATCATTTTACAGAGGAGGAAACTGAAGTATAAAATTTTGAGGTAGAAGATCTGGGCAGTGTGGTTTTAAAAAATGCACTATGTAATGCTACCTTTTCACAAATAAACTGCCAAGAAAAGCACAATTAATTAATAAAGAAAGCAGTATGGAAATGTCTTGTCAGTTCTCTAATGTCATGAATATAACGACCTTCTCAAGATCCTGTCTTAACCTGTCCAAAGCTGAATTAATAATCTCTCCAAAGCTTTTTTTGTTGTGTTACATTCCCCTTTATCAGTCAGGATAGATTAGGTGTGACACAATAAAAAATGACCCTGATAAAAAAAAAAATGACCCTGATGGCTCAGTGGCGTAGAGGAAGAAAGTTATAGTTTTGGTCAGCCAGGGCTTTCCCCCATCTCCTATTGATTCTGAGATCCAGAGGGATGGAGTGATGTCCATCTGCAACATTGCCAGTCTTGTGGTAGAAGGAAAAGAAAACACTGTGAATCAAGTGGCTGCTTTTGGAGATTTCTCCTTGCGGAGAAGCATGACACTCCTTGTCATGTTTCATTACCCAAAGGAAGTCACCAGTGAACCAACAGGTCAGGGATATAAACAACTGCACAGCAAGAAAGGAATTTAAGTGAGCAACATATAATCAACTAAAGTCTCCATCTTGACTTATTAGTACGACCACCCACATAAACTAGAAATCTGAAATATATTTATCAGTTTTCCATAAGCAAACCATGCTTCAGACATATATAGTCCTCATTCTAAACATGTCTTTCAGCCATTCACTATCCCCCATTCCCAGTGCTCGAGGTCAGATCTCAAAATCTTTCTCCCAGACTTGTCAATAGCTTCCTAACAGCTTCCTTTTTGTAACACAAAAATTTTCTCATCCTCTATTCTGTCTCATCCCCTTTTGGTCATCCACAATGTCAAAAAGTGATGTTGATAAAATATAATAATTTGCTCTCCTGGTTATAATTCTTTAATGATTTTCCATCTTTTATAGAACTGATATAAAAAAGCATCCCCTTGCCACAACTATTCTTGTGCTACTACTGCACCAATCCCCCACAAGAGTTATGCACTAGTTCTCTACCAAATTCTTTGCTATTCATTGAACAAGCAATGATATTTCATGATTTTGATCCTTAATTTATGCTCTTCTGTCTATGGAGTGTCTTATAACTTGTCTTTGTTGGGCAAAAATCCACTTCAACAAATATCCTTTCTTTTGTGAAAGGTTTTCTCTGCTCTTCCAATGGCTGTTCCTAACTCTGTATTACAGTGGACTCTGAATGGGAAGCAACATTAATTCTGTCTATTCATTCTGTCTCCTCATTATTTCACATATCTTTTTATATAATATTACTTCTTTGCATGCCTATGACTTTTGTGACTGTGAACTGTTTGAGGAAAATATTTATGTATTATTCATTTGTATACCTGCAGTGAATTCCACAGTGTCCAGAATATGATAACTATTCAGTATATCTTGAACAATTAATGAGTTCTTATTAAATAGTAATGGGAGAGAATTAAGAGTATAAGTGAAGATCATATTTAAATACAGAGAAGAATGTACACAAGTACACAGAAAACATTACAGAAATGTGGCTAAATGAGTCAGGAAATAAGAAAATAGAAAAGATGTTGCTTAAGATGTGCAAACTAAAAAAGACAAAAGAAAAGGGAATTTGGAAGAAAGGTTAATGTTTGATTGAAGATTAAATGGTGAGATTCAACAAGTTTACATTCTAATTTTAACTTTTTTTACCCAACATGACAATTAGTTCATGACAATTAGTGGATGTTTGCCCAACATTCAATTAGGTAAAGACAATCTCTTATTACCATGGCCTTTCTATTTAAATTAAGTCAACATAAAGGTAAATAATATTTGATTTAATGTGCAAATGGCCTGTTTCTCTGGAATTTTATTTTCTTCAAGTTCAGAGATCTTGAACATCAAAATATTATTTAAATATTTTTTAAAAAATAACACTTACATGCTTACATGTTGAAAGTTAAATATTTATAATAAAATATATTGAATTTTTAACTTTTGGACTTTATCTTGTCTAGCTCCTACTCTGCTGGTGAGTTTTGATGTGTTCTTTGCAGATACATAAAAACAAAATTTTCAGCCCTCTTAATTTAATTTGGTGCCAGACACCATCATTGTAATTAAGTTAATGTACTTAAATTACTTATAATTAGATGCTGCAATCAAATTATTTTTACACAGAAACTAGAATAAGTGTGGGTGAGAAGAGTCATAACTTAGAAAATCTAATATATTACATGTGTATGGCATTTATCCAGTGAAGGACTACTTGAATTTTTCAATAGAATTCATAAGGAGGGAGCAATAAAAAATTTTTCTAAACAAAGAAAGTTTTCCTTGTCCCATAGGACTTGAAATGATCTCTTATTAAACTTGGTTGTTATTTTTCAGAAATGCCTCTGAACTAAAATATTATTGCTCCAGACATAATCGTGCAGAAAGCATGGTAGAATGGATAGGCTTATAGAACAAAAAAGATTTGCTGAAAGCCTTTGAAAAGAGCAGCAGAAAAATAAAAAGACCACTTTAATCAGTGAGATTGGATTGCGGTTTGATGTGGCAAGAAAGAGTTTAAGCCCTCCAAAAAAAACTCAGTCGTATTCCTGCAATATAACTATGGCAAGTGAGAAAACGTGCCAGTTAGAACTCGGTGGGGGATAGGGGGTAAATGCCAAGGTGCATGATGACTTAGAATCAGATAAAGAATTAAATGAAGAGAATGGTCAGGCTCTTTTGGACAAAGCTAAATTTTGAAGCTAAATTTAATATGATCAAGAGTTTTGGGGATTTTTTTAACTCACAGGATCTGATGGCCAAATTCTATTTTTGAGAAAACAATTGAAATATTGTATAAAATCAGACCAATGTGTTACTGCACAATGAGAGAAACTGTGAATCAATGACTTGAGAAGGTGGAAAATAAATGGATAATCCTCTCGGTTACTTCATAAAGAGTTAATTGTATCTATCAAATATATACTGAATAAAGATAATGGGAGATGCCTTAGCAGGTTAAGATGAATAACTTTATCTTAAAATTCTTTACAGCACTAGTGTTGCCTGGAGTACTTTGTACTCAAAGGAATGATCAGGAATACTATAAACATTAGGGAAACTCAGAATCTCATCAGGATAATTAGAGTGAAAGAGGTAAATTTCTCCACAGAAAAGAATCTCTGATCCCCCAAGTAGCATTAAGGATTGATTTTATTGCCAAAGAATCTGAAAAGGCTTTTCTATGTTTATATACCACCTTGTTCTGGAAATGTTCAAAAGTGTCTTAATAAGATACTCCACAATACCTATAGATTTATAAAATAAAAACAGTAAAAGTATATAGTAAAGGGATAACAAGGGCAAGGATATAAAACTGAACCTGGAATGAAGCTAATATAATTAGAATGGTTGAGTCATTTATTTGATTTAAGCTTTCTAAGGGTCAATGCAAAGAGTGGGAAACAGTCATTACAAAATTCAGGCTCAATAAAATAAAAACTGAGCAATTACTCAAAAGAACTGATCCTAAGACAAGAGAGGTACCTTTTTTCATAAAGACAATCCTGGCAATGAAATGAAAAAATTTCTCAACATCCTTAAAACCAACACAATCAAATTTCATAGGGCTGTTTCTTATTTTAAAATAACCCTGAACAGAGGCTCATGGGATTGCATAAAACTCTGTTTCAGGGATACAGATGTCAAGAGTGCATTGTAGCATTCTGCATGTTAGCATTTATTGAGGAATAGGTACACTACATATCCTCTGATATATATCCTCCAGGAACTCTTGTCATAAATGCTGCTTCTGCCTATTAAATTTTAAATGGGGATTGGGTGACAAAAAGTTCAGTAATGCACTGTTTTGAAAGCATCACAAGTGTAGCTATTCTATGATGCTAGATGAGTGAAGATCCATATAGTAAAGGCATGTGTTTTAAGGCTGAACTGATTTAGGAAGGTTGATTGGGTTTTACTAAAGTTGGGACATCAAAATCCTGCCAGGGCCCAAGAGACAACTGGAGAAAGCAGGCAATTTTTAAAATATTTATACCAAAGTAAAGTTTGGAGGGTAGGCTACTGCATATCAGATTGTTAGGACAAACAATTGTTCCCTGGGATAATTTTGTAAAGGGCAGGTAAGAAATTACACCAATTCCTTACTGTACCTCTAATTTAGCCTACTGATAAAAACAGGCTAAATATAGCTGAATGAATTATGAGAATCTCTTATCACCTCTCAGTAAGAGTACAGTGCTGTGTGACAGGAGCCACTTTATTTTTTTAATTTAAAAGGCTGTTTCAGTTTCATAATAGAAACTTGGCTCAGACTTTGTTTTATAAACATGTCTCAATCAGGATTCTTTTCAATAAAATAAAAACATAAAAGCTAGACTTCGACGTTATTTTCTCACCCTAAGGCTGACAGTAAAGGTGGTTCTAGAAGCATAAGTATGTATGTTTTCTGAGATTTTTGCAAAGCACAGCATGCACTTAAACTAGAGATGTGAAATAACCTATGGGTATGATGTGATTGCTCACTGCTACTGCCACAAGGCTTAAAAACTAAACATAGAATTTGATACCCAGCAAGAATTATCACTCATCAAGGCAAGCCCATTACTTGACATTAAAAAAACGTTGAAGACTTCCCAAGTTGCTTTAAAAATTATTTTAAATGAAAGTGCTAAAAAATGACTTAGCACAGAATTTTGGGTAAAAAAATATCCATAGTAATAATCATATAAGGTAAAGTAACCCTAACTATTTACATTTACAAACATAATGCACATATAAATGGCTATTTTTAAAATATAATAAACAATTCTGTAGCATTATTGGATTTCATATTTCATTGAATTTATCCAGGAGAATATTGACAATTTACTACAATTCTTAAATGACTCAGCCAACCTGACTGTGCCACTCTCAAAACTTGAGAATAATAGCCTAACAATGCAAAACTTCTTATTTCTCATTTATATCTTCATGGCTGACATTTTAAATGGCAAATATACTTTCTGAAGAGTAAATATATGGGACCATATTATTACAAAATGCAGAAGAGGTTGGCTGTAGTCTTGGGAATAAAACTACAACTAAACAAGAACTGGAAATGCAAGTATAGTTCCTGTGTAGGCAAATAGTCTCTAATCAATATGCCAAAATTACTTTTGAAGCACTTATGAAGAATTCATAACACTGTCCTTACTATAAATTCAGTGCAACTAAAATGAGGATATAAAGGTGTCAAGGCTATATCCATGAACGTTCACTACATAATGTAACTTTAAAGGCTGGTGTGAAAGGCTTTCAAACAGTCCATTCAATTAAATATTTATTGACTGCCCTTTAGGGGCTTGGCATTAGATGAGCTCCAGAGGGGTATAGACCACAGAACACATAATCTTTGAAGTTTTGGATCAACCTAAGAAACAATTCCTTGTGCTAACAATCTCATACACAGCAGGAACAACCTTTTCATACCTTCCTTATTGTATGTGAACAATGTTTGGTACTAAAATAAACTGGTTCTCAAAAAGGCATCATAAAGGGGAATTATACTTCACAGTATTAGAAAATTTTTGCAGAGAATATTACTTGTGTCTGCAAGTTAGATAATAGGAGGTATATAATCTGATTTAGAAGGAAATGTTTTATTTCCCATCAAAGGGAGTGATGTACTCAAAGTCATACATAGTATAAGTTAGAACTCAGAGCAACTTTAGGCATGGTAAGTAAACTACTCTGATTGCAGTAGTAGGAAAATAAATCTGACAGTGTACAAAAAAGTAATGTGATGTCTCCTATACAAACATTTTACAAAGTCAGTATTGTTTTTCTAACTGTAAGATTCATGAATTGTAAATTTGTTAAAGAAGATATGATGCTTGAAAGATGAAAATTTCAATCATCATTATTAAAACTTCTTTGTTGCATTTTACCTATAACAACTCATAAACATACATACATAACCACATATTTGTGGAATCATAACTGTGGAATCATAGTATGCATCTTTGATATGATTTTGAACTAGACACTGAATGAAAGGGAGACAATTTGGGGAAGAATTTAAAGTAAGAAGTTTCTGCTGTTTCAGGTAAAAGCTCTAAAGATCTTTGAAAAAGAAAACTTTCTGAAAAGAATTAAAGTTGATCACTTAAAACAGATTATGTGGGAGATATCTAGAAAGGGGCATGAATCATCAGAATTCCACCAGGTTATTAAAAACCTTTTGTAAATATGCTCTCATTGGTTCCATAGTACTCTGACATGTGGACTGCCATAGATCCATTGGCTTTTCTGTATGGATTGATAGGCAGCTTATTTTTGGATCGACATGAAGTATATTTCTTATTTTTAGTATGACAAATATTCTTCCCTGGAAAATCCTCTTGGCTTCATTGGCTTAGGGCAGATTCCTAGAAGTTCAGTTAGAGTGCCAAAAAACAAAAGCGTCTTTAAGGCTTCTAGCCCCAATTCTCAAACCTTTCCATAGGGCTACGCCAGTATACACTCACAACAATGGAATACAAGAAAATCCCCTATGCCACACTAGAATGTGTTGTAACATGTCATTAAAGAATCTTTCGTGGATTGATAGAGGAAAATGACATCTGTTTAATGTGTACTGACTTGATACAATTTTGAACTAGACACTGAAGGAAAGAGAGACAATTTGGGGAAGAACAAAGTAAATAGAAGTTCCTGCTGTTTTAGGTAAAACGTCTAAAGATCCTTGACAAAGAAATCTTTCTGAAAAAAATTACAATTGTTCACTTAAAACAGATTATTTGGGAGATATCTAGAAAAGAGTATGAATCAGACTTGGAAAAGGAAGCGCCTTAGCTCAGGATGCCATCATGAAATGGATGGCTTCAACAACAGAAACTTTTGCCATTGCTGGAGGCTGGGAAGCCCAGCATCCAAGTTCAGGCCAGTTCAGTATCTGGTGAGCACTCTCTCCCTGCCTTGTCAACATCTGCCTTCTCTGTGTCCTCACGGGGCAGAGAAAAAGATCTTTTTCTCTTCTTATAAAGCCACAATTCTACTGGATTAAGACCCCACACTTACAAACTCATTTTAGTTTAAATTCTATTTTAATGATTTAACTTCAGTTACATCCTAAAGACCCTATCTCCAGATTCACTCACATTGGAGGTTAGAGAGACTCAAGATACAAATTTTGGAAGGACAAAATTCAGTCCATAGCGGAAAGGTGCTTCTCAGTACCATGAAGAAAAAATTTACTGATTGCTTGGTTAGGCACAAATAGCAAGATTACTACCTTCAACAGGAAATGAAAACTGCTTTTCAGTAATATACTCCTTTTCTGTAATATTCTATTACATAGCAGGAAACGAGCTCTTATAGGTCACAAAAGTAATGAGGATATGCCATGAACAATCCCTAAAATGGGAACAGTAGAGTTGTGAATCAACAATTTAGAGATGTTATTTTAAATCCCAAGATTAGATGAGATACCTAAAGCAGTGGCTCAGAGTGACAAATCAAGATCGGAGATTAAGTTCTGTGCAGCTGTCACAGTCAGGCAATAACCAAATGTGTTGCTAAAATGAATCCTGAAATTGTGGTCAGAAGACAGGAGGCACACTGTAGCAGGCTTCAAAGTCAAGATTAAAATACCAATTTACAGACCTTCATTGTCATCTCTCTTTTTTTATTTTAAAAATCTTTACATTTCTGTCCATGTGAGAGAATAATTTTGACATGTCTATAGTAAGCATCAGTTTATTGAGTCTAAAACAGAAATCACTGATACTTTCAGGACAAAATTAACTTAATAAAGCATTATATCATTCTTCAATAAATTGCAGGCTCTTACACTGTTGTGTTTATATTTGTTGAATTCCTTATTGACACTAAAGAAAGAAAAGCTTCCTGATTCGCATCTGTAGAAATATCAATCACACTACATTCAAGGAAGTTGAAGAATAAGCTTCTTATTCTTCACTTATAAAAGTCACCTATGGTCATTTCTGAGACATAATAACCAGTTTGAACAAATATATGTTACACTTTTTATTTGTCCTAGTGATGAAAAGTCCAATACCAGAGACAAACTGGAGAACTCTTTTAATATGAAAGTTTGAGTGAAGAAAGCTGGCATATTTGAAGATACATTTTAGGAACGTGATACAAGAAGTTAAAGCCGGAGTAACATCACATAGTAGAATGTTTTAAGGTGATAGAAACTGGACTCTTGTAGAAAGAAGAGTGCATTTTAATGAAGAGATGTATACCAAAGTTATATTTGGAAAACTGATATATGCATGATCAGCTTATTTTGAAATCTTTCCTAAAATCTATCCATTCTAATTTAGTAGAGACTAGCAGAAAATTTTCTAGATGTTAAACTTGCAATGTTTACCCTATAAACACACACACACACACAATTTACACACATACACATACACACAAATGCCCTATATAAACATGTCATATATATCCATAGCTATCTATATCACATATATGTGTATATGTACATAATATATACATATACTTTCTATATTTAAGTGTTGGCTATAATAGTATTACTAATATTTAGATGCATTATTGAAGAGAGTGGGAAAACTTTTCTACATGTTGTTTTCAGTAAGCTCACAGCCTACAGATATCCCATAACATCATTATCTCCCAGGCATTGAATAAGAATTGGATAGTGGCTCAGAGTGAGGAAGAAGTTATAAGGGTAGCAGCTCAATCAGGAAACCTATAAAAGGAGGATTAGTAGCATTCACATTCTATCTAAAATAAATCAGTAGATTTCCCTCCTAATTCTCAAACCCCATAACTCTCCCTCTTTTTCCCCCCAAAATATCTGATGACAGCCAAATCATGAACACAGAACTATTTCTATTTCTGACACGTACATGTGTCTCCTTATTCAGATCTATCATCACTGAATGACAGGTTCCAGATGCTTTCCAAGTTGTACTTTGGGGAAAATCTTTTAAAATAAATGCCAGGACAAACTTGTATTTTTCTCTCACTTCTCTGTTGTTCTTATTGGCTTCTCAAAACCTTCTGCCCTCATGTCTACTGACTTGATGAGATGGGATAAAGCTTCATAGTAGCTAAGAGAAACTGAGGATACTTATTATGGAGCAAATCTATTAAAATTCTGTTTCAGAAACAATGATATATACAAGTATAATTGCTATCTTGAACAACATCCAATATAATAAGTTAGACAGAAAATGTGCCTATGGTTTTCCAGTTCATTAGAATGCAAAGCTGCAATTATTCAAGGTGTTTATAAGGTTATGAGTACTGTGACCTAAACTCTACAATTCATTCTGTATTATAGATGAAGAACTATTGGAACTTGATCTTTAGATATCGCTCAAGTCAATCACAGTATTTTCTTCATTTTTGAGGCTCACTTCTATTTGATTTCAATTTCTTCTTCCTTCACCCAATTATTCTTGCTCTGTGGCAGATTTTATTAAGCCATAAAAATTTAACTTTATCATTAATTGGAATGGAGAGCCTGACAATATTGCATTTTACCCTTTACCTCTTAATGATGATAAAGATGAGCGATGCTTTGTTCCAGTAATCTCTCTACAGGCCCAATAAAGGACTGTACGAAATGAGGCTCCTGAGTGGCAATCATTGGGATCCAATGAGTTTCCTGTTAAAAACTGGAACTTTAGAACAGGAAGCATATAAAGTGGTTTGAACTTATTTATTACTTATTATTATAGTCAGGGGTAAAGAATATTCATCCAAGAAAGCTGGTGTTATTATCTTTTACTTATATAGCTATAATGGACTTACATGTGACAATAAAAACCATTTTGTAAAAATAAAATTCCCTCACTCCAGGCATTCATTATTTGACTGAAAGTTATTTGTTTCCAGGGTAAGAGATATCATTCTATACACTAAGAACATTGGTAATTTTAAATGAGCTTACTGTGGATGAAAGCACATAGACTTTTGGAAGGAGCATCCAAGGGCAGCCGCATGAAGACTTTGTAGAACCCTAGTATTTTCCCTAATAGCAGTGGTTTTGTCCATCCCCTGCTTCTTTCATTTCATACTGCGGGCTCTTTGTTTCCACTCCTAACTAACCAGTATGTTGGTAGATATTAATCAAAGTGTAATGAACAGAGCAATCTCACTAAGGGTATGAAACTACCTTGCTTCTGTTTCATCAGTTTTTGCCATGCATGGAATAGAACCTCCAACTTCATGAAACACTTCTTTAAGTTCATCAGCTATCCCTTATTCTCATTCTCATGCTGGCTTTCATTCTTTGTTACACACACACACACACACACACACTTATCTTCACACAAACCTCCTTACAATATGGCTTTACCTCTGAGAATATTCCATTCTCTCTTTCCTGTGTCCTCACTCTGCATTTTATGGTCAATTTATACAGATTATAAAAGTATTAAATTAGATATTTCCTCTGGAAACCTCCATCAGCAGTCTAAATGCTGGGTTAATTTTTCCTCTTCCGTATTTGCCAAAGACCTTGAATGGGATTTTTGATTTAGAAGTATTAGAGCCAATTGTCAAAAATGCAATACTGTATTTTTCTGTTTGTTTGTGTGATGTCCCTTCCCAGACGGGAGCCTCTCTAAGAGTGTGTGCATTGCTAGGCACCCTGCCACCTAAGCAAAACTCAGCACCTCACATGTGCTCAATAGATATTGTTGAATAAGTGAACAAATGACTGTCTACTGATTTGAACTGTATATAAATCTGTTATTCAACATGCTAGCCATGAGTCACATTTGTCTATCAAATAATTAAAATGTTACTATCCCAAAATAAGATATACTTAGGTATAAAATATATACCAGATTTTGGAGAATTAGAATGAAAAAATGTAAAATAACCCATTAATAATTTTTTATAGATCGCATGTTGAAATAATATTTTTGATATAATAGATTAAATAAAATATATTATTAAAATTAATTTCACCTGTTCTGTTGCTTTTTGTTTTTTATTGTGGCTACTAGATATTAAATTAAATGTGTGGCTCACATTTATGGCTCATGTATTTCCATTGGCCAGCACTTGTATAAATCATACAGACTTCAGACACAAGAACATCATCATCCTATTATTATATTCTTCTGGTCATTCAATGTTAGGTGTAAAGCACTGTCTCATTGTAGGTGAGATCGAAACCCAGTCATATTTTAAATTTTGTAAGTTAGTCTTCTTTAATTTAAGCACTTATGTACTCAACACAGTTGTCTTTAATTACAATAAATTTGATTATTGAAATGACATAAACAATCTATAAATGAAGTTTCAAACAAATGCATTAAAATTACAGTTCCAACATGAAAACATTCAGAATATGTCCTCATTTTTGTTTATGCAAAAAAAAATAATGATTCTAGACCAGCATAATCTAATAGAATATTCTGCATAGATGGAAATATTCTTTATCTGTGCTGTTCAATAGAGTAGCCACTAACCACTTGTGACTATTTGAGCACATGAAATATGGTTAGTGTGACTGACAAAAGTAATTTATTTCAATTAATTTAAATTTAGATAGTCACATGTGGCCAATATTTACTGTATTGTACACTGCACCTCTAGAAAGAAAGGTAATTTCTGCATAATTGCTTTCAAGTAAGTTTATCTTCATATACAGGTTTTTCTCTCTATCTGAAGGTAGAATGTTTCTATGAAAACTTTCAAAAGCCAAAATGGCATAAAGCAGAGAAGTATTACCATTTCATAAAAGCAAAAATCCTCTTTATATTTCTTTCAGTTAGTAAAAACAGGTACTATGCAGGTCTTTCATAAAGGTGAAGTGGAATAAAGAGAACTTTTGGAAAGCAGGGTAAACCTGTACCATTTCAAGAATATTTTTATCTGGCCTAAATCATGAGGAACTAAAACATAAAATTTAACAAACTTAAAATTCTTCAAACCTTTAAAAAGACTTTGCCTATTGAGTTTTTAATAGTTTCTTCCTGTGAAGTAAAGGAATGCATATTTGTTCAGCAAGATCTACTTATATGTTAATTATCTGATATCCACATTCCTTCGTGTCATTAAATTACACGTTTGATTTTTAATTAAAATGAGAACATCTATTAAAAGCAATTAAAAAAAATTCCTCCTGAGTTCTTTTTTGTTTGTTTTTACATTTTATAAGCATATTGCTTTTGAAACTCTATTTGAGTGGCTGAATCAGGATAACCGAACTGCTGGAAGTCATTTACAGGAGGGCTTTTATTGTGTAAAAACCATTTCTGATTTGGGAATATGCAAAAGATATTGTGTACCTAAAGTGCTAAATTATGTACTTAAAATGCCCATTCTTTCAATATTTCTCCTGCAGAATACCCAGATAATAGATCTTTAAAGAACATTCATGTGCTTTAATTATGGGCTAATATCTGAATAGATAGCATTTCTGTCTGTGGTTTTCATCCAGGGAATTAGAATCATAGATTCATAGAGCTGGAAAGGTTCATTTCCATGCTTTTTCTTTTTATAGATTAGAAATATTAGTCACTACTTCAAACTGAAAAGCTTTTGTACAGAAGAGCACAGCATCAGCAAAACAAAAAGGCATCCTACACTATGGGAGAATATATTAGTAAATGACTCATCTGATAAGCAATTAACATCCAAAATATTTAAAGAGCTCATACACCTCAACACCCAAAAAACAAATAACTCAATTAAAAAATGGGTGGAGGACCTGAAAAGACATTGCTCCAAAGAAGAAATACAGATGGCAAACAGGCCCACAAAATGATGCTCCACAGAGCTAATCATCAGGAAAATACAAATAAAATATACATGAGGTATCACCTCATACCAGTTAGGGTGGCCAACATCCAAAAAATAAGAAATAAAAAGTGCTGGTAAGGATGTGAAGAAATTGGAATCCTCCTACACTGTTAGTGGGAATGTGAATTGGTGCAACCATTGTGGAAACCAGTATGAAGTTTCCTCAAAAAACTAAAAATAGAAATGCCATTTGATTCAGTAATCCCACTCTTAGGAATTGACCCAAAGAAAACAAAATCCCTGATTCAAAAAGACATATGCACCCCTATGATTACTGCTGCACTATTTGCAATAGCCAAGATATGGAAGCAACCTAAGTGTCCATCAGTAAATGAATGGATAAAGAAGATGTGGTACTTATACACAATCAAATATTATTCAGCCACAAAAAGAAAAGAAATCCTGCTATTTACAACAACATGGATGGATCTAGAATGTATTATGCTCAGTGAAATAAGTCAGACAGAGAAAGACAAACACCATATGATTTCACTTATTTGCGGAATACAAAAACAAAGCAAAACAGAAAGAATAAAACAGCAGTAGACTCATAGACACTAAGAAGTCACTAGTGGTTACTAAGCGGGGGTGGGGTTGGGGTTGGGGGGTGAGGAGAATAACAGAGCACAATAATTCAAAATCACAATAGAAGGTGGTCATGGGGATGGTAGTACAGTATGGATAATATAGTCAATGATTCTGTAACATCTTTCTACATTGATAGAGGGGCTGAGAATTTGATAATGTACCCACATTCAATGTACATTCAAATATACCACTTTGAACCACTACATCATACATTTGAAACCAATATAAAATTGTATATCAATGATAATTCAATAAAAAAAAGAAATATTAGTCACAGTATGAAATGACTGTGAAAGTCTGTTATATAGTAGAGATTTTTAGGAACTGATAGAATAACTGTAGTCTTTTCAAACTTTACCATTTCCTTTGAAAAGTGTATGTAACATTGTCTTTATTCCATTTTCGAAGAATGTCCCACATCTGTTTGGTCATAGGAGAAAGGAAAGACAACCAACCTTTCCTGAGCACCTGTTCTGGACTGGACGTCATGCTAGATGTTTCCATGTGCTGTTACTTCATGTGATCCTCATATCAACCTTTCCAGAGGTAAGTGAGGAAATGAGGGCTTTTGGTGGTTAGGGAAATTTGCTCCTGGTCAAAAAATTGATGAGATCGCAATGAGGGGTGGGCAGGGCAAGAGTCATGTCCATATTTGTTTAGTCATGAAGTTTATGCCTTTCCTTCCATATCACACTGATTCTTCTCAAAAACTCATGTATTTTATTATCTGTTTCAGAACAGCAGAAAAGTGAAACCCATTACTTTTTTGTAAATATGTTTGAAAATATTGTTACCAAATACACACAGTTTTATTTATTTCTGTTTTTTATATTTATTCCCTCTAATAAAATGTGATGGCTTTGATACTAAATTAATTTCACTGAGATCTCTTAAGTAGTTCCCAAACAAATTCAAATAATTTTTCTTTTGTTCTTTACTTTAATTCAGGTAAGCATTCTCTGTGGTGCCAAATAACTTCACTGATTGAGCTTTGTAGCTGTCAAATAATGTTTCTGGTATTACATGTAGCTTCCCCTTTAAAAATTTCAATTCAGTTCCAGTAAAATTGTATATGGGGGAAAAAGCATGATATTCAAATAAATTAACATTATTATTGTTGTTATTTATTTTTTAGTGAACACAAAAAGAATGGCTAGAGACAGTCAATAGTGATGAGGTATATATATATATAACAGATATAATAGATTTGGGATTATAAATGTTTTTCTACATTTTGCAGGATAACAGATCACATATTAGTGAGACAGTGGTTAAAAGTTCAGTTTCTGAATTGTGAAACTGACCTAGCTTTCAATTCTGGCTCCATCACTTCCTTGAATTGTAACTATATCTCAGATTATGTATCCATAAAATGGTAGCAGTACTTGAATTCACCTAATATTAATACAAGCACAGTACTTAGCGTAGGAAAGCTCATACTGTACTTGCTCAAGTAGGGCAATTATTGTTATTTTTTTGATTGCTGTACAATTAAAATGCAGTGAGTTAGGGCAGTTATTTACTATTTTAAGTCACTCTTCAAATCATATATGAAAACAGAAGGGTATATGTTACAATTATTTTGTAAGTTTCAAGGGCTCAGGCCTTTGTATGTAATATTACATTTACTGAATGCATGTAAACTAACTAGACAAAATAGGATCTCCCCTGATATAGACTTGATAATATTGATTTAACTCTTTAGACAGAGTGCTTGTTCTAGGACAGATTGAGTAATAATCTATTTCACAGCAAATCATATACAAAACCACAAATATTTCATAGACAAATATACAACATATGTCAAACTTTCCAAAAGTTTTCCATTTTAAAACTGTAAGGAGATATGCCCTTAATTTAAGATCTACTTTTGGAAATTATTTTTTCTTATTAAGATCCAAGGGGGGAGAAAACCCTATTAACTTAGTAAGTTACTGCTAAAAACATAAAGTGATCTACTCTTGAAAATCATTGTCTCCCTTAATCTAAGCACAGTATCCTCGAAATAAACATTAGCTCTGAGCATTGCTACCTTGCTGTCATATCAGAACTGTACGAAGTGAGGTCCCACTGTAAGGGGATACCCTTCATTATCAGGGAGCTCTAACACTTCTCTATGCAAATTGTCTCTTAAAAGATGAGTTTCAAGATAGAAAAAAAATTTTTAAGTAATGTGAGGCTATTAAAGCCTTTGGTGGTCCATAATTTTAATTCTTTCCTCCCATTTATCATATGGACTACTAAGCTGAGGGCAAGAGATGGGTCTACCAAGGCACGAAAAATAATAAAAGGCCAGGGGTCACTTTGTTTGGTAAGTGCTATTAGGACACAAATCATTTAATTTGAGAATCTGTCTTTTAGAATCAAATTTCTATCTATAGGCATTGCAGTAAATACCTTATTTTCATATGTTTATGTCAGAAAAATTGACATTTATAGAGCATATGTAGGCTCTTAAAAAGCTCAACACAATTATTAGGAATATAGATATATGGAGGACATTCTAACCTTAAATGACACATATCAGAAAAAGAGGAAACAGGAATAGCATATTAAAAAAATTTCAGATAGGCTTTTGTGCACAGAGCTGTCTCTCTTGGAGATGTGTTAGTCGCATCAGAAATATTTTAGGAGCCAATATTTATTGAGTCTGATTTCATCATTAACTTCTAAGAGTTCATCTCAATGGAGTAATGGCTGTGGTGTGTGTGTGTGTGTGTGTGTGTGTGTGTGTGTGTGTGTGTGTGTGTGTGTGTGAGAAATAGACAAAGATATACAGAGAAAGAGAATGGGTGGAATGGGAAGAAAATGTACCATGTATATTGTCCAGTGTGCTATAGAGTTGACATACTTAGATTCATATATGCATCCATATATCACCTTTTTGGACGGATTTGAAAGAGGTGGAGGTTCTGCCTATATTAGGCGATAAAAAAAAATCAACTCATTTTGTTGATTTTGTTGAGTAGGTTGTTACAGAAACCATTTGTAATTTACCAAAACTTACTTGATGCTTTGCCACTAAATATGTATAATCTGCAAAGGAGTCTAGATTTCTACCAGAAAGGGGGATATCACTTCCAGGAATCACATGCCTTCCTGGGTAGTGATAGTCTCTCAGTCTTTTCTCATTCCTCTTGCGCAAAAATTCTTACTGCATTGTGGAGACAGCATTCAGCAAGGAGGAACTGTTAAAAATCAAATACATAATAAGTGACTAAGTCACTCCTTGTTTCAAATAACAACTCTTCATGTCAAAGAACATGATTCAAAAAGTATTCCTTGCCATATTCAGTTTTATTTTGCTTTCTTTTTGTTTTTTTTGTACTCAAATAATTGGTTCATTTCCAGATTAACATAGAATTTAGTAAGTAAGCTTATTTTAATCAGTCTGACAAGTCACCTACCAGTGGCAGTGGCTATTCAAGATGCTAAAAATAAATGAAACGTTCCTAGTACTTTACATAGGTAGAAAATTTACCAAGTTTTTCAAAGTACATCTTCAATTCAGCATGATTAAAAACCCTTAGAAGTAGGCACAGGAGTTGCTAATATTTGTTTCACTCTTTATGAAATGAGACTCCCAGCTATACAGAAAAATGATTACCTAACACCTCCAAGCTTTCAAGTAGCATATCTGAAACTAGAACTCAAGTTTCTCTAAGTTACCCTAAGTCTAGAATTCTTTCAATTATTTCATATTGAGACTAGTAATGAAATAAATGCTATTTTTATTCCTTTCTCCTTCCTCCCTCTTCCTTCCTGTCTTCCATATTTTTAAAGGTTATATCTAGCATCATTTATTAATATTTAATCTACTTATTTATTTATTCAACATTTATTGTGTGTCAGGAAGTGCAAAGGTGTGTAATTAAAATACTTCATGAAACATAAATCTAAACTGAGTCCAGAACAATTAGTGGGGAAGGAGTCATCGTCTAGGAGAACGGCCTTCGTCAGACTGTGATACCACCCATTGCATCACAGTCTATTGTGAGTTCATATTCCTTCAGCCAAAGGGTGAGGAATTGCACAAAACTGAAGGGTATAATTTATCCCTGCTGCAGCATATAAACTGGGGTTATCTATGGAAATGTGTCATGCTTCTGAGCAGTGTCTATTATATCCATGGTAATGAAAAAAATGAGATTCATAGTTCTAGACAGAGGAGAAATGTGTGTTTAAAAGGTTGGGTTGCCTTAAATCTTCCCTTTGGCTGCCAACAGAGGTGAAGCACTTATGTGCCACTGAGGTTCCCTTGAACCACTATTTCAATGTTTATACAAGTGAAATGGAAATGACCTTTGAGAAATCACCTAAGACATATTCTGACTTCAATAAGCACTGCTCCTAAAGACTGTGAGCAGTTTGACAGTCAATTCCATTTTTTAAACACATCTAAGAAAAGGGATTGTGTAAAATCCAATAGTAGCCTTTTCTATTTATAGTACAAAGAATTTCTTTTAACTTCCTTATTACTATCTTTAATTTTCTAACTTCATCCAGACTCTGATTTCTTTCCTTTTAATCTCAGTATGAATAGAGGACATAAGATCAATTACTTCCAAAGGAAGCTCCAACTCAATCATATGTTAATATTGTCATGTCAACTTTCCAATATAAAAGGACTTGCAGGTAGGTGTTGATCTGGATATTTCGGGTACAAAGTGTGAAATACACACCAAGGAAACTAAATATATCCTACTAGTACATGAAAATTTGGAAACACCAGACTTTCCAAAAAGATAAGAAGGTTGCATAAACTTTTTTGAGGTCATTTGAAATATAAGTGTACTTGTTACATTTGTGGCTTCATTAACATATTCACTCATTTCACTTACTGAATTTTCATTCAACATAACTTATTGAGTGCATGTATGTGATAGAGAAAGTACTATGTGTCAACAATAGAAAAGATGGATAAACCATGACTACCCCTTCCAAAGCTTACAGTCTATTGGAAGACTGGTTTACATACACTTGTATTAGATAAAACTCTCAGAAGGGATGAATAACTCATGAATGGGGTGTCATAAGAGCTGGAAAGAAAGTTTTAAAGAAGTGAGAAGTCAACATTGTAAAGCTTCATTTTGAAAATTAGGCAATAGGTATTTTAATGTTTCTGTGAAGAAAGTACTATTAAAATAAATCTCTTATTTGAATTCCTGCCAACAGATGGCTGACAGATTAATACTATGGCCCGTGGGAGTAAGAGTCTAAGTACAGCTGTGTAAAACAGTTTATATGTGTGCATATTTCAATGCACTATTCTAGTTTTTCTGATTTTCCATGAAGACTCAGGGTTGCATGTTACTTTACCAGTAAACCAATGAAATAGGCAGTCCACTTGAAATTTATGTTTTTGAAAAGCCTGTTAAATTGAAAAGAGGACAAAATTATAATAAGTAATATTACTTTGTGTTGTGGACTGAATTATGTTCCCCCCAAATTCATATTCTGAAGACTTAACTCCCAATGTGATCATATTTGGAGACAGGACTTCTAAGGGGATAATTAAGGTAAAATGGTAGGGACCTAATCCAATAGGACTGGTGCCCTTATAAAAGGAGGACAAGATACAACAGATGTGTGCAAAGAGGAAAAGCCATGTGAGGACACAATGAGAATGCAGCCATCTGCAATCCAGGCAGAGAGGTCTCAGCAGAAACCAACCCCGCTTGCACCGTAACTTTGGACTTTCAGCCTCCAGCCCTGTGAGAAAACAAATTTCTATTGTTTAAGCCACATAGTCTATAGTATTTTGTTATGGCAGCCTGAGATGACTAATATATTTTGTTAAGGAGAAATAATTCCAACAAGTAATGGTAATTGCTAACATGTATTAGGCCCTGCCTGAGTTTTAGACCATGAATTTAGAATTTTATGGGTATAATCTCCTCTAATCCTCAGGACAGTCTGAGGAAATAGTTACTTCTGTGATGTCATGGTGTAGAAGGGAGTTACAGAGAGATGTAGTAACTTGCTGAAGCTAGCTAGTGAGTCACCTGTTGTTCTTAGGACTAAGAGTGATCATCATTAATATAGCTTTCTATGATACTAATAAGCACATATTTGCTTGAATCATCAAAATATTTTAACATTGTATTTTAATCTGATATTTACCATATTATACAAGCAAACAAAAATACCAGTTGAATAGAATTTAAAAGAACTATTGATAAAGTAGATTGAAAACTTTGTTACTTGTTACAACTCCATTATTTGGGAAAAAACATAAAACAGAATAAAAACAAGATAAAGACTATTGTAAATGTAAGTACTGAATGTTCGATAGCATAACCAAATTTCAAAAACTTGTTAGCTAGCTAAAGGGCTGATTCTATGAGCCCTACACTAAAATTTAAAACCTACAACATCTCAAAATAGACCTGCTAGTGATTAAAAAAATATATCCATGAACATGAAGGCTTGAAATGTAATAAGGGCCTAAATGAGCTAGTGATGGCTGTCATAAAAATCTGACAGGATATTCTATTTACAATTTCTAATAAAACTGTCATACAATAAATATATAAAAGCATTTATCTTAGAAAAATAAATCTATTTGCCAAGGGCAAGTTAATAACCTCTACAGTTCATTTGAATACATGAACAAAGAGATAGTTTGATTAACAGAGCATCAAAAAGGTGTATCAGTCAACATATAGGATGATGTGACAATGGAAATATCACTCAAAAAGAGTCTATTCTGTGAATTAACAGCAAGAATACCTTCTATATTGTCTGACATACAGATCAATATTGTCAACCATCAACCTAAAGAACATGCATACAGAGAAAATTGTATTCATGTGTTCCATTTTTGGAAATAGTTAAAAATACTTCAATTTAAGTAACAAAGAACATGTGGATTTTTAAAATATCCAATTTAATGCACAGCTATTTCCTAAGGGTTAGAAGTATTTTACTTGTTTGAGAAATCTAAAGGAACTAAATGTTATTTAATGCATGGGTTTTACAGATACTCAGAAATGTAAACAGGTACAATTTTTAATAAACTATTTCTTGGAATTTCAGATAAGCTGAACAGAAGTATGGAAGACAGCAGTTATACACTGCTTAAAATAACCAGAGCAAGAGTACCACAGAATTACACAAACTCCAGCTGTCCTAATGAGTCTGGGCAAGTGACAGCCTTTCTGTGGTTCATTTCTTCAGAATGTTCATAAGAATTCCCAGTGTTACTTTGTATTTACATTGACAATGTGAATATAATCTTGACTATAGAATTTTGGGGACATTTAGATATATATCTTTTCTCCAGATGTAATTCTGTATAAAGAGAGAGGACATGCAAATTACACAACTTCTTTTATTTATAACAGGGTCAACACACTTTCTTACAAAATAGATACTCAACTCTACCACTATAATGTGAAAGCATTGTTAGACAATGTGTAAATAATTGAGGGTGGTTGTGTTTCAAGAAAACTCTACTTACAAAAATGGAGGTGGGGATGGCATTGTGATTTGGCCAATGGACCATTATTAGACTATCATTTGGAGAAAAAAACCCTGTATTTTCTCTACTTTCCCTAAAAATCCCTTTAAAATTTGCTTTGAAATCCATCAGTTTCCTACCTCTTATATTTGGTTTTCTTACTGAAAAAATATTGTACACTTGGAGAGTTTCCTAATGAGGAGCATATTTACTTTACTTTTGATCATTCCATAAACTCACATACCCTTTCTAAGGTTTTTTGTTTGCTTTTATAAGTGATGAAACAGAATAACCCATAGCTTAAGAATTTGAATAGCAAACTGGTTCACTGGTTCTGTTAAAAATGTACTCAATTTTCTATGCAAAGAACACTTCATTTGACACTGCCTGTTTCAAATACTAGCTCTGGCCTTTCCTCGCTGGTTATTCTAGTCTCTGTGTCTTCAGAACTTATAATAGTATTTACCTCACAGGATTGTTATGATGCTCAAATAAGCTAATGATGTATATATAACACTTTGCAAGTGCTCAAAATATGGAAAGTATACAATAAATACTAGCTATTATTATCACTGTACCCATTAAAATTAATAAATATCCGAGTTTGAGTAACTTAAGTATAGCTGAGGATAAGGAAAAATAAATATATAAAATATAAAATATTCCACCATGCAACATAAATATTTTATCATGAGTTGATATTTAAGGGTTGATGGACATGAAGTATATCAATCAAGGAAGATTGAGGAAATCTAAATGAAGATGATACGTTTTGTACTAGAGCCTAAAGGAGGACATCATCTTTCACTGGCAGAATGTTGGTGATGAGGACAAACCAAGGGGAGTGGTTCAAGTAAAGGTCCCAAAGCAGAGAAGGTGCCTGGGGACTTGCTTGATTCAGGGCATCACTTTGAGTAAGAGATGAGGCTGGGTAGCAGCATAAGACCATAACTGCTCATTAGAATATACAACAATTTGAAAATACTGTATTTTCTTTAGTTAAGAGTACGTGCCTGGCATTTCATCCCAAGATGGTGTTCACTCCCCTGAAATAAAGAATTTCATAGAAGGAAATTGCATGGGGAGGACATTATATAGAGAAGATGCTGAAATATCATTGTGTAGGACAAGTAAGGTGAAAACAAACGTGGTCAGCATTCTAGATTTGAAATCTAGAGAACAGAGCTCTCATAAACAGGAAGAGCCACTGAAATCATTCTGAGGCACTGAGAGGGGCAGAGAGAGGACAAGAAAGAGACAAAAGAATTAAAATTTATTGCAGGTCTGGCCCTCCTTTGCCCTATAACCTCAGGCCAGTAACATACCATCTTCAGGTTTCAGTTTTCACTTTCTGAAAGTGAGGAAAGTAGACTGAGTGACATTTCTACTACTATGAGTCTAGTTCGATTAATCTAGTCATGACCAGAGAACAAAGCAGAAGAGAACTGTACTCATTTCATAGGAAAGGGACCTCAAAAATCATAATTTTAATTCTTATATTACTTTTAAAAATCAAGGTATTTTTGATAAGTTTTGTAGGCATGGAAATATACTATAAAGTCAGAGCTAGAATCATGGGGAGAGGTACCTGAATATAAAGCTGTAAAGCTGCTAAAATTTATATTGTGTTATAGGAGGATAAAAAAAAAGCAGGAAAAAACAAGTGGAAAGGTAATACATTAAGATTCAAAGGCTACTTTATGTAATACTAATTAGGAATTATTACTGTATTTAATATTTTAGTTCTTTCTAATCTGCAAATTACTTCATTGTGTATTATCCCTTTTCATCACCACAATAAGCCTGTAAGACAAAACTTAGCATATGAAATTTTCACTACTCGCTCAAATTCATAAACCTAGATCTTTGAAATTCTAGTCTGCTAGCCCTTCTTAAAGGTAATCAGCAACCACTATAGGTTAAGATGTACTGTGCTGTGATTGAATAATATTCGTTGATGACTGCAGCAGTGTGATTGAAGGTTATTTGGAAAGGGGAAGAAGGAAGTTCACTGTTGCAGTTACATAGTAACCAAGAGACCAGTGCTTAAAGAGGGCTGGGAATGTGGAGCTGCATGGATGACAGAAATACATTGTTCAGGAAGCTTCTCAGGTCCTGGTGCTGGTGACCTAGTATATGTTGAGTTTTGCATGCGGAGATTTAGCTAGTGAAGTGTGCTGCTGCTTTTGATGTTAATTCTGATTTGGTTGCCAACATTTAACAGCCAAGATACTTTACATAAAAGATTGAATTTACAAATTTTCAGAAGATCTGGCACCAATTTGCTGGTAGACAGTATCTATGCTTTACCAAGTATAATAGCTCTCTAGTTTGTCTAAAGTCCTTATCAATACCTATTGTTTCTTTTCACTTCTTTTTTAAATACAGTTTTATAGAGTCTATAGTTAACAATACTGTTTGTATGTACTTACAATTTTTGGAGGTAAAAGATGTTTACAGTACAGATTGTGGTGAAGGTTTCACAGATGTGGACCTATCTCCAGATTCATCAGATTGTATACATTAAATATGTTCAGCTTTTCGTATGTCAGTCATACCTATTGGTTCTTAAATGTGATCTTCTTTTACACATTTCTGTTAACATTTCTGACCCCTGGGGACTTCTGAGTTTGCAAGCCTTGGTTTAGGGCCTGAAGGTTCTTGAAGGCCATACTGTATGTTTTACTATTAGTCTGCCATGAGCTTGCCAAACTATTACAGTGGGACAGGATTAGAAAAGCTAACACCTAGCCATAGGGGCAATACCCAGTATATAAACAGGGGGAGAAAAGGTTATAAAACAGAGCCTAGAGGGGTAGCCAGAAAAATAAAAATCCAGTGATCTCCTACCAAAGCTAGACACTCAACTGTGCCCACGTCTGTGAAAACAATCTTTTCCACTTGTGTTTTTTTACCATTTGATTTGTCTATAAGAAACTTGGTGCCTGTCCTTTGAAAGAGCCGAGAGTTCACCGAAATTCAAAATTTTTTCATATATCAACCTTTTGGCATTATCTCAGAGTAAATTACTTATTCAGTGAATTGAAGGGGAAAAAAAAAGCAAAGGTAGGTAAATTTTATTCAAGTCACCAAATGTTCTATAATCTTACTATGTATTAAATTATTTTTATCGTAACTTGTAAATACAGTAGTTTAGCTTACTATAGTATAAAACACAATACAATACATCTAGGAGTAATAGATGCAAAGGGATCCTGTTTGCCACAGCTCTGATGATTAAAACAGCATGAAGATTCCCTTTCTACAGGACATGTTTCCAAACGTGACAACAGGTATATGCCATATAAAGCCAACTGAATAAAAATAATTTCTCAAATTCTCTTTGCATTTTAAAAAGACATGCTATGTATTTCCTCCAATAATAGTAGATTCAAGAAAACATTACCTTTTTTATAAAATACTTGTATATCTTTGTCCTTATTAATTCTGTATGGTCTTTTTCAACCACTACCTAGCAGGTGAACATACATGAGCAGTAGACTAGGAACCACATTTTTAAATAGAATATATTATTCAAGTATGAATGAAAAATACATTCTAATACATACAGCCAACTGAAAAAATGTACATTACTTTTTCTACTATGAGATAAAAACTTATTTACTATGATGCCAAACAGAACAATCAAAATACTTTTAGGTTCATTTTGATTTTATATTTGTTCATGTTAAAATATTTTTATTACTTTAATTTTCCTTGGGCCTTAAGTATATTTTACTTTATATTCCATCCTTTTTATATTAGAGTTAACTTTTACAAATGACCATGGACTGGGTTATACATATAACAATAATAATTGTTATAATTATTATATTGTTTCTATTAATTTATGTATATATTATAACATATATAAATATTAGATTGTTATCAATATAATAAATCCAAATTTTGAATATAACTTCAAATTCTGTCAGTGAGAATATACTTCAGGAAAACCGGTATATGCTATGATCTGATGAAGAGAAATTTGCACCACCCTTAAAATTATTTAAGAAATTAAAATTTGCTTCTGACAATATGCCTCAGGGCTCCTTAGGGAAAGAAGGTGAAGAAGGGGTACCCTAGAGTCACTACTATCACTTCAAACAGAATAGCTGTCTCTATATTCTCTGTTAAAAATCATAGGTCATTTTAATTAAGCAAAATAAAAGTGTTATGGCTAAAAGAAGTTTGAGCACAACTAAACTTGAGCCCAAATTCTTATTGCTGATAAGCAATTCAGACTGAAAGTTGAATTAAATCCCAATATCATATAATTGCTTAGCTGTTCCTTTTCTGATTCCAATTTCAGGATCTTTCCTAGTTTAATACATGCAGAATTAGTCTTTATGCCCACATCCTGTCCTGTACCCACTCCCACTGTTTTCTTGTATCCTATCATAAGAAAATTTGTGACCCAAAAGTATAAAATGGAAAAAAAATTACTAGGAGTCCTTTCTAGTGGATTCTCCAGGTTTATCTCTACCTTTCATTGTTTTTGAGCTCTTCTAAAACTCTCTAAATTATAGAACACTAATAGAAATAGAAACTGTATCTGGAGGATATGCACTTGACTGTTGTCCGTGGATACTGACCAATTTTCTGTCTGCCTGTAAATTCATTTCAGCACTCCTGTGTGTCTTTTAGAATCTCTTTTGAACTGGTTGTGCATTCTTACTGGCTACTTTGTCAGTTAATGAATTAAATAAAAGCTTTTGTGTGTGCCTTTTATATATTTGCATGAATCATGATTATATTTTTTATTTATCTCTAATTCTGTGGATTTTGATATTTTCACTGATAATTCCAGAAACTTTCTTCCTTTGATTTCTAAATGTCAGTCTTCTTTCTTTTCTACTTCTGTGCTCACTACCTCTCATGCCAAATAGCATCAGCCCTATGTGATTTGTAGAAATTGGAATTTATGTTCACTTTCCAGATTTATTAAATGTAGTACATATATATCCTCCCCTCCCCCAGGTCATGTATAAGAAACTCATCAGCATTATGTGTTCCATGTGTTCTTATCCTTGGCCCCCATCTGGACCACCAGTCCTGTGTGTCTTTTTCTTCAGAGTGAATCTTTCTATGATTTCAACTATAAGAGAAAACTGCGAATTATGTTTCCTAGCTCTGAACCTTTGAGGGTTCCAGAATAAATTTTTCATTTATTTCCATCATTAAAGATCCCCATTGCCCACCATTTCACACTAGGTCGCCAAGAACTGTCAAAGGTCTAGAGTTTGTTGTGCTTGCAAGCAAGCTAATAACTTAGCAGACAGATTGATGAGCGATGGCAGAAGACACACAACTCTTTAGTCAGAGGACCTTAATACTCAGGGCTTAGTAGGCAACACGAGCTTCCTATTCACTGGGTTCTCCTTGTTCCGAATCCCAAGGGAGGAAACATGGACATAGGCTCAGGTTGGTGCTCTGCACACACTGCTTCATGGCTAAGGAAACCCAAGCTGAGGAAACCCCAGTATTTTGAAAAGCAAACGCTAATAGCAAACCTGCCTGACACTTGTTTAAGAAAGAGATACTATCTTTAATATATTGAACAGTAACAACTTTGCCTTCTGCTTAGCAGACAGACACTATTGTTCACTTCCAAGGTTGTTCACTGCCTTGAAAATAAAGTCCAGAACAAAAGCTATCAGTGCCTCTGCTTATAAGATGTGCAGAAACATGAGAAATGTACACAGACTGACTCTCAAACAAATACAGCCAAAATCCTTGAATAAGCGTTTCTGAGCTTTCAGAAACTGGTCCTCACCTAATTTGTTTAGCACTGTGTCTGCCTTGGAGCATTCAGTGAATAAACTTTACACTTCATACCTAAGGAACTAAGTGTAGGAAAGTAAATAAATGATTAATGACTACCACGTTGATGAAGAGGTGGAAATTAGAATTCATTCGTTTCTGATCCGTGTTCTTTAAGCTGGACACACTCTCCCTGCTATTTTTCCTGAGAGGAGGAGAAATTTAAAAAAGGAAAACACCAATGTCCACAGAAAACAAAAGGTGATGAGATAAGGGTACCCTGCCTGAAAATACTTTTACAGAAATTCTCAACTTTTACAGAAATAGTACTCGATCTTACTTGACAGATGAGCAAATGTGCCTGAAATGATGTTCCCAGCCCCCTTAACTGGATGATGATCATTAAGAAAAAGGGAAAGCAAATAGCATGTCATAATTCTCTCCTCCAATACAAACATCAGTCATCACTTAAAATTTCAAGCTTAAATTATACTTTACATTCAGTTACAGTCAAGGATTGATTATAGGAAAGAATACGGGAAAAGGAAATCAAGTAGGTCATTCAGATTAAGTAGAGATGTTTAGAAAAGTAAAAATTTTATAGAGATTGTAATGTATTCAGTATTACATTGAGAAATATCTGTGGTAAAGAAGACAATGTCAAATATGAAAGCTAAAAGAAATCTATGAGTTAAGGAAAAATATCTGAAAAGTTTTTAAAAAGGAGGTGAAACAATGGTTAATGAGCAAAGCAAAATCAATACAATAACAATAGAATTCTGAAAGAAGTAATACGCTTGAAAATAACAATGAATAGGCAAAAATCATTCTATCCTATACTTGTAGTTTATAATGAAATATTTTATTTAGTTAAGGCAACTTTTATAACATATTATAAGTTAGTTGAAAGCTTACATTTTTCTTGTACTCAGAGTAAATTTCACATTGAAATTAATAAAACATTGCAAGAACCAATATTCGTTGCTTTCAAAAACTGAAACTTCCTTAAAACAGTTGCCTTTTAATATAAAGTTGGGCAAAAACGTATTGCCTTTTGAAGATTAGTGATAATGAAAAAAGAATCTAAAATAAGCATCAGTGTTAACATAAAATATCAAATATACAGCTTAAAGAGTATTAGAACTGATCCAAATCAAAATCATGCTAATATACTGCAAAGATACTATAAACTACAGGAATTTTCACACTGAAGAAAAAAGTTAAATGTTTCACTTAGGTAAGAAGCTTAAGAAAAAGAATAAAAAATTACTTTTGTTAAAGCTGTATGTTAAGAAAAACAAGAGTTCGATTTTGAGAATTTCTAGTCCAACAGATCAAGAGATGATGAGAAAAATATAGAAAATGTGGTTTTCCAAAAAAAAATCTCACGAAGGTCAATAAAATGTAACAGCAGTTGGAATTTGATAAAAAAATTTTAGTTTGTTTTCCAATGGCAAAGGCATAAATTTAAAATGTAACATATTTTATCTTTCCCATACCCTTATTTTAAAAGACCTACTATTGACTCATTTTACTGCAGTTGATCTGAACCTAAACGTCAAAAATGTGGGAAAGTGATTAATTTTATTATTCCAGAAAGTCACTTTTAATTGCACAGGGATTTCCTATACAACAGACATCTTTAAACATCTTACTAATCAAGAGTAAAAGAGTTAAATAATGATCTATGTGATTTTCAATTGAACATTTGAATTTAAATATATGAACCATTTTCCATTATTATATTTTCAAGCCAACATCTATCTTGGGTTTCACATGCAGTTGTAAGAAATAATGCAAAGAGTTCCTGTACATACTTTATCTAGTTGCTCCCAATGGTAACAATCATCAACATTACAGCATATCACAACCAGGATATTGATTTTTGCTGATACAATCCATGGTCCTTATTAATCTTCCCTTTTTTTATTTGTTTCCATTTATTTGTGTATTTAGGTGAATACCATTTTATCATATAGGTTTGTATATTTGATACTGCCATAGTAACAATATTGAATAGTTATATCACCACAAAGATTTTGCCAGTTTTTTTTGTACTTTGTATCTTAATTCAGTTTCTCTTCTTTTATTTTTCTCTCCAGCTTCTCATCTCCTATCCTGAAAGAGCCTCCTTGCAGTATTACTGACTCTAGACTTCCAGTCCCTCCAATTTATTTTTTTACAATGTATTCATAAAATGCAAATCTGATTATGTCACTCCTCTAGGCAACTACCAGCAAAGCAATTCCCTAAGTCTCTGATGTAGTCTGAATTTGTACACTGGAAAATTCTGCACTTTACTAAAATATAAAATTTGAAGAAAATGTTACTGGCACAGCTGATTAGTCATAAAGAACAAGTCAAGTATTTTTTGCTTCCTGTCCTCTTAGTACATTACTCTTCTTAGTACATGACAGTTAAGATTCTTATCTATGGATTTGGTGGCCCCCATAATAACTCAGCTGTAAAATTTTATGCGAAATTGGTGATTTCCAACTTTATTTTTATATTTAGAAATATTAAACCAAATGCCATATCAATTCTTCCTTTCAGATTCATATCACTCTACTCACAGCCTGGCAACTGAAGTAAAAATGGTAAAGAGATTTGTGAAAGTAAAATTACTGCTACTAGTGATGAATTTCTTCAAAATACTGTTAACATTACCATTTATTTTATAGACAGCTATAGGTTGCTATTAATGATTTATATTTTGAATATTATGGCATATTATGCAACTTCTCAGTATGTTGCTTTGTTATCAATAATTTTTCTTATGGTTTCCAGAAATTTGTTGACCTCTCTCCATTTTTCTTCTCTCAAAATAAGCATTTTGCTGAGAGTTAAACACACAACTTACAGGAAATTTATCCAAACTACTCTCTATCCAAAGCAAATTTTGTAGCATTTCATACTGAGAGAGATTACTAAATTATAAAAATAGCTAAATCATCCCACTCTTTTCTAAATGTAAAATGAAATAGATATCATATAACACAGGTGCTTATGTGTGCTAGTATTTACCTCATTCTGTAAGAACGGTAACAAAAACATGTCAGAACCTTTTTTCTCTCCTCTCACATGATAGTAACATAACTCTTAGTGGCTATAAAGTATGGCAGCTAGTTTTTACATTAGATATTGCTCAGTACATTGTATTTCATCACATTATGTTCAAGAACATACCTATCTTTAAAATTCTTACAAATTTCTAATTAAAATACCTGTGTCTGGGAAAGACTAATCTCTAAAATATTGTGTAGGTAAGTCTTACATGTTAACGTGGCTAGGCTATAGTACCCAAGTAGTTAATCAAATATGGATGTTGTTGTGAAGGTATTTTGTAGATCTGGTTAACATTTGCAATCAGCTGACTTCAAGTGAAACAAATTACTTACCCTTGATAATGTGGATAGGTCTCATCCAATCAGTTGATGCCTTAAGAACAAAAACTGAGATTTCCTGAAGAAGAATGAATTCTACCTCAAGAATACAACAACCTCTTCCTGTATTTCCAGCCTTCAAGCCTGCCCTACAAATTTCCGGTTTGCCAGCCCCCACAGTCCCATGAGCCAACTCCTTAAAATAAATCTCTCTCTATGGATGGACATATAGATAGATATTTCCTATTGATTTTATTTCTCTAGAGAACCCTGACTGATACAAATAACATTGTTAATGACACAAATAGTTTTGATTAATTAAGTATGCATATTGATAGCACAGCATATTAAAATCACCCTTATAATTTTAATGGACAGTGGTGATCATTTCCCCAGATCCATTCATCTCCCCTTTATTGAGTAGTATCCAATAGTTTGGTTGATCAGTTGGAAGTGAAGTCACCTGTGATTCTAGAGTTAGGTTTAGATTAGTCCAAATCAATTTGCATAATTCCACTAAGCCCATCACCATTCATATTTATAATATTTATAATTTACAATATGAATAGTGATGGACATGAGTTATCCCATGTCAACATGTCTAACTGTCAAAGATTCAGTTCCACATTAAAACACAGGAACTATCTTAGGACTTATTCATTTACTTCAAGTCTGCTCTAATGTCACCCAGTAGGTAACATTTCATCACCTTATCTAAAAGGACTATAAGAGTTAGTCTTCTGGCTCTCTCAATCTCCATTATTTGCTTCTCATTAGCAATACTACACTATTGTATCATTCTTTGTTTTTCTGTTATGAAGACAACGTAAAACATAATCTTCATGATGTTCATAGCCATTTCAGTGGAGTCTAGAAAGCTGCCTGCCACAGAGATGACTCCCAGTAAATATTTGCTTGATGAATGAAAGAACTGCAACTAGCAACATCTTTAAGGCATCACATTGTAAAACCAAGTCAAATTTTAAAGATCCATTGAAGATTATATTCAAGCTTCAAACTTATTCTGTCATCTTAACTGAAAGTTATTTATTCACATCTTTGACTGTTTCTTTTAATTTCTTTTTCTTTTGCAGTTCTTATAGAAAACAGTTACATAAGCGACTCCAAAAGAGGATGCTCATGACTTCTTTCCTATACTTGATGCTAAAAATAAGTTTTGCTTTGAAAGTATTTACATGAAAAATATGACACTTTGCTACAGAATTTACAAGTATGATCCGGTACAGAAATTGACCATTTTACCACCAAACCAAGTGTTATAAAATGAAAGTTGTGAAATCACACCATCTGGGTATAACTGTGAATTTATATTAATTTCATCCAGGGCATAAGTGTGCTTCCCTACCTCCTCTTCTTGCCTAGACCTACAGCTGTTCACTGGCCAAAGAAACCACCTCATCTCTTGCTTGACACCTGTCTCTCCCATTTCAGTCATGTCTCCTTCACATCCTCCCTCAACTATCGGGAGGTAGAATTTTTTAATGTCACATTGGAAATTATGATCACACCACCAGTTAATAATTCTTTCAGCCTGATGACAAATCTTGTCACAAGAATACAATTATAGATGGTGTTCAGACCTCAGCAAGTTAATCAAAAGGTTGTGGGGGTAGGATGGGTGCCACTAATAAGAACTCTTTTCTTCAGACATCATATTGTGCTCAGCTACAGCCAGTCAGGCAAGAATATGTTCTGTAGGCTGAAGCTGCAGTTGGATAGAAGCGTTAAGTATCATACTACAGTACAGTTTCTCAGATTTACATAGCTCTGATAATCCAGATGAATTAAAAGAATAAAAGTTTATGTTTTTTTCCTACTAGAATCAAGGTGTGAAAATTACACACAATGTGGTGTTTTGAAATACTGCAAACGTTGACACATGAAATATGCTTAAAAATGAATATATCAAAACTCATGGAGAAAAATCAAGAGAAATTAAAAAGTAAGCTTCTTTAAGCTTTCTATAATTTTGGTTAATACTAGTTTATTTATTTAGCACTTACAATTTTCAAAGCATTATTTAAGAGCTTTACCGAATTTGTTAGTTCATTTTATTCTCAGAGCATCCCTACTTTACCCATGAGTAATCTAAAGTACAGGGATGTTAACTTGCCCATAGCTAGTTAGAACTTGTCACACTGGTTCTATGGTGAATGTTATAAAGATTTGGCAAATTCAACCTCTTCTACATATAAAACTAGCTATTAACTCCTTATGTACTGATATTTCTCTGAACATATGATGCATTTGAAAATTTCATTCTTTCAATATGACCTTTGTTCTTTAATGGAAAAGAATCAAGTTCATACAAATCTAATTTCAATGTACAATAAAGATGCAAAATGAGAAGACTATTCAAAACTAGGCATTCTATTTGTTCCCAAATAGATCATAGGCATTCTTTGTAAAATATTACTTATGTCCTAATACACAATTTCAGCTATTCCTGGTTATAGATTTTTATTCACACATAGTTTTGAAGGTAAAAACAAGTGTAACTATACAATGTCTTAATGTTACATAATTCTATTAACAAGATTTCATAAAATGAGCTCCATTGTTCACTGGTCCCAGGAGACGCTATACAATGTAAGAGTGCCTTCGTCAAATAAATATGGCAAATTTCTTTGTTTCATCCCATTACTAGAAACTCAAAATGTACATCAACATAGAAAAGGCTATGAAATACCTTGAAATGGGAGGGGAGTACCTGTTTAACATTATTTAACTCATCCAATGTATCTGAAAACACTTTAGCATAATATCCTGAAGTTTCCATTGAAGCCATATTTTTCACACCATCCTTTAAGAAACAGTAGCCTACACTGGAAAGCCTATTTTATCAAGTAGCTTCCTTCTCCCATTCTAGTTTTCTGTTAGTCAAATACATTTTGGAACTGTTGCTTCTTTTTCATATCTATTGTAAAATATATAGTAAGATCCTTTTTTATAATATAATAGTATTATTCTGTAGAAAAATTGTGACTACCCTCCTCAAACATGACTAGCTAATAGTGCTAATAATTGAAACCACCTGTGTCAACATGACTTCATTTCTTATATCAGGAAGGTTTTGCCTAGGAAAGGTAGGATTATAAAATAATAAATAACTTTATTCTTTGCTTTAGGCAATTCCTGCAGATTCGCTTATCAAGGAAAACATTGTGCTCACCTGGGTAAACAGTTCAGTTGTCACAAAATTTAACTATTAGAATTCTTTCTGCAAAATCGTTGCTTCTCTATGTCCTTCAACTCATTGTTATGTCCTAAATTTTCCATTCTCAATCAGTTATCCACCTGGAAAACTCACCTGAAATCACTTAAGTCCAGAACCCCAAACTGTGTGAATGTCAGTTTTGACCCCCTATTTCTTAGGCACTGCCAAGACTCTATCCCAATGGGGTTCTCTCCAACTGCAATAGGTTCTAATACGTTTAGCTTTGTTTTATTAGCAAGGGGTGTGGCAGTATTTTGGGAATTTCAACAGAACATAAGCACAGTTATTAATTAATTATAAAATAAGGAAGACAAAGATGTGCACATGTAAATCACCAATTATTTCGAAGAATTTCCAGGTTTAACACCCATTTAAACACCTTTAGTCTAGAGGAAAACCACCAAATATATTTACATTTTAGAATATCAGTCAACCATTTTAGAAAATTTGCATTTAGAAAACCAAACACTTTTATGCTAGTCCCCAGGTGAACTGCAGAGATACAGTACATGCCTTCATGTAGCTTAAAGGTTGGTGGAATGACAGGCTTTCTAAAGTGAAAGAAATACACACACAATGACAAAATGTATCAGTGCCATAGAACAACCAATCTAAAGCAAAAAAGAAAAAGAATGATTAGAAGATCCTATTAGATGATGGGACTCTGGGAGGAATTCCCTAAGAAAATAAAATTTAAGATAAGATTTGAAGAATGAGTAAGTCAACGATGTCAAGGTTGGAGGGAAAAGCATTACAGCAACTAAAGCAGCATAGGTGGAGATTCTGAGATTTAAAAGTAAACAGCAAAAAAATCCTGGTATACTTAAGGAACCAAAAGAAGAACAAAGTGTCTAGGCATAGAACACAGGACAATCGCAGTTGTGAAAGATGGCCCGGAATGGTAAGAAATTTGGATTTTATTCAATATATAATGCTAAAATTTTATATAATTGTTGGGCAGAGAGCAACTTTTAGAAGGTTAAGAATGCATGTAGGGAGATATGTTAAGAGGCTTCTTCTGGGAAGATAACTTTTTCTTCTGGTAGCTTAGTAGCTTCGATTGGAGCAGTGGCCATAAAGACAGAGTAAAGTGAAGCACTCACTCCCAATACATTTTATTGTTAAAACCAATAAGATGTGACAGTAGAAAGAGGAACTAAGAAGGAGGAAGGGGAAAGAATGGCTCTGGGTTGTCTTAATGAGCAAGTGGGTAGATGGATATATAGAAATATACAGAAACATCAAACACCTGATATGATAGCCCATCAGCAACTGGAATTAGGTGTACCTGCTAGCCTCTCTCTCTGATAATGTAAAATCATTTTCTTTCATCGATCCTCTGGGAAACCTTCAGCATCACAGTTGTGTTCCAGGCCTGGTGATTTACATCTAAGATGGAATAATAAGAATTTCCAGGGCCATGGATCCCATCCTGTCTTCCTAATTCAAAAAGTTCAAATTGCGGTGAAATGAAATTAAGGATATGGCTGAGGAATCAATTTAACTCTAATAAAGTTACACAGTTCAGCTCTGTGAAAACAAACAGAGTTAAGAAGGAGCCATTAGAACTTGTACATAGCAGTTAATTAAGACTGATTAGAGAAATAGATGCTATAGTCTAGAGTTTAGAATACTCAAAATTTTTACTTAATTGGTTGGAAAAATTGTGTAGCAGAGAATAAAACTAGAATTTGCCAACACTTCCAGGAAATAACATTAAGGTAAACTACTTCCTAAACATGACTTTTTACCATAAAGCACACAAATTCAGTAGTGATTACAAAGTGACCATGCAAAAACTATAAACCAAAATGGAATAAAACTTGTGAAACATTTAGTACTAAATTTTAACTGAAGTTCAGGGGGAAAAATGTTGGGGAAAATGCTGCGTAACTAATCTGTCATGCCATTATATTTATTTACTAATTAGTTTTCAAAACCTGCCTTTAACCTTTCTGTGGTACAGTTAACTTGTGACTTGTCTTGTGTCTTCAAATTACAAGAAAGGATACAATTGAATTATTCTCTGTGACTTGCCTAGAACTTGAAAAGCACTGAAATCATTACAAATTAAATGACAAGTAACTCAGTCAATATTTCATTTACTGCTCCACAGCTGTTGAAAGAGTTACTCTTGTGAGCTGATATGCAGGAAATAGGTGTGAGCCTCACCATTTCCTGAACATTAAAAAAAAAAATTCCTGGTTTGGAAACAAGCTTTCCACTAATAAAATACATGTACCATGTATTAGAATTATTTTTTGTTTTCTCAATTGGTCTTTTCATATTGCTGATATGTAATTATGTAATGCACAACACACATGAAAATAAAAAGCTTTACATGTACCTTTCATAAAATTTAGACCATGCTTTACCTAATCTGGGTATTAAAAGCTCTTGGGATTATTCTAAACTGTATTTCCTTTAGAAAAAGGGAAAACTGTAGAATACAAAAATTTATCATGGTTGATGGGGTGAAGATGAGCCAACAGTAGAAGGAGATTCTTAAAGTGTGACTTGTCTGTGAGTCCTATTGAGCAAGTATCATCAACAGAGCAAAGTAAACAGTAAATATTCTTAATCTGAGTGATGACTAAAGAAAAGAGAATAATTTAGAAAATTTGATAAATTGGCAGTAGATGTAGAACTTAGCATGAATTCCTGATCCTCCTGAAAATAGAGAAAAGCTTTAAATAAAAAATGATGAAGGAAGATGAGAATGGAATATTAAGATTAAAGATTAGTGATTATAGGAAATAAAAAGCAACACACAGGAAAAAAACAAGTCAAGTAATTTTTAAGTGAATTAATTTTTATATGATTAAGTGAAAACTATTTTTTTACTGAGTACAGATCTTATAGTGGGGTTATGTCATGATAAACCCATCATCAACTGAAAACAACATAAGTTGAAAATGCATTTAATATATCCAGCCTACTGAACATCATAGCTTAGCCTAACCTATCTTCAACAATTAGAACACGTATTAGCTTACAATTGGGTGAGACCATCTAACACAAAGCCTATTTTATAACAAGGTGTTGAATATCTCACATAACATATTGAATATTGTGCTGAAAGCAAAAAAACAAAATGGTCGTATGGATACAGAATGGCTGTAGTGTGTTGGTTGGTTAACCTTGTGGTCTACTGGCTGACTGGGAATGCAGCTCACTGCCTCTGCCCAGCATTGCGAGAGAGTGTCTCAGTGCATATCACTGGGAAAAGATCCAAATTCAAAATTCAAAGTTGCTACTGAATGTGTATCCCTTTCATACCCTTGTAAAGTTGAGAAATCTTAAATTGAACTTTCGTAAGTTGAGGATCATTGTATTATATTTTAGGATCATTTTTCCAAGAAATATTCACTGTGGGTAGGTTTCATCAATAGTTCATATTTAATCATCAGTTATAGTGCAACAGTTACAGTTATTCACCCATTCATTCAACAAATACATTCAGAATTTCTACAACATGAAAGGCTTCTTGCTGCACACAGAGAATAAAGCAGTGACTGGAACAAGTATTGGGTTGTGCCCTTATGGGGTTTACACCTGGCTGACTGTCACAGTCATGCAACATATTTGAAATCTTAAAAATACTTATGTCAATGTTGACATTTTTCATTCAGAAAATATTATGTAAGGTTTAAAATATACACAATGATATGATAAATGTATAGTAAATTTTCTAGTAATGGATTGTTTTTCCACTTTTACAAAGGCAATTTTAAAATTAAGAGCTTTTCAAGAAGACGCTTTATTATGTGAGTGACAATATTTATACACTATGTTCAATTTCACTGTGGCTATGCAAAGAAATTTGAAACTATTGTAAATCAATTTTTAGAAACAGTCAATTTTGTTTAAGCAATTTTAACGGATATTACTCTCATGTGTATCAAGATATAGAAGTCATATAATTCATTAAAGCCTCCCAAACTGATTAAATATTGTCTGATTAAATATTTTATTCATCTTCTTGAATTATTTTTACAGTATTTTGCATTTAGAAAGGACCTTACATTACGTCTATTTTAACTCACTCATTGTACTCATAATTCCATAATTTGTCTATAATTTTACTCTTTGCCTCAGCACAATTTCCCAGCTCCCTGGCCTCTGGAGGCCCAGTCTAATGCTTCTTCCAGTATATTATGCTGATGTTCTGAATTAATGAATATATAAGGTAGGCTGCTTAAACAAGAGTCCCAAAAGAATACAGCTCAGGCAAAAACGTGTTTCTTTCATTTAAAGAGTGGAACATCCAGGGCTGGCAGTATAGCTCCACAATTTCCAGAGAAATGAGCTTCTTTTATTTCACTCCTCTGCCATACTAATGCATTGTTTCTGCCTAATGGTCTAAAACCAGTATTTCAGCTCAATTACCCTATCCACATTCTGGGCAATGGGAAATGGGTTGAAAAGATGGAGAGCACATGCCCCTTCTCTTTCACCACACAACTTCAGAAGCTGCATACAGCACCTCCCATGGCCCAGATCTTAGGAACATAATCACTCCTAGGTCCAACTAAAATTTCTCGTACCAAGAGAAAGGAAGAAGTGATGCTCAAGACAGCTAGCTAATCTTTGTTAACATCTTCTGAGTGGTTTGTCAAGTTCTATTCCTGGTTTTACTTCTTACTAGCTGTGTAAATGTAATCTCTCTGTGTTTCAGCTGTCTTGTTCCTGGATAGAAAAAATAGTAACACTTTTCTCATAGGTCTATTATATGGATTCAGTAAGATTGAACCCCAAGATTCCTCTCAAATTAAAAAAACAACTTATCTTGTCTAGCTTGCTAAAAAACAAAAACTATACACTATGGATAGACATACAAAATGTTGGTCCCTATTTTGTTTTCTTTAGTTACTAATTTTCAATGCTTTTAATATATTTAACTGAAAATAGTTACATTATCATATTTGGTCTCTAAATAAATTTCCCCAAAATAATAAGGGGAAAAATGAGGGCAGATATAATCTTAATAATTTGGCTAAACAGCGGGGAAAAAGTGAACACCCCTTCTCTCACCCACACAGCCTGCAAACACAGCCTTCTGCTGATGACTCTTCATGGCTGTCACTGTTTCCTGAGCTTCTGCAGTTTTAATCTTCCTTGATCCCTGGCATAAGGCGCCAAGAGTAGGGGTCTCTGTGCAAAGTCTCAGAGTGATCCCTCCTGCTTTCTAGTCTCAGGTTACTACTATATTTTCTGTTTATCTTATTTACATTATTTTGTAACTTTGCAGGAAATGATCATGGAAGATCTGTTCCCTTATTTTCTCTTTCCTTCTGCGTTTTCAAAATAAAACACCTGACCCTGTCCCCAACTTCCTCATCCTTCATTACCCCAAGAGAGTTAAAGCAGGGCTGTAGGGCAGGATGTACCTCAGCAAAATACTAAGAAAAACACAAGGCCTGGCAGTGCTGAAGAAGCTGCAAGCTGTAGTGGAATCCAGTATATCAGAAGGGAAATGTAATGGGTTAAAGGGGACGGAAAGGATGTGGAAGTCAATTTTGCAATCTGGCACAAGAGGTCGAAGTGAAAAAGATTAAGCAAGTGACTCAGGAGCAAACTGGAAATAAAGGGAATAAGAAACCCCTAGGAATTGTCTTTTGTTTGTGAGGTATTTCAGGGTTCAGCTGTGTTTGCAGATTTAAAAAACGATTAAAGGTCTAGAAGCAGTGAGTCTTGTCACACAACAATTTAATTCCATGTTTAAATATATGGAGTCTTAGGTTGGGTTCCATAGGCGTAGAGCCTGAGATGGGAATTTGTGCTGCAACAATGTACTTGGGGCCATGCTGTCAGGAGAAGAGGCATGAAGGACACAGGAGAGACAAGGACAGAGAAATAGAAGCTAAACAAAAACAAGGCCTTCAGCTGGAGACTAGTTTCTGCCTGATTCCACCAGTTCGCTCTCATGCCCAAGTTATCTCATAAAATTTGTCTCACGTTGAGGCAAAGAGGCCAGCCTTTTGTATCCAATACTAATAGTTTATGGCTGAGGCTGCTTCCCTTCAAGGAGTGGGGGAGAGCTGTAAGCCTCCCAGTATACCACTCAGGATCCCACTTGACTAAGTATCTGAAGAAGCGGGTAGTCGTGAGTTTTTGGCAGTCAACACACAAGCACCTAAACAGTGGCTGCAGAGACCCGCAGTCTTACTTTGGGCTGCTATGACAGAAGAACGACCCCTTCTCCTTGTATCTTCATGTGGCACAGAAAGAGATCTAGCTGTCTTCCTCTTTTTATAGACAATAATCCCATCAACAGATCACCATCTTCAGGACCTAATTACCCTGCATAAGCCCCACCTCCTAATACCATCTTATTGGGGGTTAGGGTTTCAACATTTGAATTTTGGAGAGGACACAAATGTGTAATCCATGACCCCCATATACAACTGGATGAAATGTGGCTACTGAAGAACTATTTCAGAAAGCACCTTCATAAAATGATGGCTATTTTTGGAAGTGAGGAAATGTATCAATGAAGAACCATTTTCTAACCACCTAATAAAGGAAGAAAAAGGAATGTCTCCAACTTTTCAGAGCCATTTAAGAAAACAATGTATTTCAGCAACTACCATTATATTCCAGATTGGTAGTTTTTTGGGTTTTTTTTTGCTATCTACTTAATATATAATATCTGACAAATCTAGTATCTTAAATAGGATTCTAATATCTCTCACTTTCTTTACATGTAAACAGTTAGTTATTCACAATTTCACCAGGAAAGTTGCCCTAATCCATTGGAGCCAATGACAAAATATAAAAGGAAAGGCCATTAAATTTTATAGCATCCAGTCAGGAAATTTTTTCTTCTTTGAAACTTGTAACCATTTTTTTACTACTGAAATTCATTCTAAAGTAAGCAAAGACATATGTAAGAGACACAATTAGCTACAATCTGCAAATGAGCTTTTTTATCACACACCATTTGTTTCAGGAATATATTTGAAGGTTTTGTGCAGAAACATGCTTTTCATCTTCTGCAATTTGAACACTAAGGTGTTAAATTGGCTATGCTATTCACTTAGTAAGTAATATAACTGGCCATGAAATTAAAGCAAAAGAATTTTCCAAACCAAGAGTTTGAGCCATTGAAGCTTATGTTATAAAACTTCTAACATACAAACACATAAGCTCCACGAGGGCAGGAATTTCTCCTTGTTCTGTTCTCTGCTCTATTTTCTGCACTGAAATAGTGCCCAGCACATAGTAAATGCTCTCAGTATTTCCAAAATGAATGTGAATGCATTTATTCTTGTTTTCTGATATTTTTGTATGTACAATTCTAAGTCTTGTTAATTTGTTTTCCCTTTTCATCTTAATTATCTCATGCCCTATGATTCTGAGAAATCCATGGTGTGTGTGGATAACAAAGTATAATTTCTAGAAAATACATAGGGTAGGCAACAGAAATATGAGTAAGGAACAGAAATATGCTATCATCCTAGAGAACCACAATACTAAGAGGTGACTATAAATAAAATGTAAATTAGGTGTTATTGTAGATTTCTTCCTTTAAAAATCCTCAAAACCAAAGTGGGTTGAATGAGGAGACATTTGTTCTTCTATGGAAATACCTTCCCAGATTCACTGTCTAAGGGCTGTTTTCATTAAGAAACAGAATTACCCACAAATTAAAATAGCTTCTCTTACCTCATAAAGAGGAAATATGTTTGCCATTTAAGTTGTGATATTTTAGAGTCATGTAGTCTCTATCAGTAGGATCCTGAAACACTAATGTTTATGGTCACACAAGTAATTTTTGATAATTCCAGAACTGAAATGAACTGAAACTCCATACATTGACTAATTATCACTTCTCATATATATAAGTAAAGCTGGTTTAGGTGAAGTTTATGAAAAAAGAGCAAGATATCTCCCCTGCCCTCAAGGAATTTGCTATTTTCTAATGTGATGCTGTTTCTACAGAACTGCAATCAATTGGCATCTATCCTCTGTTTTCCATTTCACTACAATTATAGCTTACATTAAGATTAATTACATAAAAGATTATTCTAGATGTCTCCAAAACACTCCTCGGTATTTCTCTTTCAAACAATCCTGAATGTCACAATCAAATATCATACTCAATGTAAAAGTTTTATCAAGAAAATCCCCACTGAAACAATTTTAAAGGCTTTCTAGGATATCTCATTGACCTAGTACTCCCTTTGAAACTAATTTCAGAGAAGAGTCCAGTCTTGTCCTTAGGACTCCCTGAAAGAATCACAGTGGTTAGTCAGGAATGGCCTGTGTGCTCTACCTGAACACACTGTGCTCATACTCCCCGACCCACTTTGCAACTGTCAGTCTCTCTGTGAACCATGTATTGCTTCAGCCTATTTCACTCCAGATCTGTCAAAGCCTTGGTTCACACCTTCATAATCAGGATGCCTTTTCTGACCATTTGCAACCAGACTGTTACCTTGTTTTCTTAACAATTTGCAGCATTTACTATCTGGACCACTCATTTATCACTTTTATAAGAGACTGGTAGGCTGAGGTCACTATAGATACTTTACATAAACTATTTGTTAATAGGATGCTGTATGTAAGTGTCATAGTTCAAGTTTTATTATAAAAACTCAAGAATTTATTTTTGTATTCACTATCAGGTAGAGATCATCATGACTCTTCCCAATAAGTTCCTGTGAATCAATTAGCAAGCTCCTAAAATGAAACCATGGATGGTGTACTACCAAGCATAGTAATGGGTCCATGTCAAGAGAATTTTGATGTTGGTCTCCACATCTGCCCATCTCTACACAACAGAATCATTCCTGCTGAGTAAGTGTTTGGTTTGTGCTTATAGCCAAATAGAATAATCAAGATGACTTTACTTAAGAAAAAAAAAGTGTGTGTGTGTGTACACCTATAAATATACATTATATAGATACATATCATATATATATACTACATGCATATAGACATGAATATGCAAATATTTATGTAGTTATACACATATATAAATGTGTATATTATGTAGTCATATCAGATAATTTTGATTTTTTTTCTGTTTAATGAAATTATTTAGTAGTATCCATTTGAGTCAGAACATTGTTATGGTTAACATTTTGCTACTGTATTTTAACTGATGACCTCAATTCAAAAAACCCACCAAAACTATTCAATTCTCTCCACCTCTATAGTTATCATTATACCCAAGCCATCATTCCTAGATTGGAACGGTGGTTTTCAAAATTTAGTGAGCATCAGAATTGCCTGGAGTTCTTATTAACCCACAGATCAACATTAATCTGGGGGAAAAGGTGGGGCTGAAAATTTGCATTTCTTATAAGCTCTCAGATGATACTTACGCTACTCATCTTCAGACCACATTCTGAGAGACACTGAAACAGACTACTACAAAAGGTTCCTAATTGGTCTTCCATTTTTCTATCCTTCCCTTCTTTCCTCCCTCCCTCCTTTCCTTCCTCCAATCCTCCCATCTTCCCTTCCTCCCCTTCCCCTTCCTCCCTTCCTTCCCTCCCTCCTTCCCTCCTGTTTTCCTTTCTTTTTAACTCTTCTCTAATGTCTCAAAAAGCAAAAAAATGAGATCTTTTGAAAGCACAAGTCAGATTATTTTATTTCATTTCTTACAACTTTTCTTTGGCTTTATACTTAAATGAGAATACTATCCAAACTCCTTAAAAGGCTCTATTTAATGCTTCTCAGATCTTTTCCTCACAGTACACATAGAGAATGGTAATACTGTATGGTATCCTAGAATAAAAGGATGGGTTCCTTTGAGATTAAAAGAAAACCAGACCCCAAGTCTCCAGCTGGCCCAGGTCTCTTTAAGCCACACCAGGGCTGATAGGATGCATACTAAAATGGCTTTAATCTCATTTCAGCCCCCAAATAAGGGGGGAATCACTGTCTCACAATCTGTATAAACTGTCCCTACCACTGAGCTGGAAATATCTGAATTTTGGCCCTGCATATCTCTATAATCTTATCCCTTTTTATTTTCACATTCTTCTCCTTCAGCTGCAACATATGTTTTCTGTTTGTTTCTTCCTGTACCTAGGTGATATGAGGCTTTGTAGTACATCAGTAATCTGATTTCTTTCATTTACTACTATATCCTCTTAGAACAATGCTAGCATAAAGGAGATGATCAACAGTTACTGGTTTATTGATTAAATGGCCAATACACTCACTTATTTATTTGCCATTTATTTGTTAATTGGCTAAAACATTTGAGCTGCTTCTTTAAGTCACTCCCTCTAAGAATGTAATGATAAGGGATTATAGTAATGGTAAGGAAGCATAAAAGATGATGTTTTTTTATTTGCCAGGGCAAATGTCCCATTCATCCAAGATTCATGTCAAATTATATAAATGTGTTGTATGGAATAATGATATTACTCAAAAATGGGTTTTTTAATGATTAGTCTAGTGCCATTATGAAGCAACACCATGGATAAGTACAAGAAAGTGAGATTTACTATATTAACAGGTCCTAGAAGAGGGAAGATGACACACCACATAAGAGGCCCAGTGGGAGAAGAGCCCAGGGACCAGGATCAACTAGCAGGTGGAGAGTTGAGAACCAGTGAGGGCCAGTGGGCAAGTATCCTTATGCGAGGTCAGAGTGGAGCTCACAGGAAAAAGTGTGAAGGAATTTCACTGGTGCATTTGAATGTCAATAGATCACAATCAGGGGAGAACAGGAAGGGGGACTTGTGGCAGAAACCAGCCTTCCCACCCTGGTGCACCTGGTCATCTGGGCAAACTGCTCACAGCCAGGGTGTGGGGATGTTGAGGCATGGGGAACATATGAATTTTTTTTTAATTAACAATAAATATATCTTTAAAAGAAGGGATCCTAGGATATAGCTTATTGTGATTTACCCTTTAGAAACTTGGTTTCTATTGAATTATTTTAAATGCGATGCTTAGATAAAGCATGTAAATTGAAGAACAAAATGGATGACAATTATAGCCTAATTGGGATCAAATTTTAGGTAATGTAATGTTTTTATAAATTCACTATCAAAGGAACTTTAAAACCAAAAATTTCTGGACATTTTTGTCTTAAATTGTTTATGTGTAGGAGGTTTAATTTATTTGCTTCAAAGAGGCAGAACTAATGGCTCCTGTAATTAAAGAAATTAATTAAATTTCACTAAAGATTTAAAATGCTGTCAATGTTACTTCTTTCTAATTATTATTATATAAACCTTAAAAGAGTATTAGTATGTTTGATTTCAAGTGACTGAAGTGCTATTTTATTAACAAATGTATATGACAGCTAAGAAATTAGATTTTGGTAATTGAACTTCCATAAAATGCTTCATATAAAGGAAAAATACATTATATACACTATGAGTATATTCTATCAAATCTGATATAATCTTGTCATTTGCTATTTCTTAAGACTGCATTATTACTCAAATAGTTAATACCATGCATAAATTTAAAAACTTTTAATCCTGTATATTTCTGCTTTAAAAATATTTTAACGTGTCATTCTTAAAATTTTGAAAAGGAAATACATGATTCCAGTTTCCTATTCCAATAATCACAAATACAAACTCTACAGTATCTTATCTGTACAGTATTATTAGCAAGGTTTTTAGAGGTTATTAAGAAACACAAAAGAATCACTAACAAACTGTTCACATATGGTAAGATGAAAAATTCTTAACTACTGCTTAAACCTCTCCAGTTATTTTTGCAGGAACCTCTCAGATTCTGCTCTTCGAGGTCATCATATATCTTGCTAACAAGGTATATGATCTTTATGTCTAACAGGTTTTAAGAATAGACCCATCGAATGTATTTCACTCTGTACTTTAGATATACATTTTTAGAGAAAAGAATGAGATTCTATGGAAAAATTCAAGATGAGGTAAAAAAAATTTGACATGATTATATCATAAGAGCAGATATTTATGAACATAGAAGAATATATAGGGTTATCACAATGCATGTTTTCAGCTTTTTACATTCTGAAGCATTTTATCCATACTAAATACATAAATACATACCAAGAAGAAAGACTAAACATAGGCAAATAAAACTAAATAATTTCTCTAGCCCCCACTTTATTAATAGTGAGACCCAATCAACTAGAAAAACATAATTGAGAATGTGTACTATTTGAACTGGTGATTAACATTAATCAAATAGGGTAGCAAATTAATTGTACTAGGTTGATTTCTTTACTGTACACTGACATAATATGAAATGTCCATCCATTCATCTTTGTTCATACAGCTTCTTACTAAAATGTGATCCCTTCCCTGATCTCTTCATTCTCCCCTGTCAGTCTTTCACATTTTAAATCCTCCATATCAAGTCTATGAAAACCTTTAGTGGCTCTTCAGTTTATATTAATCTTGTCACTCCAAAATGTTTCAGCATTCCATCATGCCACTCTAACAACTACAATACAATTCATAGCCCTAAAATACAAACACCGAAACCATAGTAATGACTTTTATAAATAGCTCATACATGAGTTGATGTGAAGAAAGAAAATGTTAATTTTCTGAATTATCTCTCTAAACAAATGTGACAAATTATAAACATAAAAAGCTACAAATTCAAATGCTCCAAATTTATAAAGATATCCTAAGGGTTGCTTTAAATTTTTATTTGTCTCTTTAAATTGACTTTTTTATGGTAGTTTTGTTCAATGCTAACTTTGGACTACCAAAATCTATATTAGTTTTCTTGGGCTGCCATAAAAAATTATCACAAACTGGGTGATAACTGAAATTTGTTCTCTCACAGTGTGGAGTCTAGGAGTCTGAAATCAAAGTGTCAGCAGGGCTATCCTCCTCTGAAGCTCTAGGACACAATGCTTCCCTGCCTTTTCTAGCCTCTGCGGCTGCTAGCAATTGTGGGTATCTCGGCGTGCATCACTCCAGCCTTGGCTACCACCATCCCATGGCCTTTTTCTCTGTGTGTGTGTGTCCCAAGCCCTCTCTCTTTTCTCTGACAGATACAACTCACTGGATTTTCATCCACCCTAACTAATCCTATATGATCTCTTTTTAACTTACATTTACAGAAACCTCATTTCTAAATAAAGTCACATTTACAGGTACTGGGAGTTAAGACTTGAACATAACTTTTTGAAGACACAATTCAACCCACCCATCTTCTGACCCCAAAATCCATGTCCTTCCCACATGCACAATGCTTTCGTGGCAGCATAATATTCTCCCTGCCCCCCCACAACCCCTGCACCCTCCCCGCCACTGCCCACCTTAACCCATTCTAGCATCTTCTCTAAATCCAAAATCTTATCTTCTAAATCATCTAATTTGGGAATGAGTGAGATTCTGGGTATGATCCAATTTGGAGAAAAAGTTCTCTCTTTTGTACACCTCTGAAGTTGAAATCAGGTTATCTGCTTACAAAATATAATGGTGGAATAGGCATTGGATAGACATTACAATTCCAGAAAGGAATACTGGAAGGAAAAAAGGTGTCTCTTAGCCCAGGTAAGTTCAAATTAATTGTACTAGGTTACATTAATTAATCCTAATTTTCTGGTAACAAATAATCATTGACCCAGTAAATCAGATGCTAGAAATGGAAAACTATCTCTAGAATCCCTGTCATTTTTAGATTTAAAATAACTATCCACCTATTACACAATTCAGTAAGGAAGTTTTAAGTAAATACATTTTCCTCTAGCATTAGGAACAATTCAGCTCTTATTATAAAGTTTTTACTACATTTTCCCTAATGTTATTATTGAATTTTCTGCTCAGTCAATATATTTATTTTGAACACCTAGGATGTACCAATAATTTTGCATATTGCTATGAGAAACAAGTATAAGAAAATAGGCAAGAATGCCTGCTCTTAGAGAATTTATATTTCAGAAAATAAACTGAGATGACAAAATTTAAATTATTAGTTAATTGCAAATGAGATCTGTGGTATGGAGATGCATAGCTTGAAAGCATTCTAGAGGTCTTAGCCTAAGTTCTAGGATAAAAATGGACAAATGCCTGTACATAGGGGCACTCAATAATATTGTGTAAATCGGAGATTAAAGCTAAGAAATAAAAACTGAGTATCATTATATAGATTTAAAAAATAGTGGTAGGATGGAGAAGAAAATTCTTAGTGAAGAGAAAAGTTATGGGTAGAAAGGGCCCATGTAGTTGGTACATAATGAAGGAGATTGAGGAATGGCAGGAGGAAAGGAGACCTGAGGCTTGGCAGATAAAGGAGTCAAGATAATATAAGAAATGTGAGCAATGAGAAGCTTCCAAAGAGTATTAACCATAAGCGCAGGGTGATGAGATATATCAATCCAGTATATTCCCTATGGAGAAGGAAAGGAAGAAAGTCAAACATGTATGTGGGGAGAACACTTAATATACTGTGATCCCTTGACATTATGACAGTGGTTTTCATAACTGGTATAACACAAAAAATGAAGATAAGAAAATGATAAATATGCCTGACTCAATGCACAAAATGAATATAAGGGACATTTTGAAAATGACCCTTAGATTTCTGGACTAAGGAAATGGATGGATTGAGGTGATCTTTATGGTTAAATAACAAGACTCTTGAAATAACCAGGGCTGGTGAGAAAGATCATGCACTGAACATTGAATAAGTAAATCTGAGCTGTCTGTATGCCATCCAAGTATAAGTACTGGATACTCGATTTGACCTACAGTATTGGGTATGAGAGAAGAGGCCTAGGTCAGCAGTTCATGGCATTAATTGAGGTCACTGGTGTAAGAATATAGACAGAGATAATGTAACTTAAAAAATAACAGGTCTCAAGGCCAAACAATTAGTAATACCAAATAAGAGATGAGCTTAAAAGCTTGTAGTAAAACAGCCAAAGACATAAAGAACTGTTTTTGGTTAATTTATTTTGTTTAAAAGGAATGTGTTTCTACAAAGTAGGAACTGCTTTGTTTTTATACTTTGTACTTTTGGTAATGTGAAGATAAAAATCAGCTTCAAATGAGTTGAAGGATAAGTGGGCATACAGAGTTCTCCAGAAAAAAACAGAATCAGTAGAATATGTATTTACATAGATATATAGAAAGAAATTTATTATGAAGGATAGACTTATGTAATTATGAAGGCTGTGAAGTTCCACGACCTACCCTCTGCAAGCTGGAGACCCAAGAAAGCAAGCCATGGCAGAGTTATAGTCCAAGCGCAAGGGCCTGAGAACCTGAGGAGCCCCCAGCGGTAAGTCCTGGTCTGAGTCTGTAGGCCCAAGAATCAGGAGCAGCAATGTGTAAAGGCTAGAAAGATGAAAGTCTCAGCTCCAGCAAAAAGGAAGTTTGCCCTTCCTCTGCTCTTTTTTATTCTTTTTAAAATTTTTATTTGTCTGTGTGCCAGTCAAGTGTAAATACTGGGTACTTAATTGACCTATAGGATTGGAAATGAGTGAAGAAGCCTGTGTCAGCAGTTCAAGGTATTAACTGAGGTCACTGATGTAGGAATATAAACAGAGTTCTTCAACAGATTGGATGATGCCCACCCATACTGGTGAGAATAAATTTTCTTCACTCAGTCTATAGATTCAAATGCAAATCTTTTCCAGAATGCTCATAGAAACACCCAAAATAATGTTTTACCAGCTGAGTATCCCTTAGACCAGTCACATTAACACAAAAAATTCACCATCAAAGAGGAGGAGTGAGAAAATGAAGTACATGAATTTAACAGCTTAGTGAAAGTTTCCTTTTTGCAGAACAGAGGTAAGGCATAACCAGAGGAAAATGTGGAGTTGCCATGTTGTGTTTTATTTTTAATCAGAAGAGACTAAAGCATGTGTATAGGCTGATGGGAGGGATTCAGTATATATTACATTCTAGTGGACCCCCACTGGATTGCTAGCTACCTGAGATCAGGGACCTTCATCTACTGCTCTGAATCAGCAAGTAGAATATTACCCAGCAGTGAATTTTGAATGGATGTATGAAAGAATAAATCCAGTAGAGAGAGTAAGGTTGAATACTCTGGAGAGAGACACAAGATTTTCAAGACTTGAAATGGGTAGAGAACAGTTTTCCTTTAGAAAGAGAGTGAAGGTGGTAGTAGGTTAGTCAATTTGGTGGGTGGTGGCTAAGCATTGCACCATTATTTTATCTATGAAATAAAAGGTTGGGCTATATACTGAGAGAGGTAAGGGAGAGGGAATAGGTGAAAGGTTTGAACTAGTTAAAAAAATAACAGGAAAAGAGAACCCACATTTTTTAATCTGGTTATTTGCTTTTTGATTAGTACACATGGTGTCGAGGGGGGGATCATGGGGAAGATAGTATAGCACAGAGAAGTCAAGTAGTGACTCTGTGGCATCTTACTACACTGATGGACAGTGACTGAAATGTGGTATGAGGGGGACTCAATAATATGGATGAGTGTAGTAACCACATTGTTTTTCATGTGAAAACTTCATAACAGTCTGTATCAATAATATCTTAATAAAAAAACTGTAATTAAAAAAAGAAGCATAAAAAAGAAAAAACAAGAAAACCCACAGATGGGAAGTAGTAGGATTGTCAGTCAGTATTAGAAAAGCGTGGTGGAAATCTACAATCATGAAATATGTAAGGCAGATTAAACAGCTGTTAACAGCATCCTCAATTAAAATACTCACTGTTTAAGTGAACTGTGTGTGACCTTTGAAAAAGAAACATACAGAAACAATTATTTCTAATATGTAACCATTGTTTATATTTGTAATCCATGCACTGTTTGCAACTCTGCATCCAACCTGCCCTCATTCAAATAATTACATTTAAATCTCCTTTCTAGGATGAAAATTACAAACAAATGTCTTGCTCACATAAACAACTACAGGTCACCACACATTGCTGATACTGTTGTAGCTGCCCTTGCAGAGAGCATCACATTAGCTGATCTCTACTGAGCAGGCCTCCAGGAAATTACTTTTTTAGAATTTAGAACAACCGATTTAGATACATCCAAAATATTCATAGTTGTGGTCTTCTCATTCTCTTACTCCTATGTCTACTAGTCTTTATGAGCCATGCATACTGGGGATGCCTAAAAACCTAGTAATTATGGTGAAATTTTTGAGAATTTTGCTATGCTTCTTAGTGATGCTTCGAAGCACTCTGTATCTACAGAGGATTGCTTTGTGCTAAAGCTCAGATCACAACCTGGTTGAATGATGCTTGGCAATACCAGGATCAGTGGTGGGTAAAGCATTTATGATGTTACTGGCCTATATTGAACAAGTTAGCACTTAAAACTATGCATTTATTTCATTAATGAAGAATCACAAGTATTTTTAAAATATTCAACATAGAGAATAGCTAACAATAAATAAAAATTGCCAAGTACTTTTATTGAGTCAATAAATTTCAGTTTTGTTCAAAAGGGGTATACTGGTTTTGATTTAGAATTAATCTGTTTTTCTACTTTTTACTGCTTGAATACCACACTTTATACTAATATTTATACATTATAATAAGCCTTAACTTGTTATTAAACACCAAACCCTTATACAGAGGATTGTCTCATCCTTGTTTCTTAGACCTGAAATCAGATGTCTTGAACATGTAATGACACAAATGTTTGTTAAATTAAATTCAATTTTAAAGTCACTAACTGCTCTAGGTCATCTGCTAGGTGAAGGATATAGAGGAGAATAAAATCTTCCCAAACCCCAATCTCAGAATAGACCACAGGCAGGAGATAAATAAATGAAAGTACAGACAGGTGGGCAATTATGAAAGAGGTGTCAAGAAAGTCATCCAGGAAGAAATAAAATCTGAACTGGCCTTTGCAGAACAAAAATATTTACCTCTCAAGCAAGGGGTAGTGGGCATTGAAGACAAAGCGAACACTGTATGCCATACTGCAGAAGGGCAAAAGCAGGGGACGCTAAGGGAAAGAGCCAGAGTATTGTATTTACAGTGTATAAAGTAGAGGAAGGTGAGTGGAGGTCGTAATCAGTGAAAGTTAAGAGTAAGCAAGAAATGGTTATAAACGGCCTTTATGTATTATGCCCAAAAGCTTTACTACATTTAATTACTTAAATTCTCAATAGAGGGGGATGAACATGTATTGGTGTTTTAGGGCTATCAGAACAAAATACAACTGGGTAACCTCAAACAACAGAAATTTGCTGTCTCACAGTTCTGGAAGCTAGAAGTCTGAAGTTAGGATGTAGCAGTATTAACCCCTTTCTTTGGAGGGCTGTAGGTAATTACAGATGGTAAAGACACAAAAAGGGATCACAAAGTAAAGGTATATGAGAAGAGAAAGGAGGAGGGCCATGGAAAGAACCTTCACAGGTATACAGAGGAGTGCAAAGGAAAAGAATCAGAGCAGAGATATAAAGCATCTTAAGTATGGAGAAGCTGGTATTGGCTAATGCTTATGAAGCAAATAGGATAGAGAGACAAGGCTGAAACACATTAATTTAACAAAGAATCGTTTGTAGTCTTTAACCTTTAGGAGAGCATCATTGAGTAACTTTGGAATGGGGTGCCATGTTAAGAAAAGGTATTTTTAAAATGAGGAACACGAGCCACTGTATATCTGTAGGGAGAGGGAGCCTTATGAAGCTATGGGATAGTGGATGGTGGGGGGAATGGGAGAAATGAAGTGCGTTGGACTCACATGGAAGAAGGATCTCATTTTTAGCCATGGGTGTGGGGGGCAGAGCAGGACGTAAGGATACCTAAACACCAGATAAGTTAAGTGTTGGAGAAAAAAATGAGAAGTTGTGGGGAGCTGACACCTGAAAACATTGTTCTTTGCTCTTCAGGAAAAGACTTGTTTGCCATGAGGAAAATGTGGCAATTGCTGGACAGCATCTCACAGGTTTCCCGGCCCATCCAGCCATGAGGCAGGCTTGTTAAGGCTGGAGCCTCTTGATATGGTAGCACAGATACTGGCTGTTTATATTGCAGCACAGAGATGCACTAGTGTTGTTTGGATATTTCTTGTTCCCTTCAGAGAATCACTTACATTAATTTTTGTAAGCTAAAGTTATCATGGAACACCTCTGGTGCATGTTTCTGGTTGTTACTCCTCTGTAAGTATAATTTCATAAATAAATCTTCTAGAAATTTATATTAAAATACCTCCTACTTCTTTCATAATGGGAAGCTAGGATTAAAGAAAACTGTAAATCCTGATGTGAATGTAGAGAAAGTGAACAGATTTAATACAGATACATTTTTATCTGTATTTCATTTTAGCTGACACGATTCCTATAAAATTGTATTTAAAATTCTAATTTTCTAATACATATATATAAAACTATTTATGTAATCCTTACATTTGATTCAGAATAACTGAATAACTAGAATAAATTAATAGATATATTTTTTATATTTATGTAAGCCATGAAAAAATAATATAAAATATTTTTTTCTATCATTTGTTTTGTTTTAGAAATGATGATACATATTGATATAAAATCAACTGATGAGTCATAGAGTAATTTTAGTTTGAAGAAAAAAACAGATTTAATTTAGGGTATTTAAAAATCTCTAATTGCCAGATGAGTTCAACATGTATTTATTTATTTATGGAAACTGGGTTATTCAGCATTAAACTCTGGAAGTTCCAATCAGTTTCATAATAGTAAACTGGTTTAGACCAGGTTCTTTAGATGTTCTAAGACATTGTTACAATTTACTTAAAACATCGCAAAAAATGAAAGGCACAAATAAGTTTCTGGTTTGAAACACTAAGATAAACATTCAATCGTCCATGAATTTTGAAATCATTCCTTCTCTAAAAATTCGATATTAAATTATTTATACTTGTCTTCAAATATTGATTTTTTCCCAGAAAAAAATGTCTGCAGTGTACTATTTGAAAATTATTTATTATAAATATCTTTTAGAAAAACTAAGATAAAAATGCCTAGGATTTAACCATCTGTGCAAAAAAATGCTTTGAGTTGCAGGCTGATCCTGGAGGGAGACATCCTTTAGTAGCCTATTTATAGAACAATTCTTGATGTCATAACTACTACACAATTGCTGCTGTTATAACCTATTTGCTGCCTTATATGTGCTTCTGCAATCATTTATAAATTGAAACATTATAAATGAAACTAGACATATTATGGGGAATCCATTGGTAGACTGATAAAGTTGTTCACAAAATAATCATCAGATATTTTTCACAGTTTCTACATCCAACAGTTTCATTGTCTTTTTCAAATTCAGATACACTTGAGAATTTTAGCTCAACCATAGGTCCTTTTTAGCAGGGTAAGATTGCTACATAAACAGCCTTGATATTGCAAAAGATTCTTAGTCAATACTTCAAAGAATTACAAAGTATTCTTTAGAAACAAAATGTTTTCTTTCTTTCTTTGTATAGAATACATAAAACATATTATCCAAAGGACAGATCATATCTTTAAATAAAATCTAAAAAAAATCTAGGCTAGGGTTTGGAGGTAAAAACAAAACTCAGCAGCAAAAAGTTATTATGTGTGTATTCAAAAAAATTGTTAGATCAGTGCTTCTCAAATACTCATGTGCAGAAGAATCTCCTGGTGCTATGCTAAAGCAAATGTCTGGGATGGGGCCTGAGATTCTAGTCTAACAAGCTGTAAAATAGAGCTGATACTGCTGGTCTGAAGATCACACATTACTCTGCAAAGTAGGAAAGATTTGTTTTATCCTTGGACTAGGTGTATGCATTCCTTGAAAATAATAAGCTTATTTCTACAATTATTCAAGAAAAAATGAGATTTAAAAATCAAAACATTTTGGATATTATTGCAAACAAAAATAAAAACAATAAGGCCATTTTTGATACTGATATGAGAATAAAACTATCCTTAAATATTTTATGAGCTATTGTGAGATTTATGTGAGATGCACAGAATGTCAAAAGTAGAGTCAAAACCAAACTTAAATACAAATACTTTTTAAAAAGAGACAAACATTTTTGTCTTCTTAGAAAAACAATAAATAAACAAGTAGTGATATATGGGTCATAATTTTGAAAAAAGAGTAATACAACCATCTTGTGCTTGTGCTCCAATATTCAGTACTCCACATAACTGGCAAATCAACAAGAAGAACAGAGCTAAGGACAGATAACTAGTGATGTGTCGGTAGCTTCAACAATTCAGAATTCCCAAAAAGTTTCTGATTGGCCTTGGCATTCACCAAACATACTTCCAGAAGGAGAGAATGATTATCATATTTAATGAAATCAAGTCTTTAAACCATTCTAGATACATTCCAGTGAGTAGTAAACTGAATTACTGTATACCAAATTTAGAAGAAAATAGCAATCCTGGTGAATACTGACTCACAGGCTTCCTTAATCCCTTACCGATCGTGGACTCAAGTGAAGATGCACGGGTATTCAGCAATACCTGATAAAGATTGAAATGGATAGCAATGTTTTCTGCATGTTCCCTGGGCTTTCACTCCTGTGAATAGACTTGTTTTTATAGGTGTTATGATTGATCACCTTCTCATTTTAATTTTGCCAAACATAGGCAAGCAATGGACCTTAATGCTATGGGAAGATGTCATTGAATTGATTTTTAAGTTCTGATTATTCTTCAGAGTTATCAAGTCCTAAAGCAAGTGGTTTGTTTACCTCCAGAGAAGAAAATGACTGAACAAAGATAAGTACAAGTAAAGGAGACACGTGAAGATAGCAGAATGGAAACTAGTCTATTAGAGATCACTAAAGAGGCATTCTTTTCTTCGTCTAGACTGAGGTGGGACTCAGATAATAAACTGATTTGAGAGAATAAAGAGCTTAAGATACCTTAGAGACATGTAATTCTTCCTATGCAATTTTCAGATAAGAGAAGGGAATTCAGAAACGTATTGCAATTCTGACGACAAAACCCCCATCCCTTCAGCACCACCCTCAAGATACAAGGCACACAGCAGCTGGCTTGCTTGCTCCTTCTCACCCTCTCTCACACAGACACACGTATGCACACATCTCAGGACCCAGAAAAATTATATGGTGCTGAAAGTATTTCATTATTTATTTAAAATTAATTCATTATATGTAAAGAATCTCCATCATCCCTAAATTATTCCAAATAAATCCTCAGTATTAATGGCAATCATTTGTCCCCATCCAGTACTAAAGAGATTAGACCATTTTATAAGAAGAAAAATTAATGTTTTGGTAGATTTCGTTGACTTTCTTAGGGTTACTTTTTAAAAAAAAGAATCTCATGGTTTGCTGAATTTGCTTCAAAAGTTTCATCCTCAGGATAAGCTATTTATTGTAGGGATTTACATTCAAAATGTTATTTTGGAAAAATGTATTTTAACTCTACACTTAGACAATTTTGAGTACATTTTCAAGGCTTAGAAGACATGCCTAATTTGAACTTGATCCATATTTGCCATAATCATAGAATTTTGAAACTGGAAAGAAATCTTAGAGTTTATACATCTTGTAGATGTGTAATTCTTTGCTATTTGAAAGGACAAGCTTGAAAAATGTTGATATTCTGACATTATTTCAAACAGCACATCTAAATTCAATAACAGATTTAAGAAATAATAATGAGCAGGGAAGGGGACAATGACTAGGCAAAGCACAGAGGATTTGGAGGGCAATGAAACTCCCCTATGAGCTAACATAATGATGGCTACATGTCAGTATACATTTTTCCAAACCCATAGAATGTGCAACAGTAAACGTGAACCTCAATATAAACTATGGCCTTTAGTGGTGATGCTGTGTCAGTGTAGGTTCCCCAGCTGTAAGAAATGTACCATTCTGGAGCGGGATGTTGATAATGAAGGGGCAGGAGGTATTTGGAAGATCGATCTCTACCTTCCTCTTAATTTTGCTGTGAACCTAAAACTGCTCTAAAAAAATTAAGTTTTTCTTTTTGTTTTTAATGAGCAGGTAAGAAAATAACTTAATTCAATGTGTAGGAAAGTAGTATCATAGGAAAGAAAAAATTGATATTTTTTGGCAATAAATTATAAGATGTGGGCTCTGGTATAAAATCTACTTGCTTTGAAATATAATTTTGAGAGGCCACTGAATAATCTGGCTTGAATTTAATACTTTCTTGCTCCTGTAGAATACACAGCCCCCACTCTTTATATTATAGACCCTTAATGAGCATTTGTTGAATGACATTCTATTAATTTCTCATTAGCTGCTTACATTAAAATGACTTGAAAATTTATATTTACTAGTTTTCATAGTTATATAAATGGCTATATTAAAAAGCATGGTTGGTTTCTGCTAGACGGAAATAAGGAAATTTACAAAATAGAGTCTAAAACTTATGAACTCTTTTTAATCTTTTTTAGGATTAAGTGCATTATTGACTCTAAAAAATGACTGCCAAATTTAATATTTTGACATTCCTGGTCAGGGACTAGGGAAATAAGAGTACATTAATTATCAGCCTAGTGTTTAAGTCAAATCAATAAAAATGCTAGGATGATTGAATATTTATACTGATGACTGAGAAGTATGATTGCAATGAGGAAGGGGAAGAGCTGAGCCTAGGAGATGAGAACAAGAATGTGCTAGTTTGGGGCTTTTCAAGATTTGAGGCTGAATAGAATTTAGCCTAGGAAGATTATGAATTAGATGACATAAGTCCATCTTGTGAAGAGGTCAGTATTGCCAGTCTGTGTCTTTCATATTTCCTTGTTTAATGTAACCTCAGAGCATGGTCAAATTAATAACCTGATTTGATATGACAAAAAGGACTTGACATTCAAATCAAATTTTAAAGACTAAAATATTTTTTTACTTTACATCCCAAAGACTGGTTTTCTACTTTTATGTGTATTATTTTCCCACATTTTTACTAAGCACTGTGATGAAGGCAAAATACAAGCAAAATACTATTTTATAAATTTAGAAAATACCTTAGTGCTTTACCTAAAAATAGTGTATAATGGTGAATTGACATTGCTGACTCTCCTTAGAATACAGAATGCAGTGGTTTGAAAATTATTTCATCTAGTATTTTCTATTGAATCAATCTCAATTATTTTTGAATGATATAAGGTTTAGAAACAAACACTAAAGATACAGACTAGTATTGGTAAAATAGTTACATCCTTTTTTCAAAGTCTCTTCCATACCCTTCTAATTATCTTAATCCTACTTCATTAAGAACTCAGTTCAAGACTATGTTAGATTTTTTCTTCTAATGTTTTTCCCCTCTCTTATTACCAATTTCCTTTTCCTTTTCCATGCTGACTATTTCGCTGGCATAAGATATCTCTACCCTAAGTCCTGTTGAATTTCCTAGGTTTTGTTTGTTTTAAGGATACCATAGCCATCTCTTTCAAGAAAACTTTCTACTCTGTAGCCACTCCCTGAATGTACACAGGAAAACTTAGGTAGCAGAAAACTGACTTTAATGATAAATCAGAGTTAATTATAGAGTAAAATTCTACTAAGCTTAGTTTACTCAGGTTAGTCCTGATCTTGTCTCCTAAAAAATACCCATTTATGTCTACTTCTTTCTAGAATTTACAAGAAAATTTATATATTCCAAGATAATGACCAATGTAATTGCTAAGAAAATGGAGATTTAGTTTTTCCTTATGAACTAGAACTTAAGTTTAAATATATATTTTTAAATTATATTTTCAGATTTTTATTTTAGCCTATAATACCCTACTATATTTTGTCCTCCTTTTTATAAACAAAATAGAAATTCCGTATTACTAATTTCAATTATATTATCATCTATTTACTCATCTGTCTTCTCCATAAGACTACAAAATATTTAAGGACTATGTCCTATCTGTGTGTCCTCATTAACAAGTAAAATACTAAATGCAAAATTATGTTTGGTTAATTATGGTTGAATGAAAGAAAGGATTTTGTATAATTCATTTACGGTATACTGTTAGAGAGGCTAGCTGGCTACCTTTATAAGGAACAAAAATAAATTAAAGAGTTATTACTTTTTTAGAACATATATTCATCATAATTATTTTAAATAATTTGCAGAGACATTAAATGTACAATTTTATCGCTCGAAGTCCACTCTAAAATTAATCATAAATCCACTGGGTATGAAATTTCTTATAATTGACCTCAATTGCAGTCACTTCACTGGCTTTACATTAAAAGAAAAATATTTAAAGCAATTCATAATCTTTCATCAACCAAACAAAATCCCAAATGCAGTTAATTTGTAACAACCTTGATATTCCTTAAGTATATCAAATAAATTGTAAGAATAATCTTGAATTCACGACTAATACATCTTTTATACACTACTGAAATATATAAATCTTTAAGTTACGGAGTGAAACACTATGCAATAAATTTACTTACTTCAGGAAATATAGTTTTAAGGCATTCCTGAAAGTCTCTATGGTATATGAATTTGGACATACACCTTCTGTAGATATGTACTTATTAATTTTTCCTAATTATTATTTTTCTTCTGTAATGCTGATAGCACTGCTTCTAGGGGATTGCTAAAATGAACCTTTCACCCAATAATTTTTTCACCAAATAATTTTTCATTTTGACATGTCTGTTTCCTACACATAATCTCTAAAAGTTAAGTTTTTAATCTTAAAACCATAGGTCGTATTCCTAATAGGAAGATTTCTTTTTGTCACTAAATACCATCATCTGTTATTCTAAATTGTTCTATTTAAATTTACATGCTTACTTTAGCAGAACAAGATTTTTTTATTTAAAATCAAACACCTCTAAAGAATAAATGACTGTTAGCTATTCATCCCATACATTTAATTACGAGTGAAGTTTCTAAGTTAGCAAATTGTGAACTCAAGTCACCCTTGTCAAAAGAATGGCAACTTTTACAGAAGAGGAGAAGTTGCAGAGGTAATTATGGATCATGAGGCACCTTAGAGAACAAAAATTGTTGGTGTCCCTGATGAGTGTTGGAATTTGTCAAGTGTTAAGCATAGAGCTACCAAGCAAAAAATTTTGGATGGAGAATTACAAGAGGCACTAAATTTGATATCAGGAAAACTTACATTAATTTTTTTCTTTGCTGCCTATTGCATGAGTTGGGGTGAAATACTTTAACCTTCTCAGGTGAAGTTCCTCATCAGCATGTGCTCTTGAGAAGACTAACTCAAGAGTGTTGAGCAGAGAATTAATTTTGAAGGTGAAAGCAAAAGTATTATAAAACTTTAAATTATATACTAATATTAGATTCAATAACTATAATAATTGATCTAGGGTTAACCTTGAATGTCTATAAATAAGAATCCTGAATCCTACAGGGGAAAGAACAGGTTTAGATAGTTCTTTGTGCAATATGCATAATTAGGCACTTATTAACACTTGATTATGATATTAATAATAGTCTACTGAAAATAAAACAATTTTCTACTTGCTCTTCTTTATTTGAAATGAAAAAAATAGGTATAAAACTAGGTAGAAATTTTCAATCAAAACAATATTTATATTTATTAAATGTGTTTAAAAATATCACACAGAAGGAAGCTCTTAATCAGGCTAAAAATAAATTTGGTATTGATTTGAGTCCTTTATTTTCTTACACTTAGTAATCAAAGGCACAATGTAAACTATTTTTAAGTCATTTAAGCCAATATGTCCTAAAACTTTTGGAAAATAGAGAACATGGAAAAATGTTCTCTAAGGTGCCTTATGATCCATAATTACCTCTGCAACTTCTCCTCTTCTGTAAAAGTTGCCATTCTTTTGACAAGGGTGACTTGAGTTCACAATTTGCTAACTTAGAAACTTCACTCGTGATATTAATTATGGCTCAATAATTTTAAAATACTATGTGTATAACATCATTTTTTCAAATGTGTAGAGAATCCTTTTATTTTTGAGGTTTTCTTCATGAGTATTTTAGAAGTTCAGATAGCTTACTAACAGTGCAATTCACTTAGGGTTAAGTACAATATTCTTAGAAATCTGTGATTATTTTGATTTGGAAATTTATTTAACAAATATATACAATAGTTTAAGATAAAAGTTGCTTATTTTGAAAGAATCAAAATGAACACAAAAGAAATTTAGTATTATTTCATTGGCTGATATAAATATGGAGTAGCTTAATATTACTGTTTTTGATTTGGGGGTAATTTTTATACCCAAAATTTACATGGAGTAGAAGGTAAAGTTCTTTATTTGTCATTGCTGTAGTGTGCAAATATTCATATTTTTTTATTCTAATGGTTCATGCTATTCCTTACTGCTTGATCTCTAATGTTACCCCCTTGCTAAATAGTGTTCTATCAACTTAACTTACTAAACTCTAACCGCTAATGACTCCTTTTGACTATAACACTGCATCATCTAATACATTCTTCACTTAATTCAGAAAAAAATCAAATTTGATCATATCACCTTTTCAATGGGCCTGTGTTGCTAGAGGCTGAAAGCTACATCTACATTCTCCAATATAAAGATCTTCAAAATCTATCATTAGGCTACTTAGTCCAGGCTCATCACTAACCTCTTTTTTTTTCTCAATGTCTGTATGTAGTTTAATCCACAGCTGCCATGAACTAATTCCACAGGTGTGCCATGCATGCCTTTTAACACTTTTGTGTTTATCACATCTTTGTACAAGAATAATGTCCTGGCGATGGATTAAAGATGGTGGTGTGAGAAGAGAGACAGAGGCTTCCTCCTAAAACTGGATACAATTAGAAAATATAGTTGGCACGACTAATCCTGTGAGAGCAACAGGAAAGAGGACGGCGTCAGACTGCACACACCTGGAGAAAAGAGCAGACCTCAACAAACGGGGTAACATACCAGAGCTGTGGCTCCGCAGGACGTGAGCCCCTCCCCCACCCCAGTTCACCAGCGGGAGAAAGAGAAACAGAGCAGGGAGGGAGTGGAAGGCCTGGGACTGCTGAATATCTAGCTACAGAGATCTGCTTTGGGAGCACAAACCTACATTTCATGGTGCTTTCATGAGACTCACATGACTACTGGGTTGGAAAGTTAATACAGGCAGAGTTCCCAGGGAGACTGGGATCCCAGCTGCTTCTGGAAAGCAGGGATCCATATTCCAGCTGCTCTGGTACAAAAACTTATACCTGTGTGCCCAGCCCTCTGGCTCAGGCAGTGGAGACAGGCACAGCAGCCAGGAGGCGGGGAACAACTCTTTCCTCCCCCAAGGCACGAGTACCGCTCCCCTGTGACCCCTGACATTGCTTCAAGGGCTGAGAAGCTCCAGAATAGAGCTTCTGGACACTAGAGGGCGCCATATACAAAATAGGAAACACCAAAGGAACCTTGTCCAGAGTAAAATTATTAATACAACTCCCAAGAAAGATTTAAGTGATATGGACCTTGTGACTGTTCCTGAAAGGGAGTTTAAAATAAAAATCATCAACATTCTAATGGAGGTACAGAAAGAAACCCAAGAACTCAGGAATGAATTCAGGTCGGAGATCCAATCATTGAAGAGCAAAATGGAGGGTATTAAAAGCAGGTTGGATACAGTGGAGGAGACAATAAATGAAATAGAAACTAGAGAAGAGGAATACAAAGAAGCTGAGGCACAGAGAGAAAAAAGGATCACTAAGAATGAAAGAATATTAAGAGAACTGTGTGACCAATCCAAATGGAACAATATTCACATTATAGGGATACCAGAAGAAGATAGAAAGGGATAGAAAGTGTCTTTGAGGAGGTAGTTGCTGAAAACTTCCCCAATCTGGGGAAGGACATAGTCTGTCAGGCCATGGAGATCCACAGATCTCCCAACACAAGGGACCCAAGGAAGACAATACCAAGATATATAGTAATTAAAATGGGAAAGATCAAGGATAAGGACAGACTATTAAAAGCAGCCAGAGGCAGAAATAAGATCACATACAAAGGAAAGCCCATCAGGCTAACATCAGACTTCTCAGCAGAAACCTTACAGGCCAGAAGGGAGTGGCATGATGTATTTAATGCCATGAAGCAGAAAGGACTGGAACAAGATTACTTTATCTGGCTAGATTATCATTTAAATTTGAAGGAGGGATTAAACAATTTCCAGATAAGCAAAAGCTGAGAGAATTTACCTCCCATAAACCATCTCTACAGTCTATTTTGGATGGACTGCTATAGATGGAAATGTTCCTAAGGTTGAATAGCTGTCACCAGAGGTAATAAAACCACAGTAAAGAAAGTAGAACAGCTAATTATGTAGCAAATGCAAAATTAAATTAACTATCCCCAAAGTCAATCAAGGGATAGAAAAAAGTGCAGAATTTGATACCTAATATATAAAGAATGAAGGAGGAAGAAAAAGGAGGAGAAATAGAAAAGAACCTTTAGATTGTGTTTGTAACAGTATACTAAGTGAGTTAAGTTAGACTCTTAGATAGTAAGGAAAGTAACCTGGAACATTTGGTAACCATAAATCTAAAGCCTGAAATGGCAATAAGTACATACCTTTCGATAATCTCCCTAAATGTAAATTGACTGAATGTACCAATCAAAAGACATAGAGTCACTGAATGGATAAAAAAAAACAAGACCCATCTATATGCTGCTTACCAGAGATTCACCTCAAACCCAAAGACATGTACAGACTAAAAGTCAAGGGATGGAAAAAGATATTTCATGCAAACAAAAGGGAGAAAAAAACAGGTGTTGCAGTAGTAGTATCAGACAAAATAGACTTCAAAACAAAGAAAGTAACAAGAGATAAAGAAGGACATTACATAATGATAAAGGGCTCAGTCTAACAAGAGAATATAACAATTACAAATATATAGGCACCCAACACAGGAGCACCAGCATATGTGAAACAAATACTAACAGAACAAAAGGAGGAAATAGAATGCAATGCATTCATTTTAGGAGACTTTGACATACCATTCACTCCAAAGGACAGATCCACCAGACAGAAAATAAGTAAGGACACAGAGGCACTGAACAACACACTAGAAGAGATGGACCTAATAGACATCTATAGAACTCTATACCCAAAAGCAACAGGATACACATTCATCTCAAGTTCACATGGAACATTCTCCAGAATACACCACATACTAGGCCACAAAAAGTGCCTCAGTAAATTCCAAAAGATTGAAATTCTACCAACCAACTTTTCAGACCACCAAGGTATAAAACTAGAAATAAATTGTACAAAGAAAGCAAAAAGACTCACAAACACATGGAGGCTTAACAACATGCTCCTAAATAGTCAATGGATCAAACTAAAATGGAGATCTAGTAATATATGGAAACAAATGACAACAACAACATAAAGCCCCAACTTCTGTGGGATGCAGCAAAAGCAGTACTAAGAGGAATATTGTATATAGCAATCCAGGCATATTTAAAGAAGGAAGAGCAAACCCAAATGAATAGTCTAACATCACAATTATCAAAATTGGAAAAAGAAGAATAAATGAGGCCTAAAGTCAGCAGAAGGAGGGACATAATAAAGATCAGAGAAGAAATAAACATAATTGAGACAAATAAAACAATAGAAAAAAATCAATGAAACCAAGAGCTGGTTCTTTGAGAAAATAAAATAGATAAGCCTCTAGCAAGACTTATTAAGAGAAAAAGAGAATCAACACACATCAACAGAATCAGAAATGAGAAAGGAAACATCACGACGGACCCAACAGAAATACAAAGAATTATTAGAGAGTACTATGAAAACCTATATGCTAAGAAGCTGGAAAACCTAGGAGAAATGGACAACTTCCTAGAAAAAATACAACCTTCCAAGACTGACCAAGGAAGCAACACAAAATCTAAACAGACCAATTACCAGCAAAGAAATTGAACCGGTAATCAAAAACTACCCATGAAAAAACACCCGGGCCAGATGGATTTACCTCAGAATTTTATCAGACATACAGAGAAGATATAATACCCATTCTCCTTAAAGTTTTACAAAAAATAGAAGAGGAGGGAATACTCCCAAACTCATTCTATGAAGCCAACATCACCCTAATACCAAAACCAGGCAAAGACCCCACCAAAAAAGAAAACTGCAGACCAATATCCCTGATGAACGTACATGCAAAAATATTCAACAAAATATTAGCAAACCGAATTCAAAAATATATCAAAAGGATCATACACCATGACCAAGTGGGATTCATCCCAGGGATGAAAGGATGTTACAACATTCATAAATCCATCAACATCATCCACCACATAAACAAAAAGAAAGACAAAAACCACATGATCATCTCCATAGATGCTGAAAAAGCATTCAACAAAATTCAACATCCATTCATGATAAAAACTCTCAGCAAAATGGGTATAGAGGGCAAGTACCTCATCATAATAAAGGCCATATATGATAAACTCACAGCCAACATCATACTGAACAGCGAGAAGCTGAAAGCTTTTCCTCTGAGATTGGGAACTAGACAGGGATGCCCACTCTCCCCACTGTTATTCAATATAGTACTGGAGGTCCTAGCCATGACAATTAGACAAAACAAAGAAATACAAGGAATCCAGATTGGTAAAGAAGAAGTTAAACTGTCACTATTTGCAGACGACATGATACTGTACATAAAAAACCCTAAAGACTCCACTCCAAAACTACTAGAACTGATATCAGAGTACAGCAAAGTTGCAGGATACAAAATTAACACACAGAAATATGTGGCTTTCCTACACACTAACAATGAACTAATAGAAAGAGAAATCAAGAAAACAATTCCATTCACAATTGCATCAAAAAGAATAAAATACTTAGGAATAAACCTTACTAAGGAAGTGAAAGACCTATACCATGAAAACTATAAGACACTCTTTAGAGAATTAAAGAGGACACTAACAAATGGAAACTCATCCCATGCTCGTGGCTAAGAAGAATTAATATCGTCAAAATGGCCATCCTATCCAAAGCAATATACAGATTTGATTCAATCCCTATCAAATTACCAACAACATTCTTCAACGAATTAGAACAAATAGTTCAAAAATTCATATGGAAACACCAAAGACCCTGAATAGCCAAAGCAATCCTGAGAAGGAAGAATAAAGTGGGGGGGAGCTCGCTCCCCAACTTCAAGCTCTACTACTAAGCCATAGTAATCAAGACAGTTTGGTACTGGCACAAGAACAGAGCCACAGACCAGTGGAACAGAATAGAGATACCAGACATTAACCCAAACATATATGGTCAATTAATATACGATAAAGGAGCCATGGACATACAATGGGGAAATGACAGTCTCTTCAACAGATGGTGCTGGCAAAACTGGACAGCTACACATAAGAGAATGAAACTGGATCACTGTCTAACCCCATACACAAAAGTAAATTCAAAATGGATCAAAGATCTGAATGTAAGTCATGAAACCATAAAACTCTTAGAAAAAAACATTGGCAAAAATCTCTTGGACATAAACATGAGCAACTTCTTTATGAACATATCTCCCCAGGCAAGGGAAATAAAAGCAAAAATGAACAAATGGGAGTATATCAAGCTGAAAAGCTTCTGTACAGCAAAGGACACCATCAATAATATAAAAAGGTACCCTACAGTATGGGAGAATATATTCATAAATGACAGATCCGATAAAGGATTGACATCCAAAATATATAAAGAGCTCACGTACCTCAACAAACAAAAAGCAAATAATCCAATTAAAAAATGGGCAGAGGAGGTGAACAGACAGTTCTCCAAAGAAGAAATTCAGATGGCCAATAGACACTTGAAAAGATGCTCCACATCACTTGTCATCAGAGAAATGCAAATTAAAACCACAATGAGATATCACCTCACACCAGTAAGGATTGCCACCATCCAAAAGACAAACAACAACAAATGTTGGCGAGGTTGTAGAGAAAGGGGAACCCTCCTACACTGCTGTTGGGAATGCAAATTAGTTCAACCATTGTGGAAAGCAGTATGGAGGTTCCTCAAAAAGCTCAAAATAGAAATATCATTTGACCCAGGAATTCCACTTCTAGGAATTTATCCTAAGAATGCGGCAGCCCAATTTGAAAAAGACAGATGCACCCGTGTGTTTATCGCAGCAGTATTTACAATAGCCAAGAAATGGAAGCAACCTAAGTGTCCATCAGTAGATGAATGGATAAAGAAGATGTGGTACATATACACAATGGAATATTATCCAGCCATAAGAAGAAAACAAATCTTACCATTTGCAACAACATGGATGGAGCTAGAGAGTATTATGCTCAGTGAAATAAACCAGGTGGAGAAAGACAAATACCAAATGATTTCACTCATATGTGGAGTGTAAGAACAAAGGAAAAACTGAAGGAACAAAATAGCGGCAGAATCACAGAACCCAAGAATGGACTAACGGTTACCAAAGGGAAAGGGACTGCGCAGGAGGGGTGGGAAGGGAGGGATAAGGGCAGGGAAAAAGAAAGGGGCCTTAAGATTAGCATGTATAATGTGGGGGGGGGGCGTAGGGAGGGATGTACAACACAGAGAAGACAAGTAGTGATTCTACGTAGCATCTTACTACGCTGATGGACAGTGACTGTAATGGGGTTTGTTGGGGGGGACTTGGTGAAGGGGGGAGTCTAGTAACCATAATGTTCTTCATCTAATTGTAGATTAATGACAAAATGAATTTTAAAAAAGCAGAAGAAAAAAAGAATAATGTCCTATTGTCTAAAATATTTATTTGATCTCAACCATCTTCAAATATAAATATAGATGCTTCCCTTCCTTTGAAGCATCCCTGACCAATTTTCCCAAGGAACACTTCACAGTTTGTATATATATGTATATATATACACACATACACCCATATATATGGTATGGTATATGTATGTGTTTATATATGCATATATATATTATATAGTATATATGTGTGTGTATATGGAGAGTATATGTACATAGTGTGTGTGTATATATATATATGTATGTGTGTATATATATATATACGTATAGTATATATACCTATGCGGTGTGTGTGTATATATACATATCAGTATCATAGTGTATTTATATACTGTATGTACACAGAATATATATATACCCATATAAAATGTTAACATATTTTCCTCCTCAACTCTCCTACACCACATAGAAAAAAGAATTTGAAATTTGTACCAATAATATGCTGGCTACCTCTTTTTGAGCTAAAGAGAATCTCACTACACAAGATAATAGTGTTAAAGGATATTTCCAAGAATAGTTAAAAATCAAAATTGTTGTCAAATACAAGAATGAACGTATGTCAAATATTATGTTTAACTCATTAATTTGTGAAAGAATCACTATGATGTTACTGCAGACTCACAGGGGAATTCAATACTTAGGTCCTTCAGCAGAGCAAAATGAATTTACAAATAGTTAGAAAACTGACTTTTTGCAATTTGGGGAACTAAACTGCTCTCCATATTTAAGTCTGTGGACAAGATCATATGCATTGTTATCTAACAGTTAAAAATGGAAATAGTTCAAAGACAGTGAAAATTGAGGATCACCTGGCTGCAAAGGCATTCGATAATGTATTATTTTTCTTTGCCCATTTTCAACATTTCACAAATTTTCCTGAGAGTACTAATAAAAAATCTCTGAACAAAACTCATCTTTTACAAAGTATGTGGTAAAAGAACAAGGTGCATGAATAGGGAAATTATGCTCTACTAAATGCCTAAGGGACCCTTGACATTACGAACTGGGGACATATAGGAAAATTTAGAATATTTTTAAGAAACCTAAAAGGATAAGTTACTCACACATAAATAGTTATTTGGAAAAATTCCTTATGAATTTATTTCTAATAGGCAATTAATTAATTCCAAAACATAGCAAACAATAGCTAATTTCCATTAAATGTGGTTAATTCCTCAAGGAATTTTATTCTAATCCTGACCACTTAAGAACATTATTCACTATCAAAATCTGACCTCAGTATTATATTTTAAATAAAACCTAACCTGTTAAAAGCAAGAGACATCAGTCTTTTCTCCTGTATGATCCATATGTCCCTGCAGACACCTCTCTAAGGGCACAAATCCACTCTTGGTCCCCTATGGCTCTCGCCTATTTCACCATTTTAGACACAGCTCCTTCAAAGTAGGTTCTGCATCTGATCCATCCTTATTTTCCCAGTAGCTCTTACAATTGTCACATGGGTTATTTTAAAAAATGTTTGGTGAATATCTGAATAAAAAGGAATAATATTTTTTAAATGACAAATTCATATTTAAATGGATTAACAAGAAAGCCTTCTTGTTTTTTGAGAAGAAGGCTTAAGATAATAAATTAACTTGAAAGCAATGATGCACAACAGAGAAAATAGTAAAATTCACATAAATTCATGAGTTATGTGTATCTATTCTTGTGTTTCCAAGGTCATCTAGGTCATTCCATAAATAGGTGTTTTTTCACTAAAGCTACTAAAAATTTGTAAATAGTGTTTAATAATAAAACTGAACTTTCAGGACAGTATCTGTTTAAGATTATAAACACATTACATATGCTATATATATATATAATTACATAGTGTATATATTATAATAATAATACTTATTAGAAGATAAAATATTTTCTACATTAACTATATTAGCTACCTTTCCTCTTACCACATAGCTATGTGTAAGGTCCTTACAGAAAATAAAACTTAAGGACTTTTCAAACTTACTGTTGTTTTTTTCTTAAACTCTGCATCTGGTGGACTTTGTAAACAAAAGCTAATTATTAAGGGAATCATTAGGGACAAGTTGTCTTGCATATTAATGGCTTTAGTTGTTAAATTCAGAATTTGCATCAAACTAATCTCTCAGGAAAGAAAAAAAGCCTACTTTTTTTCATAGACATTGGGATTATGTTGCTCTGAGGCTATGAAACTCTACAAATTAATATAGATGTTTAACAGGGTTGACTAACATTAATGATAAGCTTAGTATGTCAGTCATGAATAAAGGTGTTTTAGATCATTATATTCTATTCTCACAACATCCTAGGGGTTGTATTGACCCCCCCTTTTCTAAATAAGGAAAGAAAGACTCAGAGAGATCAAGTATATCTTCCACAATGAAACAGGGAGAGAATGCCCAAGATAAAGTCCAAGACTGATTTTAATAGTCTCAACTCAAGTAGGAAGGGACAGTGTTTAGAACCTTTGACACAATGGAATGAATTTATGCATCTTGAAGTCCAGAGCACGTCATGATAGAACTTTACTGCCTTTTCAGTTTTGCATATTTAATTTTGAGAAACAGCTTATGATAATTAACACATTAATTAGAGATAGAAATCTTCAAATCAGCCATATGACACAAAATGGCAAACACCAAAAAAAAAAGCAGAAATGGATATTAATTCAAATTTAAAATAGGGAAATTTTAAGTCATTAAGTTATTTAGAGGATAGTAAAATGAGGACAGTTATTAGACAATAATGTAAAGCAGTGATTTAACTCATGAAAACCACCCTTGATGTTTTGGGACTTGTTTTGTTTTTGAGGTAGCTGGGCCAAGTGAGCAGCCCTTGAAAAGACTTCTGAGCTTTATAGGCTGCAAATGATGGTAAATTATGTGGGAGTGGGAAACTTACACCTTTATCTGGAGAGGGAGGGCATTGAAGTATCTGGATGGCAACTGGGCTCCAGGAAGATTTGGGGTCAAGCCACCCCTCTCACTTCCTTTGTTTGGACATCCCTGCTTTCAGATCCAGACCTGGTAATTAGGAGGAATGGATGGGTAAAGAGATGAACAGTGCAAATTTGACTCCAGGCCAGGGCTAGAAGGTTGTTAACTGCAATCCTGGTTTGGCCAGACACTGGTACATCTGTTCCTGTGATGCCTCCTCTATTAGTCTGTGAACAGTCAGGAAACAGATGGCATCTTCAAATGGGGGCACCTGGAATTTAATGAAGAGGGCCCTCTCAGAGTTGTGGGCAGAGAACTGCCAAGCTCCCAGAGATGGGAAAATACTATAGGCATGAAGGGACAAATTGCTGGGAGGGGATATCTGAGCCTGGGGAGAGTTTGTGTAAATTCAGCTACACTTGGGGTGACAAAACTATTATATGGTAAGAAGCTAGATAGTGAAAGACATGAAATATGTACAAAGATAAACAGCCACAGTACAGACAGGCTGTAACTAGCATGAGCATGTCATGCAGGTCGAGAGGGTTCCTCATCTCTCAAGAGCAGGAGCATTAATGCCTCTGAATAAAGGAGGTTTCTATAGGTTGCTCTACTTGTGCACTTGAACTTGGTCTTCACCAGAGGTCTCCTATCAGCCTTTCCCGACCTCCATCCTAGCCTTATTCTTTCTAATATCTACCTTCCTACTTGAAAGGGACAGAAGCAGCATTTTTGTTGAACACGGGGGTACAAAATAGTAACAGCTAAGTGTTTTATGCCAGGCACTCCATTAAGAGTTTTACAAGACTTTATCTCATTTAGTGCTAAGTATAGCCCTAGGAATGAATACTAAGATCGTTTCATTCCACTAGTTGGTAAGCAGAGAAGGCCTTTTTTGTAAAACAAATTATATTAGTTTTCCTGGCTTTTATCAAAATCATTAAAACTATGGTGATTTCATATCAGCAATATTTCCAAATAAAGATTTTTAAAATTTCCATTTGCAAAAGTGAGCTGACCCAATAAATTTCCAACTAAACTATACTACAGAACATTTATCTATGTCTTTTGCTAAAAGGCCTAAAGAAAACAAATCATAGTTGTACACAGTTTTTACATATATGCTCCTGCTCACATGTGCTTCTGTGGAACATAATTGGATATCTACGGATAAACTCAGATTGTGATATGCATCCAACAGAAGACAGAAATGCCCAATTTATGGGACTCATATAAAGATACCATTTCCCCATTAGTTCACATGAAATTCACCTTGTGTCTTACTTACACACAAATAGGAGAGCAAATGCTTTCCTTCTGGAATATCAAGGTGTTCTATTCTGAGAACAGCAGAATTCAATGCAGGTGGCTATTGAATTAGCTGTTAACAGCTGATTAGGAAGATATATTTCAGAATGTTCTACTTCTCTCTAGAACAAAGAAAAGGCAATTTAAAATAGAACCCTCAGCTTCTAATATTATGTCTGATTCCATCATACTATTTTGTGAAATAGAACTAGAATTTAAACCTGTAAGTTAATGGAGTTTGACAGGAAGGTACACATAACATTTTGCAAAAGAGCTTTGATTATTTTTGGCGCTTCCTCTTGGTAATAAAGGTTTGACAACCTCCATTTCTCAAAAGAACAGCTTTATTATTTCCTCTTCAATTCTAAGTGGTTACTTAACTTTAAAATAGTTGCAAGTAAATGGGAGTTTCTCTACTGAAAGGAAAAAAAAGTCAGGTAAAGAGGAATTTCTCCCCCAGTTTCTTCCAATCCTATATCACTTAAGAATTTTAAAGTAACAAATAGGTGCAATTTAAAACTCTGAATACCTTAAAATGTTTTAGGTATCACTTAGAGATCCTATCAGTCATGGTCCAAGCAGAAGAAAGATAGCAGAAATTTAAACTGGCTAAATAGAGGATGATTTAATAAAGGCACTATTTACAAAAGTGCAGGCTGTTGTGTAGGCAAACTACAATAAGTTTAATACCTGGATTAGTAACAGCAGGGTTTCTTACACTATCTAGACTAAAAAGGCAAAGAGAGGGATCAGTTTACTAGAACCAGGATATAGTTCTTAGATTGAGGAAAGAAGTCAGCCTGAGACAACCTCACACAAGGGAGTAAGGAAAATTCATACCCTGATGTATTTATTTTTCATTCATTCTGAGTTTTTGGCAGTGTTCCCTATTGGCCAAACCAACTGGAAGCCTATTGATGCAGTCCATGTCAATCTTCCTGTGTACAAAGTATCTTGGAAAAGCATAGAATGGATTTGGAGGGGTAATGGAAAATATCCAGGGGAGCATTCTCTTAAGCAATCATTTAAATTATTTCTAGCTGGCCTTTGTTCTTAAAGACATACATTTGAATCAGGATTGCAAATTTCTTAAGGGCCATTCTGTAGTCAAGTTATATGTCAGGAAGGAATGATGTGCTGCAGCTTGTGCTCATGAACCAGGCCTGGCTACCAAAGATTTTCAACAACGTAAGAGCTGAAAGCGGTGCCAATTTGACTGTCCAAAGAATCCAAGGAAGATCAGAATAGATAGGCCAACACATCATCTGCCAGACTTTAGGCAAAGTAACTGGCCCCGGACATCAACCACTTCCAGAACAAATATAATTACAATCGAAAAGTATGGTCTTCTCCATAAGCTTCACCACTGGTTGGTTCCATCATCATTACTGACACATCATTGATTTTCCTGAGCATACATGCACAGCAGTAATTCCACTGAAATAAGAAACACTCTTTCCATGGAAAGGATTTTTCTCTTGTATATGTGCCACATTAATTAATGCAGGTTCACCCCTAGTTACAAAGTATAAACATTTCAGCTTCTCTAGTCTCTTTGTATCTATGACACATTTAATAAATTCCACAAATATTTATCAAGTGATTACATGTGCTCAGCAATGTTCTATGTGAACAAACATCAATAAATCTCTTTTATCTTTCCGATTAATGACTTTAGTACCTACATGCTAGTAAGGCACTGAAGTAAAGTCCTACCTACACAGAGCTTATAGGCACCACCAGGCACTCAGGGAAAATGTACAATTTAGGTAAAAAGTATTATTAAAAAGCTGATTGAATAAACCCATACCATAGTCATTATTCAGAGTTTTATATTCATTTATATATGTGGAAAGTTATGGTCCCTGCTTATAAAGAATTTTTGTTATGTATTTTTACAGAAAATATGAGTCTAGGCATTATATTACTCTCTACTCTCTTTGTCACTGCGTGAATTTATAAAACAGTAGACAGTGCTCCATTCAAGTAATAGAGAACATTACCAAGTGAAACAAAATGTGATGCAATATATAAAATATTCATGAAGATGTACAGAATAGAAATGCAGATTCGGATTTTACTTTTACTTCAGGGGAGCAGAGATGAGCTGTGCCCCGTACACCTTTACTGAAGCAGTCATTGGTGCATGAATGCTTTCCTATTTGTTCCATTTTCATCCATTGCAATACCTTGCATCATGTTCTTGTTTGGTATTTCATTAGCAGGAAAAGTGGTAGGCTGATTTGAAGAATACAGTTCAGTGTTTTAAAAAAAAATTTTTTTGACATTTCTCATTGTATTGCACCATGTCATGTAAGCATGAACCACTGTGTACAGTATATTGAATTTTCTTCAGGTAGTTCAAAACAAATTAATTCTCTACCCACACATCATTTAAAGTACTATTTCCCTGTGCAGCCCAGCAAACTTCAAGCTGTACCTGTTCAGCATTTAAAGTTAAGGCAGTGCACCATAAACACCTGCTAAAGTTTATAGCCATCTGCTTACTCAAGAAATTGAAATTCTAATAATACGAAATTAACAGATGGGAAAGAGCTGTAACCTCAGCTCTAAAGAGGGTAACTGCAACCTTTGCATTAACATAATGCCATTTTGCTGGTAATTGTTTGCAATGGCCACAGGGACACAGTTCAACAATGATGTCCCATCAGTGGCATGCTTTGGTTTTGCTCAGGGATAGTTTGGATAAAGAGTATTTCTTAATGATTTCTAAAACTCCACATTAATGTGAAACTTCCTTCTCTCAATGAAGGAACAAAATAATTAAGATATAATGAAATGTGGTTCAATATATGACAGTCCTGGGGGATAATGAGAAGATACCTTTGAGACTGTAAATGGGAATGTTTTACATAAGAAATTAAAGTTGGTTATAATCCACTTCCATAAAATTAAGTATAAAAATTGGATGTTGAGAGGAAATTCATAGCAAACTGTGGATTTTCAGGAATTAGTTTCATCATATTCACAAACAATTAAGAAGACCTTTTGTCCATGGAGGCTAATTCAGGGAAAACAAAAACAAAAACAAAACCTATAGACCTCAGGGTTTTGTTTTACTTTGAAAAATTAGCATGTCTTTGTGTTTCCTTTTTCTGATCATAAAAGTAATGCCTGCTCAATATAAATAATTCAAACCATACAGAGTGCATAAAGTAGAAATGGAAGGTAGCCATGATTTCATGCTCTACAAACCTAAGGAACAAACATCAATAAATCTCTTTTATCTTTCCGATTAATGACTTTAGTACCCACATGCTAGTTTTGCAGAGTCTAATTCTACCTCATAGGGCTGGCCCCAAGCTGTCCACAATTCAAAGGAGCTAAGTAGTCCCAGTCATGAGCAAGTCACAATATGAAGAGGGTACCTTGGTTTGAACCCAGTTTGGTACAATTTGGTGCCTTTTCTACCCTACACTGCCACTGTTGAAATTGGGCCCTCTCTTCACTACCAAAGGAGCCAGTCTACATTGTAGCTCAGTGATGCATGTCCCTGCATGGCCCACTGTAGCCTTTGTTAAAGACCCCACCCCTGTCCTGACCACAGAGCTCATCCCATGGTGACTGGATGTGTTAGTCTTCTATTGCTTCCCTGACAACTGTGGAAATTAAACCATCCACATGAAAAGATGCAAAGGCCATTTATTCAGAGGTTGCTACATTGAGAGATTCAGCCACCATCACTTGTATTTGGCATTGCTGTAATGCTTGCTGGTGAGTATAGAAGCTTTATAAGTGGGAAAAAGGGAAGGCTTAGTAAGTGCCCTGTTTGGAGGCTGTTTGCAGTAGGGAAGTTGGAGGAGGGCTAATTGGAAGCAAGGAATCCTATGTGTTTGGTTAGGGGAGCATATTTGGTGTTCTCTGGTTGATCCTAAGTTGAGAGTGGGGTCAAAAATTAGAGAGGCTGGAATTTACTGATAAAGTCCTTATGCTTTGTGAGCCAAGTGCTGCACAGGGTGTGGTTTGGTTTCCTGGACTGGTTGCTGCAGAGGCTGTGGGTCAGACTTCTATTTTTATATATGATATGGCTATTGTCCACTTATATACTGAGTCTCTGACAAAATATCCAGAAACTTAGCAGCCTCAAGGATACAAGGTTATTACATCACAGTTCTGTCAGTCAGAAGTTTTGTAAGGGTCTCACAGAGCTAAGATCAAGTTGTCAGCAGAGAGGCATTCCTTTCTTGAGGCTTAGTGGAGAAATATACTTCCTGCTCAGATTGTTAGATAAATGCAGTTTCTTGTGGTTATGGAACTGAGGTCCCAGTTTTCTTCCTGGCTGTAAACTAAGGGCAATTACAGCTTCTAGAGGCCACTCCCTGCTGTAGGCCCCCTTCTTTTAACTTGAAAACCAGGGATAGTGGTTTTCTGTTGTTTAAGCTACTGTGATAAGAGCAGGAAACTAATACAGATGTGAAGGATGATTAAGGATGTGTTGGACAATTGGGTATGTGAATATAATGCTTAGGAGGCAGAGTGCGAGGGCATTCAAAGCTCTGAAGCATGCAAGAGCAGGGGGAGATTCAGGAGCTTAGTGGAGGATGCTGGAACCTAAAATATAGAGTTGGCATAGAGCCACAATGGTCATCACAGTTTAAACCAGGATACCTGTATTATCCTAAGATTTAAGTAGTGTTTTCACCCCATGCAAAAGTAAATGGCATACCAATTGCTCATACATGAGCAACAAGCATATTTCAAGCTTTTAGAATTACTTAGAAGTGAATTAAAATTTTGTTTCTGCCATTCACCAGCTGCATGACCTTGCTCAATTTACTTAACTTCGTGGATTCTCCATTTCGTCATCTGTAAGGTAGAGATAACCACAGCTTGCACATATGTTGTGAGCACTAAATGGAACAATGCATCTTCACCACTTAGAAAAACTTGAAATGCTAGCAATAATGATAATGTTATTTTATACCTAAAATATGGTATCCAGTTCTATATGTAAATCCATATAGAGATTGATTAAGTCGGTGAAGCCTTACTCCCAGGAAGGATGAAGGCTGTGTTGTCACTCTAATGGGCACCTCAGTATAACTCAATAACAGGTTGAGGTCACATTTCAATTTGCACCAGAGGCGTCCAAAACACATCTAAAGTACAGACATTATTCAGCTGTAAGCCATCACTTATCCATACTAAATTAGATGCATACCATGGAGAGCATTTTAAGTCACAATAGATTATCTGTTTACTTAATATCTAGTTAGTATTTATAGTGGAGTAAATTATTTCCTCCAACTGGCTATTAATATCACATACCAATTTATTCAGAATGGTGGCTTCTGTTTGCATGATCCTTAGAAAATAAGCAGGATATAGATAAAGATAAATAGGAATAGCTTCTATGTCTTATATTTAATTAGATTATCTCCAGTTTTAAAAACCTGCTTGAACTTTGTCAGTTTTTCCTTATAGCATTTCTATTCATGCAAAAAGACAGGAATAAGATATTAAATGAATTATAGTATAGCTTTGAGAAATCTCACATTGGAAACATGAGATTTAGGAGAAAAATATTATTTGGAGTATGCTGTCTCATTTTTCTTTCCTGAGACTAGCCCTTTGAGAGTTGAATGCACAGTTTACTTATGAAAAATAAATGAAAGTAACCCAAACAAAAATTATCTGTGGCAATTCTTGAAATTACACATATATAATTATATGTTATATTAGTTATATATATGTAATATACATATATAATTTCAAACACACACACACACATTCCAAAAGACATCACTCAAGGTATAATTAACTGTATGTTGGAGATAATAACATTGCATGTTCTCATTATGTTTTAATAGGTGTAACATTATCCTTGGGCAATGCACAACTTAAACACCTGTATCCATATGCAGTGGCCCTTTGCACCCTCACACTATCTTTCAGGCATCACAAACCACTTGCGTTCTTTGGGGACACAGCTGTCTTTTATGTCTCTTTATAGCATGCACTTCATCCTTGATCTGCCTACTGCACTGGGTCAGACTTCCCTTTCAACATTCAGCTTAGGCATCTTCTTCTCTTCTCTGAAGACTCTGGCTGTCTAAATGGGCACAATTACTCATGTTTTCCTTTAATCACCACCATATATGCTGTACTTGTTCTAAATTCATTCCTATGAAGTTACCAATATTCTCTCTCTCTCTTTTTTTAAGATTGCCTAACAGATTGGCAATCTTACATGTTTGATTCTAATATAATTGCACTAATAAACTGTTCTATAAATGCTTGTTAAAATGTCAGGTAATCTGTGAGTTCCTCATGGACAGGAACCATGTCTTATTCAAAATATACAAAATAGCTTTATTTTTGTAGTAGTTAATACATATGTTTGTACGCTGCTCTAATATTTTTTAGCTGTAACATTAGCTTTCCATGTCTCAGTTTCCTTAACTGGGAATGAAACAACACAACACTCATAGATTTATACAGGCATTAAATAACATGTACTAAAGTTAAATTTTGTTTTCAAACTTCATTCATTTAACTCTTTTCAACTAATCCTATTATTGCTCTTCACTGAGAATAAAATAAATTACCTAATAATATTTGCAATTGTAAACACAGGACTCTCTTCAGGAAGGAAAACAAACACAACCAATAATAGATTGAACACAAATATTGATAAATTGGTCCTGTTTATTTTAGCCAACTTGATAAGTAAACATTAGACTTTTAAAAATCACAGTTAAGTCAGGTATTGGATCCAGAGTCCTTAAAGAGGTATTAACTTACTCTTTTGCTTTGATTCATAGAATTCCCTACAGAAAACTTAAAATATATGTGCTCAGTGACTTTGCAGACAATAAGAAGACTCTTGAATGATTTGAATTCTCATCTTAAATGAGTGTAGGAGAGCTCCTAAATACATACACATAGTGAGAAAAAACATCTCAAAAGCTGAAATATACACAATAATGAAATTAAGAAAGTGTTCTTTAAGCAAAACAGGAATAATAACAATAAAAAGGAAAATGTTCTTTTATTCAAATAAGAAATACTACTATGATAATATTTATATTAAATGCAGAATTAAACTTGTATAATCAGGTTCAATCTTTCAATTAATATTTTAATAATGATTATTTTAGGGAGTAGTGTTGCACAGCAGAAAAAGAATAGACATAACCATAGAAATATCAGTTCAAACCTTTATTCTTCTATTTCTGGCTGTATGAACTAGAATGATTTAGGTGACTTGCCTGGAATTCAGTTTCCTCATTTGAAAAACTTGGATAATAGAACATTCTTCATAGGGTTGTGATAAAAATTAGTGATGATGCGTATAACAATCTTAACGTCTCTAACTAGAACACAAAGTTCTTCAGTAAAATAGTATAGGATTTGGACATGATACCAAAAAAGAAAAAGAAAAATCATACAATTAATTAATAATCTGAATAAAGACTAGCAGTAGACATGGCCAGTCCTGGGAAGACATTTCAGATGTTATGTGAAAGTTTAAAATATTTCTCAGTGACAAATTCCTGATATTTATATTCATTAATAGTATTATGAATAATGAATAATTTTCTCTGTGTCACCCACTCAGTGCATGATTTCATCAACTAATGGATTTTAAGAATGGGAAAAAAAAGATCAAATAAAAAAAATACTGCTTATATATGGAGAATCATTTGGAAGAATTAATGACTCAACCATCATCTAAGCAAGAAATAATTGTGGCATAGAACAGGGTAAAAGGCTGGGGAAATTAACGCAACTGGATGTGGTACCTGAGGAACTTATGCCATCCCCAAACTTCGGGTTTGGACAACTGAATGGATGGATGGTGGTGGCTCCATACATTGAAAGGTTGAACAGAAGACAAGAAAATTATTTGTAGACAAGCTCAGATATGAACATATCAAATATCAGCTGTTTGAGGAACAATCAACTAAATATACCCAGCAGCAAGCTAGATAGATGTATGTGTTGAGAAAGCAGAAATATATCTTAAAGTGAATAGATACCATGTACCATAAAGAGATTAATTGGCGCCATTGAAGAAGACAAAAGCAATCCCATGTAAGGGTATATAGAACAGAATTCTTACAGATACCAACATTTAACTGATGTGTTAAGAAAGAACCTCTAAAGGTTTCAGAGCAATGGTCAAAACTCAAAAGTAGATGGCACCACAGAAGCCAATGAATGAGGTTGTATCAACAAGACAGTGTCACACGGTGTGAAATGCTACTGAGACATCAAAAAAGACAATAAATGAACTTAATAATTTTTTATGAACAAGCGAATTATTAGTGATGTTTGAGAAATAGTTTAGTGTAGATAGCACAAGTTGGCCTATGAATGAAAGATGAGAAATAAAAATAGCAGCTCTGATAAATGCTTGATTGCTAAGTGGAAGAAAGAAAAGGAGGCAGCCCTAGAGAGAAATGGGTTGAAAGGTTTTAGTAGTAATTTTTTTGATAAAAATGGAAAAATCTGAACGTAATTAAGTGGTGACAGGATGGCACTAATTGAGAGATCATATCAGGACTAATGAGTCCTGTTATGGAGACATTTGTCTTAGATAAGAAAGAACAACTTCTAGTTAACAGAATGGGAGAAAATAGCTTTTCGGGGTGTGTGTGAGGGAGTGGGGACTGGGCATGAAGTTCACTGAATTCTGGAGGACTTATATTCTCTGTGAAATAGAAATTATGGTCATTCAGTAGTAGCAAGGAGGATGGTGCTAGGAAAGGCAATTTGAAAAGAGTGGAGAAGGTTTAAAATAGTTACCTTAGAAAATAGGAGATCACCAAACTAGGGAAATTACAGGATTTCCAAACAATTTTGAGGGTCAGATAGATGTTGGAAACCAAAAATTTTCTAGAGCTGCAATCAATAGTCTTCTGTTAGATCTGAAGATGAAGAAGGATAAATTCAGAGTTGGAGTTTTGGCCTATGTATACACTGGACAGGCAAAGATAGGAAAGAATTGAATTTATTGCCATGGAAAAGTTGGAGTAATGGACCAAAAACTTGCATTTAAGTTCATTGGAAAGGAAATACAGAAAGAAGATTTGACAGGTATGAAAACTTTTCTGAAAATCTAGCAGGTTGTAAAAACATTATAAAAAAGAAATATTTGGAATTAAAGGGATGATGCATATGCTTAGTTCAAAAACTAAAAAGAAAACAAAAAGAAATTCTAATTTCAGCAGGTTCTGGATCCTTTTGAAGGATGTAAGAAGAAAGAAAAAAATCACATGTAGGTAATAGGTATACACTTCTGCAGAAAGAATAACTAAGAAATTGACTTTATAATGTAAACTAGAACTAAAGAGAGTGGAGAAATGAATAAAAAAGGAATATACCAATGAGAGTTGTTAACTATTATATGGTTAAATAAGATAAATTAAGAATATTCTTCCTGACAAGCTTTAATAACAGAATGTCCAAGTTATTCAGATGATTTAAGTATGCCCTTGCTGGAAACCAGAGAGGAGGAGCAAGATAACCTCTCAGTGCCCTTCTCAGTCCAGACATGCTTTACCAAGATATTTACCCCTCTGCAGGTCAGCTGTCATTGTGAATAAACCTGGAACTCCTGTTCATCAACAAGGGAGTTTCACATATGGAAGGCAGGAGGCTATGCTGAAATGAACTTTTTAGGTACCACATGCACACTGAGATTGCATTATATAATATCTAATCATGGAGTTATTTCTTAATGACCCAATTAATTTTACTTAATCATATGCAATATGATTTGTATTTGCATTTATACATTCTCCTCATCCTATGGTCTAAACCTAACCAAAAGCACCACTTCACAGTTGTTAAATAGAATATTCATTTGTTGCTATCTTGATAAAACTGTAATCCCAATGCTAATTGCTCTCAATGTGCTAGTCTTACCCCATCCAAAGAATATTCCTTAACACCAGAGTATGAGATGTTTTACATTATATGTACAAAATATTTGTATGTCTACAGAAAAATGTAAGAAATAAAAAGTTATGAAATTTATAATATGTGAAAATAAAGTGAATTAACTATCTAATGACTTAGCAAATACAGTTTTTTTTCTAGAGTCACTTGGATGAAGTGCAATTTAGGAATGGAAAACCATATTAGGGACAGTAATGGAAAGCATATTACAATCTTAGAGATTTTATTGCCCATAATATTATTTGTTGACCTTGTAATGGTAATATCTATGCATTTTATAACTTTATAGCAGTCAGTATTTTAAATTAACCGTGTTTACAAGGTGTAAACACAGGCCAAATAGGACAGATACATACGTGTAGTATCAAATGAATTCATGTGAACCATTTTACAGTTATATATGTAAGCTTTACTACCAACCTATTGATTTTAGGTCATTTAAAGTATTAGGCAATTGCACATAGCAATGCACACTGATAATAATTGCTGAGTAATACAATTTAAAATGCTTATAAAATCTGACTCAGCCTCAGTGTCAGCTATTAAGGCCACCTTGAACAATACACACTTCATTTTTATTGCTACCAACTGTGGAAAACATTTGGTTTTATTAGTTTCCAAATGGACACATCAATTTTTATTTAAAAGAGACTCACTATTGCCAAGCATCTCTTTGGAAGGGATACCAGAAACAAGGAAATTGGGGATATTATTGATTAGAATGTCTTTTGTCAATTATTCTGCTTTATTGATAAACATTTAAGTAAATTTTTTTTTAAATATCCACAAATAGGAAATTGTCAGGAGTGTAGGTAGGGTATTGTGGGATAAACCACAAAACCAACCATCACCCTGTTTGAAATCAGTAAAGACATGGCTTATTACTGCTCTTATAGTAAACATTTTTTTAACAAGTAATAAAATTTTAAAAATACAGCTTAATATACAACTAGAATTTTCTTTTGGGGAATCATTTTGTGTATCTATTTTTTTAATAACACAGAGGTTAAAGCCTGAGACTCTACAGAGAGGCAGACTTATAATTTCTGCAACTTCTTTGTGTGGTTTTAGACAAGTGATATCTCTAAACCTATTTCCCCATATGTATAAAGATATAATATATACCTGTTTGTATTATTTCAAAGGACAAATAATAAAATGTATTTAAAATCTTAGAACAAAGTCTAGCATAGCATAAGCACTTGATTTCAGGCCTTCTGTAATGGAAAATGACTTAATGGAAATAACTTTTTTTTTATACTTCACAAATGTAAAATACCTAAAAGACTTAAAGTCAGGCATAAAAATTGAGAAAAAGAGCTTTACTACTAAATACAAACTACATATGGCTTAAGACAAGAGGATTTCACTTAAAATACCCATTTCACACTAGTTTGTATGTAGGAAGGGAATGTTGGTCTGACGTCGTTTGCAATTGAGTAAGGGATATAAGGTATGTTCAAAAGAGCAAACACAAACCAAAAAGCAAAATAAAAACTACTGAATGTGAAGCTATGACATTCTGTATTTTCATCATTATCTTGATTTATCATCCCTGAGTAAAAAATTTGCAAAGGTATCTACTCTTTACCACTGATTTTGGTCTTTCCTACATTTTTCAAGACTGCTCATAACAACACCTTCTCTCATCCCACAGAATTATTCTTCTTCAAGTATAGAATCCTAAGAGGTTTCTAAAATCACTAATAAACAACAAACCTATCTTCATATTTGAAGATTCTTTTGTCATTTTATTTAGAGGCCCAAAGAAAATCCATGCCTCTGCTTTGTTACTCTATTCACTGCCAACTTTCTCAAAAGGGCATACTACACCTGCATCCTACAGTTCTTCACTGCTGACTTCATTAAGGGTTCCCCTCTCATAATATGGTGTCTGCCATATCCACTTTCCTGAAACCTTTCTCTCAAATGTCACCAACTGCTTCCACGAGATTACAAAATCCAATGGCCATTTTTGTTTCTGATTCCATTTCAGTATTTGACATTCTTAATCATGATTCTCTACTTAGAGCTATTGTTTTCTTGATTTGTCTGATATGATATCCCCATGTTTATAGCAAATAATACATTGACTGTTGCTTGTATATTCTTATAAAGACATTAATCATGTTAGACTAGGGTCCAACCTAATGACCTCATCTTAACTTGAGTATACCTGCAAAGAACCTCTTTCCAAATGAGGTCACATCCACAGACACCAGGAGTTAGGATTTCAACATATCTTTTTGGGAAACACAATTCAACTCAGAACAGACTCTCTGAGGATACAATTACAAAGCAAAGTAAAGGGCAGCCATGTAGATAGGAAGAGGTATGGGAACATTCACTGTAGAGAGAGGCAGCAGCCTTCAGAAACCCTCTAGAAAACCAGTTGTAACCTCAGTGCCCAAATTATTCTCAGAGATAAAATGAGTAGCCCTAGAAGGGATTGGAAATTAGGCAGTACCTGATATGAAACAGTTCGGATTTCTGGAATACATTTTTTGTTCCTATGTGGATATAGATATGAGAGCAAAAGATATTTTTATTATTTCAGATGGGGTATACTCGAAAACATTTCTTTGCTGATGGGAATGACTTGGAAGAAAGAGGCAAATGATACTGAAAAGAGAGGGTCTAGAGGAAGGGTGAGTTACTGAGATGGTAACGAGGAAGGGGATCCACTGAACAATGCTTCTGAGAGGAAAAGGGCACTCTTTTCATTGTAAAGGACAGAACAAAGACAAGATGGGAGTGTTATCAGGTGTGCTTTGTGTTTGGTGGTAGCTCAGAGTTTTTATTTTTACTATTAACTTTTTAAATTTTTTAGCTGTATTTTTTTTCAGTGATTTCATACTGTTGTATATAACTACTTAAAACTTTTTCTAATTAAGACCTTTTTTTTTTTAAGTTTTAGGTTCACAGCAAAAGTCAGGGAAAGATTATAGAGACTTTCTATATACCTTCCATCCCTACATACCCATAACCATCCCCACTGCAACATCCTTACCGTTGTGATACATTTGTTACACTTAATAAATCTACACTGACACATCATAATCACACGAAGTCCATAGTTTACACTAGGGTTCACTTCTGGCAGTGTACATTCTATGTGTTTGGACAAACGTATAATGACATGTATCTATCATTCCGGTACTGCATGAAGTATCTCACTGTGCTAGCGATCACCTGAGAGCTTTTATTCTTAACAACCAAGTGTGAGAAATGATCATCAGTTGAGAGCAAGTGCAGTAAGGGTTAATGTAAGAGAGGGCATAAATGAATAGTTTTGTGGAGTGAGAGAGAAAATATTCTTTGAACTGCTTAATCCTTAGTGTCTCTTTTGCTCATCTCCTTATTTCTGTCTCTTAAATACCATATGATTTGTGGTATTATCAAACATCTACATTTCACTTGCTTGGGAAATAACATTTATCTCCTTGGAAAGTGAAGTATTTTCCTATCATCACTTCTATAAAAAAAAAACTTAACAGCTTCATACTTTATCAAATGGCTGCTTAATATCTCTGTTTGATGATCTAATTGTACCTTGTTGTCAAAATGTTCAAGAGTGAAGTTTTTATAAAATCACTTCCTCCTCCAAACTTCACAGTTTCCATTAGTGACACCCTCAGTCTTTCCAGTCTTGTCAAAAGTGTCCTTGTGGTTTAATTCTCCCTCTCACTCCACATTCAGGCAGGGGCCATTGCCGCATATGTCCTACACTCATAATGGTTTTCTCCTCTATTCCTGTATTGACCATTAGTGATGCTCTACTGCTCACCTTCTAAAGCATAATTGCACAAATCTCCCAAATAATTCCTTGCCTACTTTCTCTCATCCCAGCAACTTATTACAAATACTGCTAAAAATTACCAACAAACATGTGGAATCAAACAAATCCAAATTAAAGTAATGGTAATAGATCATTTTTCTTTAAAAAGAGCAGTAATTTTTAACCAAGCCATTGCTGAGAGTATACATGTAATATATAAATATGTATATATAAAAACTATGTGCTTTTCTGTTTACATTTCTGTTTACTTGTAAAAGCCTAGAAAAAAGACATGGAAGAGTTGTGACAGGCTGATTGAAAAAGCAGCTATAATTCTTTATCATTTTCTGAGTCCATATCCATTGAAATACAACTTTGCATCTCTCCCCATCAAGACCTGGAGTTAATTTCCCCACTCCTAAAACATGGGCTGGTCTTGTAACTTGCATTGTGTCACTATGCCATTCTTGACCTCAAGAGCCACTGTACCCATGTTTCCTCTCTCTCTTTGAACCTCATCGCCAGAAGCCCAGGCTAGCCTACTGTGGCATGAAACCATCTGTAAGGGACCAGTGGCACCCCAGTAGTCAGCTAGCCAACACCCCGAAGCAGAACTGGCTGGCTTACTCACAGCTGGACACCAAAGCATGTAAAAGCCAACTGAAGAGCCAGAAGAGCTCAGCTGTGCCCAGTCTAAATCAACAGCACACGCTAATGAGCCAGATAAGTGGTTATTCTTTTAAGCCACAAAGTTTTGGTGGTTGTTTGTTTCAAGGCATACTGAACAGATACAGGGGAGACCCAAATGACTATACTGAATCTCTCTGAGAAGTAGAAATATAAGTCTTTGACTTTTAATATCATTTTGGTTTATTGTATTTTCCAAATTATTCCAGAAATAACATAATTTTGTAATAAGAAGAGAACAATAAGTTATTTGCCACTTAAACCGAATTAATCAATCTTCCTAACATACAAACACAAAATCTGGAGTTAGCAGACCTGATTTTTTACAATTATGAGCTGTATGAACTTAAGCAAGATTGACCTCTGTGATCTTTATTTTTCTATCTTAACCTGTAAAGCATGACTTATAAACATGTACCTCATAGGGCTGTCATGAAGATTGAAAAACTTATTCAGTAGAATATTTGGAATACAGTGTGTATGAAGTACAGTGTAAATTTCTGCTTGTCCTCATTACAATTTATGTTTTATAAAGGATTTAATTCTGTTTCCTTATTACTGGGGACAGTGCCTGCACGTGATAGTCACTAACTAGCTCTAAATGAATGAATGAGGGAGAAATGATAAAGAAGGAGAAATTTTAATTAACCCATCATTACTATCCTGCCTCTGTATTGTTTCTAAAGTATGGTAGAACTGACCCAATATATGTCATGGCTAATAAAGAGTTGGGCAATGTGAGAGATGAACAATGAGCACAAATGTATTGGTATTCCTCTAAATGAAAGGCACAGTCCAATTCCTCTTTTTTGAATTTGGGCTAGCCTTGGTGACTTGCTTGACCGATATAACAGAGAAGAAATGATATTCTAAGACCTTGAGACTAGATCATAAGAAGCATTGCAACTTCTGGAAGACTGCTTTCAACACTGGAGGAGCTCTGCACCGCCATGTAAGAAGTCTGAATGCCCCGAGACTGCTATCCGGAGGTTAACGTTTGTGGGCACTCTGCTAGACAGTCTCTGCTGAGCACAGGCTTTAAATATCACTACAAAAGCACTGTATACATAAGTGACTCCTCTTAGACCCTCTTGAACAGCCCATTTGCTAGCTGAACACCACCAAGAAAGCAATTAACACCATTTGGAACAGAAAACTCATCCATTTGAACTCCACCAAAATTCCTAACCCACATAATTATAAGATAATAAAATGTCATGATGTTTAGCCACAGAGTTTCCAGGTAATTTGTTATACACTATAGATAACCAGAAAGAGATGGAAAATATATTCATAGATAATAACTGCCTCAAACCTTATGTGGCAATTGAAAATTTAAAACCACTTTTTCTTCAAAACACTAAAAATCTGAAGTCATTTGGGATATGTGCCCCATCTCCAAAATGAATCATATGCAAGACAAATAAGGACATTAATTTTGAATCTTTAATTTATGGTTCCTAACTTTTGGTATATGATTGTCATTCAAAGGGCATTAGTTGGTCACAGTAATAAGCAACGCTGACAAATGAGAAGTCTCATGGAGCACAGTGTAGTCCACATGAAATCATCAGTTTGCACGACATTTAGAAGGCTTACTAGAGGGACACAGGGGTTAATTGGCATTTTACCAGGGCCTAGAAGTTATAATCTTTAAACAGAATAACGAAATCTAAAACTGAATTGAGCCTATTCCCATGTTGTCTCTGCCCATCACATTCCCGATCTAGAAAACTGCAGCTAGACATTATCACGGAATTAAGCAAATAGTTTTCTTTCCATTTGAGAAGGAAATATGGAGAAAAACACATTTCAGATATCTGGATCATGAATTAAAGAGTGTATGTGTTCAGGAAGATTACTGTCAAACATGAGAGACAGATTGTAACTGGCTAAGTGAACAACCAATTGCACAAACAAACTGACTAACAAAGGCCACTGAAAACTGGTTATGAGTTGCAGAGAGTTCACCAGAAGCTATTGCTCTTTTTTTCTTGAGAATATATTAATTCAGGGGTTAGCTGCTATGACTCAATTATCTAAATAGTTAATTCTCCTGCTCTTCTTCATTTTAAACTAAGCATGCCATGCTTGGTCTAGTTCCCATACACTGAAGTCAAAAATTCACTCCTAATCTCCCCTTTTCATTAATGTTTCCTGTTAGAGATAAAAGGAGACATACAAATATATAAAATTGAATCAAACATCTTGATGATATAACTACACAGGGGGAAACATGGTCTGGAAATAAAGCTACATAATAAAAATGTGGCACACAGGGATTTTTTCTTTTATGGAGTTGAACATGCTTCCCCTACAGATGATATCTTTTTCTGTATCCTTTTCTTTTAGGACATTAAAGGTCAAACATCTTATGGTTGGTGGAGGATATTTTTAATCTCTGTGTCAAAATAACAGTGAAGTTAAAAGCTAGCTAGAGAATGAGAAAATGACTATTAAAAAAAGAATAGAAATTTTAACCTTTTCTAAATAGTGCATTGGAAACTAAGTCATTATTTAAAATAAGAGTAGTGGAAATACTTTATTTGAAGCATGGAAAACATCTCAAATGTAATTAACACATACTAAGGAACATATCTTCAGAAGTGTACACTAATTATCACATTTCAGGAATGCTTGGGTTATACAAGTTGGTAAAGGGTTATAAAGTTCTCATTTCCCATCATAACATAGCCCTGTTTTAGAAATCATAGCAGAATAGTCTTAGCTCATTTGAATTTCTCTTCTTTTTGTTATTCTTAAAAATAGATATATTCTTAGTATATTATCTGAAGCAAATTAAAAACTTAATCCAACATTTAAAAAATCTGAAATCTAGTTTATTTTCTTTCTTATAATACTTAACCTATAAAAGTAATAAACCATTGTTTAATAAAAAAAAAAGAAAGAAAAAATGGGGAGAATCTAGTAACCACAATGTTGCTCATGTAACTGTATATTAATGATACCAAAATAAAATTAGAAAGAAAAGGATAATAGGGAAAGCATTGCTTGACAGCAACAAAGGAAGGAGAAAGCCATGGCAGCAACTCTCCAACCAGCAATGTTTGGAATTATCTTATTCAGAAAATAAAGAAATAAACCATTGTTTAATTAAAAAAAACAAACTTAACCTGTAATTTCTTTTATTGAATTGACACAACCTTGTTGGAGTAATTGTTGCATCTCTTAGTAAGGCAAAAAGTCCATATACTACTTACTATTACTGCAATTACTATTTACTACTGAAAATTAAATGAAATACATTGCTGCCCTTATTGAGCTAATGCCATATGCATGGAAAAACTTGATCTATGTACTTTACATACATTATTTCAAAAGTCCTTACAACAAATCCATGTTTGATTTTAGAGAGAAGGAAACTACTACTATGGCTCCAAATGTTTACATGACTTGCCCAGACCGCAGGCTATTAAGTTTCTAAGTCAGTACTCAAACCTAACTCTGCTTCTCTCCTAGTATCTTTTTACTTATATTGCATATAATGATCTTAATTGTTTCAGTCACATCCCTTAATTAATTCAGCTATTATTTATTAAATCGCCTGGGTAAATAAAATTCTCTCACAGGCAGAGTAGAAATAATATCCATTGTTCCTGTACCCATGAATCTTACATTTCATGAGTGACTCTAGGCAACAAACAGTGTTATACAGAAATAATTACAAATTATAACATGGCTACATAGGAAACAAAGTTTTGGATAAAGAAAAGTAGTCCAATTTCAGGTAGTATTGTCAGAGCAATGCAGGGAGGCTGACATTTCAGCTTAGCCCTGAAGGAAGTGAAGTTGCTAGTCACACAGAATGTAGGAAAGGTGCATTCCAGAAGGGAGTGTCAGGAGCAAAGGCTGGGAAAGGTTGACGTGTGCCAGGAGCTGAAAGAAATTCAGTGACATGGCTGTAGGATGGTGGGGTACCTGAAGAGGAGGCTCACATGCGACTACATATCTATAATGCAGGGCCTCATAGCATGATGTTTTTCTTTTATTCTCTGTGATGTGGAAAACCACAAAAGTGTTAAAGCAATTGAGTTGTGTAAATAAATGTTATTTATGTTTTAAAAATATTTCATTTGCTCTGAATACTGAGTGGATTGGTGAAGGGTGAATTCAAACTCCAGAAGACCATTTAGGAAACTATTGTAAAGAACCAGGGACAAAAGGATGGTGGTATGAATAGGTGTGAATAGATGGTTCTAAAAGTGGACATAGAAATCATTTTGCACCACATGTATGGAGAGAGTACTAACAGAACTTGCTGTTAGATTTGACAGAAGAGTAAGAATGTTGAGAGAAAGTGAGGATATGGAGATAATGCCAAGGTTTCCACTTGAGAAAATGGACAGTGGCACCATTTAATTAGAGGGAGAAGATTCAGGAGGCACAGACTCAGCTTTGGGTATTTGAAGTGTGAGACTCTTTGGTGAGATCAAATTAGGCAATAGGATAGGTGTGCCTGCAAGACGGAGAAAGATCCATTTCTGTGTAATAGGATAAAGTTAGAATCAGCAAAGCCGATTTCAGCTCAACAAGTACTTAATGAAAGTTCTTACATGAGATACTCTGCAAAGCATTTGCTTTGAAGATTACAGTTGTATGTGTTGGTAGAAGGAGATAAGATACTGTTGATGATAAATTGTTATTGATGGAAAGTATTCTGTGGGGTGGTTAATTCTGAACATGTTAGAGGTCTTGGCGATTCACTAAGAAAGTACATTTGATCGGAATTTTGAAGGATAGATATTTAATTTGGGTAGAATATATAGATGGAAAAGAGGGATATGGACATTCTACCCTGTAGGAGCAGCAGAAGCAATCATGTGGAATGAATTAATAACTTGCAGACACTTCTATATATCAGTAACTAAGCCAGGTACTGGTTTTGGAGTTGTGGACAAAGATGGTCCCTGTCCTCAAGGAGTTTCCAATTTACTGACACGGACTGGCATTCACCAACTTATGAGAAGTGTAACTACCACTACAAGAAAGAAGACATTTGAGATAGTGTGTGAGTGTAGTATGGGAAGAACCAAGCCAATCTGTGGTGTTTGGGTGTTACATCTCTGAGAAAGTGAGGTTTCAGCTGAAAACTGTAGAATGAGTACATAGTAGTTACACAAAGAATAAAATAGTATCAGAATATAAACTTGGTTAGAATTAGGAGACTGAACAGGAAAGAGGGAAAATGAGTATGGGACACAAGTCCACAGACTACAGAAATAATCCAAATAAAAGGTGATGATGTATTAGAATAGAGGCAGTGATGATTGAAGGTAATAGCAGAAATTGAAAGATGCTTCAGAATTAGAACTAATAAAAGTTCATGACTGACTGACAGTGGGAGGTGAGGAGGTTGGAAAAGTCAAGGTTACTTCACCTTTCCTACTTAAGTAGCTCAATAAATAATGATGTCATGTATTGAAATATGGAACACAGTGGGAGGAGGGGTTTGCAGCAGAGGCTGGGAAAGAAGATTACTTCAGTTTGAGGCACTTTATATCATGCTTTTGCAGTCAGCAGGTGAACTGTAATAACCTATTCACTAGACCCCATGTTCTGCTTCCATGGTGGGGGAGACCCTATGAAGCTGAAAACCACTTTTATGCTATTTAAAGTTTCATCCTTAATTCCTATTATACCATTTGATACCTGATAGGCTATCAAACTTTATTTTATTAATTCTGAGTGAGCTGCTCTAAATTATTTTAGGAAGCATTTGGTTTCAAATACCTATCATGCAAATAATGATAATAATAACTTTCCCAACTTAAAATAGCCTTTACGTTTGAGTGAAAGTTTTCAGTGTGAACACAAAAGCTCTAAAGGGCAAGGGTCCTTTTTGAAAATAAAATTTTTTATGACTATACTACTGAGCCACATTATGGTCTATGGCACTTATTTCAGAGTGTTCCCTGGATCACAATGATAAAATTAGTGGTGTCCTGAGAAAAATGATTTTCCATGCTCCCTTCATAGAGATTCATGAAGAACAATAATACATAACAGGCTCTACAAAATCTTATAAGGACCTACTTAGCATCTTTTCTCCTGTACTAAGTTAAACTCCAAATTTCCTCATTACTCTGTCTTCTTTTTCCCTAGAGAATCTTGTGAAACTATTTCTGTGGAACATCAATTTGTTATTCACTAACCTATACCATTGCTATATGTGATTCTCATCACTATCTACTCAAGATTTTAAAAAAATAGGTGTTTGATATGTAACTTCCATATATGATTCACCAATATCATCATTAAATTCAAATTTCCAAGATGTGTGAATATTGTAGATGGTGATGCTTTTGGAAGGGAAAAGTTTATAAGTATTAACTAAAATAAATTATTTCTTCCTTTTAACACTTTAAAAGATCATACCTTAAATCTTCTTTTTGAGATGATCAAATACATGCATATTTTCCTAAGTATCACAATCCAAATATTGCTTGTTGTTGGGCAGATCTTTCTCAACAGGGGATTTTCAAAACTCAAAGTCATACCTTTAGATATAGCACAACAAAGTAGAAATGTGCCAAATTACCCAGAAACAATTTGGATAGCTGGCAAACAGGGCTGCCTGCTGGTTTGTGAACATTGTAGGTAATTTGCCACTCAACTCTCCTCTATTTGCCTCGATAAATTGTAGGGTACTTAGAACCCTACTATCTGTTATCCATCTGTCTATATTTCTCTGCTCTGTCAGTGTCTGACAGTGGAAAAGCTTCATCTTCTCCGTCTCTCTCTTGCAGCTAGCAGGGAAGATATAAAAGTAATTGGCTGACTTTGGAGGGGGAGTGGGTGTACTATTAGTATATAGAATAGAACACCTTAGTCTACTAGGAGAAAAAGGTGATAAACCCAACATAAAAATAGAAAGGAACATTAAGAAGAAACGTGAAATAAATTACTCTCCTGGCATACCAGATGACCCAGCAGGTGATCAAGCCTTGTATTTTCTAATCAACTTAGTCATAAACAAGATATTCACAAAATGTCATTGACAGCTATTTAGCCCAAAAACATCAACATTGCTTCATATACTACTACAGCATTTGTCTTCCATGTAATTGGGATTGGATTCTTTCAAGTGTGTGTAAATTTGAACAGAAGAATTAAGTCCAATTGTTCTTGAAAAGACAGGTTATTATTGGGTACCAAAAACTTAACTTGTATTTGTTACTTTTCTCCAGGTGACTAAACTACACAAATTTAAACCTTTATCCTACCCAATTTAACACACTTCTCACTGTCTCCTTCACAAGAAAGAAAAAGTGCCCATTATGTAATAAAGGATTGCTTTCTTTAAGTCAAATACATAACACATTTGAGAAGTATATCTGGTATTAGATATAAACGGTAGTAACCAGTGAGGACAACTAAGAATACACACTAGGAATAATACAGAAACCTGTAGCTAGAATTGATTGTACTAAAAAAATTTTTTAATTGTTTCCGCAAAAGATTTGGAGACTCTGGCAAAAACTAAAATGATGAGTAGTGACAATACTATAAAGCATTGAAAATAAAGATTGTCAAATCAGAGGAGCTGAGTTCAAATTTTACTTTCCTCATTACTAGCTGCATAGATTTTTTTTTCTTTTTAGTTAAATTATCATTTAGTTTCTCTACCTTTACCTGCACTTCTATAAAATGGGAAAAATATCACACGCCATTGAGAGGTTATAAAAATAAAAGAGTAACAATAGTGAATTTCATTAGTTAAATCTTGAATATTATTGAATGATATTTAACTACTCTTGTTTGGAAATAAGCCGTTAGGTTAATGTGCATTAAACACATACTATAAGAGCAGAAATACAAAAATAAAAGTATTCTTATTTGTCTTTCAGATGATTTAGAGATCAAAGAAAAGTGATACCATCCTCTTAATGGATCCATTTTTCAGATCTCAGAGAAAGCTTTGTATGATCCTTTTCCACATATCTCAATATTTTTCATTCAAAGTTTTAAATCACTATGCACCATTCTGTGCTCTGCACCTATGCCTCACTTTAGTGTAAAAATTTATCATATGTCATTGTAATTTCAGCCATTATCACAAAATAGTCTATGAATAACTTGCAGGCAATAAGATAGTCTTACATATCCTTGTATCCCTGCGTTTAGCCAATTCCTGGAACACAGCAACCATTTAAAAATGTGTTTGCTCTATAATAATGCAAATTTTCCATTGTCCAAAGGTCTAACACACTGTCTTCTAGGGATATGAAACACCCACCATCAGTCCTATTAGGCACTGGAGCAAGTATTAATAACAATTTGGGACTTTCACAGGGAAAAAAAAAGCGGTACTATAGACTTCCAGAACTTACCAATTAGAAAATATGCTGGGGAGAAAGAAAAATTACAGGATAATCACAAAAACCATTTTGGAGAAGAAACATGTATCAAAGAGGACTTGTTATTACTTCCAGAAAAAGATTTTTGGCATCTTGCAATAAAATCAATGCAATTCAAAGGCAGCTAAGAACTACAAAGAAAAAAAAATTTAATTCTGGCTGAGTGAGATTTCTGCTTTTGTGTGTATGAGGTATCTCTGAGTTTTCTACTACAGAGGTGAAAAGGTAAAGTAAGTGGAATGAGAGAATTTTCCATGACTATGCAGCATACTAATCCATGAAGGAAAATATGTTTTCCTGGCCCTAATTTCTGAGATGAAACAGTTATGGAGGTTTTTTATAATAGGTTTAGGATACTAAAACATCCAGGGTTGTTTTCAAATACATACAGACTTGTTTCACAGAGAGCTGTTTCTTTCATTGACTGTACGTATAAATCAAAATATAGAGCCAAGTCAGATAAGAGTAATTCTGGGAATTTAAGAGGTGTGGTTTGGGAGTATAACTTTCTGGTAGCCTTACTAGACATATAGTGTAGAAAACCTTTCAACCATCTTTCTCAAGCTGAGGTCTCTATAAGATGTTGTTTGTTTCATGAGAAAAAAGATTGCATGGTCAAATATTTTTTAGAGAAAGTACATTATAAATTCTGTTCTACATGCAGATTATCTCAATCAAGCTTCAGACTAGAACTATAAATATTTCAAAATATACTACTGGCATAAGTAAAAGGAGAATTAGCATTTATTTTACTCATGTTAGGTATACTTCACTGAATTTGATACTTTTATATATATTATCATATTTAATCCTCACAACAGTTTATGAAATGAAGATGAAAAAAGTTAGATTCAAGGAATTATGTACCTTGTATATGATCTCAAAGCTGGTTATGCTTGAAATGACATGCACATATTCTCTACTGTAATGTTTCTCACTTTTACATTATATGGTATTTTCCTTGATAAATTTTACATAGTTTATTCAGAGATAGTAGGCACTAATATTAGGCATTGTATGATTTCTTTAACTGAGGTCCAATCATCCTACCTTTGCTTGAAGTTTTCTTTTGATTAACATCTGCAGGTTTCATTGACCTTTCCCTTTTTCAAGTCCACTTTGCTCTGAATCCACCTAGTAAATTTTTAGAATTTTAGATGTTGTGTTTTTCAGTACTAAAATTTCCATTTTAAAATAGTTTTTATCTGCCAGCTGAGAATTTCTATTTTTCAATTGTTTCAAGAGTGGTCACTTTGCCTGGTGAAGCATGGTTACAGAAGGTACTTTAAAGTCATTGTCTGAGAATTCCAACATCTAGGACATTTCAGGCTGCCATCTATTTCTTGTCTTTTCCCTTGAGAATTAATTGCCTTTTTTTCTTTTTCCTGGTTTTAATTTTGGAATGCGTTGTGGACATTCTAAATATTATGTTTTGATACTTAGGGTCCTGTTAAATTATATGGTAATTGTTGGTTTGTTTCCTTGTTTTAGCAGGCAATCACCTAGTTAAGTCCAGACATACGGTCTGTTTTGCCTTCTATGGAAAGTGGTTTAAATATCAGTTTCATTTTCAAAGCTCTTGCTGTATTGTTTATGACTCCTCATCACATGAGCCACTCGGGAGTTGGCCTAGAAGTTGGATGGAACTTTACATATTCCTTCTCTTCTCAAAGCCTTTGCTATACTTCTCTGGGAATGTTCTGCCCAAGCACAGTTTGGGAGTGACTTGGGACTTGTGTTGGTTTATACACAAAATCAGGGATCCCCTTCTCTAACTTTTTCTTCTTGTGGATTCATCCTTCACTGGCTTCCAGATTCCCCTTTTTGTGATTCATCTGACTGAAAAATAGTTCTTTCAGAGATTAGTTTTCTGCACTCTCACACAGATCTGGGCAACTAGAAGTAGGCAGTAAAACAAAGGGGAGAGAAAAATAATATGGATCCTCTTCCCCATATTTGTAGCACAAGGCACCATTAACCTGGTTCCTTTATCTAAAGGGAGGGGTTTTCTTTTGGATCATGTACCTACACCTGTTGTACTGAGAGTACAGTTACATCACTGAGACTGGTTTTAGGTCAGTTTAGGGAGCGGAAAAAGAGAAAAAAAGTGAGGACTTCCTCCATAATTTATGGCTCACGGAGACCATTTTCCTCTTGGTCATCTGGCTAGGTTTTGCTGACCACACTCGTTACAAAGTTCCTAATTTGGTTTTTCAAAGCCAGGTGACAAAGGAAGAAAATAAAACTCCAGGAATCTTATCACCACTGTTATTCAAACTTTGACTTGTCTCTTCTCTCTGGGTGCTATTATTTATTTTTCAGACTCCTTATTTACTTATTTTGGCATTTGTCTGGAGTATTTAGTTTTTACTAAGTGGGAGAGTTAAGCTACAATGGGCTTCCTTTATCCTGGTGAAAACCAGAAATCTGGTCAAGGGTCTTAATACAAAAATTTGTTAAAGACCCAAATTTTGTACCAGAAAATACATAGTACTTAGTAATAGTGATTCTATGACATAGAAAAGTTTATGGGCAAATACATATAATAAACAATCAGGGCTCCCGAGAAGAGAGTAGGATTTTAGAGCAGATGGATCATTTTATGAATTCCAGTTTAGAATTTTACCAACATCTCTCAGGGCACTTATCTCATCTGTAGAATGTGATAGTGAACCCTACCCCACAGAGTTTTAGTGAGGAATAAATGACTGAATGTTGGAATGTACATATAGCACTTAATAGAAATATCTGAAATAGAGCAGGCACTTAATGACTATACCTATATTATGGTATTAATTATTGTATTAGTCAAGGTTCTCCAGAGAAAGAGAATCAATAGTAAAAATAGCTAGCTGGATAGAGAGAGAGATTTAGGAACTGGTTCATGTGATTATGGAGCCTAAGAAGTCCCAATATCAGCATCTGTAAGTCGGAGACCCAGAAAGCCAGTGCCAAAATTGAGTCTTAAATCAAAGGCCTGAGAACCAGGGAAGCAGATGGCATAAATCACAGCCCAAGTTCAAAAACAGACCAAAAGTCCCAGCTCATCAGTTAGGCAGAAGGAACAAATTCTCTCTTCTTTTTCCTCTTGTTTTATTCAAGTCCTCAATAATTGGATAGACCTATACACAAAGGGGAGGGCAATCTGCTTTACTGAGTCCACCAATTCAAATCCTAATCTCATTCAGAAACACCCTCACAGACACACCTGGAAATAATGTTAGACAAATGTTTGGGCACCCTGTGACCCAGTCAAGTTGACACATAAAATTAATCATTGTAATTATTATAGAAAATATAATTTTAGAAAAAACAATCCTAATGAGCTCACCAAGATATACAAAGCTCAAAGTAAATAGCTAGAAAATATCCACCCTGATTTTCTAATAGCAAAATTTGGCATAACCTAATAAAAGTGATATATACAGTTATGCTGGCACCATACTAATCTCTTCAAATGAAATTTCCAATTTAATTCTCCACAACAATTCTACAGGTCTGAGAACGATTACCATCCTCATTTTACAGATTCAGACAAAGAGTCTTAGAAAGCAAAAGATTCTTGGGGCGGCTTGCCCATGGTCAACCCAGAAAGCAGAAAAGCTGGCTTTCAGGCTTCAGAGCCTAAAAAGATACTATTATGTCTTTTTTTCTGATGTTTCATCATAACTGATGTTGAAATGACCTGGTTCAATACTATTAGCCAGTTTTAGTTGCTTCTTGAGGACAATTGTAACCTGGAATGTATGGCCCTGTCAACAATATATAAAGTGTGCTTTGGGCTCCCAGACAGGGAATGTACAATACTGCAAATCCTCAACTTTTAGCTAGATGTGCACAGTTACTGTAAATTATTATCTTTACATCTAATTCAATTGTTTCAATGAAAGTCAAACTGGCAGACAGAGCTAATTAATGAATTAATTAACAGAAAGGATTATATAGCAACTGGGTATTAATAGACAATTGAAATAAATAATAACAAAAGTTTCAGTTATGCAGTCAAGGAAAGATGAATGTGAGGATGCCAAGGAAATAGAATCTGTATTCCCATGCTAAATAACAGTTTATCTTAAAGGGATCCCCCCCAAAAAATGAGACATGTGGCAGCTAGACAAAAATAAAACAACTTACAAATAATGAGAATGTCTAATCCAGTGAAAAGGCAGGAAGCTTTTTAAGAGACCATTAGTTTTAGTCAAACCCACTATATATCAACAATTTGTTATTTATTCTTAGTGACTATGACCCCCTAAAATGTAATAAAGTCAGATGAAGTGGCATAAACTTATGTACTCACCTATACCTGGATAAGAAGTTTTCAGATTTTGGGAAGAGAGTTTATTTTTTCTTACTGAAGTACATGATCAAAGGCTTTTGATTAGACAAGAAGTTAAGATCATCTTTATGATGACAGACTCTCATGCTGCCAACACATGGAAGTTTTTCCTGTTGCTTTAAACCCCATGCATGGTACCTGCACAGCATTGCTATTTAGAAAACATCAACTTTAACAGAAGACTAATCTATTATTGCTGATGGTGGGAAAGGGAAATTAATCAGCCAATTTTTATAAGTATTTCGAAGAGTACCCCAGGCAAATTAAGAAACCTGTTTGATTGCCAAGCATCTGATCCTAGGCAGCCTGCTTAGCCCCCATTATTCTGTTGTCTCATACATGAAGTGGGAATAGGAGATGAGAGAGATGGCATAATCTTGAAGACAGTTTCTAAGGTCTTTTCTAAAAATAAAATTTATGTTTTTATAAATTTCCTCTAGCAGCATATATATAGTATAGTAGATCCCATGTTAATTTCTCAGGAACTTTTCAGATTTTAAAGAAAATGTGCATCACAATTTTAGATGGTACTGCAGAGAACTGTTGCTTTAGAAGAAGTGTATTGTCATTCTTAAAAATTCAGGAAATCAATGAAAATAAATCATCTGCTATATAAATCCCTGGAGGACAGACACTAATTTACATGTATTTGTTTCTCCCAGTGCTTAGCAGTGTCCTATGCACAGTAGAAAGTCAATTTTCATAATTTGATGGAGTATTATTCTTCTGACTGAGGGATTCCCAAATTTTACTTGCATTGCAGATATATTTCATTCCTTCTAATTCTTTTTATTAAACATTAAAATGTTATGTTAAGATGCCTTGATAATCCTTATGGTCTACATTTTCAATTAGGATGCTCATGGTAATTTTGAAGGTAATTTTGTTGTGTTTGTTTACCATGATTAACATTCAAAAGTACCACAGATAAAGGAATACAGTTCCATTTCATGAGGCTCTCTGGGTTTCTGAACAATGATGAAACCTAAGTGTAATAAAGTAAGTTCTAGCCAGAAACTCCATTTTCCATTCTTTAGATTACAAAGAGAAAATAGTACTACTAGAAAAGAGCTGACATTCATGAAACAGCAAAAAGAAAAATTAATATATAAATAATTAAGTGACAAAGAAAGAATCAAGTGTTATTAACAAAAATGGATTAGAGAGAACAAGGAAAATAAACAAACAAAATACAAGATAAAAATTTCAAGGATACTGTCTCCTCCAGGAAAATTACCCATTACATTGAACATGTGGTGGACAGATACATTATCTAATTTTATTTGAAATAAGAAAATAAAACCAGAAGACTTAGATATGTTAATTCAAGGGTTTGGCATTGAGATGACATAGGTTTACTCTAAATGCCTTTGGGACCATTTTTCGTTCAGAGAGAGTGACTCTAACTGTGCTCTGACTTGCATTTCTTTCTCCCCAGGTTCCTTTCTTTTCAGCAGTTAATGAGTAGGTTGGCAATATAAAAAGAAAGGCAAAAGAAACAGAAAACAGCATGAGTTAGTCCAAGGTTCACTGAATCATCTCCTTTGCCTGAAACTGTTAACACTGAACTGGCAGAATCCACAGCCACCACCAATGTGCTTCAGCCATCAGATTTGGGGCCTCTATTAACTAAGTCCAAACCTGCCAGGAATGCTCTGCTTCTGCACTGATGCAGAGAGCAGTGATGCTACATAAACAGAAAAAAAGGATAACTGAAACTCTCACAAATTATACTTGTCAACCAATTTTTGAGTCCCAGTATCTGTAATCTGTATCTTTTAGAACACAAATCTATAGTTATTAAGCAATATTTTAATTTTTACTTTTCAAGTAGAATATGGAAAAAGAACATTTTCATAAAGTCAATTTTTTTTTGTTAAAAAATCAAATAATGTCATAAAAGGAGACAATGATATAAAACAAAGGAGATGTATTAATAATGAATATGGCAGACATTCTGTGAGGTTCTGGGAACCCAGAGATTAAACAGAGTTTCTATCTTTGAGGTTTTCATAGATTGGAGGAAGATGCAGAGAAGTAAGCAGGCATGGGCAATATGCACGGTATAGTGGGATAAATGCTACAATGCAAGGAGGCACAGCATAGGATGGGAGAGCAAAGAAGAGGAACTTACTCCAGAGAAAGTGGTCAGGGAAGATTTTACACAATGTCTAGTTCTTAAACTGAGTTTGGAGGAAGAAGAGGAGCTACACAGGCAAAAAATGGCACCAAGGCTATTCTAGGAAGAGCAAACTACTTGGATGAAGCACAGAGTCATGAGCATGTAGGGTGAATTTAGGGAACTGCAGTTAATTCAGTCAACCTCAGGAGCCATGTGTGACAGGAGCATGGCAACCACTGAGATTGGAGATTTAATCAGGACATAAGGTCAGGGCAATTTAAAGAATGAAAATGGAAAACCACAGGAAAATTATATGGAGGGAAGTTGTATCTAAAAGAGTAGGGATTGAAGAAATATGTTCATTCATTTGCTCAACCAACATACTATAGATAAGTTCTTTTCTATGTGCAGGGATACGAAGTCAACAAGGGTAAAAATGTCATGCCTCCTTGAGTTAAACCTCTAGGGCGGTGTTTTCTTTTGTGTATTATGCTCAAATAATTCCTTTTTCTTTTTTCTTCTTTTCTTTTTTTTTATGTAGGTATCCCTGAGGATTGATCTTAAATTTGGGAATTTCCTGAAGGGGCTATAATTTTTCAACTGCCTGAGCTTTCTATTAAGTAGCTGGTGTCAAGCAAAATTTGGATTAGTTTAGGGGTTAATGTAATGAGCTCTATAGCAATGGGAAAGAAATTAGGAAAAGGCTGTGAAATTGGAATAGTTGACTCAAAGAACCAGGAAATTAGATGCTGTTGCTGACTATGACCATGGATGAGCTACTCTAAGAGTAAGAAAATGAAAGGATAGTATGGACTGAACATAGTTCAAGAAGGACACATTAGAGCTTAAGATTTGGGAAGCTGGGAAGCTGGCCTTTCAAACTGGGAATCCCTGTCCCACGTACTGGGATACCTTGAAAGATTCACTGTTCATATTGCAGGTACAAGGTGACACTAAAGCCAAACCAAAAAATATGTTTTATATAAATATATGATACATAAAATATATAATACAGAACAATTATTTATATGAATATCCATGCAAAATTCTAAATAAAATACTATAAAACTAATTGCAATGCCACATTATAATAGTATCACCTTTATTAAGAAGGTTTATAATAAGAATTCAGTGATTTCCAGTATTAGAACATCTCCATCACATCAGTAAGTCAAAATACCCAACCTAATATCCACCTGGGAGGATCATGGGAAGATGGCGGTGTGAGTAGTTCAGAGGAAATATCCTCCCCAAAACATACATATTTATAAAAATACAATAAATACAACTAATCCTAAAAGAGATACCAGTGGATGCAGTACAACAGCCAGGATACATCTACATCTGTGAGAACTCAACATCACATGAAGAGGGTAAGATACAAGCCAAGGCCAAGCGGGACCCAGATGCTCCCCCACCCCAGAACCCGGCAGGAATAAAGGAGTAGGAACAGGGAGGGAGTGAAAGCCCAGGACTGCTAAACAACCAGCTCTAGTAATCCACACCCGGAACACAGACACAAGGTGCATGGGGTGCTGGATATTAGAGAAACGGAAAAGCAAAACCTGTGGGCAGGTCCCCACAACCGGCGCCCCTGAGACAAAAGAAAAGCAAGTGCTTTCTGCAAGTCTTAAAGAGACAGGGACCCCATAGCTGGACAAATTTGTCCCAGCAGCTGAGAATCCCGGGAAAACTTAGGCACCCTAAACCCTGGGGAGGCAGTGCAGCTCTGAAGCCCCTCACGGGACTAAGCAGCCTGCCAGTCATTCCTCAAACTGGCACGGACCCCAACACACCAGCCCAGTAGCGGGAGAGTGGCAGCACGCGCCGGGGATGGCAGCTCCAGAAGGGACTGAGAGCAGATCCGTGTGCTGCAGGAGAGACTTGTGCTAGCCCGCAGCGGCGCGACCAAACAGCCCAGGCACAGCTCACACACACCAGCGGCAGTAAAGCCAGGGGAGCCCGGTAGAAGACTGCATGGAACAGTCCCGCGCGCACTGGCAGTGGAGCCAGAGGGAGCAGGCGCGCTCCCAGCAGCCGACCGGAATCCCAGCCCAAAGCATAGCCACCCGGGAGAGACCCAAAGGCTGCTGCTTCCACACAGCTGCCCGGCAAAGTCGCCGCTAGCACAGAGGAGCGCACCTGGCATGCCTGCCGCTCCCTGCAGGGTTCCGCGCTGCTCTGATGGACACCCCGCCCACAGCAGCTTAGGGGACTAACCCAGTGGCTGCTCCAGGAGTGCGGGTAACCGTCATAGGCAGCGGAGAAGGGCAAGGCAACCAGCAAGCAGGAAAGGACTTTCTTCTACCAGCTGACACAACCACAACCTGCCTACAGCCACTGCTTTCACCATGAAAAGGCAAAAAAATCTGGTCCAGTCCAAGATCGTTACACCTGAGAAAGGATCTGCAGAGGCAGACCTAACCAGTCTCCCTGAAAAAGAATTCAAAATAAAAATCATAAACATGCTGACAGAGCTGCAGAGAAATATGCAAGACCTAAGGGATGAAGTCTGGAGGGAGATTACAGATGTCCGGAGGGAGATTACAGAAGAGAAACAAACTCTGGAAGGATTTATAAGCAGAATGGATAAGATGCAAGAGGCCATTGATGGAATAGAAACCAGAGAACAGGAACACATAGAAGCTGATGCAGAGAGAGAAAAAAGGATCTCCAGGAATGAAACAATATTAAGAGAACTGTGTGACCAATCCAAAAGGAACAATATCTGCATTATAGGGGTACCAGAGGAAGAAGAGAGAGAAAAAGGGAAAGTGTCTTTGAAGAAAAATTGCTGAGAACTTCCCCAAACTGGGGGAGGAAACAGTTGCTCAGACTACGGAGGCACAGAGAACTCCCGAGAGATGGAATCCAAAGAGGACAACACCAAGACACATAATAATTAAAATGGCAAAGATCAAGGACAATGACAGAGTATTAAAGGCAGCCAGAGAGAGAAAAAAGGTCACCTACAAAGGAAAACCCATCAGGCTATCATCAGACTTCTCAACAGAAACCTTACAGGCCAGAAGAGAATGGCATGATATATTTAATGCAATGAAACAGAAGGGCCTTGAACCAAGGATACAGTATCCAGCATGATTATCATTTAAATATGAAGGAGGGGTTAAACAATTCCCAGACAAGCAAAAGTTGAGGGAATTTGTCTCCCACAAACCACCTCTACAGGGTATCTTACAGGGACTGCTCTAGATTGGAGCACTCTGAAAAAGAGCACCGAACAAAACACCCAACATATGAAGAATGGAGGAGGAGGAAAAAGAAGGGAAGTAAATAATCATCAGACTGTGTTTATAACAGCTCAATAAGCGAGTGAGGTCACACAGTAAGGTAGTAAATATGCTAACCTTGAACCTTTGGTAACCACAAATCTAAAGCCTGAAATGTCAATAAGTACATATCTTTCAATAATCACCCTAAATGTAAATGGACTGAATGTACCAATCAAAAGACACAGAGTAAAAGAATGGATAAAAAGCAAGACCCATCTACATGCTGCTTACAAGAGACTCACCTCAAACCCAAAGACATGCACAGATTAAAAGTCAAGGGATGGAAAAAAGATATTTCATGCAAACAACAGAGAGAAAAAAGCAGGTGTTGCAATACTAGTAACAGACAAAACAGACTTCAAAATAAAGAAAGTAACAAAAGACAAAGAAGGACATTACATAATGATAAAGGGCTCAGTCCAACAAGAGGATATAACCATTATAAATACATATGCACCCAATAAAGGAGCACCAACATATGTGAAACAAATACTAACAGAATTAAAGGAGGAAATAGAATGCTATGCATTTATTCTGGGAGACTTCAACACACCACTCACTCCAAAAGACAGATCCACCAGACAGAAAATAAGTAAGGACACAGAGGCACTGAACAACACACTAGAACAGACGGACCTAATAGACATCTATAGAACTCTACATCCAAAAGCAACAGGATACACATTCTTCTCAAGTGCACATGCAACATTCTCCAGAATAGACCACATACTAGGCCACAAAAAGAGCCTCAGTAAATTCCGAAAGATTGAAATCCTACCAACCAACTTTTCAGACCACAAAGGCATAAAACTAGAAGTAAATTGTACAAAGAAAGCAAAAAGGCTCACAAACACATGTAGGCTTAACAACATGCTCCTAGATAGTCAATGGATCAACAACCAAACTAAAATGGAGATCCAGCAATATATGGAAACAAATGACAACAACAACACTAAGCCCCAACTACTGTGGGACACAGCAAAAGCAGTCTTAACAGGAAAGTATATAGCAATCCAGGCATATTTAAAAAAGGAAGAACAATCCCAAATGAATAGTCTAATGTCACAATTATCGAAATTGGAAAAAGAAGAACAAATGAGGCCTAAGGTCAGCAGAAGGAGAGACATAATACAGATCAGAGAAGAAATAAACAAAATTGAGAACAAAACAATAGAAAAAATCAATGACACCAAGAGCTAGTTCTTCGAGAAAATAAACAAAACAGATAAGCCTCTAGCCAGACTTATTAAGAGGAAAAGAGAATCAACACACATCAACAGAATCAGAAACGAGAAAGGAAAAATCATGACAGACCCACAGAAACACAAACAATTATTAGAGAATACTATGAAAACCTATATGCTAACAAGCTGGAAAACCTAGGAGAAATGGACAACTTCCTAGAAAAATACAACCTTCCAAGAATGACAGAGAAAGAAACAGAAAATCTAAACAGACCAATTACCAGCAACGAAATTGAAGCGGTAATCAAAAAACTACCAAAGAACAAAACCCCTGGGCCAGATGGATTTACCTCGGAATTTTATCACATATACAGGGAAGACATAATACCCATTCTCCTTAAAGTTTTCCAAAAAGTAGAGGAGGAGGGATACTCCCAAACTCATTCTATGAAGCTAACATAACCCTAATACCAAAACCAGGCAAAGACCCCACCAAAAAAGAAAACTACAGACCAATATCCCTGATGAACGTAGACGCAAAAATATTCAACAAAATATAAGAAACTGAATTCAAAAATACATCAAGAGGATCATACACCATAACCAAGTGGGGTTCATCTCAGGGATGCAAAGATGGTACAACATTCAAAAATCCATCAACAACATCCACCACATCAACAAAATGAAAGACAAAAACCACATGATCATCTCCATAGATGCTGAAAAAGCATTTGACAAAATTCAACATCCATTCATGATAAAAACTCTCAACAAAATGGGTACAGAGGGCAGGTACCTCAACATAATAAAGGCCATATATGATAAACCCACCGCCAACATCATACTGAACAGTGGAAAGCTGAAATCTTTTCCTCTGAGATCAGGAACAAGACAGGGATACCTACTCTCTTCCCACTGTTATTCAACATAGTACTGGAGGTCCTAGCCACAGCAATTAGACAAAACAAAGAAATACAAGGAATCCAGATTGGTAAAGAAGAAGTCAAATAGTCACTATGTGCAGATGACATGATATTGTACACAAAAAACCCTAAAGACTCCACTCTTAAACTACTAGAACTGATATTGGAATTCAGCAAAGTTGCAGGATACAAAATTAACACACAGATACCTGTAGCTTTCCTATACACTAACCATGAACTAATAGAAATAGAAATCAGGAAAACAATTCCATTCACAATAACATCAAAAAGAAGAAAATACCTAGGAATAAACCTAACAAGGAAGTGAAAGACCTATACCCTGAAAACTACAAGACACTCTTAAGGGAAATTAAAGAGGTCACTAACAAATGGAAACTCATCCCATGCTCCTGGCTAAGAAGAATTAATATCCTCAAAATGGCCATCCTGCCCAAAGCAATATACTGATTTGATGCAATCCCTATCAAACTTCCAACAGCATTCTTCAATGAACTGGAACAAATAGTTCAGAAATTCATATGGCACCATCAAAGACCCCGAATAGCCAAAGCAATCCTGAGAAGGAAGAATAAAGTGGGGGGGGATCTCGCTCCCCAACTTCAAGCTCTACTACAAAGCCACAGTAATCAAGACAATTTGGTACTGGCACAAGAACAGAGCCACAGACCAGTGGAACAGAATAGAGACTCCAGACATTAACCCAAACATATATGGCCAATTAATATGCGATAAAGGAGCCATGGACATACAGTGGGGAAATGACAGTCTCTTCAACAGATGGTGCTGGCAAAACTGGACAGCTACATTTAAGAGAATGAAAATGGATCACTGTCTAACCCCATACACAAAAGTAAACTCCAAATGGATCAAAGACCTGAATGTAAGTCATGAAACCATAAAACTCATAGAAAAAAACATAGGCAAAAATCTCATGGACTTAAACATGAGTGACTTCTTCATGAACATATCTCCCCGGGCAAGGGAAACAAAGGCAAAAATGAACAAGTGGGACTATATCAAGCTAAAAAGCTTCTGTACAGCAAAGGACACCATCAGTAGAACATAAAGGTATCCAACAGTATGGGAGAACATATTTATAAATAACAGATCCGATAAAGGATTGACATCCAAAATATATAAAGAGCTCACATGCCTCAACAAACAAAAAGCAAATAATCCAATTAAAAAATGGGCAGAGGAGCTGAATAGACAATTCTCTAAAGAAGAAATCCATATGGTGAACAGACACATGAAAAGATGCTCCACATCGCTAATCATCAGGGAAATGCAAATTAAAACCACAATGAGATATCACCTCACACCAGTAAGGATTGCCACCATCCAAAAGACAAACAACAACAAATGTTGGCGAGGTTATGGAGAAAGGGGAACCCTCCTACACTGCTGTTGGGAATGCAAATTAGTTCAACCATTGTGGATAGCAGTATGGAGGTTCTCAAAAAGCTCAAAATAGAAATATCATTTGACCCAGGAATTTCACTTCTAGGAATTTACCCTATGAATGCAGCACTCCAGTTTGAAAAAGACAGATGCACCCCTATGTTTATCGCTGCACTATTTACAATAGCCAAGATACAGAAGCAACCTAAATGTCCATCAGTAGATGAATGGATAAAGAAGAGGTGGTACATATACACAATAGAATATTACGCAGCCATAAGAAAAAAACAGATCCTACCATTCACAACAACATGGATGGAGCTAGAGGGTATTATGTTCAGTGAAATAAGCCAAGTGGAGAAGGACAAGTACCAAATGATTTCACTCATATGTGGAGTATAAGAACAAAGGAAAACTGAAGGAACAAAACAGCAGCAGAATCACAGAACCCAAGAATGGACTAATAGTTACCAAAGGGAAAGGGACTGGGGATGATGGGTGGGAAGGTGGGGATAAGGGTGGGGGAAAAAGAAAGAGGGCATTACGATTAGCATATATAGTGCATGGGGGGCACGGGGAGGGCTGCGCAACACAGAGAAGACAAGTAGTGACTTTACAGCATCTTACTACACAGATGGACAGTGACTGTGAAGGGGTATGTGGGGGGGACTTGGTGAAGGGGGGAACCTAGTAAACATAATGTTCTTTCTGTAATTATAGATTAATGATACCAAAATAAAAAATAAATAAATATTATAATATAATCTACCTGAAGCAACATCCAACATTACATTTATAAATAAAAACTAGAGGACTCACCATTAAAATCTGGATGTTCAAAAACTAAAAAAGCCCACTACCTCTAACACTTTAAACATCAAAATTTCTTGGCAAAGTAATAAGCTACATAGAAAAATTAGAAGTATTATAAAATAATTATCATTATTTTTAACTAATCTAATCATCCATGAAGAAAAATTCCAAACTACTAAACCAATAGAAGATTTCAGCAACTCTGATGAATTTGTGTCCTTATGCTCAAGTCCTGTAACTCGAATTTGTCATCTAGTAATCCATCCTACAGATGTACCACTGGTGTGGTCAAGTATCATAGGCAAGTAGGTTTTCTGCATTACTATCAAGTAAAAATTAACAATAATTAAGATACTCAATAAGAGAAAGATACAGCTGTCAAAATATTTTTAAGCCAAAGTAATAACATAAAGGAATAATATAGAGATGCTAAGAAAAATATCAACATACAAAAGTACATATATGTTGTGGTTCCAATTTGAGAATTTATATGTACACAGATGGAGGAAAAAGTTGGGAATAAATATTCCAAAATATCAGTAGTTATGTTTTATTTGGGATACAAGATTATAAGTGGTTTCTGTAATTTCCAAAATTTCTATAATGAGGAAAGCAATGTTAATGTAGGAGAGTAGTTAACCTAGGCAAGGCTGCACAGTTATTTATTGTGGCCTTTACCTTGGTGACCTCTACACCCAACGGGGACTCAAGGTGTGCCACAGGTGCTTTCATAAGACTCTTCATAAGCTAATCTGAAAGCTGCTGCAACAGTTTTAAAAAATATCTGAAATTTAACTATTTCCTCAAAGCATCCATTTTGTTCAGGTTTAGGTTAAAAATATAACAATAAGCAAATAGGTACAATATTACCACTGGCTTTAGATAAGAAAAGTCTGAAGTAATGGGGTCCTGTGTATTAGCAAGAGAAATGATTCTTTCTGTCCAAGAATGTATTTTACGGGTTGCATGAAAATACAGCGATTCTGTTTGCGATTCTGGAGCAATTTTGTTTGACTCCCATTGAAATATTTCTGTCTTAGTCAATTAGGTCTGCTTTAACAAAAACAACATAGACTGGGTATCTTACACAACACTTATTTTTCACAGTTGTGGATGCTGGGAAGTTCAAGATCAAGACACTGGCAGATATGGTGTCCGGTGAGGGTCCTCATCCTGGTTCACAGCAGTCTCCACTCTGTATCCTCACACACATGGTGAAAAGGAACAGCTCTGTGCTACATCCTTTTTTAAGGGAACCAGTCCAACCCTGGGGCTCCACTTCTAAAACCTCATCAAAACCTAAGGCCCTACCTCCGAATACCATCACATTGGGATTAGGTTCAACATATGAACCTGGGGGTGGGGGCACAAACATTGAAATCCAGATAGCAAGAGTGGAGTCTCAACTACATCTCAGTTGAGTTGCTTTATGACTCTATTTTCTATCAAACAACATTCAAGTCTTTAGCTTTTATTAAGATTATTGGCTATAAATGATTGCACAAGATAGGATTAAACATGCAGGCAAGGAGAAACACTTTAAAACTCATTACACATCTTTCATTTTCTTCCACAAATATGATAATTATCTTAAAGGAGTAAGGACTTACATGTCCATAAGTATTCTGCATATAGAATGACTTTTATTCCTTCTTTTGTGTACTTTTATTCCTTCTTTTGTGTTATTTTAGCGTACGGAATTTTACACATAAAACAATATAGAACACACTGTATTTTATGGAAAAGATAATATTCTGACTTTATAATCTAACTGTATAAAAGAATGCCCCACAATACTTTCTTTTAGGAAATACCCTTGTCACAAAAAGGATCCTATAATCTTCAAACAAGAGTAGTTTATTTACTTGTTGCAAGTCTTTCTCACCAAATTGCCAAATTCCAGAGAGAAGGAGAAAGAATGCAGGGCTTTATTTCTTAAGCCAACTCAATATATTTGATCAATATATTTGATCATTTACAAGCAGTTTCAAAGAAGACTGAGTGGAAATAGTTTAAGTGCAACCATACAAATTTATGAAGGTTTAAGTATGATATCCATAAATATATGAATTTTGGTCTTTTGAAGTATCCTTCACCTCAATTTGGGGCCCACTGGTCTGGAGGTTAGATCAGAAGAACACAGCCTGAAGTCAGAGAAAGGAATTAAGGGGCTCCTGGTGCTAAGATGGTTTCAACTCATTTTTATATGCTTTGGTTATGTCATGTCACACACTCACAGAGGCAGGCACACTTTAATTACAGCTGTTTTCTAAAAAAAGCAATTAATTCTGTACTTATGGAGCTCCCTGCCTAAGGTTCTTATTGAGCTCAAGGCCTGACATGCAGTAAGATCTTTGCATTGACAAGCATGCCTGTCCCTTTCACACCATTACCTTACATTTAGCACAGATGGACTTTCAACTCATTTTTATATGCTTTGGTTATGTCATATCAGAAACTGATTTACAAATTCCCACCCTGGAGTACCATTCAGAGTAGACCTGTATAATGAGGAGTCTGTAAGGTATCTGCAAAAACGGACCTACAGAATGCATGATTTCTGTTACATTTTGTACCTTTTGGCTACTTTTGCAGTTTGATAAATTACTTTACTGTTTGGCCTAGACAAATAACCTTTAAAATACTTTTTTTTTTCTTTCACTTTAAGCACATGGAAGAAATCTTTCCCTTAACTTTCTTATTTCCTCTTATTTTTCGGTGTATAGTTCTCTTACAAGAACATGACGGCTATCTTAAAACTTCATCTCATTCTATAATATTTAAGACAACCTTTATGCTATTCTGATTCAGAAAAAGTAATCCTAAAGGACATTTAAACTAGCAGGAGGAAATGGGAAGGCAGACAGAAGAAATACTGTCAAAAATGATAGATTTGAAATTTAGACTCTTAGAGAAGAAATAGGCTGTGAGAAGCAAAATGGTATCGTTTAGCTTCCGAGTAAAATCAATATGTCTTTTGGATCAAAAAAAGAAAAGGTAACCAACTGTTTTTTTGGACAGGAAAAACTAGAAAGGAAAATCGTCTGCAGTGAAAATGGTTAAGAAAGCACACCAAGTAGTTTTACCTTTGTGTTTTCTTTCCAATAAATTCAAGTACTGGTTATATCAATTCACATGCATCTTTGTTTAATATTTCAGAGGGTTTCAGATATATTTTATATTGAATATTTAATAAATGTTTTTAAATTCTTTATTGTAATTAGATAAATAAAGCCACACAAAAAGATATGCATGGCTTAAATTAGTTCAAGATGTACAAAAATGTAACCACAGCTCATGTTAACGTAGAACGTTCCTATTCATGCTAGAAGCTGCTTCCATGGGCCACAACCTATCACAGCCATTCCCTCCCTCCAAAAGAAACCATTTTTCCAGCTTACATAGTAATCCCTCCTTGTTTCTGTTTTCAAAAAGATGTATCACCTATTTTACTTCTATAAACACTGTAATTTAATTTTGCCCACTTGAAAAGTTTGTTACATATTTTAAATCATTTTAAATCTTTTTAAATCAATAGTGTCCCTCCATCATTTTCTGTTCCAGTGGTGTTTCCATCCACAGCCTGGATTTTGCTAGGGGCAATCTGATAGTGCAAGTCAATCTGTTTCTTCATGTATCTTTCAAACTGAAAGCTGGACCAGACTCAGTTTTTCTCTTTTTCATGACACTATAGGTGGTGGTGTGTTCTTTCATTAAGAGGCACATAATATCTACCTGTTTATCCTTTCTGTGATGTTAAAAGCCGCCAATCATTGGAACTACCCCTATCAATTCATTGAGGGTAGTAAAAATGGTGGTACTCTTATTATAACATTTCTTTTTAATATATTACCTGTTATATTTTTATAAATAGACATTTCTCAGGTACAATTTGGTTAATGGTTAATAGGTTTTTATAGGAAAGGCAGAGTAAATATTTCTCTTTACTTAGTTTTTCAGATATATTTAATATGGTACTTTTCAATCCTGCCCTAGAGATTTTACTGTGTTTTCAATTAAGAATGACTTTATTTAAGCTAGCAATCATGACACTGAAGTAACTAAAATATGTATTTGTCCAGAAAGTATGTTGCATAGAATGAACCAAAAAGTCAATAGTTGTTGAAAAGCAAAGCAATATGTTTGTGACATTACCCCTAAAACCTAATGTTTTCAGAATGTTTCAAGATTAGTTGCAATTTAATGGCATAATTCACTTATCTATCCTTGGTAACCTACCTACTAACAGGCTGATTTCTCTTTTTATATACAATAGAAAGCATGGGAAGCACCTTGAAAAAATGAAATCAAATATACTGAAATCTAAACTTCTTCATTACTCTTTAATAATAATACAATATGGAAATGGCTCAGCTGGCAAAATCATTTCTAAACAGTTGTCACTGGCAATGAAATTTTCTCTTAAACCTCTGTTTATTTTCCCATCTGTATATCAATTTGAAATCAGTTCAGTATTATGGTGTAGTCATTGTGCTCTTTGAACTTCTCTATCTAATCTTTCCAAGTAGTGCAGTCAGCCTAAAAATCACTGACATTTTGACTGACTCATCCCACTAGGACCTATATGGCTATACAAATATATTGGTTTAGCCTGATGATTTCTAAAAATACACCTTTAATTCATCTTAGCTTTTTCAAAAGATGAGTCTAAACAACTTCTTTGGTCATGAATGCAATGCTCTGATTTGAAAGTATCTGTTCAAACCTTTCCAAGTTCCCCTTAAAACACTTCATATTTTCTCCTTTCAGCTTAGAACACAGTATCATCATATGTTCTTCTGATTACCAGGGCAATCTCCTACAAATTACATTGTACCATTCAGTTCTGACTGCATTATAATGACTCAACTATTTGTATCTTAAGAAAAAATTGCAGGAGAAATTTTGCTTTCGGGCACTTTCCATGGTTAGATTTTTTATCACATCTCCAAAAAAATAAAAGATAAAAACAAAATAAAAACAAAAAACAGTCATTTTCCCTAATTAATGTTTGGCTGTACATTTATTTGATTTTAGCTGAAACTGAAGCCAAACATAAGTCATTTCCTCTGACATAAAAAGAGCACGTTTACAGAGGCAGGCAGACTTGGTTTGAATTTGAACTCTGCATTTTTCTAGCTGTGCAGTGGTGGGTAAGTTATTGAACCTTTCTGGGATATAACTGCTTTCCTCCATACTGCAAATTTCAGCAATTTTTATCTGAGTACTGTGAACCTATCAAGAGCATAGTAATAGATAAAATTTCCTTTCCTTCTCTGTACTATTCATTCTTTAACTGGATTTTCATGGGATAAAATCCACAAGAGATTCATTTATTCACTATTCATCTTATCTACTCACAGCCAACTAAAAACACATTCTAATAACTGAGGTTGGATTATCATACTATATATAATCATACTGCCCAGTATATTAAATTAATAGCAGCTATTCTATTTCAGGGATTTAGGATAAAGCAGATCTAAATGTAAACACCGGTTTTGCTCAATTACATTGGCAATTAGCATAAGTTTGTGAGTCACAGACTTCTCAAATAAAAAATGGGGATAATAAAGGTAATATGTATCTCAAAAATTATATTGAGTAAATAAAATTGGTTAGAAGCACTGGGCAACATTTTGGGACAAATCACATTAACTCCCATCCTAAAATTTCACAGGTATTTGTAAATAGAGAAAATCTTCGGAAACCTTTCTTATTTAACACTGTTAGGTGGTGCCAGTCTGTAAGAATTCACTGGGGATTTCAGCTGATAAACTAATTCATCACAAGAGAATCACAGAGAACCCTAATTAAGTATCTCATACTACTTTCATTCACAAGCATTAATACAGATACATACATTAGAAGGACAATTCCCAAATCCCTCTCTAAAATTGAAAAATATTGTGTATTCACAAAACCTCCAAGAATCCCTCTGAAAGATTTAGTAGTTCATATCAAATATTCCATTTAATGTTCCATTCTATATACTCCATCAATCTTTTGATTGACTGACTTTGAAGCTTTATTAATGCATCCTACAAAGTTTTAATGGAGTTTAATGGAACTCATCCAAATCTGTAATAGCATATTCCCCCTAAATTAACTTATAACCTACAAGTTAATAAAATGAATGCAGCTACCATTTACCCAGAGGGAGTCAAAATGGAGGACCCATCACTTGGGATACAGCCTTGTGGCTAGTGGCTTAGCTACCTTCAGTTCAGCCCTAGGACACCACAGCCCTGAAAGTGCATTAAACATGCTACTAAACCCTCATGCCTCCTCGAACAAGAGCATCGGTTATCAAAGAACTTGAACAGTGTTTTGAAGCTCATAAGAATATGTGTCAATTGCACAAACTGAACCACACTTTTCAAGATCAGTGGCAATAGCCTAAGCTTATTTGAATCTTGGCATAGTGCTTTATGCATAATGAGATGCCTGATAATATTTATTGAATAAATCAATACACATGTAGTACTTCAAATAAACTGAAATTAAATAGTTAAGTTACTAAAATGGGGACTCACAACTGACTTACATTATACTATATTTCCCTCCCTGAATAAAAAAATTTCAGAAATGGCTGAGTTGCCTAGAAAAGGCTTTGTCCTCTGTGTTGAGTTCAGATAATCAAGTTTTTGGGAATGGGTCATTTGAGGAAAGGCTACAGAGCTGAATTTATTTACAACACAGAACAGAAGGCTGACAAAGTGTATGGTGGAGGTGTTGGAGGCTGGGGGATTTACAATTTTCAACTATATAAAGCAATAGCATATGGGAGGTGTTAAGCAGCTGTTCTATTTCTGCTCAGGAAGTAGCCCCAGCCAGCAGAATAAAACCAATGGATCAAAGCTACAGGCAGGCAAATATTAGCTTATCAAATACAAAGGAGCGCTTTTAAAATTAGAGCTGTGGGATGTTGAAATAGGTTGCCTTAGGAGATAGCATGCCCTGGTGGCTGTGGGGCCTCACTGAGCAGCCAGCCTGGAACATCTCTATTATGACGTTATCCCATTTTAGAGTGACAAGGACAAAAGAGAGGAAGAGCAAGAGAAAGCAAGAGAGGGACTGAGAGAGATTAAGTTCTCTGCATGAGAGCTAGAGGAGACCGACAAAGTCCCTGGCAGATGTTTACTTCTGAAAGTTTGTTAATGGATTGTTTCAGTTACATAAATGAGGGTGTCGGTAACTAGTCTGGTATGGTAAATAATATTCTAATAAGATTGTAGAGATTTTGAAGTTGTTCTCTGACAGTGCAGAGAAGGAAGAAAAAGGAAGATTCAAGGGAGGGAAGAAGAGAACTGGCAACATGCTTAGGTCAGGAACCCTGGAGGAACATGGCCTTGAATTTTTAGGAATAATGGTATGACTTTCAGTTCTTAGTTGTTTCCCATTCTATGCTATGTTAAACTCTATTTAATTAATTCATTCAACAAATATTTACTGGTTACCTGCCAAGAGGCAGGCATTTTCCTATGGTATCAAAATTCAGTGACCAACAATGCGCCCTTGTAGACTTTAGTTCTAAATATGAAGACAAACTACAAGTAAATAAACTGACCAATATATAATAAGACTGTAAGTACTGAAAAACTGCCCTGAAGAAAAAATCCAACCTGGTAAAAGGTTAGAGTATGACTCAAGGGAAAGTGGTACTTTTAATATCTGTTTGGGAAAGGTTTCCCTGATGAACTGGTATTTGAGCAGATACTTGTGGAAGGTAGGAATTTGTCATGCGGCACCCGAGAGGATGTGTGTTTCAGACAAAAAGTTAACAGCAAATGCAAAGACTCTGGAGATGAGCATGGAGTGTATGTGTTCAAGATCAAAATGATCAATGAGAAGGGAGATAGGAGCTGAAATCACTAAGACGGTCAGGAACAGATCCTGAAAGGTACTGGTCCTGCATTTTATTCTAAGACTGGAGTTTAAGTAGGGAGGGACAACATTCTGGTCTACATTTTAAAAGTATTAGCCTTTAGGAGAAAGGATCTGGAGGTTTGGACTAAGAAGGAATTCATGGAGGCAGAGATTGGTTATCACATTTAGGTTAAATTTTAAAGGAGAGTTGAGAAACGTTTGATACATTGGATATATGGTAGAAGAAAAAGAAAGGAATCAGGATTTTTATCACAAGAAATTGAATGAATGTTGATGCCACTTAAAGAGATGAGAAAAACAGGTCTGAAGGGGCAGAGCATCAACAGTCCTGTGAGCACAGACCTGGTAAATAAATATTGATGTCATCAGTATATAACTGGTATATACAAAATAAAAGAAGATGACTGAATGAGATAAATTAGAGAGTGAGTACAGAGAAAAAGGAGAAGAAAGCTAAGCACTGTCATGAAGAAATAGAGCTTTAAACAATCAGAAACAAAGTGGAGGACCCAGCCAAAGAGATTGGGAAAGCCATAGAAATAAGGGGGAAATGAAAAAAGCAGATGTCTGAAATTCAAGTGAAGGATGTATTTCTTAGAAAGGAGAAATCAACTCTTTACTCCCTTATTTAAAAAAGAAATAGTAAAGTACTCCTTTATTGAAATAACTTAAGTAAGGCTAATAATCAAATACTGGGACCAGGCAAGATAGAGGTTCTCAGTGACTGGATAGGGAGGCTTTAAAAGGTTGGTGGGGATACAAACCTGATTGTCCAGGGCTACAGAATGAGACTGGCAAATTGAACAAGAGAGTATTTTGCATTCTTTTGGGAAATTTTGCTTTAAAAGGAAGCAGAAGAATAGAGGAGTGTAATAGAAGGGAAAGGTTGCTTTTCCTTTTTTTTTTATTTCTTTGTTTATATTGGGAGATGTTACACCATGTAGCATGCTAAAGAACCTATCCTGTATAAATCAAAAAGGTATGATTTAGGAGAGATCTGAGGTGATTGAAGGGGTGAAAGTCTTCTAGCAGATGATAAGGGATGAGATGGAGTGTATGCAGGGGAGAGCTGTCCTGCAAAGGAACAGAGGCAGCACCTCTATAGAAAGGCAGGCAGCTGTGTCGTTTATTTTTGGAGGGGGGGAATACATTTTCTGTGGATTACTTCTATTTTCTCAGTGAAGTAAGAAGTGAGATTCTGAAGTGTAAGTAGAGCTGGGGAGTTGTTGAGTGATTGACAAGATAGAAGATGTGAAACAGTCATCCCTAAAACTGTTTTTCCTAATTATTAGGACATAAATAGGGACATACTTTATACAGAGTCAAAGATGTAAGAAACAAAATATATGAGTTAAATACATTCCCTTAACCAATTAAAATGAATAAAAAGTTGAACACACTCATTATATTCATTCATTTTTAAGTCATGCCTTTATGCATCCTGAAACTTTTAAATTTAAGTCTGTATTATAAATCCATGATACAAACTCAATTTATTTCAATTAACTATAATAATTACATTTTTAACTCAAATTTTCCATCTCTGTCTTGGCCACTAGATGTCTGTAGTAAAGACAGAATTCTAAGATGGTATCAAGATGCCCACTCAACTCCACCACACACACTCTAGAATGGGAATGAAGACTATGAATATAAAGGGATGTTACTGCTGCCATTAGGTTACCCTGCTAGGAAAAATTAAAGGTATTTTATAGATTTATTTAAGTCTCTAATAAATTAAGCTAATCCAAAAAGAATTATCTAAGCAGTACTGGTTTAATCAGGTGATTTCGATAAAGGAGCTCAGAGATATTTGAAGTAGCAGAGACACTCTAGATTAGAGAACAGGAGAAGAAAAAAGATTCATTTAGAGCAGAGGTATGAGGACCTCAAGAAAAGAATGAAGATACAGGGGATTATGCTGAGGACAGACCCTGCCCAGAGAGCAGTCTGAGGGAAGAAAAGAGAGGAATAGTTATCCTGAGGAGGAAAACAATTGAGTTTGTAAAAGCACCACAATACATTTTAGGTCTATGATGATGAATTCAAAGTAAAAGCAGTCAGTCTTGTTGAATAATTGTTTTAAGGAATTTTTTTACTGTTAGGATACAGATTTGGAAAAGTAAGAGTCTGGTGGATCCAGAGTTGTGGTTTAGCCAGCAAGTAAGATGGAGAAGAAAGAGGCAAGCAAATGTGGAATAACTGTAAGGGACTATTTATAACAAGCATGAAATCTAAACTGTTCATGGTATAAGCCAGGATTAAAGCTGATGAATAGGGTGAAAAAATAATGGGATCAATGGAGTTAAAGTTTTAATTATTTCAAATAAATTTCCCAGAAGGAGTCCTTGAGTGAGGATATAACAATGCAGGCATCCAGCCCTGAGGTAAGAAAAGGGACAAGGGATAAAACTTTCACCTGGGCAGGCTGCTGGGTTAACTTTGATGCCAGGAGCTCAGATCAGCATTCAAATAATAAAGATCTTGCTAGTCACAAAAGTTCCATAACCTGCAGTAAGATGGAGGGGCGTGGGGGGAGACTGTGAAGGAAGGAAAGAAGACTGGATCACATCACCAGAATTTGTTGTTGACTTACTTATTAAGAGATGGAGTTGTTAAATATTTTTTTTCCTTTGTTATCTCTGGCCAATTATCTCTAGCCTGTTGTCTCTGGTTTGGTTACTGGACCATAATCTGAAGACACTTTTTCCAGTCTTTCTGGAATAGAGCATCCTCTGGTCTGGATCTGAGGTGAAAGCAGATTCATTCATGTCACAGCCTTCCCTTTATAATTCCAGTCTAGATATCCTGGATGCAGTAGCCTTGGTTTTATTATTTAACAAATTATAACATTATGCATTTAGATGCATTAAATTAGACCTCTGAATACCCTCCTTGTTTCTAATTTAAAGAACTATTTAAAAAGTTTTTAGGCAAAAAGTGATATTTGATCCAACAGGAGAAGGTGAGTGGCAGGAATCATTCATTCTCATTCTCTGTGATGAGAACCAACTTATCATCCGATTCTCTGAAAACTTTAATAAAGATACAGGGAATCCTTGCTGTCACTGTTCCTTGCCTATCCCAGAATGTATGATAATGCACTAATTAAAAGATTCCTCCTTTTGTATTCAAGGTGGCAGAACCCCAACACTAACGCATGACTGGTGTTACAACTCGGGGTACAGGGACATGATTTTGGCCCTCCATCCCTGGACAATATGATAATGTCCAGAGACATTTTGTGTCACTAGTTGGAGGGTGGGCAGGAAAAGGAGTTTCCAAGCTTGCTATTGCCATCTACTGAGTAGAAGCCAGGGATGCTGCTAAATATCACAAAATGCATAAGACACACTCCACAACAAAGATTTATTCAATCCCAGATGAGAAACGCTGGTCTGAACCATGCATGAAAACCCTGTTCTCCAATCTCTAGATGATTTTGTAGCTGTAGGTAACTACATTTTATGAACCAAACTGTGCCCCCTGAAAATTTCTATGTTGAAACCCCAATCCCCAGTGTAACTTCTTTGAAAATATGGCCTTCAGGGAGGTGGTTAAACTTAAATGAAATCATGAGATTGGGACCCTAACCAAGTGTGTGCACTGAGAGGAAACACCATGTGAGGTCACAGCAGTGAGAAGGCTGCCATCTGCAAGCCAGGAAGAGAGCTCCCACCAGAAACCACCCCCACTGTCACCTTGATCTTGGACTTCTAGCCTCCAGACTATAAGAAAATTAATTTCTGTTCTTTAATCCACTCAGTCTGTGGGTTTTTGTTTTTGTTTTTGTTTTTTTGGAAGTCCTAGCAAACTAACATTATACCATACAACCCAGATTGACTCAGGAGATGCAATGAGAAGTATGCTAAAGAGATTTCTGGGGTAGCTCTTGCTTTTTTTTTCAAAGAAGGGAACAGATGTGTCTGGGGCTTCTTTTTAGTTGACCCCTTTTCCTACAGTGTTGTAGCAGCCCTCCTGCATCCTGAAATTACAAGCAAATATTGTCTAATTTCAGAAAATTCTGAGACATCAGCCCTGCCATTGTTATATTGCCAAACCAATACCAGCAGCCTTTCTCTGAGTTCTTTTAAAATATAAATTAAAAAATATCTTTGATCAAGTTGCATAATTAACCTAAAAAATTCCTAATTTATGGCTTCTCTTTCTTTCAAGGAAATAACCAGTTTCCTGCTGCAGTGCAGTCTGGAAATATCCAACCGATTTTCAGTATATTTTCAAATTGAAATAAGTAATTTCCACCTCTGAAAAGGACAGAAGACAAAGAAAAGAATCAAGATACTGGAGGAAAAAAGAAAAAGACTGCTTGCTGTGTTCCCAGAGGAAAAAATGTATTCTGTATTTCTGGCTAAGCAAAAGCACAGAAGCTATTAATGTTGATGTATAACTTGATTTCTGTCTACAGCAGGATTAGAGTGAAGCTGAGCCTCTTCTCTTATTAGTTTTAACTCTCAGTTTTTAATTTGACATCTGTAACCACAAATTATCAGCAGTAGAGTCTGGATTCTTCTTCATATGTATATATTATAAAATTAATAAGGTAATTCTGATATGTGCTTATCTCACTCAAAAATAGCATTTATAAAGATATGTTTCTGTCCATCTTCTCATGAACATTTAAAAATGTTTATTTTCTGCTAATGAAATTCAAGATCTATTCTTTATTTTCTTTGGCATTTTTTAACACAGATTAAGTTTGTTAGGTAAGCTTCAGTCTTGTTATTTGGAGCATCCTCTGTTGAATGTGTGTGTGTGTGTGTATTTATACACCCACATACTTGAGTTAGATATACACATACTCAAATTAAATTTTTCTACTCAGTGATAAAGTAAATCATGAAAACTTGATGTCAAGGCTATTTTTTTCATTAATCATATTTACCAATGGTAAGGGCAGGAAGCAGTGAGAAATACTTAATAATGTCACACGAGGACTCAAACATTATAATTTCTGCTTTTTTAGTTACAAAGCAACCTTGCCCACTAAGAGCCAAAAAAAACCCAAATATTTTATGGAATTGTTTGTTAGAAACTCAACCATAATACTTTTATTTTTCCTTAAATAACTTCCAAATCTTTGCTGAAAAGAAACTGGTCTAAAATTAGATATCAACTTGCAAAGGCTATATCACATTGGGAACATAAACACTCTCCAAAATATTTATGTGCCTTCATGGAAATGGCTCTAGGCAGTCAACATTTATTTTAATCCATTCTTTTATCAATTGGTTTGCAGCTCTTTAAATATGTGCACTTAACCAAAACTCAGTATCAAAAGTAGATATGACTACTAAAAGAATGGACATATATAGGTACACTGTTAGCCTCCATAAGTATTTAAAATTGTATCAGAATTCAGCCAGTTATAAATTAAAATAATCACAGTTAACATCTGACTATTTACACCATGAGTTCCATGAGCCCATTATGAGTTTGTCTGATCCTCTTATCAGTCTTATAATAAAGTAGGTATTTTTAATATCCCCATTTTACCCAAGGCAGTGTTGGAATTTAGCATGAGAGGGTATTGCTTCTGAGTTGGTCTCTTAACCACAGTTATTGTCTCCTGAACAACACTATTTCAGAGTTATATAATACCTACAATAGCTAAAATGAATAAAAATTTCCCAAACATACAATGGTGAAATCAAAACTAAAAGCCAGACCTGAAATTTCACCACTTTTCCTTTAGAGATGTTACTCGATGTAGAAATATACTATGTAAAATGCAACTGTTCTCTAATCTACTATGAAGACTAAAATTTAAACAAAAAGATTCTTAGACTCTAATAATTCTATTTTTTATTATTATGGTATCATTAATATACAATAACATGAGCAACATTGTGGTTACTAAATTCCCCCCATTATCAAGTCCCCACCACATACCCGATTACAGTCACTGTCCATCAGCATAGTAAGATGCTATAGAGTCACTACTTGTCTTCTCTGTGCTATACTGCCTTCCCCATGTCCCCCACCCCCATTCATTATGTGTGCTAATCATAATGCCCCATAATCCACTTATCCCTCCCTTCCCACCCACTGTCCCCAGTCCCTTTCCCTTTGGTAACTGTTACTCCATTCTTGGGTTCTGTGAGTCTACTGCTGTTTTGTTCCTTGAGTTTTTGCTTTGTTGTTAAACTCCACAGATGAGTGAAATCATTTGGTATTTGTCTTTCTCCACCTGGCTTATTTCACTGAGCATAATACCCTGTAGCTCCATCCAGGCTGTTGCAAATGGTAGGATTTGTTTTCTTCTTATGGCAGAATACTATTCCATTGTGTATATGTACCACCTCTTCTTTATCCAGTCATCTACTGATGGATACTTAGGTTGTTTCCATTTCTTGGCTATTGTAAATAGTGCTGCAATAAACACAGGAGTGCATATGCCTTTTTGAAACTGGGCTCCTGCATTCTTAGAGTAAATTCCTAGGAGTGGAATTCTTGGGTCAAATGGTATTTCTATTTTTAGTTTTTTTAGGAACCTCCATACTGCATTCCACAATGGTTGAACTAATTTACATTGCCATCAGCAGTGTAGGAGGGTTCCCCTTCCTCCACATCCTCACCAGCATTTGTTGTTGTTTTCTTTTGGATGTTAGCCATCCTAACTGGTATGAGGTGATATCTCATTGGGGTTTTAATTTGCATTTCTCTGATGATTAGCGATGTGGAGCATTTTTTCATGTGCCTGTTGGTCATTTGAATTTTATTCTTTTTGATAAAATTGTGAATGTAACTGTTTCCTGATTTCTCTTTCTGCTAATTTTATATCCTGCAACTTTGCTGAATTCAGATATTAGATCTGGAAGTTTTGGAGTATTATGTACAATATCATGTCATCTGCAAACAGTGACAGTTTGACTTCTTCCTTACCAATCTGGATGCCTCTTATTTCTTTGTGTTGTCTGAGTGCAATGTCTAGGACCTCCAGTACTGTTGAATAAAAGTGGGGAGACTGGGCATCCTTGTTGTGCTCTCGATTTTAGAAGAAAAGATTTCAGCTTTACACTGCTAAGTATAACCCATATATGTGGGTTTGTCATATGTGACCTTTATTATGTTGAGGTACTTGCCCTCTATACCCATGAATGGTTGTTGACTTTTGTCAAATGCTTTTTCAGTATCTATGGAGATTGTCATGTGATTTTTGTCCTTCTTTTTATTGATATAATGGATGATGTTGATGGATTTTTGAATGTAACATTCTTGCAACCCTGGGATGAATCCCACTTAATCATGATGTATGATCCTCCTGATATATTTTTGAATTCAGTTTGCTAATATTTTGTATGTATGTTCATCAGGGATATTGGTTTGTAATTTTCTTTTTTTGTGGTGTCTTTGCCTGGTTTCGGTATTAGAGTAATGGTGGCTTCATTGAATGAGTTTAGAATTATAGCCTCTTCTTCTACTTTTTGGAATACTTTTAGGAGAATGGGTATTATGTCTTTTCTAAATGTCTGATAAAATTCAGCAGTTAAGCTGTCTGGTCGTCTGAAGATTATGTTTTTGGGTAGTTTTTGATTACCGATTCAATTTCATTATTGGTAATGGTCTATTCAGATTTTCTGTTTCTTCCTGTGTCAGTCTTGTATTTTTCTAGAAAGTTGTCCATTTTATCTAGGTTATCCAGTTTTTTAGCATATAATTTTTCATAGTATTCTCTAATAATTCTTTGTATGTCTGTGGTGTCTGTCATGATTTTTCCTTTTTCATTTCTGATTCTGTTTATGTGTGTAGATTCCTTTTTCCTTGGTAAATTGTCTATTTGGTTTATTTTCTCAAAGAACCAGCTCTTGCTTTCATTAATTTTTTCTGTTTTATTCTTCTCACTTTTATTTATTTCTTCTCTGATCTTTACTATGTCCCTACTTCTGCTGACTTTGGGCCTCATTTGTTCTTCTTTTTCCAGTTTCAGTAATTGTGAATTTAGACTATTCATTTTGGATTGTTCTTCCTTCTTTAAATAGGCCTGGATTGCAATATATTTTGCCCTTAGAACTGCCTTCGCTGTATCCCACAGAAGTTGGGTGTTGTGCTGTTGTTTTCATTTGTCTCCATGTATTGCTTGATCTCTGTTCTAATTTGGTCATTGATCCATTGATTATTTAGTAGCATGTTGTTAAGCCTCCATGTGTTTGTGAGCCTTTTTGTTTTCTTTGTACAATTTATTTCTAGTTTTATACCTTTGTGGTCTGAGAAGTTGGTTGGTATAATTTCAATCTTTCTGAATTTGCTGAGGCTCTATTCTGTATGTGGTCTATTCTGGAAAATGTTCCATGTGCACTTGAGAAAAATGTGTATACTGCTGCTTTTGGGTGGAATGTTTATAGATGTCTGTTAGGTCCATCTGTTCTAATATGTTGTTCAGTGCCTCTGTGTCCTTACTTATTTTCTGTCTGGTTGATCTGTCCTTTAGAGTGAGTGGTGTGTTGAAGTCTCCTAAAGTGAATGCACTGCATTCTATTTCCTCCTTTAGTTCTGTTAGTATTTGTTTCACATATCTAGGTGCTCCTGTGTTGGGTGCACAGATATTTATAATTGTTATATCCTATTGTTGGACTGACCCCTTTATCATTATATAATGTTCTTCATTGTCTCATTACTTTCTTTGTTTTGAAGTCTATTTTGTCTGAAACAAATACTGCAACACCTGCTTTTTTCTCCCTATTGTTTGCATGAAATATCTTTTTGCATCCCTTCACTTTTAGTCTGTGTATATCTTTGGGTTTGAGGTGAGTCTCTTTTAGGCAGCATGTAGATGGATCTTGCTTTTCTATCCATTATGTAACTGTGTGTCTTTTGATTGGTGCATTCAGTCCATTTACATTTAGGATGATTATCAATAGATATGTACTTATTGTCATTGCAGTCTTTGGATTTGTGATTACCAAAGGTTCAAGGGCAGATTCTTTACTATCTAGCAGTCTACCTTAACTCACTTACTATGCTATTATAAACATAATCTGATTTTTTTTTTCTCTCCCTTCTTTTTCTTCCTCCTCCACTCTTCATCTGTTATGTGTCATATTCTGTGCTCTTTGTGTATCCCTTGACTGACTTTGTGGGTAGCTGGTTTAATTCTGCATTTGGTTAGTATTTAGTTGGTCTACCTCTTTTGTTGTGGTTTTATTTTCACTGGTGACAGTTATTTAGCCTTAGGAGCACTTCTGTCTAGAGCAGTCCCTTTAAAATACACTATAGAGATGGTTTGTGGGAGGTAAATTCCCTCAACTTTTGCTTATCTGGGAACTGTTTAATCCCTCCTTCAAATTTAAATGATAATTGTGCTGGATACAGTATTCTTGGTTGAAGGCCCTTCTGTTTCATTGCGTTGAATATATCATGCCACTCCCTTGTGACCTGTACGGTTTTTGCTGGAAAGTCTGATAATAATTTGATGAGTTTTCCTTTGTAGGTGATCTTTTTTCTCTCTCTGGCTGCTTTTAATTCTCTATCCTTGTCTTTGATCTTTGCCATTTTAATTATTACATATCTTGGTGTTATATCCTCCTTGGGTCCCTTGTGTTGGGAGAACTGTGGACTTCCATGGCCTGAGGAACTATTTCCTTCCCCAGATTGGGAAAGTTTTCAGCAATTATTTCTTCAAAGACACTTTTTATCCCTTTTTCTCTCTTCTTCTTCTTCTGGTATTCCTATAACGTGAATATTGTTCCATTTGGATTGGTCACACAGTTCCCTCAATATTCTTTCATTCCTAGAGATCCTTTTTTCTCTCTCTGCCTCAGCTTCTTTGTATTCCTGTTCTCTGATTTCTATTCCATTAACAGTCTCCTCCACCTCATCTAATCTGCTTTTACATCCCTCCATTTTTTGTTTCATTTCTGTTATATTCCTCCTGAATTCATTCCTTATTGAATATTTTCCTGTTGCTCCATCAGCATGCTTAGGACTTTTATTTTGAATTATTTTTCAGGAAGATTGGTGATTTCAGTCTCACCAAGCTGTCTTTCTGGTGTTTGAGGGATTTTAGATTGAAGAAAGTTCTTCTGCCCTTTCATAGTCCTGGAGCAATGGGAGTGGTCACTGGCAAGTGGCAAGGTGCCAGCTGGGAGGACAAAGTCCTTTCCTGTTTGCTGGCCATCGTGCCTGTCTCCACTGTCTGTCTCAGCTAATCACACACAGTTAGCAGCCTCTGGATTGACCCCCTAAGCTTCCATGGGCAGGGCAGCACTGGGGATGGCCTAAGGTGATGGCAGGGGTTGCAGGCAAGTGGTGCATGTGTCTGCCACAAGGACAAAACCCTCTCTTGGATCCCCATCTCAACACATGTCTCCATTATCTGTGCTGGTTAACCACATGCAGGGAGCAGGTTAATCCCTTAAGCTGCCATGGGCAGGCAGCCCTTGGGGTGGCCTAGGGCACTGGCGGGGTTCACAGGCAAGCTTCACAGATTTTGTCATGAGAACAAACCCTCTTCATGCCTCCCAGTCTCAGCACCCTTCTCGCCTGTCTGTGCCAGTTAACCACACACAGGGAGCAGCCTCTGGGTGTGAGCAGTTAGTGTCATGCAAGGAGAAGCCTCTGTGTTAAGCTGTGTAGTTGCTGTAGGCGGGGCTTCCATCCAGCTGTTCTGCAGCAATAGCAGGGACAGCCAGTTTGCGTGCAGGTGCCAGCACAGAGGAAGGAACTGCAGGCTGCTTATCACAGTGAGGGGGCATCTGGGCTGTGTTGCCAACCAGAAGGCAGGGTGCCTGAAGCTCCTGAAAGTTCCCATTCTGCTGGGCTGAGTGTGCTCCACAATTTTGTCCACCTGTTAAACCCTTGCCCCTTTAAGACTTTTAAAGCACCTGCCTTTCTTTTCTCCCAGGGCAGCTGGTTCTGGGAACCTGTTCGCAGTCTTAGTCTCAGATTTTGCTTGTCAGCTCCTCTAATCTCCAGGGCACCAGGCAATGTGGGTCCATGTTCCAGGGTAGATTTCTAGGACTGGGTATTTAGCAATCCTGTGCTTCCACTCCCTCCCCACTCTGATTCTTTTCCTCCCACAGGTGAGCTGGGTTGCGGGGAGTGCTTGGGTCCCGCTAGGTCTCAGCTTTTTACTTTACCCTTTTCCGTGAGATGTTGACTTCTCCCAGATATAGACTGACTGTTGTACTGTTACTTCTGACCACTCTTTTAGGAATAGTTGTATTTGCTGTATTTTCAAAATATATGTGGTTTTGGGAGGAGATTTCTCCCACACTACTCACTCCACCATCTTTTCCTCCAGTTCTCTAGACTCTAATAATTCTTGAAAAGCTAATGACAGTATGGAAAATCCATACCTCTAAAATGAAGATTAAACTAAGCATTGTTTTCTTCTTGATAAATTTCCATGAACTAAAGAGAAACTTCTAAAAACCTGAATTATACCTAAAGAAAAAAGGTGTCGTAGCATTTAAACGTTTGCTATACTCATGAAACGCTTTCTGTTAGGATCTGTTCATTTTGGCAGCTCCTCATCCTAATTCTGATCTTGCTCTTGCTGCTTCTTCCCGTCTTCCATCATTTGTCTGGGCCAAAATGTAGCATGTTTATGAAAAACATATAAACAATGAATTGTTCAACCATTTGCTGCCCTATAAATAATAATTCTATTTCCAGTGATTTCCTTTGCAGGATCAAGCCATCCATGCCCCATCCCATATACAAATAAAAACTGTATCATTTCATTTTCATACTAACAAATATTGAGAAAGAATAAAGAGTTTTTAAAATTACATTGCTGATTACTGTCAAAATATGACAGAGAAAAGGAAAGGTAGGAAATGAGGAGAATAAGAAGAGGTGAGATAGTTAAAAAAAATTTTTTTTTGCATAAATGGTTATAAGCACCCACAGGGGACACTCATGTACCTTTTTTTTTTCTTATTTTGGCAGTGGGGGTCAGTTAAACCACTTTTGCCTAATCACATTTAATATTTTTCTGCTTCAGTGAGGAAGGTAAAATACATATTACCATCCACATTTGAAAAATAAGGAAACAGGCACAAAGATAATGAATGAAATGCCAGAAGTCTTAAAGCTAGTACACACTATAAGTCAGACTTCAATGCAGGTCTCCAGCTCCAAAGTCTTTACTCTATCCTTGAGTCACAATGTACCTAGATGCTGCTCAGCTGCAGGCTTAAAAAACAAATGAGAAAAGGCTTGATAGAAATACTTCCTTCTTTTTTCCTCTCCAACTTCCTTGAATTACTATTCACAAGTCCCAAAGACAAAAAAAAAAATGCAGATTATTGTGTGAAAGTGAAATATGGATAAGTGATAGTTTTGAAATGAACAGAGTACTGAAATTTGTGGATTGTCTATTTCAGTAAGCACCAACAATTAAGGGATGTCTTAGTTTGAAAAAACAGTTTGTCTAAATATCACATTTTACTTCACATAAAAGAAATATGGATTCCTGCTCAGAGAAATAAATAGAAATAAGAATTTCTTGAGTCCTATTTCTAAAGGGAAACATCTTCATCAATCTATACATCTGTAGCTGTATTGATATATAAAATTTTATAGTATCATAGACTACAGTTTCTCTCTCATATAAACTTTCTAATTTTGTATTGTAAAAAAGAGCTAACCACAAACATTGAGACAAAATACTGAATAGTCAATTCACTGGAGTCATGATGAATTACTAATCAGACTTGTCTCCTTTACACTTCTCACATGAGCTGGTTAATATCTCAGCGACTGTTCAGTTTAACAATTGTATTTGATGAGAAACATCACAGTTCAGAGCCACAGGTTATATATTTTGATAGGGCTGTGTTTTCTCTTATGCTTAGATTTCAAAATTAACAATTCTAAAAACTTTATGTTGTACAGCTTTATCAGAATTTAGAAATTGCTATTTTTATCATGTAAAACAGAAAAAAAAACGGGTAAGATTCCTCAAGGGAGGAACAACCTAAGACAGGCACAGTCGCAGGGGGGCCATCAGGTGAGAAATTGGGGATCAACAGAGGTGAGGCTTAGAACCTCACCCCCCCCTGTTCTGAGAGAAATCTTCTGCATACGTGGATGTTTTATTGCCCTGGTCTAGCTTGGATTAACACATAGTCTACAGGCACACACCTGATCATCTACATTTGCTCTCTTACAACACTAAACTATGTTTTCTACCTTTATGTTGTATCTACCTACCACTTCAGCATTTTATTAAAAATAATAATAATAAAGAGAGAAATGTGGTATCCACATATAAATCAAGTATAAAAACCAAATGAGTATTCATATTTGAACTGACTGTTTATAGTTCATAATGCATGAGCAAAACCGAAAGTTTCTGTGATGACTGCCCTTGTACTGTTCACTATGTAACTTATTCATTATGTAAGAATTTGTTCTACATGTAAGAACTTGTTTGTTATGCCTCAGAAGATTGGAGACTGAAGAAAATTAGGCTTGGGGTGGATTAATGATTGTGCATTGAGCATTCACTCCCCTATACAGAATTTTATTGTCGTTAACAACCATTTGATCAATAAATATGAGAGATGCCCTCACAAAAAAAAAAAAAATAAATAAATAAATAAGTAACCGGGATGTAATGTATAGCATAAGGAATATAGTCAAGATATTGTAACAGCTTGGTAGGGTGATAGCTGGAACCTAGAATTATGTATATAAATGTTTTACCACTGTGTTGTACACTTGAAACTAATGTAATGTAATATTGTGCGTCAACTACCCATCAATAAAAAATAATTATTTAAAAAAAAAAAAAACAGAAAAAAAAGAAGTCAGATCAAGGTTAGAAATCCCTTTGCCTATTACATGGGGAAAGTCATTTTTTTTCACTAGCTCTCAAAAAAATAATAATCTTGCGATTACAAAGTCAGTTTTTCCTCTTCATTACAAGCTTCTAATAAAAGTACCTCAAATCATCTACCACAGGAATTATATGAGTGCTTTGATTTTAAAAAGAAAGAAAGGAATTTTGGAACAAAATTGTGCTGTGGAAAATGAAAATAAACTTTTGATTTTTAAGCCACAGCCATATAACATGGTCATTTTCACCAAATCAAAGATGCACTAACAATTACTACTTTTGAAAGTCAGTTTGTAACTGCATATAAAGTTCATCTCAAAGAGGAAATTTATGGGCAGCAAGAGATCCTGTTGAAAGTCCTGTAACCTCTCTCTCTAACAGTTAGCATTCTGTGTCCAATTTCAAGAAAGACCTAGGGCCAGTGGAAGTCCATTCATATTCCACAAATTAAAAACCCTGAAAATGAAAACATAACTACTCTTCACTTTGGGGTGGATGAACTGTGAAGTAAATTAACTGCAAGTATGGCAATAAATAAGACCACCCAAGGAATTGTTCATTTTCTTTTCCATAATCTAAAGATCTCTAACATGCACATCAATGTTCAAAGTCCAATTGTGTCTAAAACCTATAATTAGTTCACACTGGGATTTATAAACCAGTCTAAGTGAAATAGTTTTACCTTAGTTTCTTTTTATATATCTGATTGAAATGAGCCCAAGAGCTTAGTGATAAGTACAAATCTATTTTTTGTACTTTTTCAAAGGCAAGTTCTTTTAAAATCTGATGAATTCTTCTTTCTTGCTCTAATATATTCACAAATGAAGGCTCATGAAATTCATAACTAGCTAAAGTACTTCAGATATTGAGGTCTATCATTCTCTTTTAAGATCTCTAACACATTCCTCCCCCTGCTTTCTATATATAGGTAATTAGAGAGGTCTTTTTAAGTCTGTAATAGTTGTGTGTGTGCATTAGTATTAACTGTATCTACTTCCCTACTACTCAAGGATCCTAACTCCTTGCATTCCAGTTCCATTTCCCATTTTTCTATAGAACATGTTTTCTCAAAGGATACTAGTGATTTCAAGATTGCTAAGCCTAAACATCTATTCACCACTTGGTTCAGTTTTAGAAACATATCCCTTTAAGAATTTTGGATCTAGAGTCACAGAAAACAAGATTTTAATCGCAGCTCTTTCCCTTATCAGCTTTAGATAATAACAAATTCTTTTGAAGATTTAATGAAATCTTCAATGCACATAGTGACAAAAATATGAGATGATTGATAATTCTTTCTTGAAAGTGTCTTGAGTTTTTGACACCAGATTATTCTAAGTATTTTGTATCTCTAGCCATTCTTCCTGTCTCCTGTTTTTCTAATGTTCCTTAAATATTCAAATTTCTCAGAGTTGGTCTTTTAGCTTTCTGTTCATTCTATATAGAATATTCTTCATCCTTCTTCTTTGATGATCTTACTTATGTGTATGGATTAAGTATAAACCTTACACTAAGACCTCCAGATCTGTATCACAGCTCTCAATTATCACTCCTGAATTCAAGTCTTACATTTCTTATCTGTAATTTATCCATAGATACTTCACAGTGGCCTCAGTTCAGCACACTAAAAGCAGAATTCACATCTTTCCCAGCAAGTCTGCTCTTCCCTTAACTAAGGGCATCAACATAGTCTGGTTAACTCTTTGATCTCTACTGTGCTCTCATCTCTACATGCAATCAGTTGTCAGGTCCCAGGGGTTCCACCCTTCCAATAACTCCTGTGTGACAATCCTGAGATCCTCAATAGACTAACTACTCTCAGTGCCTGGGGTCTCTTCTGCCACATCCAATTCATCTTTTACTTTAAACATATCAATCCCCTTAAGCCACAATTAACAATAGGATTGATTATTTTTTTTGACTAGGTTTTATTTCATGCCTTGATTCAGTCAATATTGATTGAGAGCCTATTATGTACCTTAGGTTTTAGTAACTCTTATCACATGTCACTTGACAACAATCCAAGAGGATTGGACATTTTATAACTTACTTTTTATTGCTTCTTTTCTGAACATTTTATTGAATTCATTTGTTATTCCATTTGTACCTTATGTCTGATCCCCTTAGAGACCAAACTGCTGACACCCTTCTTGTTTAGGTATTTACCCAGTGCTTAAAACTCTTGACCTTCTCAGTCATTCACTTAACTAAAATGTATTAGTGTTTACTATGGAACAGGCACACTTTTAGGGGCTGAGGATATAAAAGTAGGCAAAAATATAATGTCCCTTCTTTGGAAGTGATTACATTCTAGTAGAGTTTACACTCTCAGCAAATGTAATTCACAATTATTTTATTTAATTGCTGAAAGCACCATCTTTCTTGAAAAACCTGGATCAGACATAGCTACTCTTCTGTTCCCACCCCAAACCAACCTGGATATATTTCATTTAGCCACTGCTGGTCTCTTCACTGGAATTCAGACATTACTTTGCTCTAAAAATCTAGAGCATCCTCCTGCTTACCCTTTAAAACCTAAATAATTTGCCTTAACTTCTAAAATTATACGTAACTACATACAACTTAACTATTTTCTACTAATTTTTCTCCCCTTCATTGGTCTTCACTAAACCTTACTAACTTCCCTTCCCCAACTTTTTCATACAGTTCCGTGTGATTAGAATATCCTTTCTTTGCAATTATGCTGTCAAAAATTATATATTTTTAAAGACCCAAATTGGCTATCACTTCTTCTGTAAATCATTTCATGGTGAGTGAAGACAGAGAACTGTCTCTTTTAATGTCTGGAATATGTATATCTATTTCTACATTTATCTCATTAATCTACAATGCTAAATTTGAGGATTATTTTTTGTAAAACTCTTTCTCTCTCATTAGAATACAATAGTTCTTACTATTGTTTTTCTTATGGCACATATAATCTTCATACAAAGATAAATGATGAGGGTGGAATAGTCCAGTCAAGATACCAGTTCAGTGACCTTCCTCTTTTCTTCTCCCTTCTCCCACAGGAGAATGGGCATCTAGATCATTGAAATATAGTAGGAGAAACAGTCAAATTCTGAAGTAAAAATAAGTATTCTTCCTAGCATCATCACAGTTAGCTCTTTAACTTTTGGCAGGCTTTTCAGTGTGTAGAATTGGGGAGGAAGACATCTTGTTAATAGGGAAGAGTCTGAGGAAAGACACAGGTAATTACTGACAGGTTGTACATAATGTGGAAGTTTAAAAAGTAGGTTATTAAATGACACAAAGGATTTGAACCTTGATTTTACCACTTACTATGAGTGCCACCTCAACAATTTCACTGTTTTGGTTGTGCTTCCATATCAGTAAAAGATGGCTTGAGGATGCACTTAGTAAAAATAAAGCAAATGAAATAGTGCTGGAACATAGTAACCTAGTTATTATTCTTAAGCATTACTTATTTATGTTTTACTCACAAAGTTGAAAATAATGTAGTTGATCTTAGACTATAGTATTTATGCAGCTCCTGTACTGTAATGCAGTACTGTAAAATAGAATTAGCTCATTCCAAATATTTTATATTCAAGTGTGCCTTAACTGCTTTATGTAAATGCACTTCAGATTTCACTTACATTTCCCAAATTGAGATTGTTTTTGAGTCTTACTTTTACTTGATTACTGAATGCCAGTTGATATACTCAAAAGCTGCCTGATCAAGGCTCATATCTATTATTATTAGGGCGAAAAAGCCAAAATGGTACAGAAAGTTGGTTATGAACATCAGCTTTATTGATCAAATAAATCAGAATGAAATTTTAATAAGACAGACATATGACATTTTAGTCGTTAATAACTATGAAAAAAAGTCCATGATGGTAGTTTTATAACAAGCTTCTAAGCCTTGGATACACATATAGCTGATGCTTAGGAGAATATGGTTATTCCCATTAGTCTAATATGAGTTTGAAAACAAACTTCTCAATGTTTTACCTGACATTTTTCTTGTTAAATTTAACAGAGAAGTAATAAACAATATTGGTTCTTCAGTACAAAACATGCTTCAGGGACTCTTTATCTTTTATAACTACACATTTCAAGAAGTGTTATTAAGTTTTTATAAGTGTTTTTTACTTCACAGTTATAGGAGGCTGGAAGGGATCCTGAAAAGTCATCACTCTGCCTTAAGGCAGAGTGAACATAAGCCCTCCTAGAAAAAAATGATAAGTAATTTAAGAATTAACTACTCCTTTGCAGGACTGTACTCCATGACCTCCTAGTCACCTAAAACCAAGCCCACCTCAGTAAGGGTATGCACGCAGGAGCAAAGCTACTTTAATTTTTTTTTTTTAATGAGGTAAAGCAAGCTTCAGATGCAATGATTAATTTAAATGCAGAAAATAATCCTTAATGGAGAAGTCTCAATATTTGAAGGCCTACTACTATCATCACTAAATTCAGGTACTATTTTTCAATCATAATTATCTAGTTAGGTTTAAATACTTGTACATTTTGTATTCCCCAAACTTCAGCACTTTAACAAAAAAGGAAACTGTTGTTTAGCAATAAAGAAAGACAAAGTTTTCAAAATGCCTCTCAAAAGCATATTGTAGTCAACCATAAAGTCATAGTAGATGATGATATCTAAAGAAATGCTTGAAAGTGAAAACTCAATGAGTAAAGAACTGTTTCCTATTAGCTTTAACAGCAGGGTTTGTTATCATTTAAATACACGCTCTAATGCACTTAGTGTTTTGTGCTACATTTAACAAGATTAAGTGAACACACACTGTTTCAATTCAAATCTTTATCGGAAATCAGAGGCAAGCCTCATTTCTTGCCAAAACATTCTCCTGTGGCTCATTCTTGGAGTAAATTCCATATAAGTAAATCTGTTTACCCAGGTGGGCCACTGATCAATTAAAGGATTTTCCTTTCAGGTAACTCTTTGCTTTACTAAACTTTGAAAACTTTATCTGAAAATTCTAAAAGTAGATAACTCTGAAAACAGCTATAAAGACAATAATTTGTAATAAAATGAAAAAGGCATCTGAAAATAGCAAAGCATTAAAAGAAAATCAGAGGGATTAGGTCTCAGAGTTACTACATGATTTCACTGTAATGCGACAACTAATTAGATTCTGAGGACACGTAGTAGATGCTAGATAACTAAAAGAACACAATGTCTCACTATCCCATGTGTTAATTTCCCCTTGATAGAAAAAGTTTAAATTTTTCAATTCAAAACTAAAGTAAACTTTCAGGAACATTACAAAAGAGGTGGCCAGATCTCAATTTTCAGATAATCTTATTGAAAATTCTAACCTGTCATGTCATCCTAGACATCAAGTTCTCTTTAAAAATACACTTTCAGTTTCTTGCATTTTGTATTATCTTATAAGGTATTTCTCATTTCATTTATATAGTGAGTGAAAGTATGTATATTTTGAATCTAAATCAATTATAGACCTGTATTTTATAAAATATTTTATAGTCTTCTAGCTCAAGTTCAGTAGATTTTTACAGCTTCTGGGGTTTTTTGTTTTTTTGTTTCCATATTTATAAGTAACAAAATAATCTGACTACATAACTGTCACTCCAGAAGGAAGGAGGTCTCCCACCTGCGGCAAGTTCCCTATGAACTCTCTGAGAAGGAAGGACCACACAGGTTAGAGTTTGGGGGAAGGGTTTTTATTTCTTACAGCTCAGTCTCCCTCTCCCACAGCACTCTCTGCCCCATATGTTACCTTACATGGCAAAGGACTTTGAAGATTTGATTATGGATACTGACCTTGAGATGAAAAGTTCATTATAGATTACACAAAAGGGCCCAATCTAATCACACAAATCCTTAAAAGTGGTCAATCTACTAGTAGTCCTGGGTCAGAAATAAAGGTATGAAGACAGAAGAAGGATCAGAGAAATGAAATGTGAAAATAACTTGACTTGCAGTTATTGACTTTGAAGATGGAGGAAGGGGGGTCATGAGCCAAAGAATGCAAGCATCTTCTAAAACTTGAGAAAGGCAGATATATGCTTTCTCCTAGAGCTTCCAAAAAGAAGTATAGCCCTGCCACCACTGTGGTCTTATACTGGTAAGACCCATATTAGACTTATGACCTCCAAAACTGATTTATTAATAAATTTATATAACTTAAGCCACTGAATTTGTGGTAATATATTCTGGCAGCAATAGAAAACTAACACAAAATCTGAGAGCTTTTGCATTCTACCTAGATTGTTAGTTACACTAACTTCTCTGTTAGAACTGACTTAGCATGTTTTTCTATAGACTTGCTTCATTCCCTAAATCACAGATAAGGGTGGACAGCTTTTAGGGCATTGACTTTCATAACTGATTATTTTATTCTGGTGGCTAGAAAGTTGGAATATAATTTTAACCTACTTCTGGTAGAGTTAGGACTTTTCTTCAGTTATTCTCTGCACTAAACTTACTCCTGAATTTATCTATTGTTTCCCAATCTTCTTTTTGCCCTTGCCTTATTTTTATTCCTCAACCATGAATTTTTGTCTAATTTTTTAAAGTCATCATAAATCCTTCTTGGTGTATAAATACAAAATTACATTGATATACCACTCTATAGTTATTAGAGTGGCCAAAATCTGGGATACTGACACCACCAAATGCTGGTAAGAATGTGGAGCAACAGGAATTCTCATGCATTGTTCCTAGCAGTGCAAAATGTTAGTCACTTTGGAAAACAATTTGACAGTTTCTCACAAACTAAACATACTCTTACCATATGATCCAGAGATCATGTTCCTTGGTATTTACTCAAACGAATAGAAAACTTATGTCTACACAAACAGCTACATATGGCTGTTACATTCATAAATTATAAAATTGGAGGCAACCAAGATATCCTTCAGTAGGTGGTGGATAATGAACTGCAGTGTATCAAGATAAAAGAATATCATCAACATTAAAAAGAAATGAGCTATGAAGCCCTGGAAAGACATGGAGGAATCCTAAATGCATTTACTAAGTGAAAGAAGCCAATCTGAAAAGTCTATATACTGTATGATTCCAACTTAATGAATTCTGGAAAAGACAAAACTATGGATACACTAAAATGACCAGTCATTGTTAGGGGTTGAACTCAAAAGAGGGATGAACATACACAGCACAAAGAATTTTTATGGTAGTAAAAATTACCTATAAGACACCATAATGATGGATACAATTCATTATACATTTCCATGCTTTTATATTATCCAAAGCCTGTAGAAGGTACAACACTAAGAGTGATGTATAAAATTAACCATGGGAGGGGGATCGGAAGATGGTGGCATGAGTAGAGCAGCGGAAATCTCCTCCAAAACCACATATATCTATGAAAATATAACAAAGACAACTCTTCCTAGAATAAAGACCAGAGGACACAGGACAATATCCAGACCACATCCGCACCTGAGAGAACCCAGCGCCTCACGAAGGGGGTAAGATACAACCCCCGGCCCGGCAGGAGCCGAGCGCCCATCCTCCCAACTCCTGGCGGGAGAAGAATAGGCAAAGCAGGAGGGAGACGGAGCCCAGGACTGCCGAACACCCAGCCCCAGCAATCCGGGCCAGAGTGCTGACACACTGCATGTGCAGGGGGCCCTGGATACTAGGGAATCAGGGCAGCAAGAACAGTGAGCGGGCACCGGAGACCGGGCACCGGAGGACATAAGAAAAGCAAGCGATCAATTTTTTTTTTTTTTTTTTTTTTGCTGTTTTGTTTTGGCGAGCGCTTTTTGGAAGTCTTAAATGGATAGGGATCCTAATACTAGGAAAACAGGGCAGCAAGAACAGTGAGCAGGCACCGGAGGCCTGGCGCCGGAGGAAACCAGAAAAGCGAGCGATGATTTTTTTTTTTCTTTGCTGTTTTGTTTTGGTGAGCGCTTTTTTGAAGTCTTAAAGGGATAGGGACCCCAATACTAGGGAAACAGGGCAGCAAGACCGGTGAGCAGATGCCTGAGGCTGGCACCAGAGAATAAAGAAAAAAGAGTGGCCACCTTTTTTTTTTTTTTTTTTTTTGTGGTCGTTGCTTTGTTTTGGCGGGTGCTTTTTTGAAGTCTTAAAGGGACAGGGCAGAACACTTAATCCAGAGGTACGGAATCCGGGGATCTCTGAGCACCCTAACCCCTGGGCTGCAGGGAGCAGGGAGGCCCCTTACGAAGATAAATAGCCTCCCAGCCGCTCCCACTCCAATGCAACTCCACCACTTTGGAGCAGCTGCGCGAGCCAGGCCACGCCCACAGCAACAGCGGAGATGAACTCCATAGCAGCCAGGCAGGAAGCAGAAACACTGTCTGCGCACAGCTGCCCAGCACAAGCCACTAGAGGTCGCTGTTCTCCCAGGAGAGGAGGGCCACAAACCAATGAGAAGGGAAGTTCTTCCAGCCGTCACCCGTCCCAGATCTGCAAACTATTCCTATCGCGATGAAAAGGCAAAGCTACAGGCAGACAAAGATCACACAGAGACAACACCAGAGAAGGAGACAGACCTAACCAGTCTTCCTGACAAAGAATTCAAAATAAGAATCATAAACATGCTGACAGAGATGCAGAGAAATATGCAAGAAAAATGGGATGAAGTCCAGAGGGAGATCACAGATGCCAGAAAGGAGATTACAGAAATGAAACAAACTCTGGAAGGGTTTATAAGCAGAATGGATAGGATGCAAGAGGCCATTGATGGAATTGAAACCAGAGAACAGGAACGCATAGAAGCTGACATAGAGAGAGATAAAAGGATCTCCAGGAATGAAACAATATTAAGAGAAATGTGTGGCCAATCCAAAAGGAACAATATCCGTATTATAGAGGTTCCAGAATAAGAAGAGAGAGAAAAGAGATGGAAAGTATCTTAGAAGAAATAATTGCTGAAAACTTCCCCAAACTGGGGAAGGAAATAATCGAACAGACGATGGAAATACACAGAACCCCCAACAGAAAGGATCCAAGGAGGACAACACCAAGACACATAATAATTAAAATGACAAAGATCAAGGACAAGGAAAGAGTTTTAAAGGCAGCTAGAGAGGAAAAGGTCACCTATAAAGGAAAACCCATCAGGCTAACAACAGACTTCTTGACAGAAACCCTACAGGCCAGAAGAGAATGGCATGATATATTTAATACAATGAAACAGAAGGGCCTTGAACCAAGGATACTGTATCCAGCACCACTATCATTCAAATATGATGGTGGGATTAAACAATTCCCAGACAAACAAAAGCTGAGAGAATTTGCTTCCCACAAACCACCTCTACAGAACATCTTACAGGGACTGCTCTAAATGGGAGCACTCCTAGAAAGAGCACAGAACAAAACACCCAACATATGAAGAATCGAGGAGGAGGAATAAGAAGGGAGAGAAGAAAAGAATCTCCAGACAGTGTATATAACAGCTCAATAAGTGAGCTAAGTTAGGCAGTAAGATACTAAAGAGGCTGACCCTGAACCTTTGGTAACCACAAATTTAAAGCCTGCAATGGCAATAAGTACATATCTTTCAATAGTCACCCTAAATGTTAATGGGCTGAATGCACCAATCAAAAGACACAGAGTAATAGAATGGATAAAAAAGCAAGACCCATCTATATGCTGCTTACAAGAAACTCACCTCAAACCCAAAGACATGCACAGACTAAAAGTCAAGGGATGGAAAAACATATTTCAGGCAAACAACAGTGAGAAGAAAGCAGGGGTTGCAGTACTAATATCAGACAAAATAGACTACAAAACAAAGAAAATAACAAGAGATAAAGAAGGACACTACATAATGATAAAGGGCTCAGTCAAACAAGAGGATATAACCATTCTAAATATATATGCACCCAACACAGGAGCACCAGCATATGTGAAACAAATACTAACAGAACTAAAGGGGGATATAGACTGCAATGCATTCATTCTAGGAGACTTCAACACACCACTCACCCCAAAGGATAGATTCACCGGGCAGAAAATAAGTACGGACACGGAAGCACTGAACAACACAGTAGAGCAGATGGACCTAATAGACATCTATAGAACTCTACATCCAAAAGCAACAGGATATACATTCTTCTCAAGTGCACATGGAACATTCTCCAGAATAGACCACATACTAGGACACAAAAAGAGCCTCAGAAAATTCCAAAAGATTGAAATCCTACGAACCAACTTTTCAGACCACAAAGGCATAAAACTAGAAACAAACTGTACAAAGAAAGCAAAGAGGCTCACAAACACATGGAGGCTTAACAACACGCTCCTAAATAATCAATGGATCAATGACCAAATCAAAATGGAGATCCAGCAATATATGGAAACAAATGACAACAACAACACTAAGCCCTAACTTTTGTGGGACGCAGCGAAAGTAGTCTTAAGAGGAAAGTATATAGCAATCCAAGCATATTTAAAAAAGGAAGAACAATCCCAAATGAATGGTCTAATGTCACAATTATCGAAATTGGAAAAAGAAGAACAAATGAGGCCTAAGGTCAGCAGAAGGAGGGACATAATAAAGATCAGAGAAGAAATAATTAAATTGAGAATAAATAAAACAATAGCAAAAATCAAAGAAACCAAGAGCTGGTTCTTCGAGAAAATAAACAAAATAGATAGGCCTCTAGCCAGACTTATTAAGAAGAAAAGAGAGTCAACACAAATCAACAGAATCAGAAACGAGAAAGGAAAAATCACGATGGACCCCAAAGAAATACAAAGAATTATTAGAGAATACTATGAAAATCTATATGCTAGCTAGCTGGGAAACCTAGGAGAAATGGACAACTTCCTAGAAAAATACAACCTTCCAAGAATGACCCAGAAAGAAACAGAAAATCTAAACAGACCAATTACCAGCAACGAAATTGAAGCGGTAATCAAAAAACTACCAAAGAACAAAACCCCTGGGCCAGATGGATTTACCTCGGAATTTTATCAGACATACAGGGAAGACATAATACCCATTCTCCTTAAAGTTTTCCAAAAAGTAGAGGAGGAGGGATACTCCCAAACTCATTCTATGAAGCTAACATAACCCTAATACCAAAACCAGGCAAAGACCCCACCAAAAAAGGAAACTACAGACCAATATCCCAGATGAACGTAGATGCAAAAATACTCAACAAAATTTAGTAAACCGAATTCAAAAATACACCAAAAGAATCCTACACCATGACCAAGTGGGATTCATCCAAGGGACCCAAGGATGGTACAACATTTGAAAGTCCATCAACATCATCCACCACATCAACAAAAAGAAAGACAAAAACCACATGATCATCTCCATAGATGCTGAAAAAGCATTTGACAAAGTTCAACATCCATTCATGATAAAAACTCTCAGCAAAATGGGAATGGAGGTCAAGTACCTCAACATAATAAAGGCCATCTATGATAAACCCACAGCCAACATTATATTGAACAGCAAGAAGCTGAAAGCATTTCCTCTGAGATTGGGAACTAGACAGGGATGCCCACTCTCCCCACTGTTATTTAACATAGTACTGGAGGTCCTAGCCATGGCAATCAGACAAAACAAAAAAATATAAGGAATCAAGATTGGTAAAGAAGAAGTTAAACTGTTACTATGTGCAGATTACATGATACTGTACATAAAAAACCCTAAAGACTCCACCCCAAAACTACTAGAACTGATATCGGAATACAACAAAGTTGCAGGATACAAAATCAATACACAGAAATCTGTGGCTTTCCTATACACTAACAATGAACCAACAGAAAGAGAAATCAGGAAAACAACTCCATTCACAACTGCATCGAAAAAAATAAAATGCCTAGGAATAAACCTAACCAAAGAAGTGAAAGACTTATACTCTGAAAACTACAAGTCACTCTTAAGAGAAATTAAAGGGACACTAACAGATGGAAACTCATCCCATGCTCGTGGCTAGGAAGAATTAATATCGTCAAAATGGCCATCCTGCCCAAAGCAATATACAGATTTGATGCAATCCCTATCAAATTACCAGCAACATTCTTCAATGAACTGGAACAAATAATTCAAAATTTCATATGGAAACACCAAAGACCCCGAATAGCCAAAGCAATCCTGAGAAAGAAGAATAAAGTAGGTGAGATCTCACTCCCCAACCTCAAGCTCTACTATAAAGCCATAGTAATCAAGACAATTTGGTACTGGCACAAGAGCAGAGCCACAGACCAATGGAACAGACTAGACAATCCAGACATTAACCCAGACATATATGGTCAATTAAAATTTGATAAAGGAGCCATGGACATACAATGGCGAAATGACAATCTCTTCAACAGATGGTGCTGGCAAAACTGGACAGCTACATCTAGGAGAATGAAACTGGACCATTGCCTAACCCCATATACAAAAGTAAACTCAAAGACCTGAATGTAAGTCATGAAACCATTAAACTCTTGGAAGAAAACATAGGCAAAAACCTCTTAGACATAAACATGAGTGACCTCTTCTTGAACATATCTCCCCAGGCAAGGAAAACAACAGCAAAAATGAACAAGTGGGACTATATTAAGCTGAAAAGCTTCTGTACAGCAAAAGACACCATCAATAGAACAAAAAGGAACCCTACAGTATGGGAGAATATATTTGAAAATGACAGACCCGATAAAGGCTTGACATCTAGAATATATAAAGAGCTCACACACCTCAACAAACAAAAAACAAATAACCCAATTAAAAAATGGGCAGAGGAACTGAACAGACGGTTCTCCAGAAAAGAAATACAGATGGCCAACAGACACATGAAAAGGTGCTCCACATCGCTAATTATCAGAGAAATGCAAATTAAAACTACAATGAGGTATCACCTCACACCAGTAAGGATGGCTGCCATCCAAAAGTCAAACTACAACAAATGTTGGTGAGGCTGTGGAGAAAGGGGAACCCTCCTACACTGCTGGTGGGAATGTAAATTAGTTGAACCATTGTGGAAAGCAGTATGGAGGTACATCAAAATGCTCAAAACAGACATACCATTTGACCCAGGAATTGCACTCCTAGGAATTTACCCTAAGAATGCAGCAATCAAGTATGAGAAAGAGCAATGCACCCCTATGTTTATCGCAGCACTATTTACAATAGCCAAGAATTGGAAGCAACCTAAATGTCCATCAATAGATGAATGGATAATGAAGATGTGGTACATATACACAATGGAATACTACTCAGCCATAAGAAAAGGGCAAATCCTACCATTTGCAGCAACATGGATGGAGCTGGAGGGTATTATGCTCAGTGAAACAAGGGAAGCAGAGAAAGAGAAATACCAAATGATTTCACTTATCTGTGGAATATGAGAACAAAGGAAAAACGGAAGGAATAAAACAGTAGCAGAATCACAGAACTCAAGAATGGACTAACAGGTACCAAAGGGAAAGGGACTGGGGAGGATGGGTGGGTAGGGAGGGATAAGTGGGGGGGAGAAATAGGGGGGTATTAAGATTAGCATGCATGGGGGGGTGGGAGAAAAGGGAGGGCTGTACAACACTGAGAAGGCTAGTAGTGATTCTACAACATTTTGCTATGCTGATGGACAGTGACTGTAAAGGTGTTTATAGGGGGGACCTGGCATAGGGGAGAGCCTAGTAAACATAATATTCGTCATTTAAGTGTAGATTAGTGATAACAAAAAAAAAAAAAAAGGCAGTTCCTGTGTGGTAACCCCCAATGAGTTCTACACAAGGGTATAAAGGGCATATAAAAGTGTAGGCAAAGGGTCTGTTTGTGTTTATACAGAGGATCAAAGCCTAATTGGGCTACCCCGAAAATGAATTAGATACGATATGAAAAAGAACTTCCAAGCCTCACCTCTGGCTTGGAAGTTCTTTTTCATATCGTATCTTAGAACCTCACCCCCCCGTTCTGAGAGAAATCTTCTGCATACGTGGATGTTTTATTGCCCTGGTCTAGCTTGGATTAACACATAGTCTACAGGCACACACCTGATCATCTACATTTGCTCTCTTACAACACTAAACTATGTTTTCTACCTTTATGTTGTATCTACCTACCACTTCAGCATTTTATTAAAAATAATAAAGAGAGAAATGTGGTATCCACATATAAATCAAGTATAAAAATCAAATGTGTATTCATATTTGAACTGACTGTTTATAGTTCATAATGCATGAGCAAAACCAAAAGTTTCTGTGATGACTGCCCTTGTACTGTTCACCATGTAACTTAGTCACTATGTAAGAATTTGTTCTCCATGTAAGAACTTGTTCGTTATGCTTCAGAAGATTGGAGACTGACGAAAATTAGGCTTGGGGTGGATTAATGATTGTGCATGGAGCATTGACTCCCCTATACAGAATTTTATTGTTGTTAACAACCATTTGATCAATAAATATGAGAGATGCCCTAACAACAACAACCAAAAAAAAGTACACACTTCCAATTGTAAAATAAATAAGTAACCGGGATGTAATGTATAGCATAAGGAATATAGTCAAAATATTGTAACAACTTGGTATGGTGATAGCTGGTACCTAGAATTATCATGTATATAAATGTTGAATCACTGTGTTGTACACCTGAAACTAATGTAATGTAATACTGTGTGTCAACTACCCTTCAATAAAAAATAATTATCTAAAAAAAAAAAAAAAAAAAGAAAAAGAACTTCCAACATCAGCACTCTCTGGAAGACTCATGCCAGAAGATGATCATCAAAAAACCCCAACAAAGATCCACGCACTGCTACAGCTGTAGATGCACTCATCCCACCAGTTCCTGGACTTGCCATGGGAATGAAGAAGGAGATATCTAAGCTGGCCTGTGCATACAGTAAAACAACAAATTTGACTGGATCTATACTGTTGGAACTCAATCAAGAATTAGGAGAAGTGCAAATTGCAGTGCTCCAAAATCTTACAAACTACAGACTATTTACTGTTAAAAGAACATAAGGGATGTGAACATTCCCCAGGAATGGGTTGTTTTAATTTGTCTGATTTCTCTCAGACTGTTCAAGTTCAGTTGGACAATATCCACCATATCATAGATAAGTTTTCATAAATGCCTAAGGTGCCTAACTGGTTTTCTTGGTTTTACTGGAGATGGCTGGTAATTACAGGTATGCTTTGGTTATGTAACTATACTGCTATTATGTTAATGTGTGTGCGCAATTTAAGTAGTAGCTTAAAACCTGTACATGCTGAAGTTACTCTACAAGAAGATATGTCAAAGAAATAATCAATCTTCCCATGTTTTCCTCCGTCTGCTACTTCTATAGCTTTTCTTCTTCCTTCCTAATTACAACCCTTAAATAGAATTCGTGCCTCATATCAAATTTACCGAGTATCATAATTCTTCCAAGTGGTAAAGATACCTCAAGACAAATGCTGGGCATAGAAGCTACAGGGCATAAATATGCAAAGAAGTAAAAAGCTAACCATTTCAAACAATAAGGCTTCTCTCTCACTTACCAACTTTACATTTCCCTGTATGGTCCCGGAAGATGACTGGTTAGCCAGAGACAGGTAAGATTCCTCAAGGGAGGAACAACCTAAGACAGGCACAGTCACAGGGGGGCCATCAGGTGAGAAATTGGGGATCAACAGAGGTGAGGCTTAGAACCTCACCCCCCCTGTTCTGAGAGAAATCTTCTGCATACGTGGATGTTTTATTGCCCTTGTCTAGCTTGGATTAACACATAGTCTACAGGCACACACCTGATCATCTACATTTGCTCTCTTACAACACTAAACTATGTTTTCTACCTTTATCTTGTATCTACCTACCACTTCAGCATTTTATTAAAAATAATAATAATAAAGAGAGAAATGTGGTATCCACATATAAATCAAGTATAAAAATCAAATGAGTATTCATATTTGAACTGACTGTTTATAGTTCATAATGCATGAGCAAAACCAAAAGTTTCTGTGATGACTGCCCTTGTACTGTTCACCATGTAACTTATTCACTATGTAAGAATTTGTTCTCCATGTAAGAACTTATTTGTTATGCCTCAGAAGATTGGAGACTGATGAAAATTAGGCTTGGGGTGGATTAATGATTGTGTATTGAGCATTGACTCCCCTATACAGAATTTTATTGTTGTTAACAACCATTTGATCAATAAATATGAGAGATGCCCTCACAAACAAACAAACAAACAAACAAAAAGTACACATTTCCAATTGTAAAATAAATAAGTAACCAGGAGGTAATGTATAGCATAAGGAATATAGTCAAAATATTGTTACAACTTCGTATGGTGATAGCTGGTACCTAGAATTATCATGTATATAAATGTTGAATCACTATGTTGTACACCTGAAACTAATGTAATGTAATACTGTGTGTCAACTACCCTTCAATAAAAAATAATTATCTACAAAAAAAAAAAATTAACCATGGACTTTGAGGTATCATGATGTGTAAATGTAAGTTCATCAATTGTATGAAATTTACCATTCTTAGCATAGATGCTGATAATGGGTATGTGGTGACAGGAAGTATGGGAAATTTCTATACCTTTCACTCATTATTGCTGTAACCCTAAAACTGCTCTAAAAGGATAAAGTCTAATAAAAAAAGAAAAGAATAAGTAAATTTGTTGGGGGAAGAATTAGAACAAAATAAAACAAAATGAAAAAACCTTGGACACTGAATCTCTAATGACTTTTCCTGGTAGTCAATAATACCTTAAACATTTCATAATTTGATGCTGGAGGAATTAAGCACCTCCTGTTTACACCAGTGGGAGAGAATTCATGAAAATTTGAGGGTAGTTTCATGCAGACTTTGTTCCTGTGCCTTTTCCTTTTGCTGATTTTGTTGTAATAAATCTGAGCTGTTATATGCATATTTGTTGACCTGTGATGTCTGCTAGAGAATTACTGAACCTGGTTGTTGTGAACTCTGTACAGTAGGCTATCAGAGTTGGCAAAAGGCCCATAATGGTCATAATTGCTATTATTTGGTTATTTTTCAAGTCTGCTAGTGATATATGGTTTTGTGTCACTGTAGATTTTCCTCTCTTGAATCACTGTATTCTCTAATCAATAAGGACATTTCATTTGATAGACTATGAAATAAACAATTAATAATTAGTACAATTTATAAACTTTGTGCCTATAATCCCTAAATTGGGAATAATATGATTTTGCTCCAATTATGATTGAAAGAATGCAAAGCACTGATGCTATCAAAAGTTATAAATTCAGACAACTATCAGTATTCATCTGCTATTTTTGTTGGGTATTTAGTAACAATGGCCAGTGAAACTATGTTTGCAGAAAATGTGCCCTGATCATATTCTGTTTAAGACTGAGCTTCCAGAAATGTCAGTTGCTGAAAGGTCTCAGGTGAGTCCCTTCCTAGGAACTACCCCAGCCAAAGGTGACACTCCCTCACCACATATGGTGGCTCAACTTCTTGCTCAGCCCAATCCTGCTGCCCTCACTTCCCTGTGGGTTTTATTCTCAGTTCAAATCATCAATAACTTCCTGCAAACAAATCTCTACCTCAGATTCTTTTTCAGGAAACCCAACCTAAGGAAAAGCCAAAGTATATATAAAGTCTCTGTTAAATTTCTAAAGGAAACAGTTTACCTAGGTCTTCAAGATGTCTTTCAAATTACAAAACAAATTCTAATTCAAGAATTGGTAAGCTAGAACTTGATCTTCTGTCCCACACTTTCAAAAATTTCACTGTAATGAGTGGACATTATGCTACATTCTAATAGCATATCACAGGTAGACTTTTCAATCTCAAGCAATTATGCAAAAGAAATAGCAAAATTACTTTTTATATTTTAGCACAAATAATGTAACATGGTACATAAATACACTATGATTTTTTTAAATGTGACAAATGTGGTTCAGAAAATTTCTGTCAAATAGTAATTTGAATTTCTAATTTGCAAATTATGAGACTCTCATATGAGTCTCCTCTTCTCAGGGCTATTTAATCAACAAGTATTTTTTGAGTGCTTTCCATATGCCCATCACTGCATGCTCTGAGGACATGTGAGAAACATTAAATACAGGATCTCTTCATAAAGAGCTTAAAATCAGGACGGTTTTCAGAGGTACAGTTATCACTAAATACTAAAAAAAAATAGAACTGTATTCGACAGTGTGGTTTATTAACTGCCAAATATTAATGGTTGCTTGGATTTTCCTTTTCTTGCCTACAGAATGCCCATTTTGCTTACAACATGAATGAAGCATTAGTCCCAGCCAGTGATAGCAATCCTATTCCTCTTATTTTTATGGTTGATTTTCCAGGCTCTTTTCTAATTAGTGATGGTCATGTAAACTATCTGTCTATTTGTGGCCAATAAGATGTAAGAGGATATCAGCAGGAGGTTTAACACTGCTACCTCTTTGTCTTCCTTTCCTGGGTGCAGATATGATACATGCAATGTGTGTGTGTATACCTATGTCTATATACATGTATGTGTATATACATACATATATGTGTATGTATAAAAGTATGTTTCTTTAAATTTACATGTTACATCATATCCCATGTAAAATATATTTCATTTTTCATTCAACAAGAATGTTTTGTGATCTCTCAATTTTTATATAGATATATTTCAACTAAGAAACATACCATCAGATGAAATTGTAGTAATATAAACGTAAACATGTCTTAGTCATTTTACTGTTACAAACACACAATAATTACCTAACACCAAGTCTTGTTCTCAAAGCAAGTTTTCTAGTGTAGTATATCTGGGACACAATCTACATACATGTCCATTTTTTCCTGGATACTGACAATTGGCTCTACAGAGTTGTGCTAAAATACACTCCCTCCAAGCATATATGAAGGTACTCATTTCCCCACACCCTTTCCTAAATGACACTCAGAATTTATTTCAGTAGGGATAGTGAAGATGGTATTTCATTGTCACTTTAATATATTCCCCAATAACTAGCAACTGAGAATGTTCTTGTTTCTTTTAAATTTTCTTTTAGTTTATTTTTACACTTCAGATGCATCAGGTATTTTTGCATGAGAGCCTTTCAATTAAAATATATGAAAATGATTTAGAGGTAAGGTATAAGATATGGAAATATCCTCATGCTAGAACATGGATCAAGAAATAAGTCTGTTAGTTGATATCAAGAATAATTAAATTTCCATTCTAGAAAATTTCCAAGCATTTGAGGAATGACATCATTAATCAAGGTTACTGGCTTTAAAGGCACAGCTCCTAATATTTTAGTATTTTATTCTTTGCTCTCACATAAGAACCATGCTTTTTAGTGTATAAAACTTTTCAGCTACTGGATTTAGCAGTCATAGTCCCTCACTGGGTATGTTTAATCACTTTCCAAATGCCCATTAGGAAGAGCTTTCCTTCCCAAATTCAATTCAGTCCTAAATACAAAGTTATAAATGTGAAAGCACCCATGTGTATTCTAAAGCACTATACAACTGTAAGGCACTGTCTTCATTACCTAGTGTTACTGGAGTTAAAGCCTAGAAAATTGAGTAGTGTGCTTCAGTGGCCTCCAATCACAAAGACACATCTGAATATGAGAAGAATATGAATACTGAAGCAAAATCCATCTTACAATTACCCTATATAAACTGAAAGTTTAATTTCCTTAAAGTGTATACCATCTCATACCTTAGTGTGTAGAAGCAAATTGTTTGCTTTTTACGTTAGTGCTATAAATGCCAGAAAATATTCTTTATATCCTTTGAACAGAGGCTTTGGTCCTCAGTAGATGGAAATGTGAACTATATTATCCTTGCCAAAGTCACAGAAAATACAACTATGTAAATCACAATTTCAAGTTGCAAAGAGAAAAACGTCCCCAGAACTTGACAGGTATTTTTTGTTTGTTTGAAATACAAATCTTTCATTTTCTTCTGTTCTGTGTTTTCATTGAGTATAACCTCAAAGCAATAAATTTGTTGGTATTTTTTAATTCCCTGAAGTCCAGAAGACTAGTAGCTTACAAACAATGATAATTCACAGGTTACTGCTAATACATGCAAATTTTTGGATCACAACTGCAATTACCACTTCTCATTTTATGTGAAGAAGATCACGTAAATGATTTCTAAGGAGTGACATACATTTACATTTAAAGAATTGAATGCGTATTTTTAAATTCTATTTGTTTAAAATAAATTCACAATGCAATAGTGACTATTAAATGAAGCAGTAGTTTATAACTTGACTAAATGTCAGTGGGTAAAGAAGTTTTGGTTGGAATCACCCATCCAAAATGGGATGTAAATTTCCAATATGAGTAAAATTCATTTCCAGGGAATCCACAAAAATACAAACATATTCACACACACACACCACTCGCATATCCTTCTGGATAACTTTTCCTAAAGGGAAAGAATGGGTCTGTAAGTCAATTTTCAGACACAAAGGCTAGTTAATCTCATTTTTTAGCTAGGTGAGATAATTTCCTAAATGGTTTCTCAAAAAGAGACTTTGAATTGGAAAATAGTTATTGTAAATTAATATGATGTCACTGGTCTGAGGGGAAAGATTTATGTGCTCTTCCTCTGAAGGCTACAAACTGAGCAGTCCTTTGTTTAATATCATCTACTTCATATCTCCTTTTCTTCCTGTTGAAACCCGAAGAGCTCTTTGCTATGAAGGCCACATTTTTCTATTAAGCATAACTAATCAAATACATGTATATAACTGTATAAATGGCACTCATTTCAGTGTTGCTACTTTTACTCTAGTAAAAAATGCTTCAAGGACAAACAGTTCATTAAAATCATCATTTTACTCTCTATGCTTTTGAAACTATCCAGGCTTTTTGTTTCAGGGAAGTTTGTAAAAAAGATTTTCTATTTACATAACATGGCAATTTACATTATAATCTATAAAATGAACTCACAATCCTAAAAACTGTGTAGAACTCACTCTTTGGTAAAGGACTGCATTCACTGATTGATTTTTTTCTGTTTATTTCAATTTACTGTCTTAGCAATATATTTTTTGTGAGTTTTGCTTGCTTGTTTGTTTTTACCTTAAATCATATCTAAGCCAGCCTATAGCTATTTGGTTGTAGAATAAGAAATACTCATTTGTTCTCCATATGAACTACTTGTCCAACTGTATCATAGTACACCAACTGTCCAATTATTTATTTTATAAAACTATATGTTAGATAATATTTTTGTCCTACTTCATAATCTATTTGTTTGAAATAATATAATTTGGGGACATTTTACCTGAGTCCTTTCATTGTATTAATAAGCTGTTAAATTTTTTTAAAATCTTAACATATCTCAAGAAATGGTTCTTCTACAAAACAAGCTATGATTATTAATTTAATGGCTCTCAATGAATAAAATGCGACATAGTTTTGTGAAAAGGTCAGCAGGCAGATTTTCCAGTTTCCAGAAGTGGCCTCTGAAGTCACTGCTGGAAAGTTGTATCTGGTTGATATAAGTGGATAAATCCAAAATTCTTCATAGTTCTGTGACCCCTTCCACAAGTAAATATGAAATCATAGTGGTGGATTATCTTTTAAAAATAGGAAGACCGATTATAATGTCCTTCATTATGACTAAGAATCTTTGATTATAGAACTCGACCACAACGGAGTCCCTCCTCTATTCACCGTGAATCATATGTCAACCGTTATCTGGGCGTACATATGAAAAGAGCATGTGGTTGGCCATCTCACAACAATATGTTAAAGAGGATTCTCCATCGCCAGACAAATCTTTAGTTTTCTCAAATTTATTAAATAAAGTAGATAGAGATTAATATGCATCAACCATTCCAGCTGCTTAACCTGAATACCTTTTATTTTTTATCTATAAATAGAAGGCAACTAATAATGCTTAATGATAATGAATATCCAATAGTAGATCTAAATTTTAGGGGTAATTTGCTTGTGATGCTATGTACCCTCAAAAGTCAGGAGATTGTGATTCATAAACCCACTGAGCATAGGAATTATATTTCTATTTCTATATTCCTCAATTAAACTTGGTTCAACAGGAGCCACAAAGGCTCTGACTTTTCAATAAATATGCTAATGATAAATTTTAAATATTTTCCTCCTTTGAAGCCAAACTTTAGCAACAATTACAAATTAGCAGACTAGTCTATTTTGATACTCCTTTCAAATTAATGTTTCTTTGACAGATAATTGCATTATTTAAGCTTAAAAACAAAGAATTTGGCCTGTTTTACTTCTTTTCTCCTTGGTACTAAATGCTGACAATACTATTTTATCCTTTAAAATTATTTTGATGGTATAAGACAATGTACTTGGCAATAAAAAGACAACTTAGTTTAACTGAATACCTAAACTTATGTGGGAAAAAATGGTAAAATTGGTGATGGAACAGATTGTAAGGTCCAGTCAGAAATAACAATCCTAATTTTAAAATGTTTTCTGTGTTTATATTGGTAGATTTTATTATGAATGCTTACATTACAGATTCTTTTCAGATCAGAAAGAAGTATGTAATTTTAGACACTTGGTTTTAATTGTGAAATATTTTTCTAGACTCATTTGAGAAAAGACTTCACTCTGACTCCACTTTACTGAGCTTATACATCTTATTACAATCTCATTGCATAGATGTTTGACACTCGTGAACATTAACACCACTCATCAAAGGACTTGTATGAGCTGATAAAACAATAAATAAATAAAAATTTTTCATTGACTCTGGTGCCCCCTGAATGTTATGTCAACTAGTGAGTGTGAGAATTTATGGTAAGTGTGGTTCTGTTCCTTAATTTAATGTGTAGACCAGGCTGTAAATTTGCCATGTTTTTATGCCAAGCAACCTAAGCACAGAAATACTTCCTAAAAGCCAATCTTCAGATACAGTAGGAATACAGAGTACTAGATGAACTTATTATGAGATAAGTAGTAAGAGTTACCATGAGATAAGTAATCTCAGTGGACATCAGTAATCAATTTTAAATGCTACTCAAGCTAACAATATTTCCTTGAAATAGGAACAAATAGCAGAAACACTAATTGGATACAGAGAAGCACTTCAAAATCTGAACAATGTTTACTTGGCTTGCCTGGATAGTTTCCATGTTTTTGAATTAGATATTCTCTTTTGTTTATTCAAGAAAAATAACTTTCAACTTTAAACATACTGATTTTCTTGTGTATCATTCTTGACATTTTATTTTTAAATAAGGAAAAAATACCTCATTATTTTAAGACAAATCTCACTCAATAACTCAAAGTGATTCGTTTTCTTCATTAAACAGATTTTTTGCTAATAGGTACAACAATCAATGTAGGTTTAGACATTCAGCATAAAATAAGAATTTCTAAGAAGTCATCCAAAAATCAGCATGCAACAACAACAAAAATACCCAGTAAAGGTCATTTCATATTTTGGAAAAACTGGGAAACTTAATAAACCAACTCCCTCACCCCAGTAGATAGATATGTGGCCAAAAGCTACAGGAATACAGTAGGAAAAGGTGTAGGAAAAAGCTAACATATTAGGGAGTATGAGCTAAAGCACACAGAACCTCAGCAAGAGGAAGAGAAAATGAACTTTTTCAAGATGAGGGCCGCTCCTGGAGATATAGACACAGAATTCTCTTTTTAACAGTGGGAAGAGGACTGTACTACCTGGTAGTAGGATAGTACTGAATTTAGTGTAAGTCTGAGAAACAGAGGAGGTAATGAATTAATAGATAAGCCATCCGTACAAAAACCAATTAACCAGTTTGTCATAGTGACTACAAAAGGGAATCTTGCCATATATAAAATACAAAAGAACAAAAAAATAATAAAACAAATTAAAAAATCAAACAAAATATTCTCATGAGGTTTCCTAACTCACTGATTGGGGAGAAGCAAAGGAAAATTGAACTTAAACAAAAACTCAGTAATGTAAGAAAATTCCAATTAGTCTTGAACCAAGCCTTAACTCCTTACATGAACAATAGTTGATCCACGAAAATCTTTCCTTACCGAAAAAAAAATAAAAATAAAAAAGCCTTGAAAAGATATGTACAAAGATATCTTTTAGAGGAGTAAAAGAATAGGAAAAACAAATACAGAAATGAAAAATTCCCAACAGAAAAAATATTTGCAAGTTGAAGTGACAAAAATGGTGACCATATATATATATATATATATATACATTTTTATTGAGGCATAACAGATATATAATGTTATGAAGGTTTCACATGAGCAACACTGTGGTTACATTTTTCCATATTATCAAGTTCCCATACACACACACCACATTGCAGTCACTGCTCATCAGCATAGTAAGTTGCTATAGGGTCACTACTTGTCTTCTCTGCTGTACTGCCTTCCTATGACCCACCTACATTATGTGTGATAATCATAATATAACCTTCTGTCTCGTTCCCCACCCAGCCTCCACACCCTCTTCTCTTTGGTAGCCGCTAGTACGCTCTTGGAGTCAGTGAGTCTGCTGCTGCTTTGTTCCTTCAGTTTTGCTTGGCTGTTATATGAGTGAAATTATTTCATACTTGTCTTTCTCTGCCTAGCTTATTTCACTGAGCATAATACCCTCTAGCTCTATCCATGTTGTTGCAAATGATAGGATTTGTTTTCTTCTTATGTTTGAATAATATTCCAATGTGTGTAAATACACTTCTACTTTATGGACACTTAGGTTTCTTCCATATCTTGGCAATTGTAAATAGTGCTGCAAAAAACATAGGGGCGCATATGTCTTTTTGAATCAGGAATATACTTTTCTTCGAGAATATTCCTAGCAGTGGAATTACTGAGTCAAACAGTATTTCTATTTTTAGTTTTTTGAGGAACCTCCATATTGATTTCCACAATGACTGAACTAATTTATATTCCCACTAACAGCGTAAGAGGGTTTCCCTTTCTCCGCATCTTTGCCAGCATTTGTTGATCCTTGTCTTTTGGATGTAGGACACCCCAAGTGGTGTGAGGTGATATCTCTTTGTGGTTTTAATCTACACTTCCCTGATAATTAGCTACATGGAGCACCTTTTCACTTGCCTATTGACCATCTGAATTTCTTCTTTGGAGAAGTGTCCGTTCAGATTCTCCACCCATTTTTTTAATCAGATTATTTTCTTTTTGGGTGTTGAGGTGTGTGAGCTCTTTATATATTTTAGATGTTAACCCCTTGTTGGATATGTCATTTATGAATATATTCTCCATTACCATAGGATGTCTTTTTGTTCTGCTGATGGTGTCCTTTGCTGTACAGAAGCTTTTTAGTTTGATGTAGTCCCATTTGTTCTATTTTTTTGTTTGTTTCCCTTGCCCGAGGAGATATGTTCAGGAAAAAGTTGCTCATGTTTATATTCAAGACACGTTTGCCTGTTTTCTCCTATGAGTTTTATGGTTTCATGACTTACATTCAGGTCTTTTATCCATTTTGAGTTTACTTTTGTGTATGGAGTTAGACAATAATCCAGCTTCTTTCTCTTGCATGTAGTTGTCCAGATTTGCTAACACCAGTTGTTGAAGAGGCTGTCATTTCCCACTATATCCATGGCTCCTTTATTGTATATTATAACATATATTAATATATTATCATATATTAAATTTGTGGGTTTATATCTGGCCTCCCAATTCGGTTCCACTGATATATGGGTCTTTTCTTTTGCCACTACCAAATTGTTTTGATTACTGTGCATACTAGAGCTTGAAGTTAGGGAGCATAATCCCACCAGCTTTATTCTTTCTTCTCAGGATTGCTTTGGCTATTTGGGGTCTTTTGTGGTTTCATATGAATTTTAGAACTATTTGTTCTAGTTCATTGGAGAATGCTGCTCATATTTTGATAGGGATTGCATTGAATCTGTAGATTGCTTGATGCAGGATGTCCATTTTGACAATATTAATTCTTCCTATCCTTGAGCACAGGATGAATTTCCATTTATTAGTGTCTTATTTCTCTCATGAGTGTCTTGTGGTTTTTAAGGTATAGGTCTTTCACTTCACTGGTTAGGTTTATTCCTAGGCACTATATTCTTTTTGATGCAATTGTAAATGGAATTGTTTTCCTGACTTCTCCTTCTATTAGTTCATCATTAGTATATGGGAATGCAGCAGATTTCTGTGTATTAATTTTGTATCTTGCAACTTTGCTGAATTCAGTTATTAGTTCTGTTAGTTTTTGGGTGGATACATTAGGGTTTTTTATGTACAATATCATGTCATCTACAAACAGTGACAATTTAACTTCTTCCTTACCAATCTGTATGCCTTTTATGTCTTTGTGTTGTCTGATTGCCATGGCTAGGACCTCCAGCACTATGTTGAATCAAAGTGGAGAGAGTGGGCTTCCTTGATTGTTACTGAAATTAGAGGAAAAGCTTTAAGTTTTTTGCTGTTATGTATGATGTTGGGTATGGGTTTGTCGTATATAGCCTTTTTATCTTGAAGTACATGCCCTCTATATCCATTTTTTTGAGAGTTTTTATCATGAATGGATATTGAATTTTGTTAAAAGATTATTCAGTGTCTTTTGAGATGATTTGTCTCCACATATTGCCTCACCTCTGTTTTTATTTGGTCATTGATCTATTGATTATTTAGGAGCATGTTGTTAAGCCTCCATGTGTTTGGGTTTTTTTTGTTTTCTTTGCATAATTTATTTCTAGTTTCATATCTTTGTGGTCTGAGAAGCTGTTTGGTACAATTTCAATCCTTCTGAATTTACTGAGTCTTTTTTTCTGGCCTAGTATGTGATCAATTCTTGAAAATGTTCCATGTGCACTTGAGAAGAATGTGTATCCTGCTGCTTTTGGGTGGAATGTTCTATAGATGTCTGTTAGGTCCATCTGTTCTAAGTATTGATCAGCACCTCTGTATCCTTACTTATTTTCTATCTGGTTGATCTGTCCTTTGAAGTGAGTGGTGTGTTGAAGTCTTCTAAAATTAGTGTATTGCATTCTATTACTCCCTTTAATTCTGGTAGTATTTGTTTCACATGTTTATGTGTTCCTATGTTGGGTACATAGATATTTATAATGGTTATATCCTTTTGTTGGACTGACACCTTTATCATTATGTAATGTACTTCTTTGTCCTTGTTACTTTCTTTGTTTTGAAATCTATTTTTTCTGATATAAGTACTGAAACTCCTGTTTTTTCCTTCCTATTATTTGCATAAAATCTCTTTTTATACCCCTTCACTTTTAGTCTGTGTATGTTTTTGGCTTTGAAGTAAGTCTCTTGTAGGCAGCACAGAGATGGGTTTTGTTTCTTTATCTATTCTGTAACTCTCTATCTTTTGATTGGAGCATTTGGTCCATTTACAATTAGTGTGATCATCAATAGATATGTAATTACTGCCATTGCAGGCTTTAGATTCGAGGTTACTAAAGGTTCAAGGGCAGCTTCTTTATTATCTAACAGTCTAATTTAACTAGCTTATTATGCTATTTCAAACATAATCTAAAGGTTCTTTTTTTCTCCCTACTTTTTCTTCCTCCTGCACTCTTTATATATTAGGTATTATATTCTGTACTCTTTGTGTATCCATTGACTGACTTTGTGGGTTGTTGATTTAATTTTATATTTACTTAGTAATGAATTGGTCTACTTCCTTTACTGTAGTTTTATTTTCTCTGGTGACAGCTATTTAGCCTTAGGAGCAATTCTATCTAAAGCAATCCCTTGAAAATACACAGTAGAGATGATTTGGGGAGATAAATTTCCTCAAATTTTGCTTATATGGAAATAATTTAATCACTGCTTCAAATTTCAATGATAATCTTCCTGGGTAGAGTATTCGTAGTTGGAGGCACTTCTGTTTTGTTGCATTAAATATATCCTGCCACTCCCTTCAGTCCGTAAGGTTTCTGCTGAGAAATCTTCTGACAGCCTGATGGGCTTTCCCTTCTTTATACATGGTCTTTTTTCTCTTTCTGGCTGCTTTTAATACTCTCTCCTTATCCTTAATCTTTTTAATTATTATATGTCTTGGTGTTGTCTTCTTAGGGTCCCTTTCATGACTACAGAGATCTCTACAGTTGCATGACCTGAGAAATGATTTCCTTCCCCATCTGGGGAAGTTTTCACAATTATTTCCTCTAAGAGACTTTCTACCCCTTTTTCTCTCTTCTCCTTCCTTTTGTACCTCTATAATGTGAATATTGTTCTGTTTGGATTGGTCACACAATTTTCTCATTATTCTTTCAGTCCTAGAGATTATTTTTTCCCTCCATGCCTCAATTTCTTTGTTTACCTGTTCTCTAATTTCTATTTCATTTACCATCTCCTCTACCTCACGTAATCTGCTTTAAATACCTCCACTATATGTTTCATTTCAGATGCTGTATTTTTCAAAGTCTCTATTTCTTTCTTTAACTCCTCCCTGAGATCTTGACTATTTTTCTGTAGCTCCATGAGCATGTTTATGATTTTTATTTTGAAATCTTTATCAAGAGAACTGGTAATTTCAGTTTCACTTAGCCGTCTTTCTGGTGTTTTTTCTTATAATTTTGTTTGGACTAAATTCCTTTGCCCTTTCATATTTCTAATGATTACTATGGAATAATAACTTTGTGTAAGCTGCACCCTCTAGTGTCCAGAAGCTCTACTCTCTGGAGCTGCTCAGCACCTGGAGTGATGGTGGGGTTTGCAGGCACATACCACCAGTGCCTGCTGGGAGGAAACAACACTTTCTTGCTTCCCAGCTACAGTGCCTTTCTCCTCTGCCTATTCCAGTGGGCCAAATACACATGGAGGAGCCTCTTCTTTATGCCGCTGTAGGTGCAATAGTTGGGGCTGCCCTCTGGCTGACCTGGCATGATGGCAGGAGTGCAGGTGCCTGCCAAGAGGAAGGAGTGGCAGGCTTCATATTGCAGTGTGGTGCCTCAGTACTGCATTGCCAGCCAGAGGGATGGAGCATTTGAAGCTCCTGAAAGTTCCCAACCTCCTGGGCTGGGTGTCCTGGGATGATTTTGTCCACCTTCCCTTTCTTCTGAGTGAGCTTTATGTAATCCTTGCCATCTTAGTACCCCTCTCACTGTTGGGAAGTCTTTCAAACTGACCACCTTTCTTTTGTCTCAGAACAGCTGGTGTTGGATACCTGTTCTCCACATGTTGCTGGAATCTCATTCTCTGTGGGTATTCTGCCTGTCTTTGTTTTCCAAACCCTCTAATCTCCAGAGCACCATGTGATGTTGGTTTGTGTTCCCAGAGATCTCCAGGGGTGGGTGTTCAGCAATCTTGGGCTTCTACTCCTCCCTGCTCCATTTCTCTCCCTCCCACCCATGAGCTGGGGTGGGAGGAGGGCTTGGGTCCCACCAGATCTCATATTTGCTTCTTTACCCTTTTCTGTGAAGTCCTATCATTTTCCCAGATGTAGGCAGTCTGATGTAGTCTTCAGGACACTCTTTAAGGATTAGTTGTATTTGCTGTATTTTCATGTTATATGTGGTTTTGGGAGGAGATTTCTGCCTCACTTCTCACACCATCATCTTTTTCTCTACATTGGGTGTTTATCGTGAGTTGAAAAGAGTAACTGCTTCAATGAATCAAGAGCACAAGGCAAAAAGCCAAGAACTCAGGGAATAAATAACAAAACAATTGAGAGAAATTTAAAAATGGGGTAGGGCATGGTTCAGTAAAAAATGAAAGGAAATATAAAAACATGACCAAAATTATGTTAATCTGAAGGAAGAACAGGAAAGAACATATGGCTAAAACAGCATTAAGAAGAAAGAACACTGAAAAAAAATAGGAAAATGGAAATAATTAAAATGAATACAAATTTTTAAAAAGAGAAAAAAATGAAAAACCACAGGTGTAGAAGATAATCAAAGGACATTTGTTATAAACTTGATCTCTGTAAAGAAATAAATCAAAATAATAGGACAGAAGGAAAATGAAAAAAATTTGAGCAACAAAAAGAAATTTTCCTTTGTTCAGAAATAAAAGAAGACATGCTATCTAAAATCAAAAGAGGACATTTTATTATAGATACAATTAATTCAGAATGGCTAATGAGACAAATTCTAGCAAAGGTGTATAAATTCAAATGAAAGATGCTTCATGTAGAAAGGCAAAATTATTTTCTCATCTAAGAAGGAAAAATCTGATTGGTCTCAGGTTATTCAGCACATCCAGATGTTAGAAGACAATGAGACAACACCTACAAAATACAAACACTATAAACTAAAATAATGTGCTGGAACTAATATCAAATGTAATATCACACAATAAATAGAAGACTTCCATATTTGTCTATAAAACCCAAATATAGACTCTAGAAGAAATGCAATGTATACAATTTAGAAAAGTAAAAGCTAAGATATCAAAGTATAAAAAACACTTACACACATATGCACACCACACACAAAGAAATACAGGATTGAAAACTTATCAGTCCTGCCACAAAATATCAGATGAATTGAAGGATTTTTTTACTGTTATAAGTTGCAGTTCACAGTGAATATCTATGCCTATAATGCTACAGCATGAACAGGTATAAAGCAAACTAGAGAGAGCATGTAGGAAGATAAAGGCAAATACATCAGATTTGTCTTTCCATCCATGGAAATTAAAGGGGCAAACAATGAGTAAGACCTAGCATATCTAAAAAACATAACTAATAACTATTCAATGGTGTATACCAAGCTCTGTATCTTGAAAAACAGAACAGAACATAATGTGCGTTCAATGGCCCATTGATTATTTACAAAAAAACAGCAATATTTTAGGCCACAAAGGAAAATTCAGTAAATTCCAAGAGGTAGGAAAAGACAAGACACATTCTTTTATCAGTCTGTAAGTAATAATAAAAAAATAAAACCATCTGAAAATAAAAAACAGAAATCCCTATTTTGGGATCATAGAAAAAATCACATAGATACAAGACTGAAATATTTCCTGAAAAATTAAAATAAGGACACCCTAAATATCTTCTAAGACACAAAGCATAAATCACCTCCTAAGTATATGGTATTGTTTCAATTATTTTCCATTTGGTAACAATTGAGGAACAAAAGCCACATAACTGGGGCAGAGCCAAGATGGTGGCGTGAGTAGAGCAGCGGAAATCTCCTCCCAAAACCACATATATTTATGAAAATACAACAAAGACAACTCTTCCTAGAATAGAGACCAGATGACACAGGACAATATCCAGACCACATCCACACCAGCGAGAACCCAGCACCTCGGGAAGGGGGTAAGATACAAGTCCTGGCTGGCAGTACCCGAGCACCTCTCCCCTGAGCATGCGGCAGGAGGAGAGGAGTCGGAGTAGGTGGGAGAGGGAGCCCAGGACTGCTGAACACCCAGCCCCAGCCATCCAGACCAGAGCACAGACACAGTGCATGCATGGAGTCCTGGATACTAGGGAAACAGGGCAGCAAGACCGGTGAGCGGGTCCCTGAGGCCGGCGCCTGAAGACAAAGAAAAGTGAGCGGCTTTTTTTTTTTCAATTATTCATTTAATTTTTTTGTTGTTGTTGCTGTTGTTTTGTTTTGGCGAGTGCTTTTTGGAAGTCTTAAAGGAACAGGGCGGGACACTTAGTCCAGAGGCAGGGAATCTGGGGATCAGTGGGCACTCTAATCCCCTGGGTAGCAGGGACCACGGAGGCACCTCACGGAGATAAATAGCCTCTCAGCCGCTCCCCCTCCAACGCAGCTCCACCATTTTGGAGCCGTAGCCTGAGCCAGGCCACGCCCACAACAACAGCGGAGATAAACTCCATAGCAGCTGGGCAGGAAGCAGAAGCCCTATCTGCACACAGCTGCCCAGCACAAGCCACTAGAGGTCGCTGTTATCCCAGGAGAGGAGGGCCAGAAACCAACAAGAAGGGAAGTTCTTCCAGCCATCACTCGTCCCAGTTCAGCAAACTATTCCTATCACCAGGAAAAGGCAAAGCTACAGGCAGACAAAGATCACAGAGACAACAAAAGAGAAGGAGACAGACCTAACTAGTCTTCCTGAAAAAGAATTCAAAATAAAAATCATAAACATGCTGACGGAGATGCAGAGAAAAATGCAAGAGCAATGGGATGAAGTCCAGAGGGAGATCACAGGTGACAGGAAGGAGGTTACAGAAGTGAAACAAACTCTGGAAGGATTTATAAGCAGAATGGATAAGATGCAAGAGGCCACTGATAGAATAGAAACCAGAGAACAGGAACGCATAGAAGCTGACATACAGACAGATAAAAGGATCTCCAGGAATGAAACAATATTAAGAGAACTGTGTGACCAATCCAAAAGGAACAATATCCATATTATAGGGGTACCAGAAGAAGAAGAGAGAGAAAAAGGGATAGAAAGTGTCTTTGAAGAAATAATTGCTGAAAACTTCCCCAAACTGGGGGAGGAAATAATCGAATAGACCATGGAAATACACAGAACTCCCAACAGAAAGGACCAAGGAGGACTACACCTAGACACATAATAATTAAAATGGCAAAGATCAAGGACAAGGAAAGAGTTTTAAAGGCAGCTAGAGAGGAAAAGGTCACCTATAAAGGTAAACCTATCAGGCTATCACCAGACTTCTCAACAGAAACCTTACAGGCCAGAAGAGAATGGCATGATAAACTTAATGCAATGAAACAGAAGGGCCTCGAACCGAGGATACTGTATCCAGCACGATTATCATTTAAATATGATGGAGGGATTAAACAATTCCCAGACAAGCAAAAGCTGAGGGAATTTCCTTCCCACAAACCACCTCTACAGGGCATCTTACAGGGACTGCTCTAGATGGGAGCACTCCTAAAAAGAGCACAGAACAAAACAACCAACATATGAAGAATGGAGGAGGAGGAATAAGAAGGGAGAGAAGAAAAGAATCTCCACACAGTGTATATAACAGCTCAATAAGCGAGCTAAGTTAGGCAGTTAAGATACTAAAGAGGTTAACCTTGAACCTTTGGTAACCACGAATTTAAAGCCTGCAATGGCAATAAGTACATATCTCTCAATAGTCACCCTAAACTTAATGCACCAATCAAAAGACACAGAATAATAGAATGGACAAAAAAGCAAGACCCATCGATATGCTGCTTACAAGAAACTCACCTCAAACCCAAACACATGCACAGACTAAAAGTCAAGGGATGGAAAAACATATTTCAGGCAAACAACAGTGAGAAGAAAGCAGGGGTTGCAGTACTAATATCAGACAAAATAGACTTCAAAACAAAGAAAGTAACAAGAGATAAAGAAGGACACCACATAATGATAAAGGGCTCAGTCCAAAAAGAGGATATAACCATTCTAAATATATATGCACCCAACACAGGAGCACCAGCATATGTGAAACAAATACTAACAGAACTAAAGGGGGAAATAGACTGCAATGCATTCATTCTAGGAGACTTCAACACACCACTCACCCCAAAGGATAGATTCACTGGGCAGAAAATAAGTACAGACACGGAAGCACTGAACAACACAGTAGAGCAGATGGAACTAATAGACATCTATAGAACTCTACTTCCAAAAGCAACAGGATATATATTCTCCTCAAGTGCACATGGAACATTCTCCAGAATAGACCACATACTAGGACACAAAAAGAGCCTCAGTAAATTCCAAAAGATTGAAATCCTACCAATCAACTTTTCAGACCACAAAGGCATAAAACTAGAAATAAACAGTACAAAGAAAGCAAAGAGGCTCACAAACACATGGAGGCTTAACAACACGCTCCTAAATAATCAATGGATCAATGACCAAATCAAAATGGAGATCCAGCAATATATGGAAACAAATGACAACAACAACACTAAGCCCCAACTTCTGTGGGACACAGCAAAAGCAGTCTTAAGGGGAAAGTATATAGCAATCCAAGCATATTTAAAAAAGGAAGAACAACCCCAAATGAATAGTCTTAACATCACAATTATCAAAACTGGAAAAAGAAGAACAAATGAGGCCTAAATTCAGCAGAAGGAGGGACATAATAAAGATCAGAGAAGAAATAAATAAAATTGAGAAGAATAAAACAATAGCAAAAATCAATGAAACCAAGAGCTGGTTCTTCGAGAAAATACACAAAATAGATAAGCCTCTAGCCAAACTTATTAAGGGAAAAAGAGAATCAACACAAGTCAACAGAATCAAAAATGAGAACAGAAAAATCACGACAGACTCCACAGAAATACAAAGAATTATTAAAGACTACTATGAAAACCTATATGGCAACAAGCTAGAAAACCTAGAAGAAATGGACAACTTCCTAGAAAAATACAACCTTCCAAGACTGACCAAGGAAGAAACACAAAAGTTAAACAAACCAATTACAAGCAAAGAAATTGAAACGGTAATCAAAAACTACCCAACAACAAAACCTGCGGGCCGGACGGATTTACCTCGGAATTTTATCAGACACACAGAGAAGACATAGTACCCATTCTCCTTAAAGTTTTCCAAAAAATAGAAGATGGGGGAATACTCCCAAACTCATTCTTTGAAGCCAACATCACCCTAATACCAAAACCAGGCAAAGACCCCAGCAAAAAAGAAAACTACAGACCAATATCCCTGATGGATGTAGATGCAAAAATACTCAATAAAATATTAGCAAACCGAATTCAAAAATACACCAAAAGGATCGTACACCATGACCAAGCAGGATTCATCCCAGGGATGCAAGGATGGTACAACATTCGAAAATCCATCAACATCATCCACCACATCAACAAAAAGAAAGACAAAAACCACATGATCATTGCCATAGATGCTGAAAAAGCATTTGACAAAATTCAACATCCATTCATGACAAAAACTCTCAACAAAATGGGTATAGAGGGCAAGTACCTCAACATAATAAAGGCCATATATGATAAACCCACAGCCAACATTGTACTGAACAGCAAGAAGCTGAAAGCTTTTCCTCTGAGATCGGGAACAAGACAGGGATGCCCACTCTTCCCACTGTTATTTAACAGACTACTGGAGGTCCCAGCAATGGCAATCAGAAAAAACAAAGAAATACAAGGAATGCAGATTGGTAAAGAAGAAGTTAAACTGTCACTATTTGCAGATTACATGATATTGTACATAAAAAACCCTAAAGACTCCACTCCAAAACTACTAAAACTGATATAGGAATACAGCAAAGTTACAGGATACAAAATTAATACACAGAAATCTGTTGCATTCCTATACACTAACGATGAACTAGCAGAAAGAGAAATCAGGAAAACAATTTCATTCACATTTGCATCAAAAAGAATAAAATACCTAGGAATAAACCTAACCAAAGAAGTGAAACAACTATACCCTGAAAACTACAAGTCACTCTTAAGAGAAATTAAAGGGGACACTAACAAATGGAAACTCATCCCATGCACATGGCTAGGAAGAATTAATATCGTCAAAATGGCCATCCTGCCCAAAGCAATATACAGATTCGATGCAATCCCTACCAAATTACCAACAGCATTCTTCAATGAACTGGAACAAATAGTTCAAAAATTCATATGGAACTGTCAAAGACCCCAAATAGCCAAAGCAATCCTGAGAAGGAAGAATAAAGTGGGGGAATCTCGCTCCCCAACTTCAAGCTCTACTACAAAGCCACAGTAATCAAGACAATTTGGTACTGGCACAAGAACAGAGCCACAGACCAGTGGAACAGAATAGAGACTCCAGACATTAACCCAAACATATCTGGCCAATTAATATATGCTAAAGGAGCCATGGACATACAATGGGGAAATGACAGTCTCTTCAACAGATGGTGCTGGCAAAACTGGACAGCTATATGTAGGAGAATGAAACTGGACCATTGTCTAACCCCGTACACAAAAGTAAATTCAAAATGGATCAAAGACCTGAATGTAAGTCATGAAACCATAAAACTCTTAGAAAAAAACATAGGCAAAAACCTCTTAGACATAAACATGAGTGACCTCTTCTTGAACATATCTCCCCGGGCAAGGAAAACAACAGCAAATATGAACAAGTGGGACTATATTAAGCTGAAAAGCTTCTGTACAGCAAAAGACACCATCAATAGAACAAAAACATACCCTACAGTATGGGAGAATATATTTGTAAATGACAGATCCGATAAAGGCTTGACGTCCAAAATATATAAAGACCTCACACACCTCAACAAACAAAAAATAAATAACCCAATTAAAAAATGGGCAGAGGAACTGAACAGTTATCCAAAAAATAAATACAGATGGCCAACCGACACATGAAAAGATGCTCCACATTGCTAATTATCAGTGAAATGCAAATTAAAACCACAATGAGGTATCACCTCACACCAGTAAGGTTGGCTGCCATCCAAAAGACAAACAACAACAAATGTTGGCAAGGTTGTGGAGAAAGGGGAACCCTCCTACACTGCTGGTGGGAATGTAAATTAGTTCAACCATTGTGGAAAGCAGTATGGAGGTTCCTCAAAATGCTCAAAATAGACTTACTATTTGACCCAGGAATACCACTCCTAGGAATTTACCATAAGAACACAGCACTCAAATTTGAAAAAGACAGATGCACCCCTATGTTTATCACAGCACTATTTACAATAGCCAAGAATTGGAAGCAACCAAAGTGTCCATCAGTAGATGAATGGATAAAGAAGATGTGGTACATATACACAATGGAATATTACTTAGCCATAAGAAGAAAACAAATCCTACCATTTGCAACAACATGGATGGAGCTAGAGGGTATTATGCTCAGTGAAATAAGCGAGGCAGAGATAGACAATTACCAAATCATTTCACTCATATGTGAAGCATAAGAACAAAGAAAAAACTGAAGGAACAAAACAGCAGCAGACTCACAGAACCCAAGAATGGACTAACAGGTACTAAAGGGAAAGGGACTGGGGAGGATGGGTGGGTAGGGAGGGATAAGGGGGGGGAAGAAGAAAGGGGGTATTATGATCAACATGCATAATGGGGGGTGTGGGAGAAAGGGGATGGCTGTACAACACAGAGAAGACAAGTAGTGATTCTACAACATTTTGCTATGCTGATGGACAGTGACTGTAAAGGGGTTTGTGGGGGGAGGGACCTGGTATAGGGGAGAGCCTAGTAAACATAATATTCTTCATGTAATTGTAGATTAATGAAAAAAAAAAAGGAAAGAAAAGGGGGATTACTCCTGATAGGATAAAACTAACTGTAAATCAACGATTAAAGCATGCTTTAAATATCCTTAATTTTGATCATTTAAAGGGTGTCAGATGATCAGCTATGGAAGTACATCATTTTTCTGATAATATTCCTTTCTCTTAAAAAAAAGCAGTTCCTGTGTGGCGATCTCCAATAAGTTCTTCACACTGATATAAAGGGCATATCAAAGTGTTGGCAAAGGGTTTGTTTGTGTTTATACAGAGGAACGAAGCCTAATTTGGCTACCCAGAAAATTAAGATACAATATGAAGAAGAACTTCCAACATCAACATTCTCTGGAAGAGTCATTCCAGAAGATGAACATCAAAAAACTTCAACAAAGATCCTGGTGCTGTTGCAGTTGTAGCTGCATTCATCCCACTGGTTCCTGGACTTGCCATAGGAATGAAGAAGGAAATATCTAAGCTGGCCTGTGCATACAGTAAAACAACAAATTTGACTGTATCTAAACTGTCGGAACTCAACCAAGAATTAGGAGAAGTGCAAGTTGCAGCGCTCCAAAATCTTGCGACTACAGACTATCTACTGTTAAAAGAACATATGGGATGTGAACATTTCCCAGGAATGTGTTGTTTTAATTTTTCTGATTTTTCTCAAACTATTCAAATTCAGTTAGACAATATCCATCATATAGATAAATTTTCACAAATGCTTACGGTGCCTAACTGGTTTTCTTGGTTTCACTGGAGATGGCTGGTAATTGTAGGTCTGCTTTTGTTATGTAGCTGTATTCCTATTATGTTAATGAGTGTACGCAATTTAATTAGTAGTTTAAAACCTATACATGCTTATGTTACTCTACAAGAAAATATGTCAAAGAAATAATCAATCTTCCCATGTTTTCTTCCATCTGCTACTTCTATAACTTCTCCTCTCCCTTCATAATTACAACCCCTAAGTAGAAGTTGTGCCTCATATTGAAATTACCGAGTATCATAATTCTTCCAAGTGGTAAAGATACCTCAAGACAAATGCTGGGCATAGAAGCCACAGGGCATAAATCTGCAAAGAAGTAAAAAGCTAACCTTTTCAAACAATATTGCTTCTCTCTCACTTACCAACTTTACATTTCCCTGTATGGCCCCGGAAGATGACTGGTTAGCCAGAGACGGGTAAGATTCCTCAAGGGAGGAACAACCTAAGACAGGCACAGTTGCAGGGGGGCCATCAGGTGAGAAATTGGGGATCAACAGAGGTGAGGCTTAGAACCTCACCCCCCCTGTTCTGAGAGAAATCTTCTGCATCCGTGGATGTTTTGTTGCCCTTGTCTAGCTTGGATTAATGCTTAGTCTATAGGCACACACCTGATCATCTACATTTGCCCTCTTCCAGCAGTAAACTATGTTTTCTACCTTTATCTTGCATCTACCTACCACTTCAGCATTTTATTAAAAAATAAGAAGAAGAAGAAGAAGAAGGGAGAAATGTGGGATTCACATATAAATCAAGTATAAAAATCAAACGAATATTCATATTTGACCTGATTTTTTTTAGTTCATAATGCGTGATCAAAACCGAAAGTTTCTGTGATGACTGCCCTTGCACTGTTCACCATGTAAGAACTTATTCACTATGTAAGAATTTGTTCACCATGTAAGAACTGGTTCGTTATGCTTCAGAAGATTGGAGACTGTTGAGAACTAGGCTTGGGGTTGATTAATGATTGTGCATTGAGTCCCCTATACAGAATTCTATTGTTGTTAACAACAATTTGATCAATAAATATGAGAGATGCCCTCTCAAAAAAAAAAAAGCCACATAGCCACACAGCTAATAAGGATAGGAGCTGAGTTTAAACTCAGTTGACTGACTTCAAATTCATTCTTTTTACCTTAGTTATCAATGCGTTTCAAAAAAGCATCAGAGCCATTTTTCTTTTATCTTTGAAATGAGGGAGTTGAATTAGAAAACAATAGCTAGTTTTTCTGTATTGCTTACAATAGAGCATTCAGTGTTACAGGTTTTTTCCATGCATTAATGTTTAATCCTCATATCAGTTTTATGAGGTAAATATCACTATTATGCCTAATTTAAAGAAAATTGGGCTCTGAAAGTTGAGTAACTTTGCCAACTTACATAGCTACTAAGTTGCCAAACCAGAATCAGAACCCAGAGAGTCTGGTTGGCTATAGACAGCAACATTTTAGAGACAGTGTGCTTCAAACTTACCTTCTAATTCTAAAATTCTGTAAGACACTTTCCTTAGTATTCAAGTTATGAATATTTTAAATAATTTGTGATGGGACATTATACAGCTCTCAGTGAATTACACATGGATAACAAGGAGAACTATTCAGATGAGTTTTTTTCCCAGGGTAAATGAAAAGTAAAATGCCAGGGTCCAATCACATAGCGCAACATCCCCAATTGTTAGTGAAACAAAAGAATTGTTTCAGTACCATAAAACAGCACATGTCCCAAATAAGCTTTTTTAACCAACACAGATGGTGTAGGTTTGATCCAGAGCTGTTATATAAACATGTTAGTTTATAAATGAAATTGTCCAACTTCAATGACAAATAGCCATACATCTGCTTAATAATCCTTCCTGTACCATTTTTAGAACAGAGTAATGTAATTATTTTCCCTGATTATAAAGAATTTGGAAGTGAATCACACAGATGCTTTGCTATTTACAGTTAAACAATTATTTTCCTCCTCCTTCCTTCCTTATTATCCAATAATATTTCTTTAGCATGTTGAACTTAAAACCTGAACAAGGAAAGGTAAATGTAAGTCTATATATTAAAGACAGTAATCATCTGAATTTCTACTACTGGGAAAATAATATATGGTGCTATAGGGAACAATAAATAAGACATAGAACAAGAGTTAAGTGTTTACATTGCAGGTAAATATTGCTCTGGTTTGGATGGGGAATAAGAAAAACAGGAGGGGACGGAGTGTACACCTGCAGAAGGAAGTTTTGCACAATAGCTTAGGAGAAGAATTATACGAGTTTCTCAGAGGGTCAAAGAACAAGAAACTTTGGGAGATGATAAAGCAGGTATAATTTGTCAGCTTACAAGTTTATAAAGAAAGTTTCCTTTATAACAAACATGTGGTTAAGTCCTTAGGGTAAAGTTGTCCCTGCCATGTTAGAATCATAGATAGTAAAGAGACATTGAACTATCAGTTAAACTACATACTTCAAAATGAGAATGAACAAGTATGTAAAAGTCTTATATAAACGTAACATTAAAACTCATATAAAAATACCTATAAAGATTATAGAATTATATTTATGAAGTTAACAGTAGTGTGTTTAGTATCAGGAGGAGATTATATAGCAGAATAAAGCAGACTATGGAATTCTACAAACATAAGCTTGATTCCTATCCTGCCACTCAAATATCTGACAAAGAAGCACTAGTGATGAGACCTGACAGTGATAAACATTAGCAATAAAGGAAAAAAAGGAAGGAGGAAAAAAAAGGTGAGACACACATGGTCTTTAAAATCCCCCTCTGTTCTAAGATTCTGACTGATGATATCTACTCAGATCTCTTAGAGAGCACACTGGTGTAAAATAAAGTTGTCTCCTATTTTGAATGTCTTTTTTTTCTTCATGATAATATGGCATTTTGCAAATGCTTGTTAGAACATTAAACTAAACTAGCCTATGAATTCTTATGAATGATCTTAACTCAATGATATATGAAAGCTTCTACTTGGTCTCTCTATATACATTAATTAACCTGTAATTCTGAAAAGATTATCTTAATTTTTAGTAATTTGGATGAGTTGGTGAAAAAGATTTAGAAGTATTTGTAATCTTATTAGCATTCTGGCCATAAAGATCCAGAAACTTTTATTAAGTGAGGTACAGTGAAAAATTATGAAAATTATTCACAGTGCAAAATGTTTTATCTATTGTTTCTGTTTGAATTGAAAAGTGAACAAGCCACTCTAATAGTGTAATATCTAGTTCATTTGACCCATTGAAAATTGATTTGACACATGAACCAACAGTGAATTCATTTATTACTTTAGAGCAGCAATGTTATAACTGTTACTTATTCACAAATAAAAAGAGTCTTCCTATTTTATTTAAGCAATTTAACACAATTCATTTTGTTCAGCTGTACATGGTTAGAAACAATTTATATACACTATTTTTTCTCTCTCTAGCCACAACATCCCCATATTGCATTTATTTCCCAAGAGCAGGTGCTTTAAAAAAGCATCTGAAGGAAATTCTCCTTCATTTTCCCTATAGAAAAATGATTTTCCATGCAAAAATTTTGCTAACATAAAGAGTTTTTAGCCCTATATTTTGAAAGAACAAAGAAACCTGGCATTCTCTAAATGCACAGAAACTGGCACAAATTTTTGAGTTAAATGAAGTTCACTTTTGGTAATGCTGCTGTTAGTGTTAGTAGTACTCAAAGTAGTAATGATCATATAACAGTATTTTTTTTACATCTCTTTAAATATATCATAAATTCTTCCTAAGAATAGAAAAGAGCTACATATTTCAGAAACTCATATAGTTTTATGTGGGAAGAGTTATGAGGAACAAAAACTTCCTAGAGATAAATAAATGAAATGTTTCCTTCTTTGCTACAATTTTACCATGTATCACATAACTGTGTCAGTGTGATTCAGTAAGGAGAGAGGTTCTATCACAATCTATGTTTTCAAATTCTACCATGCTTCCTCATCTCAAAATCTTTGAATGTAAAGAGACTGAGAATATCATTTCCATCAAATTTTAGTCTCTCTCTCTCAGTTGAGGAAACATATATGATCTTTCCATATTAAATATCTGAAGGGGCTCTTTCAAGCAACAGAATTCTCCCTCCATACTAACAAACAAACCAAGATTTTGATACACATTTTCCCAAAGCCCCAAATCTAGTATAACGTTGTAGTGAGTCTTTGCCATAATTTACATAGGGGTGCATGACAGATTAACAGGTGGGAACCATTGTAACGAATACCTGATAAAGTGTATGGAGGATTCTCCAAGCAGCATTCCATTTTATCTACAAGTGAAGACTGGCTCTGTCTCTCACCCACCCTGCATAGTCAGTAGATGTAAAGGATAACGCCATCCATGTTTCTCTTTATTTTTATGTAAATCAGAAATTTAACTCTTTCTTGATGCCCTTCTTCTAGGTGTCAGGGAAAGTTTCCATGGCTACAGAGACTGTCACTTCTATTTTTTTAGAATGAAATTTATTTATCAAATATATTTAGGAAATTCATAAAATGTTAATCAGTTTTCATTTAAAATTTCTCTTTGACATCTGTCTCCCCCACTAGAATGTAAGCTTCAGAGAGCAGGGAACATAGAATTTGCTTACTATTGATTCGCAAAACCTACAAGATCTATACTTGTTAAATGATGACTGTTATGAAAGCAGTAAAACAGGGAAACAAAATACCTTAATCACAGAACTCAAAATTTTTCATATTACTGAAACAAAGTGCATGGCTATTAGCCTAATTTACATAAGTACAACGTGTTCATCATTACTGACTGATTTTTCAATAGCACCCATGGAGGTATTCTTTCTGAACTCGGTATCTCATAATTTTCTTCTGGAAACAACAAAGATGAGTAATCTGTAATTACTGTGTCAGTTTCACCCTAGTTAAGTTGAATAGATAGATTTTACATATTGTCAAATGGGTTAAGGTCTTTTAGGCAGTTCCTTCAACTTTATTGTTTGTTAAAATAGCCAAAATAATGCACTAGAAATTTGCATGGCATTATCCTCATGACAGATACAATTATGAATATATAGACACTGTCCAGAATGGCTTTCGCTATACATGAAATGTGCTGTGATATTAGATCTTACTTGTGGAGCTTCTCCATACATTTTAAGAACTCATCTTAGCATCAGACACCGACATATATTTCTACTTCACACAGATATTTTTACAAGTTTGGTTTACAGTCAGTTTTTATTAAACATGCCAAGTAAGTAGGTTCTAAAGCAGGATTTTAAAGTAGTTCATTAGCCCATAATTTTTCATAACAGATTTCTTTCTTTTTGAGTACTGGTATACACCTTCAAGAAGAAATCTACTAGCTTAGATGGTTTCTTAAGGGCAAAACTATAATACAATAGACTCTTTTGCTTTTAAAATTTTCACTAACCTCAAATGTTACTCAAGTCAAAGAAAAAATAAAAGTGTCAACCAAATTAAGGGTGAAAAAAGAGCTGTGCTCCAATGATTTGCAATCACAATATGAATTGTTCATGGGGATGACAGTGCAGCAGAATGTGGTCAGTGATTCTGTAACATCTTTCTACATTGATAAGATACTGGCTGCACTAGAGGGGTAAGGGTTTGATAATGCAGGTAACTGCTGAATCACTTACTATACATTTGAAACTAATATAAGATTTTATATCAATGATACTTCAATAAAAAAAAGTGCTGTGCTCACATGTGTATGTACACACATACACATACACACAAGAAACTTAGTGGAAACTTCTGGCTGGCAACAGTGTGACATCTGCAAAAGTATATTAAAGAGTTCATGGATATTGCACCAATGTCTGTGGTATCAAAGAAATTGAAGGTTAAATCAATGCTAGCATATTATTTATGATTGTTCAAATCTGGTAACACAACAATTAAATCTGGGAAACTGAAAAATTTATAAAATCAGTGATATCCCAAAGCTCCTGCATGGCAAGACTCAGATAAAGTCATGAAAAATAGAATATTCTTAGGAACTGAAAAGATCCAGATTTACCTCCTGGCTCTAACCATCCAAGTCTGCATCAGAACATGTGGACACATCAGGAATAGCTCTGAAGTAGTTTGGAAATATTCAGTGGAATATGTACAAAGGGTATATCAGAGTGACTAGAACAGTTATACAAGTAAACACATTCTCCCTCTCAGACCAAGGATTCTATTAGAGTCCGGAGAGGACCTAGAAGGAAAACTTACTGAGGGTCATACATAACAGCGAACACACAGAGAGCCTGCATGCACATGGCACTCTTCTTCTACACATTTAATACAAAATCTAAACATTTAATCCTAGCAACACTATTCTGCAGCATTATATGAGGGAATACAGGCACAAAGAGGTTAAGTAACTTATCCAAGGTCACCTAATAAGGGCAGAGCAGGTCCAGGATTTGGACAAAAGCTGAAAGCTCTGCAGCCTATGTGATTCTACTTCTCCAAAACTTGGACCTGGTTCTGACACTAGAGGGATTTGAATCCAGATCTTTACCCATCTTTCAGTTACCAACTGAACATCATCTTGATTAGTCACATGACAGCAAAACTCTCCTTGGAGTATCACACTGTGAATGCCCAAGAAATTTGCCTTTAGATACTTTGGTACCAGTGAAAGCACTCACAAATGACCTGGTTCTGACACTAGAGGGATTTGAATCCAGATCTTTACCCATGGCATTTATTTGAGACTCCTCCTATGGTGATGAATATGAAAAATCTGAGGTAACTAAAATGCAAGAAATAAAGAAGGCAGCGCTAGCTTTTGTACTACACAGAGTAGATTTGAATTGTTCTCATCTGCTGTTGTCACACTCACTTTATTCCTTCTGATTAGTGTCTATAATTGTGCAAGTGAAGAGGATTTATTAGAAATAGAAAGGCTGATATGAGGGACTTGGAATAAAACAGACTAACTGCCCCACTAATGGCATTTCTGAAAAAGGAAAAATTCAGACTTACTGCTTTACATACTCCAGCAGTTTATTCAAAGTTAAGGGTTTTTTAAAAATTTTTATCAGTAATCTACAGTTACATGAAGAACATTATGTTTACTAGGTTCCCCCCTTCACCAAGTCCCTCCCATAAGCCCCATTACAGTCACTGTTCATCAGCGTAGTTAGATGTTATAGAATCACTACTTGTCTTCTCTGTGTTGCACAGCCCTCCCCATGTCCCACCCCCACATTGTACGTGCTAATCATAATACCCTCTTTCTTCTTCCCCGCCCTTATCCCTCCCTACCCTCCCATTCTCCCCAGTCCCTTTCAAAGTTGAGGTTTTTAATAAGAATTTTCATTAAAGATTTAGTTCACTGATATTGCAGGGAAATCTTTTCTTTCCAAATAGGATTCTTAAAATTTTTTTGAACTATACATCTACTTTTAAGGACTACAGGCTATCAAAAAATAACATGTTAGCTGTATAGAGATTACCTTAAGTCTTCCAATATTAGTGTTTGTAGAAGCCCATCATTATGCAGCAGACAATTCCAATAACCAGCTATTAATATGATGGCTGTTCGTAATATGGGCAGAGAATGTTCAAATGGGTTAGTGCACACAGGTCATCCAGAAGATTTGCTTATCAGGTCAGGAATAGCAGTTTCCAAAGACATACACTGAGTCTTTGCTGGAGGCATGAAGTATTGGTAGATTCCACAGAAGCATGTATCACATTGAGAAAATAAGTCATTTAAAACCATTTGAATAAAAACTAGGAACTATCATAAGTCATAACTGCATTAAACTGAACGTCATCTTGATTAGTCACATGACAGCAAAACTCTCCTTGGAGTATCACACTATGAATGCCCAAGAAATTTGCCTTTAGATACTTCGGTACCAGTGAAAGCACTCACAAATGATCATGGTACAATTATGAAAAATTGATACTGCAGATGCAATTATTTTTCCAAGATATCACTAATCATCTCCTTTCATTGTTAGCAGCTAAATTATGAACTTTTAGTGTAATAACATGAAAATAAATATGAGCTTTGGAGTACAACTTTTCTTGGTCTTAATTCCAACTTGATCTCTTATTACCATGGTGACCTTGTCTATATCACTTAACCACTTTAACAATCAATGTACTCATCCTTAAAAATAGTAATAATTTCTATCTCAGGAGCTGATATAAGCACATGAAATACTTCATATAATGAATTTAATAAAGATTCAGATTTATTCATAGCAGTTATTAAAGATTAACTGATGTTGATTTGGTTACAATTAAGAATAATATTATTATTAATATTACTATTTAATTGAAAAGTTATAACTAGTGATTACAAAAATGAGACACTAGTTTTCCTTGGATAGAATCTATTCGTTCTGCCAGTAATACCCAAGGTATTAATTTTACAAAAAGCCATCAAACACTTAAAGTTTGGATGTTCATAAAGTAATTGCGCTCCAAGATAATTTTATCAGGATATAAAATTTCTTTAAAATTCACTGTAAATTAGAGCTTTGCCATTTTTTTGAAAGGAGGAAAATTTTAAGCAATTAACCAAATAAAATTTCCTCAGCTCATTATTTAGAGCCTTTCATGTTCAGCCAAAGGATTTGACTTACTGAGTTATGAATAAGAAGATAATAAACTTGCCATTAACAACAAGTTATGGCCCCCAACTTCAAGCTATACTACAAAACTACAGTAATCAAAACAGTATATGGTACTGGTGCAAGAACAGACTCACAGATCAATGGAACATAATAGAGAACCCTGTTATAAATGCACACATATATGGTCAATTAATATATGATAAAGGAGCCATGAATACACAATAGGGAAAACACAGTATCTTCAATAACTGGTGTTGGTAAAACTGGACAGCTATACTCAAGAGAATGAAACAAGGTCACTAATTCCACACACAAAAGTAAACTTGAAATGGATTAGAGACCTAAATGTAAGCCATGAAACCAGAAAAGTCTTAGAAAACATGGGCAAAAATCTCTTGAACATAAGCATGAGCAATTTTTTCCTGGGCACATCTCCTCAGGCAAAGGAAACAAAATAAGAAATGAACAAGTGGGACAACATCAAACTTAAAAGCTTCTGTACAGCAAATGACACCATCAGTGAAATAAAAAGGCAACCTGCAGTATAGGAGAACACATCTATGAATGCTATATCCTGAAAGGGGTTAACATCTGAAATACATAAAAACACACACCTCAATACTAAATAAAACAATACCCCAATTGAAAAATGGGCAGAAGACCTGAACATTTTTTCAAATAAGAATTACAGATAGCCAACAGGGACATGAAAAGGTGCCACATCCCTATTCACTAGGAAAATGAAGATCAAAACCATAATGAAATATCACCTCACACCAATTAGAATGACCGCTATCCAAAAGACAAGAAACAACTGTTGGCAAGGATGTGGAGAAAATAATGTGGGAATATAAATTGGCTCAGACACCATAGAAAGTATTATGGAAGTTCCTCAAAAAGTAAAAATAAAAATACCATTTGGTCCAGTAATTCCACTTCTAGGAATTTATATGAAGAAAACAAAATTCCTGATTCAAAAAGATATATGCATCCCTATGTTTATTATTGCATTGAGCCAAAATACAGAATCAAACAAAGTGCCAATCAATAGAAAAATGGATAAAGAAGATGTGGTACATATATACAATGGTATATTATTCATTCATGAAAGAGAAAGAGATCCTGTTATTTGCAACAACATGGATGGATCTAACGGGTATTATGTTAAGTAAAATGACCCATGAAGTAAAAGACATATACCATATGATTTCACTTATTTGTTGAATATAAAAACAAAACAAAGCAAAATGACCAAAATTGCAGTAGACTCATAAATGCTGAGAAATGAATTGTAGTTCCTATGTGGAGTGGTCGGGGTGGTTAGTTGGGGAGGGGGAGGGGGAAGGTGATAAAAGGGCACAGAAATTTTCAATCATAGAAAAAGGATTAGACAAAATTCAACATCCTGTCAACAAAATGGGTATAGAGGGCAAATACCTTAACATAATAGAGGTCATACATGGCAAACCCACAGCCAACATCATAGTTAACAGCAAGAAGCTAAAGAATTTTCCTTTAAGGTTGGAAAAAAGACAAGGATGCCCACTCTCCCCACTTTTATTCAACATAGTACAGGAGGTCCTAGCCACGGCAATCAGACAACACAAAGAAATAAAAGGTATCCAGGTTGGCAAAGAAGAACTTAAACAGTCTTTGTTTGCAGATGACATGATATTGTACATAAAAAACCCTAATGAATACACTCCAAAACTACTAGATCTAATATCTGAATTCAGTAAAGTTGCAGGATACAAAATTAATACACAGAAATCTGTTGCATTCCTATACACTAATGATGAACTAGCAGAAAGAGAAATCAGGAAAACAATTCCATTCACATTTGCATCAAAAAGAATAAAATACCTAGGAATAAACCTAACCAATGAAGTGAAAGACCTATACTCTGAAAACTACAAGACACTCATGAGAGAAATTAAAGATACCAATAAATGAAAACACATCCTGTGCTCATGGATAGGAAGAATTAATATTGTCAAAATGCCAGCATGCTTAAAGCAATCTACAGATTCAATGCAATTCCCATCAAGATACCAACAGCATTGTTCAACGAACTAGAGCAAATAGTTCTAAAATGCATATGGAACCATAAAAGACCCCAAATAGCCAAAGCAATCCTGAGAAGGAAGAATAAAGCTGGGAGAATTATGCCCCCCAACTTCAAGCTCCACTACAAAGCACAGTAATCAAGACAATTTCATTCTGGCACAAGAACAGACCCATATACCAATGGAAAAGACTAGAGAGCCCAGATATAAACCCAACCAGATATGGTCAATTAATATATAATAAAGGAGCCATGGACATACAATGGGGAAATGACAGCCTCTTCAACAACTGGTGTTGGCAAAACTGAACAGCTACATGCAAGAGAATGAAACTGGATTATTGTTTAACCCCATACACAAAAGTAAACTCAAAATGGATCAAAGACCTGAATGTAAGTCATGAAACCATAAAACTCTTAGAAGACAACATAGGCAAAATCCTCCTGAATATAAGTATAAGTAACTTCTTCCTGAATGCATCTCTTCAAGCAAGGGAAACAAAAGCAAAAATGAATTCATGGGACTACATCAAACTAAAAAGTTTCTATACATTAAAGGACACTATCAACAGAACAAGAAGACATCCTACAGGATGGGAGAATATATTTGTAAATGACATATCCGACAAAGAGTTGACCTCCAAAATATATAAAGAACTCACATGCCTCAACACCCCAAAAGCAAATAACCTGATTAAAAAATGTGCAGAGGATATGAAGAGACAATTCTCCAGAGAAGAAATTCAGATGGCCAACAGACACATGAAAAGATGCTCCACATCACCAATCATCAGAGAAATGCAAATTAAAACCACAATGAGATATCACCTCACACCCGTAAGCATGTCCAGCATCGAAAAGACTAAGAACAACAAATGCTGGCAAGGATCTGGAGAAAGGGGAACCCTCCTACACTGCTGGTGGGAATGTAAGCTAGTTAAACCATTGTGGAAAGCAATATGGATGTTCCTCAAAAAAGTCAAAATAGAAATATCGTTTGACCTGGTAATCCCACTCCTTGGAATCTATCCAAAGAAAACAAGATCACAGATTCAAAAAGACATATTCACCCCTATGTTTATTGCAGCACTATTTACAATAGCCAAAAAATGGAAGCAACCTAAGTGTCCATCAGTAGATGAATGGATAAAGAAGATATGGTACATATATACAATGGAATACTACTTGGCCATAAGAAAGAAACAAATCCTACCATTTGCAACAACATGAATGGAGCTGGAGGGTATTATGCTCAGTGAAATAAGCCAGGCAAAGAAAGACAAGTACCACGATTTCCCTCATTTGTGGAGTATAACAATGAAGCAAAACTGAAGGAACAAAACAGCAGTAGACTCATTAACTCCAAGAAGGGACTAGCTGTTACCAAAGGGGAGGGGTGGGAAAGGGTGGGTAGGGAGGGAAGGAGGAGGGGATTGAGGGGTATTATGATTAGTACACATGGTGGGGGGGAGATCATGGGTAAGACAGTGTAGCACAGAGAAGGCAAACAGTGAATCTGTGGCATGTTACTACACTGATGGACAGTGACTACAGTGGGATATGGGTCAGGACTTGATAATACAGGTGAATGTAGTAACCACATTGTTTTTCATGTGAAACCTTCATAAGAATGTATATCTATGATATCTTAATAAAAAAAATTCTCAATCATAATATAAGTTGGTCATGCAGATGGTAGTAGAGCACTGAGAGTATAGCCAATGATTCTGTAACATCTTCCTGTGTTGACAGATAGTAACTGCACTAGAGTGGGGTGAGGATTTAAAAATATGGGTAACTGTTGAACCACTGTGGCATATCCCTGAAACAAAGGTAAGATTGTGTACCAACAATACTTCAATAAAAAAATAGCAGCAGCACCAAAGAAGCAAGAAAATCAGCAATTTTTGACAATATGTATTAAGAGACTTAAATACTTTTGCATATTCTAGATCTAACAATTAAACATAGACAAATTGACCCAAAGAAAATATCTTTAAAGCCTAAATATGTAGAGGATTATTCTAGAATTTATGAAAAATTCCATGGTAGAGGAATGGTCAAATAAATTATGAAACATTTATTCAATTTATTATAACAAATGAAAAAATAATGAAAATCAAGAAGCAACTTAGAAATTTCAGGATAAAAAACTATTCAGAACTATTATTATAATTAATTTTTTAAAAGATGCCTAGAATTAATGACTATAAGGGAATACAATCAAAACAGTTTCATTAGGATATTGATTCTTTTTTATCCTCTTGTTTATCATCTTATCTATTATTCATTTTTGTAATGTGTTGCTGTTACTTCACAATTAAGGCAAATAATTCATAAACATTTATATCAATCCTTCCCTCTGATTAGACTGGGAATTACAGAGGAAAGTAGAAGACACTGGATGCACATTATTAGTACCTCCTCTACCTACTTCTCCTAAAGAAAGGTCTTCATTATTCAAGTGATGTGTGTGCATGTGTGTGTGCATGAGAGTGAGTGAGAGTGAGAGAGAGATATACAGAGGGAGAGAGAGAGATACATGTACTGAACAGCTTTGAAGTACTGTATCTCGGGTTTGCAAGTAATAGTAATACAGCTTTCTTACTGTATCATGGGGATGAATTCTGGGAATGAGAGTGTGCAGGAGCAGGAGTGATTACATACCTTCCAAGGACTCACCAATAATAAAAACAAAAGCAAGCATTTATTCTTCTCTGGCTACCATAACTGCAGAAGTATCATACTGGTTGAGTATAACAAGAATTTAAAGCAAAAAGTCTTTCTTGGTTAACAAAAATACCAACAAAGATGATCTGCTAAGGAAAAAAGCTTAGTACAAAATTTAGAAACATTAAAAGCCTTTGTGTGACTTGCCTATAACACAATTACTTTTTTCTTTTTTAAACTTTTCTAAGCATATAGTAATGTTAAAAATATGGAAACAACAACCATAAAACTTTTAGAAGAAAACCTAGGCAAAACTCTCTTGAATATAAACATGAACAACTTCATGAACATATCTCCACAGGCAAGGGAAACAAAAGTAAAAATGAACAAGTGGGACTATATCAAACTAAAAAGCTTCTGTACAGCAAAGGACACCATTAGTAGGACAAAAAGGCACCCTACAGTATGGGAGAATATATTCATTAATGACATAACTGATAAGGGGTTGACATCCAAAATATACAAAGAGCTCATGCACCTCAACAAACAAAAAGCAAATAATCCAATTAAAAAATGGGCAGTGGATATGAACAGACAATTCTCCAAAGAATAAATTCAGATGGCCAACAGGCACATGAAAAGATGCTCCACATCACTAATCATTAGGGAAATGCAAATTAAAACCACAATGAGATATCGTCTCACACCAGGTAGGATGGCCACTATCCGAAAGACAAATTTTAACAACAAATGTTGGCAAGGGTGTGGAGAAAGGGGAACCCTCCTACACTGCTAGTGGGTATGTAAATTAGTTCAACCATTGTGCAATGCAGTATGGAGGTTTCTTTAAAAAATAAAACTAAAAATACCATTTGATCCAGGAATCTCACTCCTAGGAATTTACCCAAAGAATGCAGGAGCCCAGCTTCAAAAAGATGTATGTACCCCTATGTTTATCACAGCACTATTTACAATAGCCAAGAAATGGAAGCAACCTAAGTGTCCATCAGTAGATGAATGGATAAAGAAGATGTGGTACATACACACAATGGAATATTATTCAGCCATAAGAAGAAAACAAATCCTACCATTTGCAACAACATGGATGAAGCTAGAGGGCATTATGCTCAGTGAAATAAGCCAGGCAGAGAAAGACAAGTACCAAATGATTTCACTCATATGTGAAGCATAAGAACAAAGAAAAAACTGAAGGAACAAAACAGCAGCAGATTCACAGAACCCAAGAATGGACTAACAGTTACCAAAGGGAAAGGGACTGGTGAGGATGGTGGGGGAGAGAGGAATAAGGGGGAAAATGGGGCATTATGATCAACACACATAATGTAGTGGGGAGCACGGTGAAAGCAGTATAGCACAGAGAAGACAAGTAGTGACTCTGTAGCATCTTACTATGCTGATGGACAGTGACTGTAATGGGGTATGTGGTGGGGACTTGATAATGTGGGGAATCTAGTAACCATAATGTTGCTCATGTAATTGTATATTAATGATATCAAAATAAAAATAGAAATAAAAATAAAAAATTTAATTGACACAAGTAAAAAAAAGAAAAGGTGGAAAAGACAATTATAAACTTCAAATACTCTGTACACTTCTATGACTCAAGCTCTGCATTCTTTATAATTTCCCATTATTTGCCATGATATTGAAGATGAGATAAACATAAGGGCCTATTAAAAGTTTGCTCACACATTTACTGCTAAGTTCTTTCTACAAAAGTTGCCAAGTCCTTTTAATGAAAGTGTCAAAGACCTAAACACAAATGACTGCCTTGAGTGAACTCTGAACATGATCATCTTAACAGATGTTCTTGATTTAATCCTAAATCCTAAATTAAGATTTTTATATAACTTGAACTCAACATTCACCACTATCTTAAAAATAATTTCCAGACTGCTGTTTAAAATTCTGCTTCTTTGGACCTCTGTTAATCTTCATTAAAACCTTTCCCTTATATCCATTTATTAGACATAATGAAGGATAACTGCATACATCTTTAATAATTAATGCCGTTTTTTCATCCAGAGTAAATAAATTTATTATTTCTCATCTTTTTATCTCTTATTTTTTAGTCTATAAATATAGCAACCCAGGAAACATATGGCACTGAATTTATTTGCGAATGTAATTACACTAAAGATTAATACAATTGTGTTGACAGATTCGTGCTGAACATACATTTATTCAACAGGGAATTTACTAAGTCAATCAATGGTAGTCTACTGAAAATTTATTTTTAAAATACTCTAGCATTTAAGGAAAAAAATCCATATACATTTTAGAGCTTTCAGTGATATAATTTTGCCTACTAAATATATAACAGAACCACAAAATACTATTTTATTATAATTTAGCACTATTTCATTATAAAATTAGAAAAAATAGATGTGTAAAAATAAATTATAAAATCTGGATCATGACTATTATATTTTAAAAGTGATTTGAAAAAAAGATATATTTTGCTTCTGAACCAAGAATAATTTAATTTGAATTTTTCTAACTCTGAATGTATTGAACACCCAAAATATTGTTTAGAGCGAGGAGCTCCTCTGAAAGACAAATTATACTCTTAAAGAGTATTGCACTAAATTTCATATCCCTAGTTTCACTATGATTCAAGAGATACATTAGTTACAGATGAAAAGTGACATGGAAGGCAATTTCTCCAAGAAGAAAACAGATGAATAAGCCCAAAATGCAGGAGTACTTGGCAATACATAAGACTTTTTGAGGTTCTAGAAGATTTGATAGGATGAGAGAAATAGAAACAATATACCTAGATTATTTGCATTTCAGTATAAAAATCACATGTAATTCTGAAATTTGGAAATGTGTCCATAATAATATTTTACCAAATTCCTAAAACCAATCTTTGGAAAAGAACTTTCAAGGGACAGGAAAATATCTGGAAATAAGAATAAATTAAATTATATTTCTGGATATATAGCTCTGTTGAAGAAAGAAAAGGTAAAGAGAGCTATAAATACCTGTAAAGGTTGAATAGAATGGGAGGCCCATTATGAATTCTCAGTTCATCATAACAGTTTAAGAGTTGAATGGGAATCTGGTATTTCAAAGTGACTCAGGATACAGACATGTTTGTGGTGGGTAATAAGACAAGTATATGTACCAGTTTTCAGAAGTATACAATTATCAGAGTGGTTAAGAAGCTGGTATTCAGTGAGCACCTTCCTTTTTGAAAGACTGTTTATCTTGCAACTATAGAGAGAAGAAGAGAGAGCTGCTGCCCTCCTGGAGCTTTGTAGCTGACATTTCAATGGAAGTAGGTGTATCTCTTTGCCATGCTTGGTGGAGGAAGGAAAGACAGCAGCACAGTAGAATTACACTGGGGGTCTTTTCAGGACAGAGGACGACTTAATAAACCTTTTCTATTGCCACATGCTTTCAAAAGGGGCTTTTCCCTTCTGAATATAACCATTCTGGGCAATGACACAAACTTGTAATGGATAGAAATAGAAAACCCACAGATGGAGGAGATTCTAGAGTTGGCTGGCTAGCATGGGAACAAGAGCCTCTCTCTCTGAGCGTGAGATGATGCTAGGTATGTTTGTTTTGTTAGGCTGCCTTAACAGAGTGCTACATGTTGGGTCCCTTAATATAACAAAAGCTTACACTCTCAATTCTGAAGGCTGTAAGTGCAAAACCAAGGTCTCAGCAAGGCCATGATCCCTCTGAGAGCCTGGGGAGAATCCTTCCTTGCCTCTTCCTAGCTTCTGGTAGTGGCTGTCAAAGCTTAGTGCCCTTGGCTTGCAGCTCGCTGCATCACTCCAGTCTCTGCCTTGGTTGTCACAGAGTGTTCTTCCAGTGTGTCTCTATGTCTTCACATGGCTGTCCCCTGACTTCCCCTCTTCTTGTAATGACATAAGTATATTGAATTAAGGGCCCACTCTACTCTAGTATGACCTCATCTTATCTATTGCATATGCAATGACCCTGTTTCAAATCCCTGGTCTACTGTATCCTTGTTTTGTAATACTGGTCATACTATTTAACTATCTCTGCCCCATTTTCCTCATCAGTAAAAACAGGATAATAATAGTACCTACCTGGTAGAGTTATCATTAAGATTAAATAGGTTAATATACTTAAAACATTAAGAAGAATACTTGGTAAAACAAGTGTTGTATAAGTATAAATTATTATTATTATTAATCTAAAAATTGACATTGAAATTTGACAATATTCTTACCTTTAGGAAGCTTTCTTATTATCTAGCGTAGGATAGATGGAACTGGAAACTGGGAATGGATCCTGTTTCTGACGCTAGCTATGTGAAGTTAGATTAGTTGTGAAAATCCCATAATACTCAATTTCATGTAAACTGGTACTTGTACATCATATAACAGTTAAGAAATTTAGGTTAAGTGCTCAGAGAAGTAGTTGGCAAACTACAAACTTTCAGTCCTAACATCCTCCCCCTTTCTTTTTCAACTTCAGACAGTGGGGAAAATGAACTGGAGCATTGGAGACCAATTTAAAAGTTACTGGTATATCAATAGTAACATAAGAAGAAAGCCATATATATAAAAAGCCCATAGCAAGGAAAAATAGAAAGTAGGAAGCACAGTCAAGGCATTCTTGGTAAATGATTACATGTGAAGTTAATGAGAAATGGAGGAATGAGCGATGATTCAAAGGCTTCTGCAAAAAGGAGTCCTTTAGGGTAGTACCCCTTTGTTATGCATATTTATCACACAAGTCAAATGTGGCATTATTATTAGTACCTGAAATATTGCATTTCTCTACACTTCTAAATCTTTAACCCATACAGCTGTAATTTTAATTTTTTTCTTTATTTTTATTCCATGACTGCTCCCGATTGTGTTCTTACCAAGCAGTCATGGTTTCTCTGCAACTCAAAAGAAGCATTCCACTCTAGCTATAAAAAAAGCATTTTAATTCAGGAAGACATTATTGTGAAATGCATTTATGAAACACTTGCCGGTATCATAGTTTATTATACTGTGGTCTCTATTGTGCTTATGAGTTTGACTATGAGTAGTATCGGAAAACCCTCTGGCAATAATTTTAATATTGCCAGTTATTTAAAAATCAGTACCAGAACTTTAATGATTTTGAAGAGCATGTCTCCATGTTAGTTATTACTTATGAAACAAGGTACAGGGAAGTTCTTTGAAAACAGTAACACATACAAGTAGTAATAATTGTTACTGTATTATTTACTGTAACTGCAATCAATGAATAAACTGCATACCTATATATAATCTGATCAAACTTCCAATTCTATTTTAAAAACAAAATACTTACAAAATAGAAAAAGAAAAATTCTAACCTTAAAATTAAATTCTATCAGCAGAATTTGATTAAAACACATAGTAATGTGTATCCAATGAATTACTTATGTTTTAATACAAATAAACAATTTTAATTATATTTACAATTGTACTTATATTTGAATGAAGTAATATCATTATCACTACATCATTAGCCAACAAGTGGAAAAATTATTGGAGATTTGGCCTATTTTCAGACCTTATTTGCCAGTTTAATTAAGTGATGTAACCATGGTTTATGTAATTCATAATACAGACAAGAAAATTTTGACAAAAACTTTATAGGATGAAATCTAAGGTCTAAGTAAAACAAAAAGACAGTTGATATGAACACACGAATCATAGCGATAAAATTCAAGGTAATCCCCTGGTGAGATTTGAATTCCAATTTTGCGATGAGATGAAATGATACATTATACTAAAAAAGAACAACTAAACCAGTTTTTCATTAAATAATTTCAGAATGTATAATATGAAGAAAATAATTCAAAGTCAATGATGTCTCAATATCAAGCTCTCAGTTTCTAAACTCGAAAACTTACGGTTCTAATTTGGTGATTATCATGACAGTTCTGAACAAAACCCAGTAGATGGCAGTAGGCTGTTATAAAGTTGTCAGGAAAACTAAGTAATAAAATATACATTACCAATATTACATATGTACATAGAGAATTTAATGAATAAATCATGCTAATCTAACATAATACAGGTATTATTTTCTGTATATACCACATTCCTAACTGCATTATACTATATCCTGATTTTGTGGTAGTAATTCATATATTCTTGAACACTACAAACACATAATACTTTTCCCATATAAGATGACAAAATGACTCTAAACTCAATCTCAGAAAATCCAATCATAATTAACAAATTTAGAGATGGTTCAATATGAGGCAAACAGTTATTAACTTAAAGAGTAACTAGTTCATTCAGGTAGAAAAAAAAATTGAAAGAGGCAATATTTTGCAATGGAAACTGTACATAACCAGGTTCCTTAAGTCAGGAGTTTTATATGTGGTTTCTCCACTTAGAACTGAGTGATTGAGCCAGTCATTGACCATCTCTGTGCCTTAATTTCCTCATCTGTATAATGGTAATCACAAAACTTTCTCCACAGCCCAAACTCTACGTACACAAAATAAAATCATGTATATAAGAGTAACTGTAAAACACCATGCAAATATAAAATTAATTTCCTCAACATGAAAGACAAAGACAGGAAGTTCAGAGAACTTCTTCAAAAACATTAAATCCCTCAACAGAATTAAAGAAAATAAAGCCTGAAGAGACAAAGCCACTAACTAGATTTGGTGCCTTTCCAGTTATTAATTGTTATATCTTGAATAAAATGGAAATATATTCTGACCTGGATGAAGAAGTTTGCCCTTCATTGCTCCTATTATACGGTATAGTGGTTATGCACCCTGGCTCCAAAGTCAGAGCACCTGGGTTCATACTCACCTTCCAGTTACATGACCTTGGGTAAATCACGTAAGTCCTGGGGCCTCACTTGTTCATCTGTACAATGGGGGTAAAAACAGTGACTACCTCAATTTGAACAAATCCCTGTCAGTTCCTTCCTCTGTAAAATGGAGGTAACATCTAATCATTTTTTGTGAGCTTCCAATGAGAGAATGTTATCAAAAGCAATGCAGATATAATGTGGTGGCTTTCCATTGACTAATATTTCAACTTGATTTCTGATTAATTCCATTAACTATTTTTTCTTACAATGTATACATCTGCAGGTATATTTGCATCCACACAAAGGAAACATCCAACTGGAAGATTCTCTGATACCACATCTAAGAATAGCCTTCAAATAGCATAAAAAATTTCCCTTGTGATAGCAAACTAATTGAATATGAACCACAGCAAATCCCTTGGCATTTTCCCCATTCCTCACATAACAAGAGATTGTCCTAATATCCTTCTACCATAACTAAGTCAAAAATCATTATGAAGAGTTCAAAATTCTATTATTGCCCTAATATCCCTTTTCTAAAATGTGAATGATGTTATGTTTTCTTAAAACACTTATGGCTTTGTTTGGATCATCTTGCATTTTCATCCAATTTATGTTTTGAAGAGGCTTTTCAAATTTAAAGTATTATTTGAGGACATGGAAGAGAGTAAGTTAACTTAGTCTAAATGAAGGTAAATAAGACATGACTCAAAACCCTTCAGCATTCTAAAATATTGAGTGGCATGGATACAATGGGAAAGAGAAAGGTTTTTATTAAAGTCTAACCAAATATTCAAAAGCTATGTGTGTAATGGTAAATTTGGGACATATATTTATATATGCATATATTTTCTTATTTTGAATATGTCCCATCCATCTGTCTATATAAATACATATGTTCTTATTTTGAATTGATGTATGAATATATATTTCAAACAGATTAAGATTATTCAGTCTTTAGGTTTATGGACTTGCTTTAGGAATAAATACACTTGACTCTAACTTATCCAACCAGAAAATGTCACAGTAAGGGAAAAATAAAACACAGAGGACTGAATTTTGTAAGCCATCCTGTACATTTGTTTTTTCCAACTCCAGATTGAGAATCTTCTCCCTTCCAATAACAGGTCTACTCAGTTAACTAATCCAGGAATAAAACACCATCACAAGAGATCTTTTAATTTAGGATTTTTTGAAGATGGGAGAGAATAAAAATTAAGCCTATCACTTGAAATGAAATTCTGTCTACTTCATTAGAAATTGAAGTTATACATAAATTTATGTACAACTAAAATTATTATAGAGTGGCACTACGAAACCAACTTTCCCTTCCTCTTTACTGAAAGTAGGTGGTGATGACCCTTGTTAGTTACGTACAAAAAATTCCCTGGTGATTCCTTGGCTCCTGTAGATACTCTATACTTTTTCTTCTTAGAGTTAGTTGAACTCAGAGGTGCATGCTGATCTGCTCTTGTGGGTGATTACCTTTAGCTCCACATAGAAAGGCCTATAATTGTTCTGTCCTAAGCAATGATCAGATTACTGTAATTTTGTAGTTAAAAACTCAGGATTTCATTGTTGGTGTAAAATTAAGACTCACCCTGTTATGTAGCTATGAAGAAATCCCTACTTAACTTTTTAATCTATTTCTCAGTTGGTTCTGAATGAAAGCCTAGAAAGAGGCTGCCACTTACTAAGCTCCATACATTGCCACAATGGGGAGAAAAAGCAAATATATTGCTTAGGAATATGTAAATATGCAGTAGAAATAAAAAGATATGCCCAGAACAATACATCCCAACTTTGGGTAATACTAAGACCTCAGTTCTGTTCATAACGTTCCATTTCTTAAGCTGGATATTAGGCACACAAATATTTGTTGAATTTTTCTTTAAAATGTTTCTGCAGTTTATCTAAGATGAACACTCTTTATTCTCTTTCCCCTGCTGCTGGCAATTCTCTGTCAGTCCATGATGAAAGGAGGGTTTATGCGCAGCAAGTTATGGCAAAGAACAGAAGAGCTTCTTTTTTGATGGACCCACTGAAAAATGAATTTCTCATTGTTTGGCACCATGAAAGTTCCCCCATTATAAGAGGCATAAGGCTGTTAACTGTGTAACCTTTTCATAACCGATAATGAGAGCTTGTGATCTGCCTAAAAGCCAGATCTCTTGCATTTCCCCTTAACCTAACAAACATATCAATATATTATATAGAATCAGGGTCATCACTGTGTCAGTAAGTTTGGAAGGTGTTCTAGAGTAATATAGCAACAGTTACTTGGTCCTTGAAAAAGATTAATCTCTTTAAATCATTCCCATAGCTTAGATTCAAACAGCAGCCAAATGTAATAAGCTAATTATGGGTAAGATTCAAGTGTCATTCCTTATTAAATCAGTGCTCTAAAAACCCTTCCTAAGTTTCCTAATCAGTAGACATGAACAATTAACATCTAATTAGTCATCCATCATCCTTGCTAAAAATGTTTTAAAAGGAAAATTAAGGAGATTTCTAGCATAAAGATTTCACTGAAATAGTGGGGTAATGTCCTTTCTACTTAAATATTCATTGTATACTATCTAGTAGCCTACTTGCTAAGATGATCATTTTAACCAAAAAATCTCTCAGTTGGACTATTTCTACAATATTCAAGAATTCCATCATTTTATGGCTCCAAATGAATTTATTGACAAGTAGCCCAACCACTTGACTTCACAGAGGAGGACACTGAGACTGAGGGAAGTTTATCTTCATGACAAAGCCACAGTCGCATAGGTAAGGCTAGATCTCAAGGCATTGTTCCATCTACCCACCTTTCTTTCCTTTACAGCTTTAAAAGAGCATTTTAATGCCTTTAACCTACTTCATAAGACCACTGAGTTCCTGTTAGTATGTGAGTATAACCACTAAAAGCTTATTTCCATCTGGCTTTAGCAAACCTGAATAACGTTAACAGATACAAGTTAGGAAGTTAGAGTCAGAGTACCGTGGGCTCAAATCCCAGTTTTGGCACTTATTGTGACATTAGGTCAGTTATTTAAATTCTCTATGTCCTCCCTTTCTCATTCATGAAATGAAGATTATGATAATTCTGATAATGACAGTGATAATAGTACCTAGTCCAAAAGATGGTTTCAGGATTAAGTGAATTAATACTCTAAAATGCTTGTATCAGCATTTAAGTGCTCATTAGATGTTATGTACTCAAAACATTGAATCTCTGAACTTTCTTGTATTTCCTTCAAATTCATCTTCTAGAAAGCAATGAGTACAGTGACCTAAAACAGAATGAGAATATTGCTCAGACAACACAATTCATGGATTTTGTATGTTCCCACCATGTCTATCTAAGACCAATAGAGAAGATATATTAGACATATTATCAAGAGAAGTGGAATACACACTAAAAGTCCAACCATTAAGCCATACCCAAACATTAGGCTTTTCTCATATTCATTCAGGCTTATAAGTAGCTTGGTCCTGGCAGACAACTGTGGCATATGCACGGTTTCAACAGCAGCTTAACTAGGAGGCCTCATTAAAATGGAAAGTTACAAAATGATTTAACCTAGTTAGAGGTTAGAATAGAGTCATAATGGATATCAAGACAGGCAGTCCTACCTACCTCCTAGACTTGAAGGAGTGCAGGGGGAAGGCAGCTTAGGTTTTGTTCATTTCTCATTCACTGGCCCTATGGCAGGTCTCATCCTAGTGTTAACGTATTTCCACTAAGTTTCCCAGCTTCCAGTGGTTCTAGGTCTCCGCAGGATTTAGAGTACAGAATGTACATATGAAACATAAGCAGTATACAAACATAATGATGCTAACATCTTTCTCTTCTTTCTCCCCATTTTGCATTATGAGTGCCAGGGATTTTCTACTCCTAAATAACAATCTCACATTTAAGAGCTGTCCCTTGAAATCATAATCTACATAGCAAACTTGCATACATTCAGCATTCATGTTTTCTTCAATTAATAAATATTCTATGAAGCTATATTAAATATAGAACACTTCATAGTAAGTGTTGCGAATTAGACAAGGAAGAAGAGATAGTTCCTGTATTCTTGGAGTTACAGCGTAATAGTAGATATAGACAAACACATAGTAATTTGAAGTGTGATGAGTACTCTGGTAGGTGTTTCTGTTTTCCTACCTGACAGAATCTATACAATATGCATTATTTCTACTTTCTCCTGCATCTGTAACTTTTACTTTCTTTTCAGGATAACTCTTTTGGCTTTTAGATATGTTCAAGTATCATATTAAAACACATCCCTTCATCCTGCTTCCCCTTTATAACCATATTCCTAATATTTCTCCACTTCCCCAGTCTCCAAATCTTTACATTCAGTTTGTTCATCAACCTTTAAAAAGCTGGCTTCCACTCATCCCTCTACACCAACAGAAATGTCACTGCCTTCACAAAAATCCATCACTAAATCCAATGCACACTTTTCAAGCTGTATATTTCCTGACCTCTGAGCAATACTCAATAAAAAATACTACTTTCTTTCTAAACATATTATTTACTTTTAACTGTTATTTTTTCCTTCTACTCTGATTGTTCTTTCACAGTATCTTTTATAGCTAAGCATTCTCTACAAAAACATTAAGTATTTGATTTTCTCAAAGCTCAAGTAGAGGCACTCTTTATTGTCACTAAAACACCACTATCTAGTGGTGGTATCATGTGAGTCACAAATACACATTTGTGGTTTTAAATGTTCTAGTAACTATGTCAAAAAATGTAAAAAGAAACAGAGGAGACTAATTTTAATAACTCTATATATCCAAATTATTATAACTTCAAAATGCAATCAATATAAAAAATTACCAATGCGGTATTTTACATACTTGTGTCCACTAAGTTTTTGAAATCTGTTATAATTTTAGTTTCATACTAGCCATATTTCAAGTGATCAGTAGCCCCACGCTGCTCTGAAGTTAGCGAGAGCCATGTCAAAAGATGTGATTGGTCTCCGGTAGCTGAGAAGCTCAACTCCCCAGTTGGCCCTTAGCTCAGAGCCAACAAGTGAACAAGAATCACAAACCTACAGCTGCAAGGAACTGGATTCTGCCAAAAATCTAGTGAACTTAGAAGTAGAGTCTTCCTCCAAGCCTCCATGTAGAAGCTAAGCCTGGAAAATATCTTGATTCCAGCATAGTGAGACATTATAAATGATAGAGTCCAGTTGAGCCTTGCTATCACTCAGATCTATGTAAGTGCAAGCTAATGCAGTTGTACTTATAAACCATTATGTTCATGGTAATTTGTTATACAGCAATAGAAAATTAATAAAATATGCAATGTGATCCTATTTTTTTCAGTAAACTGTTACTTTGAATACACAGAAATAGGATTTGAAAGGTAAACACAATATTGAAAAAATATTTAACTTTAGAGAGTCTTGTGGTTGAGAGAGCAGATAGCTTTTTTCATATTTAATTCTATATAGGCATTTATTGGTTGACTTCTAATAGGCACAAGGCATTTCTATATTATTTATAAAGAACAAAAACTAACATTTTAAAATGTGATTCCATTGAACTAGAAATCAGTCATGATGTTTCTCTTGCAAAATGATATTCTAAAAATCAATCAAGATGCACAGTATCATCATCAGTACCTAGACATTAAAACAAATCAAGATGAAGGAATTGCCCAGGGATTCATGGGGTACAAGTAACTGAATAATAAATAATCACAGAAATCTATTCCACTTGATCTTCTCAACACTTTTTCTGGTGGTTAAAAGACCCGCATGTCCCCAGGAGCCCAGTGTTGCTTATGAACCTACACAATCTGGATTATGAAACAAAATAAAAGCCATCACCTTTAATTCTCTCTCTTACCTACAAACAAAAACTACCATGACAAGATTGCTGAAAATCTCCTTGATGTATTCGTGACAGATTTCATGGCAGCATGACCCAAAGGAGACAGAAGCAAAGCATTGCACTTTGAATCAGCAAGCTCACAAAGCCCCTTTCTCCCTCTCATTCCCTACTTCCCTCCTCTCTCTTGCCCTTCCTCCTACTTTTCTTCCCTCCCTTCCTCCAGTTTCCCTTCTGTTTTTGGTGAGTAATTTTCCTAACCATTTGAGTAAATGCAAAATCCTGCTTTTTCTATTGTTTATAGAAAAATAATCAAATTTTGTAGAATTTGAACAAATAAAATATACCTTTTTGGTATCAGTATGAAATTCACAAGAGCCTATTATGTAGGGTTTATAAAAGTTAATTTTCTTATTGTTAGTCATCTTCTCCAAGCATTCTAACATTTCAACTTCAACATCAAATATCTATTGCTTTTCAGTCAAAATCAGCTAACTGCATGAGACATTTTCTACAATTTAACTTATTCATATTTTAGAGAATCTCATGAGTAGGAAAGATATGTCTTAGGAAAAAATGGACCTGCAGCAATCTGGTAATTATTTTTTCAGCACAAAATGTAGATCTATGCTCTTCACATAAAACATAATGGGTGTTTAGAAGGCAAGCAGTCCACAGAGACACTGCAAGGACTGAATATATTATTCTTAAAAACTAATTCTGTCACTTATGATTCATAGCCAACTCCTTAACTTAAGTTACAGATTTTCAAATTATCCCATTGAGAGAGATAGAAGAGGACAAAAGAAAACGCCAGACTCACATCTGTCTCTCCAGCCAAGAATTTGCAGTAATAGCCAACTTTCTCAAGGCCTAGCTAAAAATGTTATTTTCATCTGTTTTTCCTAAAAGTACCTCTTTTGAGGAAAATCCCCATATCATTTTACTTTACTGGATGTTGAAATGAAAAATAAATGTCCAATGTCAGCCAGCTATATTGATTACGAGTGAAAATGCGATCATTTTGCATTGACTTGCCCCAAAGCACTTTGTTCCATCAAAGCAGCAGAAGGAAATTAATGCTTTCATATCATGCCTAAGAAAAATATGAGATGCTGTTCACTTTGCCCTCTAGACAAAGAGGTATATGCAAGAGCTGAAAGGTAATGGCTTTCAGAACATGAACTTGAAGCTTTTATTAAAATCATTATTTAATGCACAAAAAAATAATGAACCCACTGATGTGCATTTAAATCAGCCATTTGTAGTTATTACCTCTTATATTATAAGGTTAACTTTGTTAAAAGTGGTTATTTCTCAAAATAAAACTATGCCCTTGTTTCATCTAGATTATGTCTTAAATACAACTTCTTGTACAGACATATCAATCGAACAGTGTAAAAACTATGAATTGGTCATAACAGGAACTGTTATTTGATATTTTATTTGACTTCAATTTACCAAAAGGACTAATGACCTTACCAGTCTTTGTAGGACACCTATGTTTGGCCCAGCACAGATCTTTAAATATATATATGAATCTATACAAACTGGCTTGCATAATGATTCTATTTATTCTGTCATCAGTAGTTACTATAAAACAGGATTTAACTAAAAATAAAGGAATTGCATAATGACAAAAAAAATTACAAGTTCTAAATACCAAAAAATTACAACCATAACATGTAAAAATCTAGAAACAGAGATATTTTTGCATACTGGTGAATTTGTAGTTTTTACTGGATTATCAATTATATTTTCCATGTAAGTGGACATTCCATTTTTTAAAACAGAATTTGAAATTCAATTAAAATTCCTTGCTGCAAAGATTCAATTTCAAATCACCAAAACAAGTGATGTAAATTGGAGGCTGTTTCTTTTTAATTTTTGATATTTTGATGATATTAATCACACACACATATGTATGTGATGAGACTATACCAGGCACATGTATTATGAACATAGTAAACTATACTCCTGAATATAAAAAAATAGTGAACTGAACCATGACTTTGCCCTGGAAAACAAAAGGATGACTTCCAGCTTGCTGAATAGGGCTATGTTCTCTGTATCAAGAGATGCCTATTCTTACTGAACTTCGGAGAATTTTTAAATTATTCAGATTTCCCAGATGTCCTTGTGGAGACAAAGACATGTTTAAGTCACATCTTCCAGATTCCTAAACCCAGTTCAGCCCTTATTTTCTATATGACTTTGGAAAAATTCATTAATTTTTCAACTAATATTTTATCAAGTACTGGAATATATTCTGGAGAAAAAGTGTCAAAACAAAACAGAGTTCTACCCTCACAGAGTTCACAGTTGTCTGGACTTTGTACTCACTATTACCTGTGTACTGTATATGATCTACTCTTTCAGGTATTTCATAAAATCTCAACTTTTTCATGAGACATACCCTATTATTATTATTTTTTAAATTTACACTGTTAGACCTACAGTCTTTGACATTTCTTCTCTTTCTTTCCTAATCAGAATACTTATCACCATCTGCCATAGGAATACCTTGTTTATTACAATACTCGCTAATATATCTCCTTAGGTTTAAAAATATTCAGACTACCACATGACATACTAAGAATCCATTATATAAAAGGATATTAAAGAACCATAGCTGACCAGAGGGCAGCATGAAGAGTTTTTCTCCCTAGGAGTCCTTGATGCAGCCTACAACAGTCACACATTCCAGGGACCATTCAGGTACAAGGAGAAAAGGTGCAAGGGCTTCCACTGACAGCCTCATACTGCAAAGCCAGTATTTCTTTCAACAACTCTATGACTGCAGCACACAGCATTCTCATAAAGTATAAGAATCATCACACTCAGGAAAGCACAAAATATGGCATCTCCATGAGGCATTTGTATTTACTATAGTCCAAAGACAACTGCCCAACCTGGGGTCATTTGTTTTACTATGAGTAATATTATTGAATTATATAGTAGACGACCTATACTTACCAAGTTTCCAGGGAAACAGAACTAAAGTTCTATGACAGTGCAAGAGTAGCATAGTGTTAACCAAAAGTCAGATTCTCATGTAGCACAGAAAGAGAGTTTTATTAAATGTGTTCCCTAAACTATTTTTTTCTAATGTGTTTTTCACTAGATGGCATGTATCACAAAGGCAGACGTGTTTGTATGTTTGTCAATAGTGAATGCTGATCAACTAGTCTCTATAATGATACCTGAGACATAATTGTAATAAATGAATAAGTCTTAGTTTCTCTTCTATAAAATGAGAATGATAGTTAATGCATACCTAGCATGGTTATTATATGGAAAAAATCAGACAGTACTTGAGAAACACTTAGCACAGTGCCTGGAATACCATCAATGCTAGACAAGTGCTAAATGTTACTATTTTACTATCATTATCAGTAATCTACAAAAAGCAAATAGACAAAAATCTAAAACAAGTCAACAAATAAACTAAAACCAAAACCAAAATACATATGCCCAAATACATTAGTTTCTGTTGCTGAGTCATGCTGAAATTTCTCATATATGTTATTAACCTTTTTGTTGGGGGTAATTTAAACAAAATAATATGACCGCCTTCTGGAATAACACAATTTCCCCATAAAATACACCCCTTTGGGGTAGATTTTAAAAATAAGATTATCCTGATGTATTTCATTTTTAAAGTGCTTTTCTGCTGGATATGCTGCTCACTCAAGTTGTGTTGGCAATTTATGATCCCAAAGTTATTCATGAGTCATTATTTAGCCTGAAAAAGTGAGTCAGGAGGATCTTCTTAAAGTATAATTGATCATAAAAGTGGCCTAAGTAAACCTGAGGTAATGGAAGTTTGCTCAGAATCACAGGATTCTCAGAACCTTAGGACTACCTATGAATATCCCAGCCATGTGTGCTGCACATATGGGGAGATAATTACTTCTGGAAGACATTTTAGCTCCTTGGGGACAAAGGCAATTTTCTTATATGAAATGAGGATATTCTTTAACACCTTTTAAAACTTCATTTATGTATTATAATTTGGTATTTGTATAGTGCAATGTTTGATAAATTATTGTTCTAGAAAATCATTAATGCCATCAGTATCTTCCAATTTATTAGCTCAGTATTATACATGAAAGTCTTTTTTCTACATTTTTCTTTTGGCAGTTTGCATTCCTAAGTTTACTTCCTTTTGTGGTTTTCCTCATAAAATTTACTGGATGATTATTTTGTCTGTGTGTGTGTGTGTGTGTGTGTGTGTGTGTGTGTGTGTCTATCCATCTGTCTGTCTTGTATATATCATTCATAGCATAAGTGTTATACACATATACCTAGACAATGTCAGAGATAGCATACATTATACTCTGGGTGGAATCTCGTATTTAATCTCATAAATTTTGATAGCTGAACCCATTATCTGAGATCCTATGTAGCTAAGAATAGATTATTGCTTCCTTCGTGTATAACAATCACTGAGTTTTGATTTCTTATTTGGGTTAAATTTAGATAAAAATATCAGTGGTCATCTCAATATACACTTAATTCTTCAGTGTTGCAGAGATGTTTAAATTTTTTTATTTTGTAATTATTCTTTTATTTGTTTTAGTAATGACAACTTTTATTTATCATTAGAAATAAAAATTGTTTCTCTCCAGCACTTCATTAATATTTCCTGTTACCCAATGGGACTTACCCAATTCACAATTCGTGGATTGTCTAAGCTCATTAAATTTTCTTCTATTTTGCCTTTAATTATTGCTTATATTCCATGTGTTTAGATGTCCATTTAAGAAACAAAGTCACATGTTTGGCTTGTTCTTCCCTGACCAATGTATTTTCTTCCTGTGCATATCTTTCTCTAGATGGGATAGTCTAGAGAAGACTTAATTCTCTTGCTAGATAAACTTGGAACATCCTTCTCCCATTTATTTTTTAAGCCCAGTTTTTTTTTCACTACTGACTTTGAAACTTTAGAAATAAAACTAAGTCCCCAACACACTTCTAACTTAGTGGCATTGTGTTGCTGGGAAATTTTCCAGAAAAGTATTAATGAGGACTGTTGCTATTAAGGATTATTAGGGTTTTGCTCAATCCACGTAGGCATTAAAAGACTCATACTTGCAACGTCCGTGCACAGAATTAACAATATTAAGGGAACTTCCTTCATATTTGTTTGAGGGGCCCATTTGTTTCCTTTTGTTAGAGTTTTTTGTTGGTGTTTTACCTTTTCTAATGGATTTCTACCATTCTTCCTGAAGGATTCACATGCCTGTGGTTATTGGAAATTATTTTTGGGATGTGGCACATATTTAACCAATAACTTTTAACTTTTTCACAAATATGAAAAGTAAAAGCAGAGACCTTAGATTTCTGATGTCTTAATCAGAAAGTCCTGTTGATATTTCTAACTATGCAATTATAAATTCTTATACTCATCAGTGTAGCACAAAGAAGACATAGTGACTCTGGCATCTTACTACACTGATAGACAATGACTTCAATGGGGTCTGGGAGGACTCGACACATTGTTTCTCGTGTGACACCTTCATAAGAGTGTATATCAATGATACCTTAATATAAATAAATACATATATACATACATACATACATAAATAAATAAATAAAATACTTAGACTCATGAAGCTGACAAGGATAGTTTGAGAAAGAGACATTCATCTTAAAAGTTGACAGAACGAAATAGTGTAAAATGCCAGAAATTGTTCTCCAAAATTATCACTATCACTGTTTTCACTGTTCCTCTTCTATATGGTCACTTGTATCTCTAATGTAAACATTTATACAAATGAAAATTTATAATATGGCCTTTCCTCTCTATATGATATAGAGAAAACTACCATGACATAAAGCCTCAACTGGGCATTTTAGAAGATTAATTGTTGAAAAAATCCCCATCTGAGTTTATGGTAAGAGTGAGGTTGGAGGATCTTTATCATTAAAAAAATTTTACAAGAAATTTATATATACTTACATAACTATATATTGATCTATATCACATTATACATAATATATATTATATAACACATAATGATATATATTGTGCATAATACATTATAAATATTATTTCTCAAGCTGGCTTGTGTAAATGCTAAAAAATAGTTGCCGTATGCATATCTAACAGGAAGTAAATGTTATAAATAACCAAAGTCAAAAATTTCTTCTTGTGGGGCAAAGATAACTTATTTCAAAATGCTATTTTAATGTCCACTTGTTATACAGAAGAAAGGGCACCCAGAACACAAGGCAGTAAATACAAAATTGACTGAATTTGAGAACAATTCAGGATTCAAACTGATGACATCAGGGACTTTGCATGTGCTAAATTTTGTGATGGACAGAATCTACATCATTTACATAAAGGCAATAGAAACACAATGATGATTAATTACACAAGGAGACAAATATAAAGACTAGAAAACTCAAATCAACTTGCTTTGTTCAAATCAAATTTACATTTCAAAAGTATCCCAAAACAGACATAATCAACCATGTTTTACTCAACAGAAAAGGGGGAATAAGTTTTTCACATTTGGGCTGTAATGCAAAATACCTTCATAAGTAGCATGATAAATAAAAAATGATTTGAGAAAGACGTTTTTCTGAATGCAAAAAAATGAAAGTCTACAGTGATTTCTACCAAGAAAACACTTTAAATTGCTCTTTTGTTAAGGTTGCTGGAGTCACTGAATATGTTTGCATTTTTCTACTGATTTTCAAAATTGGCAAAGAACTTTTATCAATTCTTTAGGAAATGTTCTCACAGATTAAATATGACCTGATAGACATTGCTAAGCAAACAATGTACCACTAAGATGAAATTTTATAAAGTAGGTAGCTGAAGAGTTTGTATCTGTTATGGGTGAAAAGAATGGTCACAACAGAAACAAGTTCAAAGGATACCTATACAGGTAGCACACCTGGTAAGGTACCTGGAGGTACCCAGATAGACCCTAGTGGACAGAAGATGAATGCATTGTTGGGGTACAAATCACACATTACCTCATTCTTTAATTTAGTGCATAGAAGCTATAACATTAGCCATTACTTTTGATCTGAAACATCAAATCACACAGCTATTCAAGAGAAAAAAGTTTATGAGACTCCATAATAATTGGCTAGATACTTAGAATCAGTGATAGAATGATAAAGTAGTAGTTGAACTTTTTTACGTATCTCATTTCTATAGTCAAGCTAGCAGTGATTGAGTTTCGATAACTCAAAGTAAATTCTAACAATTTAAAGTATATATATTCTTCCTATTTAATAAACTTTATCTCTTAGAGAAATTTGAGGTTCACAGTAAAATTGCATAGAAAATACACTTCACATATATGCACTCCCCCCCTCATATACCACACACACACATAAACTCTCCCAATATCAACATCCCCAATGAGCATAGTATACTTGTTAGAGTTGATGAACCTATACTGACACCTTATTATCACCCAAAGACCATATTTATATTAGGATTCACTCTAGGTGGTGTGCATTCTTTGGTTTTTGACAGATGTATAGTGACATATATCTACTATTGCAGTGTATACATGCTAATTTCATTGAATTAAAAATCCTGTGCTCCATCTATTCATCTCTTCTATGTTGACCCTTGACAACTACTGATCTTTTTACAATTTCCATTGTTTTGTCCTTTCCAGAATTATTATAGTTAGAATTATTTAGTATGCAGCCTTTTCAGATTGATGTTTTTACTTAGTAATATTGAGTTAAGGTTCCTCCATGTCTTTTCACAGCTTGATAGCTAATTTCTTTTGACTGATGAAAAATATCCCATTGTCTGGATATACCTCAGTTTATTAATCCATTCACCTACTGAAGGATATCTTAGTTGCTTCCAAGTTATGGCAATTATAAATAAAGCTATAATAAACATCCATGTGAAAGTGTTTGAATGTATGTAAGTTTTCAACTCCTTTGGGTAAATTCTAAGGAACATGATTACTGGATTATAGGTAAGGTAGGGAGGAAGTAAGAAAATGGTCAGTTTTGTTAAGAAAATGCCAAACAGGCTTCCAAAGTTGCTATATTATTTTGCTTCATCACCCACAATGAATGAGAGTTCCTGTTGCTCCTTATCACCATCATCTTTTGGTGTTGTCAGTATTCCAGATTTTGGCCATTCTAATATGTATGTAGTGGTATTTTACTGTTTTGTTAATTTTTAATTCCCTAACAATACATGATGTTGAACATCTTCACATATACTTATTTGCCATTTGTATAGTTCATGAGGCATCTTTTGAATATTTTTAAATCATACTGTTCATTTTCTTATTGTTAAATTCTAAGAGTTTGTTTATTTTAGACAACTATATTTTAGTCCTTTATCATATCTGTCCTTTGAAAATATTTTCTTCCAGCCTGTGGTTTGTCTTTTCATTCTCCTGACATTATCTTTTGCAGAAATTTTTAATTCTAATGAAGTCCAGCATATCAATTATTGCTTTCATGTCTCATGTCCTCAGCATGTTACCTAAAAAATCATCACCATAATCAAGGTCACCTAGGTTTTCTCCTATGCTATCTTTCTAGGAGTTTTACATTTCACACTTAGGTCTATTCACTTGATCAATTTGGGGGAAGGATAGAAGGCCTGTGTATAGTTTTATTTTTTTTACATGTAGATGTCTAATTATTCCAGCATCATTTGTTAAAAAGATTATCTATGCTCCATTGTATTGCACTGACTTCTGTGACAAAGACCAGTAGACTATAATCATAGGGGTCTATGTATGGGCTCTCTATTCTGTTCCATTGATATACTCTTTCAGTAATACCATACACTCTTGATTAATGTAGTATCATAGCAAATCTTGAAGTCAGGCACTGTTAGTTCTCTTTGTTCTTTTTGAACATACTGTTGCCTATTCTGGGTATTTTGAGGGTTATTAATATAAATGCTAATGTGTTTTTAATTTCAAATCCCACTTGTTCATTGCTAGTATATAGAAAAGAAATTGACTTCTATTTTGTATTTTGTATGTTAACTTTGTATCCTGCAACTTTGCTATAATCACTAATAGTTCCAGGAAGGTTTCTGTTGTTGACTTTTTCACTTTCTCTACATAGTCATGGTATCTGCAAAACAAAGACAAGGTTACTTTTTCGTTCCCACCATGTAAATCTCTTATTTCCTTTTCTTGTCTTATTCAGTTAGTTTGGGATTCTAGTACAGTGTTGAATAGCAATGGTGAAAATGGACATACTTGCTTTCTTCCTAATCTTAGGCTTTGAAATTTTCACCATTAAATATGTTAGCTATAGGTTTTATGTAGATATGATTTATCCAATTAAGATAAGTCCACTCCATTTCTAGTTTACTGAGAGTTTTATGATGAATGGTGTTGTATTTTTTCAGACATTTTTCCAGCATATATTGATATAATCATGGAATCATTTATTTCTTTTTAGCCTATTGACATAATGGAGTATACTAATTGATTTTAATTATTTTTATTAAGGTATTATTGGTATACATTCTTATGAAGGTTTCACATGAAAAAATGTGGTTATTACATTCACTCATATTATCGTGAACTCCCATACCCCATTGCAGTAACTGCCCATCACTGTAGTAAGATGACACTGATTCACTATTTGCCTTCTCTGTGCCACACTGTCTTCCCCATAATCCCCCCCAAAATATGTGTACCAATCATAGTACCTCTCAATGCCCTTCTTCCTCCCTCGCCACCTACACTTCCCCATCCCTCTCCTTTGGTAATCGCTAGTCCCTTCTTAGAGTCTGTGAGTCAGTTGCTGTTTTGTTCCTTCAGTTTTGCTTTGTTGTTATACTCCACAAATGAGTGAAATCATTTGGTACTTCTCTTTCTCCACCTGGCATATTTCACTGAGCACAGTATCCTCCAGCTCCATCCATGTTTTTGAAAATGGTAGGATTTGTTTCTTTCTTATGGCTGAATAGTATTCCATTGTGCATATGTACCCAATCTTCTTTATCCACTCATCTACTGATGGACACTTAGGTTGCTTCCATACCTTGCCTACTGTAAATAGGGCTGCAATAAACATAGGGATGTAGTCTTTTTGAATCTGAGAAATTATATTCTTTGGGTTAATTCCTAGGAGTGGAATTCCCGGGACAAATGGTATTTCTATTTTTAGTTTTCTGAGGAACCTCCATACTTCTTTCCAATGGTTGACCTTCAACAATGGTTGAGCTAGCTTACATTCCCAACAGCAAAGTAGGAGGGTTCCCCTTCTCCGCATCCTTGCCAACATTTGTTGTTCTTAGTCTTTTCGATACTGGCCATCCTAACTGGTAGGAGGTATTATCTCATTGTGGTTTTAATTTGCATTTCCCTGATAATTAGTGATGTGGAGCATCTTTTCATGTGCCTATTGGCCATCTGAATTTCTTCTTTGGGGAAGTGTCTGTTTATATCCTCTGCCCTTTTTTAATCAGGTTATTTGCATTTTGGTTATTGAGGAGTGTGAGTTCTTTATATATTTTGGATGCTAAACAATTGTCAGATATGTCACTACAAATATATTCTCCCATACTGTAGGATGCCTTTTTGTTCTGTTGATGGTTTCCTTTGCTGCAGAGAAGCTTTTTAGTTTGATGTAGTCCCATGTGCTCATTTTTGCTTTTGTTTCCTTTGCTCGAGGAGAGGTATTCAAGAAAAAGTTTCTTATGTTTATATTCAGGATATTTTTGCCTATGTTGTCTTCTAGGAGTTTTATGGTTTCATGACTTACATCCAGGACTTTGATCCATTTTGACTTTACTCTGGTGTATGGAGTTGGACAATAATCCAGTTTCATTCTCTTGCATGTAGCTGTCCAGTTTTGCCAATGCCAGTTGTTGAAGAGGCTGTTATTTCCCCATTGTATATCCATGGTGACTTTATAGTATATTAATTGACCATATATGCTTGGGTTTGTATCTGGACTCTCTAGTCTGTTCCTTTGGTCTGTGGCTCTGTTCTTGTGCCAGTACCAAATTGTTTTGATTACCGTGGTGTTATAGGACAGCTTGAAGTCGGGGAGTGTAATCCCCCAGCTTTATTCTTCCTTCTGAGGACTGCTTTGGATATTCGGGGTCTTTTGTGGTTTCATATGAATTTTAGAACTATTTGCCCTAGTTTGCTGAAGAATGCTGTTGGTATTTTGATAGGCATGGCTTGGAATCTGTAGATTGCTTTAGGCAGGATGGCCATTTTGACAATATTAATTCTTCCTATCCATGAGCATAGGATGTGTTTCCATTTATTGGTATCTTCTTTAATTTCTCTCATGAGTGTCTTATAGTTTTCAAAGTACAGGTCTTCACTTCCTTGGTTAGGTATATTCCTAGGCATTTTCTTTCTTCTTTTAATGCAACTGTGAATGGAATTGTTTTCCTGATTTCTCTTTCTGCTAATTCATTGTTAGTGTAAAGAAATTCAACAGATTTCTGTGTATTAATTTTGTATCCTACAACCTTGCTGAATTCAGGTATTAGATCTAGTAGTTTTGGAGTGGATTCTTTATGGCTTTTTATGTACAATATTATGTCATCTGCAAGCAGGGGCAGTTTAACTTCTTCCTTGCCAATCTGGATGCCTTTTATTTCTTTGTGTTGTCTGACTGACATGGCTAGGACCTCCTGAACTATGCTGAATAAAAGTGGGGAGATTGGGCATCCTTGTCTTGTTCCCAATTTTAAAGGAAAAGCTTTCAGATTCTCGCTGTTAAGCATGATGTTGGCTGTGGGTTTGCCATATGTGGCTTGTATTATGTTAAGGTACTTGCCCTCTATACCCATTTTGTTGACAGTTTTTATCATGAATGGATGTTGAATGTTGTTGAATGGTTTTTCAGCATCTAAAGAGATGATCGTGTGATTTTTGCCTTCTTTTTGTTGATGTGGTGGATAATGTTGATGGATTTTTTAATGTTGTAACATCTTTGCATTCCTGAAATAAATCCTATTTGATCATGATGGATGATTTTTCTTATGTATTTTTTTAAATGGTTTGCTAATATTTTGTTGAGTATTTTTACATCTATGTTCAACAGGGATATTGGTCTGTAATTTTCTTCTTTTGTGGTTTCTTTGCCTGGTTTTGGTATTAAAGTGATGCTGGCCTCATAGAATGAGTTTGGAAGTATTTCCTCCTCCTGCACTTTTTGGATAACTTTAATATGAATGAGTTTTAGATCTTCATTAAATGTTTGACAAATTAAGCGGTGAAGCCATGTGGTCCAGGTGTTTTGTTCAAGGTAGTTTTTTGATTACCAGTTCAATTTCGTTGCTAGTGATTGTTCTGTTCAGATTTTCTGTTTCTTTCTGGGTCAGCCTTGAAAGGTCATATTTTTCTAAAAAGCTGTCCATTTCTTCTAGGTTATCCAGTTTGTTAGCATATAATTTTTCATAGTATTATCTAATAATTCTTAGCATTTCTGTGGTGTCTGTAGTGATTTTTCCTCACTCATTTCTGATTTTGTTTATGTGTATAGACTCTCTTTTTTTCTTGATAAGTCTGGCTAGGGATTTATCTATTTTGTTTGTTTTCTCTAAGAACCAGCTCCTGCTTTCATTGATTCTTTCTATTGTTTAATTCTTCTCGATTTTACTTATTTCTGCTCTAATCTTTGTTAAATCCCTCCTTCTACTGACTTTGGACCTCATTTCTTGTTCTTTTTCTAGTTTCATTAATTGTGAGTTTATACTGTTCATATGGGATTGTTCTTTCCCAAGGTAGGTCTGTATTGCAGTATAGTTCCCTCTTAGCATGACTTTCACTGCATCCCACAGATTTTTTGGTGTTGAATTATTGTTGGCATTTGTCTCCATATATTGCTTGATATCTGTTTTTATTTGGTCATTGATCCATTGGTTATTTAGGAGCATGTTGTTAAGCCTCCATGTGTTTGTGGGCTTTTTTGCTTTCTTTACATAATTTATTTTTAGTTTCATACCTTTGTGGTCTGAGAATCTGGTTGGTACAATTTCAATGATTTTGAATTTACTGAGGCTCTTTTTGTGGCCTAGTATATGATCTATTCTTGAAAATGTTCCATGTGCACTGGAAAAGAATGTTTATCCTGCTGCTTTTGGGTATAGAGTTCTATAGATGTCTGTTAGGTCCACCTACTCTAATGCGCTATTCAATGCCACTGTCTCCTTATTTATTTTCTGTCCCTTGGGTCTGTCCTTTGCAGTGAGTGGAGTGCTGAAGTCTCCTATAATGAATGAATTGCCTTTTCTTTTTTCCCCTTTAATACTGTTTGTATTTGTCTCACATATCTAGGTGCTCTTGTGTTGGGTGCATAGATATTTATAATGGTTACATCCTCTTGTTGGATTGACCACTTTGTCATTATGTAATGTCCTTCTTTGTCTCTTGTAACTTTCTTTGTTTTGAAATCTATTTTGTCTGATACAAGTACTGAAGCTCCTGCTTTTTCTCCTTATTAATTGCATGAAATATCTTTTTCCATCCCTTCACTTTTTGTCTGTGTATGTCTTTGGGTTTGAACTGAGTCTCTTATCATCAGCATATAGTTGGGTCTTGTTTTTTTAACCATTCAGAGACTCTCTTTTGAGTCGTGTATTCAGACCATTTACATTTAGGGTGATTAGTGATAGGTATGTACTTATTGCCATTGCAGGGTTTTGATTTGTGGTTACCAAAGGTTCAAGGGTAACCTCCTTACTAAGAGTCTACCTTAACTCACTTAGTATGCTATTACAAGCACAATCTAAAGTTTCTTTCTTTTTCTCCTTTTTCTTCTTCCTCCATTTTTTACATATTATGTATCATATTCTGTACTCACTGTCTATCCCTTGACTAACTTTTGGGGTAGTTGATTTAATTTTGCATTTGCTTAGTAACTGTTCTACTTTCTTTACTGTGGTTTTATTACCTCTGGTTACAGCCATTTAGCCTTAGGAACTTTTCCTAGCTATAGCAATCCCTCCAAAATACACTGTAGATATGGTTTGTGGGAGGTAAAGTCTCTCAGCTTTTGCTTACCTGGAAATTGTTTAATACTTCCTTCAAATTTAAATGATAATCTTGCTGCTTAGAGTATTCTTGGTTTAAGGACTTTCTGCTTCATTGCATTAAATATATCATGTCACACTTTTCTGGCCTGTAAGGTTTCTGTTGAGAAGTCTGATGATTGCCTGATGGGTTTTCCTTTGTATGTGGTCTTCTTTCTCTCTCTGGCTACTTTTAATATTCTGTCCTTATCCTTGAACTTTGCCACTTTAATTATTAAATGCCTTGATGTTGTCTTCCTTGGGTCCCTTGTGTTGGGAGATCTGTGCACCTCCATGGCCTGAGAGACTATATCTTCCTCCAGACTGGGGAAGTTTTCAGCAATTACCTCATCAAAGACATTTTCTATCCCTTTTTCTCTCTCTTCTCCTTCTGGTACCCCTATAATAAGAATATTTGTCCATTTGGATTGGTCACACAGTTCTCTCAATATTTTTTCATTTCTATAGATCCTTTTTTCTCTATATGTCTCAGCTTCTTGGTATTCCTCTTCTCTAATTTCTATTTGATTTATCATCTCCTCCACCATATCTAACTTGCTTTTAAAACCCTCCATTGTGTGCCTTAACAATTGATCTCCAGCCTAAATTCATTCCTGAGTTCCTGAATATTTTTGTGTACCTCCAGGTACATTTTTATGATTTTTATTTTGAAATGTCTTTCAGGAAGATTGATGAGATCAGCTTCATTTGACTCTTTTTCTGGCATTTGTGGTATTTTTGTTTGAACCGGTTTCCTTTGATGTTTCTTATTTGTATGTGGTGCCCTCTAGTGCCCAGAAGCTCTACTCTCTGGAGCTGCTTAGCCCCTGGAGCAATGTCGGGGATTGCAGGTGAGTGGCGCTCATGCCTGGGGCCAGGAAAGAGCTATTTCCTGCGTCCTAGCTTCTATGCCTGTCTCCACTGCCAGAACCAGTGGGCCAAACACACAGGTATAAGCCTCTATTCTTTGTGTTTGTACCTGCTGTAGGTGGGGCTTCTCTCTGACTAACCTGATGCCAGAGCAGAGGTTGCCTGTTCACCAGCCAGTTGTGGGCTGGCTGGGAGGAAGGCACATCAGGCTGTGTATTACAGTGGGGAGCCTTGGAGTTGCATAGCCAGCCCATGGGATGGAGTGCCTGAAGATCCTGAAAGTTCCCAACCTGCTGGGCAAAGTACACCCAGACAATTTTGTCTACCTGTCCTTTCTCATGAGCAGTAAGCTCTGTACAATCCTTGTCCCTTTAGCAGCCCTCTCGCTGTTAGGAAGTCTCTCACACTGCCCACCCAGAGGAGCCAGATATGGATCCTTGTTTTTCACAGGCAGCTGAAATCTCAGTCTCTCCACATATTCTGCCTGTCTTAGCTTTCTAAACCCGCTAATCATCAGAGCACCATACAATGTAGGTTCATGCTCCCAGAGCAGATCTCCAGGGTTAGGTGTTCAGTAGTCCCAGGCCTCCACTCCCTCCCTGTTGGTTTCTCTTCCTCCTACTGGTGAGCTAGGGTGGGGGAAAGCCTTGGCTCCCACTGGTTCACAGCTTTGGTACGTTACCCTGTTCCATGAGGTCTGTTCTTTCTCCAGGTATATGCAGTCTGGCACAGCCTTCGTTCCTGTTGCTCTTTCAGGATTAGTTGTATCAATTATATTTTCATATTATATATGGTTTTAGGAGGAATTCTCTGTATCACCTCTCATACTATTCTTATTATGCTTAGTCTAATTTGGTAATAGGTAAAACTAGCATATGAGAATAAGGAAGTATTACCTTTATTTCTATCTTCCTAAAGAGACTTAGGCAATTGGTATAATTTCCTTCTTAAATGGTGGAATTCACCAATGAACCAACCTGGGCCTGGTGCTTAATATTTTGGAAAGTTATTAATTGTTGATTCAATTTCTTTAATAGATGTAGGACTTTTAAGACTGCCTATTTTTTCATGTGTGAATTTTAGCAGTTTGTGTCGTTAA